>NC_138529.1:121872514-122472514 GCF_964234715.1 Podarcis melisellensis | reverse complement strand
GAATCTCGATTTGTTTCTCCCTCTGTAAATTCTTCTGTGTTATGCAAGTTTGCTGCATTTACTGCTGTTCTTTATATTCCAATCACTTAGAGGTGTTCTCCCCTGTGTGAGTTCTCAGATGCAGTCAGGTCTTCACTCCCACTGAAGCTCTTTCCACACTCTCTACATTTTAATGGTTTCCCCTTGTGTGGGCTCTTTGATGTACAGTAAGACTTCCACTATATCTGAAGCTCTTTCCACACTCCATGCAGTTAAACGGTCTCTCGCCAGTGTGGGTTCTGTGATGAAATGTAAGTGCACTCGCACAACTGAAACTCTTTCCACACTCCATGCATTCATACGGTTTCTCCCTCGTGTGGGTTCTTTGGTGTAAAGTAAGTTCACTCCTACAACTGCAGCTCTTTCCACATTCCATGCATTCATATGGTTTCTCCCCAGTGTGCTCTCTTTGATGTACTGTTAGTGCAGTCCTCCGGTTGAAGCTCTTTCCACACTCCATGCATTCAAACGGCTTCTCCCCGGTGTGGGTTCTTTGATGTGTAGTAAGGCTTCCATTCCGACTGAAGCTCTTTCCACACGCCATACATTTAAATGGTTTCTCCCCGGTGTGGGCTCTTTGATGCACAGTAATTGCACTCCTACAACTGAAGCTCTTTCCACACTCCATGCATTCATAGGGTTTCTCTCCAGTGTGGGTTCCTTGATGTGCAGTAAGGCTTCTTCTTTGTCTGAAGCTGTTTCCACACTCCATACACTTAAATGGTTTCTCCCCAGTGTGGGTTCTTTGATGTAAAGTAAGTGCACTCTTATAACTGAAGCTCTTTCCACACTCCATGCATTTATGCAGATTCTCCCCAGTGTGCACTCTTTGGTGTATTGTAAGATGGTGATTGAGACTGAAACTCTTTCCACACAGCATACATTTAAATGGTTTCTCCCCAGTATGGGTTCTTTGATGCACAATAAGCAAACTGCTTGTACAGAAGCTCTTTCCACACTCCATGCATTTATGCGGTTTCTCCCCAGTGTGGGTTCTTTGATGTAAAGTAAGATGGTGATTGAGACTGAAGCACTTTCCACACAACATACATTTAAATGGTTTCTCCCCTGTGTGGATTCTTTGGTGGGCAATAAGGTTTCCGCTCTGGCTGAAGCACTTTCCACACTCCGTGCATTTGAATGGTTTCTCCCCTGTGTGGGTTTTTTTATGCTTAATAAGGTTACCAGCACTGCTTAAGCTCTTTCCGCATTCCGTGCATTGAAACTCTTTCTCCCCCATTTGGGTTCTTTGATGTAAACTAATACTTCCACTCTGAGTGAAACTCTTTTCATACTCCGCACTGCTCTTTCCTGTGCATTCCTCCTGTGAGTTCAGGGCTACATGGACACCAATGTCCTGAGTAGTGGAAGACTTCCTTTTCCCATTATTTGACACGTTTCTGCCTATATGATTTTGGCGTGACAGTTGATTTACAAATGTCTCTTTCCCTACTTTATGCTCCACATTTCCTGACGGCTCCTCATAATTCTCTCTCCTCTGCCCATTACCTGTTTGGGGGGTGGAAGAAAAAGAAAATGTTATTCAAATTGCAAGGTAGAAGCAGAGACTCCCATTGAGAATCGAGCCCAGTTCTCTGCCTCTTCTACCATTTTCAAGCATGTCCCCCACTTATCTCCCCACACAGCTGAATCTGAACTTAATTTCTCCAGACAACACCACGAGGCCCTTCCTGCTCCACCTCACACAAGCTGTCACCTCGCACTGCCATGTCTGATTATCTCTCCCCTTTCTCAGAGCACCATCCAATTGGATTGTCTCCTTCCACCCAAGCGATGAAGTCTGGTTTGGGAAATGTTTTCAAAGCGGCCAGTGAATTCCGAGTGCAAAATACCCAGGCATGCCAAGCCCTACTACTGGCATGGCTCCCTCCCCAAAATAAGGGGAAGGCAAGATCTTAACACTCCGTCTGAGGGATAGAAGAAGGGCACATGTTCCCAGCAGAATCCACCTGGCAGTTGTGAAGAGGATCTCACTGTACATTAACCTCAGAGGCAATGCGGAGGCTATTTTAAATTTAAACCTCGGCCTGGATGCCAACTCTGCTCTTCAGAAGAAAACCCTGTTGGACCCTGTGAGGGCAGCTTTTTACAGCCTGAGGGCCGGGTGCTCGCACTCTGTGGGACCAGAGGCAGAACTGGGTGTAACAACGAATGTAAATGCAACCTCTGGACAGGAGCAGTTTCTACACACACCCTTCTCTTTCTTCCACCCAGGCAAGCAGGAAACACCTTCAGATTTCAAGAACACGACCCAGGAAGGAAAAAAGGACTCAAGGAGGATGTGAAGCAGAGGTGGTCATGGGTCATGGCCTGGGGACAGCGGGAACTGGGGTGGGGGGTGGAGTCCCATGGGCTTGCCCCCCCCCGGTCTATTTAGTCCCAGAGTCCTATAGGAGCCAACTAGATGCTGACAGGAAGCACAGAAGCAGGACATATAGGCAACAGGCTTCTGCTCTCTCTCTTTCCAGAGGAAAAAAAGGACCCCCAAATGCAGCTAAACATCTACCTTCTGATATCTCCCCTTCTTTAGGGACCTGGAGAAATGGATCTTGTCTTTCTTCCCAACAGGAACCGAGGTCTGATTCTACCAAGGAAAGCAATAATATTAGCTACTTTGGGCCACAAATCACCTGGCCATTTCAAATCATTCCGTATCTACAACCGCAAAAGCAAAGAGGAGGGATTACCATACCCAGATCCTATAAAGACACGCAACATGAGCAGGAGAGGGCCTTGTGGTCCCCACTGTCACAAGGGGTGTGCGTGTGAATATATGGATGCTGCTTCAGAGAGCAAAGCTGGAAATATCGTAGGGTACATCTACAAAAATGGGGATCCAAGCGGGCTATTCTTCTTAAATTATTCCTACTCTGCATGAATACATGGCAGAAAGAGCTGGTTGACACCTTCCACATCTAACAGGCAAGAGGGATAAAAATGCATCCTTACCCAGAGAGGCCACCATCTCATAATTCTCCTCCATGACTTCCTTGTGCAGAGCTCTTTGGCCAGAATTTAGCAGAGCCCACTCCTCCTCCGTGAAAAAGACAGCAACATCCTCAAAGGTCACCAGAGCCTGGAAGAAGAAGAGGAGGAGGAGGAGGAGGAGGAGGAGGAGGAGGAGGAGGAGGAGATAACTTCTCTTAGATCCCCTTCATCCCTGTCTGTTTTGTTGGTTGGTCGTAAGCCTCTTTGGATCGCCCTGGGCAAGATAAATCCACTAATAGAAAAACAGTGGTACCTGTGGTTACGTACTTAATTCATTCCGGAGGTCCGTTCTTAACCTGAAACTGTTCTTAACCTGAGGTACCACTTTAGCTAATGGGGACTCACGCTGCCGCCACACAATTTCTGTTCTCATCCTGAAGCAAAGTTCTTAACCCGAGGTACTATTTCTGGGTTAGCGGAGTCTGTAACCTGAAGCGTCTGTAACCCGAGGTACCACTGTAATATCAAATATTCCCCACGCAACACAGAGGGAGGCTGGTTTGTCCCCCTCTCTTCCTCTTCTCCCCTCTCCTCCCCACACCAGATACTCTTTCCCTACCTGAGGGAGCTGCCTGGCAACTCTTTCCATCCAACCCCTAAGAAGAGACGGTCCAAACGGTGCCTCTGAGGCCATTGCGCTGCCTGTGGAAGACAGGGGGAATGGAGGTGTAAACTGGGACACACTCTCAGGTGTTGCCATGATGAACTTCAAAGCAGGGAGCAGCTCTCAAGTGGGGGCATTCCTGGGCCTGCAGGGGAAAGACAGGGGACGGGAAGGATGTCATGAAGATCATGATATTAAAAGTTGCTTCAGTTTTTAGGGGATTATGGTTTGGGGGATGGAGGCATGCTGACGAACTATGGCGCCCCAGGCCTTCCTCTAAGGAATGCACATATGTGCGTACATCTTGCTCAGCCCATAGCATTACGAAGCCCTCCTGCCAACCTCAATGTTTTCAAGGCAAGCGAGGAGACTGGGCAGGAGTGAGGCTGGCAGCAACAGAGGAGAAAGACCTTCAGCATCCCTGTGCTGGGCCAGATCCCTCCCCCATGCCCACCCACGCTGGCTTTCATCTCCCCCCAACAATCTTCCCAGAGCATGTCTAGAGAAGCCTCCTTTTGGAGACAACATCAAAATCAGCTGGGGGGTAATATATTTCTCCCCCCCCCCCAAGTCCAAAACTGGGGAGTGGGCATTTATTTAATTCCTCCGGTCTTTTGCCATGAGGCTTTTAAAAGTGCCCTTAAGATCCCAATCAATTTCAAATACCACCATCCATGCACCCATTTCCCTTGAATTAATTTTATAATGAATGGTTTTAGAGTGTTGTTTGTGCTGTACTTTTGTACTGTTTTTTTGTTGTTAGCCGCCCTGAGCCCGGCTTCGGCTGGGGAGGGCGGGATATAAATAAATTTTATTATTATTATTATTATTGCCTAGCGGGAGGGAGACTGACTGGGTGTTTTTCCAGGATCCAGGAAATCCAAAATATGCCCTTTCCCTCCTGTTTTGAAGCAGGTACTCCTCCCCATTTGCCTCCCTCCTCAACATGAGCCAGCTCAGGAAGACTCTTTCCTTTGTTCCAAGGAAACCACAGTCCATCAGCCCCCCCTTATCTACGAGTTCTGAAAGGGGAGCTGGGGGACTTCCCCCTCCCCAAAAACCCACATTTTGGTTCCCTTTGACTCTTTCCCATAGCAGCCTCTTTCTTGCTAAGGAATCTCACAAGATGATCGAGGGTCTGGAAACCAAGCCTTATGAGGAACGGTTGAAGGACTTGGGCATGTTTAGTCCAGAAAAGAGGAGACTGAGAGGAGATGGGATAGCCATTGTCAAATATCTTAACAGCTGTCACGTGGAGGAGGGTGCGTACTTGTTTCTGTCCTGCTCTGGAGGGTAGGTCTCAACCAAGGGCATCAAGCTACAAAAGGAGATTGCGACTAAACACCAGGAAGAACTTCCTGACAATAAGAGCTGTTCAACAGTGGAACCGTCTCCCTCTGGAGGTAGTGGCTCTCCTTCTTTCCTCGGATGTTTCTAAGCAGAGGCTGGAGGGCCATCAGTCCTGGATGCTTTAGCTGAGATTCCTGCATTGCCAGGGGTTGGACTAGATGACATTTGGGGGTCCCTTCCACTTCCTTTAGCATTTTGTCTGCTCCTCAGCCGCTATGGGTTAAACCGCAGAGCCTAGGACTTGCCAATCAGAAGGTCGGTGGTTCGAATCCCCGCGACGGGGTGAGCTCCCGTTGCTCGGTCCCTGCTCCTGCCAACCTAGCAGTTCAAAAGCACGTCAAAGTGCAAGTAGATAAATAGGTACTGTTCCGGCGGGAAGGTAAACGGTGTTTCGGTGCGCTGCTCTGGTTCGCCAGAAGCGGCTTAGTCATGCTGGCCACATGACCCAGAAGCTGTACGCCGGCTCCCTCGGCCAGTAAAGCGAGATGAGCGCCACAACCCCAGAGTCGGTCACGACTGGACCTAAAGGCGAGTCTGCTCTCCAGCTCTGGGGCTATAAAAGCAGCTCACCAAGCCCCCCCCCCCCCGTATAGGGGGCTGCTTCTACTGCGCCTTCCTCCCCGCTGCTATCTCCCCACCCCAAGGGGGCTTTAGCAAAGGAGCGGAGGGAGGGGGAGAGTGGAGGGGGATTGCAGATATAAACGAGAACGCTATTAGATAGGACGGACAGAGCAGGACTTACTTCTGAGTAAACATGCATGAGACTGGGCTGCACAGCGGTGCTTCCCGAAGAAACGAGATCCACTTGGGAGGCTGAGTACAGATCCCAAGAGGGAAAAGTGGGATCAGGGAGATTTTCCTTTGCAAAGGGAATCCTTTCCCTCTCTCCTCCCCTGCCAGCTGCTTGCAGATTCAGGTGCAAGGAAAGCGAATCTTTCCCCTCCCCTCCCCCACCAACCCCGAAACACCCCCAAATACGCAGCGCCTCTTTCTCCTCTCCAGGCCTCCTCCTTGCCTGGGGATGTGCATGGAGACCCCTCCCCTCCCATTCAGCCTCTGCAACCCCACCCCACCCCTGCCACCACAAACCTCCTGCCTCTCTAGGAAGCAGAGCTCATTGACCCTGGGAGAGGAAGGGGGGAGTGGCAGGAGATCCGCCCTGCCCCTCCCCCTCCCTGCAAACAAAAATCGCCATTTCTTTTGTGAGAAGGTCGCTGGTTCGATCCCCGGTAGCGGCACGGAAAGAGACCCACCCACAGCCCCCCACCTCTGGAAAAACTGCTCCTGGATCTGAAGGTTACACAGGTTTACATTTATCTCTGTTAATTGGGGTGGGGGGGGGGAGAGATCCGGCCACTGTGACACCCATTTTCCAAGGGGAGTGTCGCCCTGCAAAGTAGGCCGGTGTTGTTCTTCCCGTTTTGCTGGAGGGGGGTCAAAGTCAGTTCCTTGCGGGGGGGCAGCTCAATGACAGAGGAGATGCTTTGCATGTATAGGGAAGTCCCAGGTTCGATCTCCGGCGTGAAAAGAGGACCACCACCCCCCCCAATTTTCAATTATCCGCTGTGGGGAGGAGACCCCCGTCCGACTCCAACCATGTGCAGACCCTAAGTGCGGGGGGGGAGCTGCTTTACTGGGGGGTGGGGGGTACTTCCCCCCCACCCAGCACCCAATTTTAATCTCGATCCGCTTGCAACGATTGCCCCCACGGTAAATGGAGGGTGGGCATAGCTGTCAACTTTTCCCTTTTCTTGCCAGGAATCCTATCCGGAATAAGGGAATTTCCCTTAAGAAAAGGAAAAAGTTGACAGCTATGGGGGGGGCGTGTTGCAATTTCCCACGGAGCCCAAAGAGGAAGAGGCAAAAGGCAGCGCCGTCACGTCCGACTCCCATCCGAGCGCAGGGCGTAGGGAGCAGAGGGAGGTCTTAAAAGGGGGGAGGAGTATCCCTCCTTCCGCGTTCATATTGCAAGGAAGGTAATCGGAATAGCGAACAAAGGAAGCGGGGTGGCCAGAGAAGATGCTGCAAAGGGGGCGGGGGCGGTAAAGAGACCCCCCTCCAAAAAAAAAAAACAATGACAGGGGCCTGGATCTATGCGATACAGCTGCAAACCCAACGCTTGCAGGGTTTGCATTGCACGATCTCTTTTCGCGCACCCCCCCCAACATGCGTTTTCCTGGAGGTGGGGCAAGAGATACTCAGCTGCCCTGCACGCTTCCCCCCCCCCTTTCTGGCGCCTGTGCTGGAATTGAAATGCGGTGCCCACCATTAGGGGGTCCTTGCGGGAGCTCCCCGTCCCCAAGCAGGGCTGTGTTTGAACCGAGGCCTCGGACGTGACGCCGACGCTGCGGATTCCTGTTTCTCCCAGGCAGGGATCCCTGGGGCGCTCCTGGCTCCGCGCGTGTAGCGAGAGGCGCATCCGTGTCGCGTGGGGCCCCCTTGGCGGTAGAGACGGAGCCAGCCTTTCTCCACCTGTGGGTCCCCAGATGTTGTTGAACTACAACTCCCATCACCCCTAGGTAGCAAGGCCAGAGCTCAGGGACGATGGGAGTTGTAGTCCAACAACATCTGGGGACCCACAGGTTGAGAACCGTGGTAAGCAGTGGCGTAGCGTGGGTTGTCAGCACCCGGGGCAAGGCAAGTAATTTGCGCCCCCTAACCCGTGGATTTGCGCCCCCTAACCCTAACCCCCAGATGTTGCGGCCGGCCCCCCCTGCACCCCCCATGCTACGCCACTGCACACAAGGGTTTAAGGAAGCAAGAGGGGTCTGGATAGAGACCCACCCCCACTTTCTTCTTCTGCTTATCCCCCCTCTGTGTTTTTCTTGCGAAGCCCCTCCAGGTGGAGAGGATGGCGCACAGGGGAGCACAGCTGTCAACTTTTCCCTTTTCTTTCGAGGAATCCTATTCGGAATAAGGGAATTTTTAAAAGGGAAACGTTGACAGCTATGGCTGGGGAGACCTTGGGCGCGCAGGGGAGAATCCGGGAAGTAGGGGGACAGTGGATGTTTGGGGGGGGCTGGGGAATGAATAGAAGCATCCTTTGGGAAGATAAGAACAGCCGGCAGAGAGAAAGATAAGAGATAGAGGTGGCCTTTGGTGTGGGAGATGGGGGGCGGGGGTCCAGAGGGCATGGGATTTATGGGGGGCACATTTGGGGGGGCAGGGCAGAACCGAATTGTCTGTGATACAATTGGTCAGTTAGTTAAGTATTTTATTTATTTACTTGATGGGGGAACTGCCTCCCTGCACCCCCCTGAAAAGAGTGGTTAAATTCCCCCACCCCCACCCCCGGTTTTCAGGGTGTGTGTTTTTTGTTGTTTCATAAAATTTCATTCAAACTTTTTCATAATACCATATGATTAAAAAAACAACAAAATTAATTTAAATGACAACAAAAAGAAGGAAAGAATACAATGTCTACCTGTCTCAAAGCAGCGTTTGAAATTCCCGTTGTTCTGGGCAAATTTTGCAACAGGGAATTTCATTAGCATGAGCAGTTTCTGAGCTCTGGGCACAGTACTGCACCTAAGATTTCAGATTAAAACTGCAGAGTGGAAGGAAAGGAGGACCTTTTCTGCCTCCCCACTTCCAGCCACTCTCTGAATTCTGGAGAAGAGACCATCTTAAGAATATTAGGGGAGCAGGCAGAAGAAGCATGGATTTGTTTTTTGCAGCCCAGACATTCCGTTGTTGTGCCCATAACCTAAATGGAAGCTGCCATTTAGCTGCTAGCTTTCATATATCAGTTTCTAACGCTGTCTCAAAGGTAGATCTTAACCCTTGTCTCACTCAGAAAGGGGAGGGACCTCACCTGGGCGCTTCCATTTCTTCTCCCAGCTTAAAACCATGGGAGACCGTCCATTTCCAGCTTTTCGCACAGGGTCCTTCACCAATCATTCAACACCTTCAGGTGTGTACACAGCCCACAAAAACATGAGTCATAATATGTCCATTACCCCTTAACTTGTACTAATAATTGTGGTACATGGAGGATGCTGTGAAAATGCTTTTGGGATTTAATAATAATAATAATAATAATAATAAATTTTATATATATCCCGCCCTCCCCAGCCGAAGCCGGGCTCAGGGCGGCTAACAACAATAAAATAGTACAACATTCTAAAAACATTTCATTATAAAAATTAATTAAGATCAAATTGATGGCAACCATTAAGCTAAAGTTCTGTGGAGATTGCCAAAGGGGGGAGTCATGCTGCGCCCTGACCAAAGGCCTGGTGGAACAGCTCTGTCTTGCAGACCCTGCGGAAAGATGTCCCACAGGGCCCTAGTCGCTTGTGACAGAGCGTTCCACCAGATTGGAGCTGCAGCCGAAAAAGCCATGCCTCTGGTTGAGGCTAGCCGAAACTCTCTGTGGGCTGGGACCTTCAGGATGTTTTTATTTGAAGACCATAAGTTCCTCTGTGGGACATATCAGGAGAGGCAGTCCGTAGGTACGAGGGTTCTAGTCCGTAATATAGGGCTTTAAAGGTTAAAACCAGCACCTTAAACCTGATCCTGTACTCCACCAGGAGCCAGTGCAGCTGGTATAGTACCGGGTGAATGTGATCTCGCAGCGAAGACCCCCGTAAGGAGTCTCACCACGGCATTCTGCACCCGCTGGAGTTTCTGGGTCAGTCTCAAGGGCAGCCCCACGTAGAGCGAGTTACAATAATCCAGTCTGGAGGTGACCGTCGCGTGGATCACAGTGGCTAGGTCAGGGCGAGAGAGGTAAGGAGCCAACTGCTTAGCTTGGCGGAGATGAAAAAATGCCGCCTTTGTTATAGCTGTAATCTGCGCCTCCATGGAGAGGGAGGTATCGAAGATCACACCCAAACTCTTAACGGACGGTGCTGGCACTAATTGCACCCCCGCAAGAGATGGGAGTTGCCTCCTCAATCCCATATCATCCTGTCCCAGCCAGAGGACCTCTGTCTTCGAAGGATTTAACTTCAACCGGCTCCCATGTAACCATCCAGCCACAGCTTCCAAACATCTGATCAGTGTGTCAGGGGCCGAGTCAGGATGGCCATCCATCAACAGATAGAGTTCGGTGTCATCAGCATACTGATGGCAGCCCAACCCAAAACTCCGGACAAGCTGGGCGAGGGGGCGCATAAAGATGTTAAAAAGCATTGGGGAGAGTATCACACCCTGAGGCACACCACACACCAAGGAGTGGCGCGATGACAATTCCCCCCCAAGCGCCACCCTCTGTCCCTGACCAGAGAGAAATTTATATATTGAAATCATCTTCATTACTTCTGGTTTTTGGTAGAGTGAGTTCATAGAATCATAGAATCATAGAGTTGGAATAGACCACAAGGGCCATTGAGTCCAACCCCCTGCCAAGCAGGAAACACCATCAGAGCACTCCTGACATATGGTTGTCAAGCCTCTGCTTAAAGACCTCCAAAGAAGGAGACTCCACCACACTCCTTGGCAGCAAATTCCACTGTCGAACAGCTCTTACTGTCAGGAAGTTCTTCCTAATGTTTAGGTGGAATCTTCTTTCTTGTAGTTTGGATCCATTGCTCTGTGTCCGCTTCTCTGGAGCAGCAGAAAACAACCTTTCTCCCTCCTCCATATGACATCCTTTTATATATTTGAACATGGCTATCATATCACCCCTTAACCTCCTCTTCTCCAGGCTAAACATGCCCAGCTCCCTTAGCCATTCCTCATAAGGCATCGTTTCCAGGCCTTTGACCATTTTGGTTGCCCTCCTCTGGACACGTTCCAGTTTGTCAGTGTCCTTCTTGAACTGTGGTGCCCAGAACTGGACACAGTACTCCAGGTGAGGTCTGACCAGAGCAGAATACAGTGGCACTATTACTTCCCTTGATCTAGATGCTATACTCCTATTGATGCAGCCCAGAATTGCATTGGCTTTTTTAGCTGCCGCGTCACACTGTTGGCTCATGTCAAGTTTGTGGTCAACCAAGACTCCTAGATCCTTTTCACATGTACTGCTCTCAAGCCAGGTGTCACCCGTCTTGTATTTGTGCCTCTCATTTTTTTTGCCCAAGTGCAATACTTTACATTTCTCCCTGTTAAAGTTCATCTTGTTTGTTTTGGCCCAGTTCTCTAATCTGTCAAGGTCATTTTGAAGTGTGATCCTGTCCTCTGGGGTGTTAGCCACCCCTCCCAGTTTGGTGTCATCTGCAAATTTGATCAGGATGCCCTTGAGTCCATCATCCAAGTCGTTGATAAAGATGTTGAATAAGACCGGGCCCAAGACAGAACCCTGTGGCACCCCACTAGTCACTCTTCTCCAGAATGAAGAGGAACCATTGATGAGCACCCTTTGGGTTCGGTCAGTCAGCCAGTTACAAATCCACTGAGTGGTAGCATAGTCAAGACCGCGTTTTACCAGCTTCTTTACAAGAATATCATGGGGCAGCTTGTCAAATGCCTTGCAGAAATCAAGGTAGGCTACATCCACTGCGTTCCCTTCATCTACCAGGCTTGTAATTCTGTCAAAAAACGAGATCAGGTTAGTCTGACATGACTTATTTTTCAGAAATCCATGCTGACTATTGGTGATCACAGCATTCCTTTCTAGGTGCTCCCAGACTGTTTGCTTAATGATCTGTTCCAGAATCTTCCCTGGTATTGATGTCAGACTGACTGGGCGATAATTATTTGGGTCCTCTCTTTTCCCCTTTTTGAAAATAGGGACAACATTTGCCCTCTTCCAGTCTCCCGGGACTTCGCCTGTTCTCCAGGAATTCTCAAAGATGACTGCCAGTGGTTCTGAGATCACATCTGCCAGTTCTTTTAATACTCTTGGATGCAGTTCGTCTGGCCCTGGAGACTTGAATACATTTAAACTAGCCAAGTATTCTTGTACTATCTCCTTAGTTATTCTGGGCTGTGTTTCCTCTGCTGAATCATTTGCTCCAAATTCTTCAGGTCGGGCATTGTTTTCTTTATTGGAGAAGACTGAGGCAAAGAAGGCATTGAGGAGTTCAGCCCTTTCTGTGTCCCCTGTTTGCATTTCACAATCTTCTCCTCTGAGTGACCCCACTGTTTCTTTGTTCTTCCTTTTGCTACGGACATACCCATAAAAGCCTTTTTTGTTGCTTTTAACCTCTCTAGCAAGCCTGAGTTCATTCTGTGCTTTAGCTTTTCTGACTTTGTCTACATGTGCTGGCGTTACAACCTGTGATACTGTCCATCGGCATCAAGTGAGAATAGATGTATGCACTTTCACAGCCTGGTGGGCTTCAAGGGTAAAGGCCCCAAGATCATGATAGACAATGCCCATTGCTGGAGGGTTTACATGTAGACATCTGAATAATAAATATAATTTCAGTTATAGAAAATAAAGTGAGGAAAAATAAAAGAGAGAAAAGGTGCAAAAAATACTATAATATTATTCTCGTACTGCATATATGGTTATTAGAAACCTACTATGTTCTCTATGAACTCATTCCAAATGTCAGTATGTTTATCCAGACAAAGTCTACGTATATAGGTAATCCATTCATCCATTGTGAGTGTTGTCGTATCATCAATCCATCTGAAGGTAGCCCTATTTAATGAAGTTTTTAATGTTTGATGTTTTATCATGTTTTTAATATTCTGTTGGGAGCCACCCAGAGGGGCTGGGGAAACCCAGCTAGACAGGCAGGGTAGAAATAACAACAACAAAAGCAACAACAACAACAACTATTATTAATTAAAAAGGAACTTGTCTTTATTCCTCCAATTCATCAATATCAGTCTCTTGGGCACATTTAGGAAGTGCATAATCACCTTTTGTAATCCAGTTGATATCTTACATGCAATCGGTATATATTTCCAAAAGATATTTTCCTCTGAAAGTCTTCACTGTTAGAATTCAGCTTTTTCAGTGTCACACATATTCCTTTAGCCCCCCCTCCCCCCCGCAACGGAGAAAGGAAAGTGAGAGAGTCCTGGACAGAGCAGAGGGGAGAATATAATAATAATAATAATAATAATAATAATAATAATAATAATAATAATAAATTAATAATTTTTATTTATACCCCGCCCTCCCCAGTCAAGGCCGGGCTCAGGGCGGCTAACAAGCAATAATAAAAACAAGTTGAATGAATATAGCCTAAAAACAAGATTAAAATACAACAATTAAAATATTGAAACATTAAAATATTAAAATGCAGCCTCATCACAGGAGGAGAAAGGAAAAAGAAAAAAGAAAGAGGGGGAGGGAATCAAATTGGCTCCAAGCCAAAGGCCAGGCAGAACAACTCTGTTTTACAGGCCCTGCGGAAAGAAATCATATCCTGCAGGGCCCTGGTCTCATGAGGCAGAGCGTTCCACCAGGCTGGAGCCAGAGTTGAAAAGGCCCTGGCTCTGGTTGAAGCTAATCTAACTTCCTTAGGGCCCAGGACCACTAGGGTGTTGCCATTTATGGACCTTGAGGCTCTCTGTGGGGCATACTGGGAGAGGTGGTCCCGTAGGTACGAGGGTCCAAGGCCATGATGTTTAATTTTAAGAAGTTCCTTTTTCTTCTTTGAAACCCTAACAGGATTTTTTTTCCCTCCACTTGCAAACAGCAACAGAGAAGGCATTCAGAATTCTGAGAGGCTACCTGCAATTTCACTGGGAATAATGAAGAGAACATTAAAATGTGTGTAATATGCTTCAGCCAGTGTATACACTTAGTTAACATCAATGAACTCACCCAGCAGACAAAACATTTGAAACTATGGAGAGTGGAAAGAGCTTGAACTGGATTGAAACTCCTAAGAAACATCAACAAACTCGCACAGGAGAGAAGTCATTTAAATGTATGGAGTGTGGAAAGAGCTTCAGTATAAAGGGAAGCCTTACAATACATCAACGAACTCACACAGGGGAGAAACCATTTAAATGTATGGAGTGTGGAAAGAGCTTCAGTATAAATAGAAGCCTTATAATACATCAACGAACTCACACAGGGGAGAAACCATTTAAATGTTTGGAGTGTGGAAAGAGCTTCAGTCAGAGTGGACACTATAAAATACATCAGCGAACTCACACAGGGGAGAAACCATTTAAATGTTTGGAGTGTGGAAAGAGCTTCAGTCAGAGTGGACACTATAAAATACATCATCAAACTCACACAGGGGAGAAATCATTTAAATGTATGGAGTGTGGAAAGAGCTTCAGTCAAAGTAAAACCCTTAGAATACATCAGCGAACTCACACAGGGGAGAAATCATTTAAATGTATGGAGTGTGGAAAGAGCTTTGGTCATAGTGTAACCCTTAGAATACATCAACGAACTCACACAGGGGAGAAACCATTTAAATGTTTGCACTGTGGAAAGAGCTTCATTATAAAGGGAAAACTTACAATACATCAACGCACTCACACAGGGGAGAAACCATATGAATGTATAGTGTGTGGAAAAAGCTTCACTTCAACCAAAAATCTTAGACTACACCAAAGACATCACACAGGAGAAAAACCATTTAATTGTATGGAGTGTGGAAAGAGCTTCAGTCAAAGTGGATCCCTTAAAATGCATCAACGAATTCACACAGGGGAGAAACCATTTAAATGTATGGAGTGTGGAAAGAGCTTCAGTCATAGTGAAACCCTTAAAATGCATCATCGAACGCACACAGGGGAGAAACCATTTAAATGTATGGAGTGTGGAAAGAGCTTTTCTCATAGTGTAGCCCTTAGAGTACATCAACGAACTCACACAGGGGAGAAACCATTTAAATGTATGGATTGTGGGAAAAGCTTCAGTGAATGCGGTAAGCTTAGACTACATCAACGAACTCATACAGGGGAGAAACCCTTTAAATGTATGGAGTGTGGAAAGAGCTTCACTGAGAATGGGAACCTCAAAAGCCATCAGCGAACTCATACAGGGGAGAAACCATTTCAATGTATGGATTGTGGAAAAAGCTTCACTCAAAGTGGACACTATAAAATACATCGGCGAACTCATACAGGGGAGAAACCCTTTAAATGCAAGAAGTGTGGAAAGAGCTTCCATAATAGTGGACATTTTAAACTACATCAACGAACTCATACAGGGGAGAAACCATTTAAATGTATGGAGTGTGGAAAGAGCTATAGTCAAAGTACACATTTAAAAATACATCAGCGAACTCATACAGGGGAGAAACCATTTAAATGTATGGAGTGTGGAAAGAGCTTCATTGATAGTGGGTACCTCAGAAGCCATCAGCGAACTCATACAGGGGAGAAACCATTTAAATGTATGGAGTGTGGAAAGAGCTTCAGTCAAAGTGGAAGCCTTAGACAGCATCAGCGAACTCACACAGGGGAGAAACCATATAAATGTATGGAGTGTGGAAAGAGTTTCAGTAAAAGTGGAAGCCTTAGAGTACACCAAAGAACTCACACAGGGGAGAAGCCATTTAAATGACTGGAGTGTGGAAGGAGCTTCAGTCGGGACATTTTAAAATACATCAATGAACTCATTTATATTTTTTAATATATATATATATATAAGCTCTTTATTTATACGATAACTAAAACACACACAAAAAACACAAATACAAAATTACACACAAATTACAAAAATAACCATAGACACATAATTTCCTTGGCAAACAATACAACAACTATTGGTCTTAACACTAAAGACCCAACTTCCCGTCTATTCCATATTTCAGATTCATATTACTTATTGCCAATACACATTTTCATAATTAAACTTATTCTCAATAAATCTAATTTCTTCTATCTACCTAGTAACTATTACTGAAGTTCCTCAAATGCTGCAACAGAATTTAAACTACTATATTTATTTTTCAGATATTCTTTAAAAACCTCCCATTTAGAAACAAATTCCTGTTTTGATTTATTCTTTATCTTTTCTGATAAACCATCTAATTCGGCATATTCTGTCAGTTTTTGGATCCAATCTTGTATAGAGGGGATTTCATTACTTTTCCATTTTGCTGCGATCAAAACTCTTGCTGCCGCCGTCGCATATAAAAAGATACCCTTCCTCTTTTGTGGGATATCCAAATCTGTTATTCCCAGGAGGTAGGCCTCTGGTTTTTTATTGAAAGAGATCTTTAGCATTTTTTGCAGTTCTGCATGTATACTCTCCCAGAATACCTGTATTTTCCTACATATCCACCACATATGGTAGAATGTTCCCGAGTCTCCGCATCTCCAACAATTACTTGACACATTTTTATACATTTTTGAAAGTTTCCATGGTGTTAGATACCATCGATGTTGCATTTTTTGAAAGTTTTCTCTAATCGTGTAACAGTTTGTGAATTTCAAATTGATCTTCCATAAATTTTCCCATTGGGCCATGGTTATTGAATGGCCAAAATCCTGGGACCACCTCACCATTGCCACTGTTACCTCCTCCTCCTTGACTGTCCAGTCAAGGAGGAGTCGGTAAGTTTTGGAAAGAGTTTTTCTTTTAGAATTTACAAGATCAGATTCGAATTGAGAAATTTCTACCGAGAACCCCTTTTGTTTGTCAGATTTAAATTTTTCAAATAACTGATGGTATTGGAACCAGTCTGAAATGTGTTCTCTTATTTCCTCAAATTTTTTTAATTTTATTTGGTTATCTTCAATTTTTAGAAGTATTTTATATGTTGGCCAGCTTTCCTGAGTATTTTTTCGTTTTACTGCTATGGCTTCTACTGGAGAAGTCCACCACGGGACTTTAGGCTCCATCAGGTCTTTATATTTTCCCCATACAGCAAAGAGTGACTTTCTTATTATATGGTTAGTGAAATTTTTATGAATTTTCGCTTTTCCATATATTAGGTAGGCGTGCCATCCCCAACGGTTGTCGAAACCTTCCAGGTCCAGGAGGTCCGAATTCTGCAACGTGCACCAATCTTTTAGCCAGGTGAAACAGGCTGCCTCGTAGTAAAGTTTTAGGTCGGGTAGGGAAAAGCCTCCTCTCTCTTTTATGTCTATTAAGGTCAGGTGTTTAATCCTAGGTTTCTTCCCTTCCCACAGGAATTTGGGAATTTCTCTTTGCCATGTCTTGAGACAACCTGCTTCACCCAGTATCGGAATCATTTGAAATAAAAAAATTAATTTTGGAAGCACGTTCATCTTTATAATGGAAATCCTACCCAGAAACGTCAATTTTAGTTTACTCCAGGTTACCAAGTTTTTTCTAATCTCTAACCAAGTTTTGGTGTAATTATCCTGAAATAAGTTTATGTTCTTGGGGGTGATCCAAATACCCAAATATTTCGCTTTTGAAGAGATTTTCAGGCCCAATATTTTTTCTAAGTCGTCCTTTTCTTCTGTGGTTACATTTTTAACAAGCATCTTTGTTTTTGTTATATTCAGCTTAAAGCCTGCCACTTCTCCAAATTCTTTAATCAGTTCCAGCACTCTTTTCAGACTTTCTTTAGGGTTTTCAGTCATAACAAGTAAATCGTCCGCGAAAGCTTTAATTTTATATGTTTTGTTTCCCAGAGTGATGCCTTTAACAAGCTGATCCCTTCTTATCTGATTGTTCAAGACTTCCATCACCAAAATAAATATCAGTGGAGACAGTGGGCAGCCCTGTCTGGTTCCCTTGTTTATTTTGCACTCCTCAGTAATTCTTCCATTGATGATCAATTTTGCATATTGCTCCGAATAGATGGCATTTATTCCTTTACAAATATTTTCTCCCAGTCCAATTTCTTCCATTAATTTTTTCATAAACTTCCAGGACTCATTATCAAAAGCTTTTTCTGCGTCCACCAACATAATAGCTGCTGGTTTATCAGTTTTAATATCCAAATATTCCAATACATTAATCACACATCTAATATTAGATTGCATAAATCGTCCGGGAAGAAATCCAGTTTGATCTTTATGAATTATCTCTTTCAGCACCATTTTTAATCTATTTGCAAGAATGTCTGCAAATATCTTATAATCGTTATTTAGCAGTGCAATGGGTCTGTAATTGGCCATGTTTGAGGCGTCTGTTCCCTGTTTATGGATAAGAGTAATAAAGCTGTCCTTCCAGGTTTTCGGAAGCTTTCCATTTGCCAGAATATTATTCATTAGGTCTTTCATGGGAAGAAATAATGCTTGTTCTAACTTTTTATAGTAATTAGCTGGAAGACCATCTGGGCCCGGTGTCTTTCCTAATTTTGATCTCTGTATAGCTTGTTGCACCTCCATAGCTGAACTCATTTATAGAGTGCTGGAAGAGCGGCAGTTGATTTGGACATTTTAAGATACATCAACGAACACACTCATGGGGGGATGAACTTAAATGTGTGGGTTGTGTTTGCAAAGAGCTTCCCTAAGAGTGGAGCACTTAGAAAACAGCAGTGGATTCACACGGGGAGAAACCATTTAAATTTATGGAGTATGGAAAGAACTTCAGTCAGAGTGAAAACATCTCTGAAGAATAGTGAACTCACATGTGAAGAAACCATTTAAATGCATGGAGTGTGGAAGGAGCTTCAGTTGGAGTGGAGATTCTTATATACATCAGCCGTTAAATGCATAGAGTATATCTGAAGTTCTGGTGTCTGCATGTAAAGTTGTACCCATGTATTAAAGTAATGAAGGCAATGTCTCACAATAGTAAATGCAATATAATAGGTCATGAACTGCTTGCAGTTTGTGGAGAACATGAATCTGCAATGCTGGTGGTAACGTTGATGCTCTTTTAGTTGGCTGAAGTTTGGTCTTCAGTTGAGAGAGTTGGAAATGTTGGTGTTTTTGGGTTGCTAATAGAGCATTGTGGAAATTAGAGGGTGAAAGCTGTGATGCTTTGGAAGCAGGGATGGTTAAATTAGTAGTATACGAACAACCGTATAACACCTATTGTTGTAATTGCACTAAATGAACAAATAAGACACAGAAAGAGTGAAGTAATCTTATGTACATAAAGTAATGTTGAAACCCCTGTATAGTTTTTGTTATTGATAATTGTGCTACAACTCCTCCTCATTCTTGCTTATTTGAAGGACTCAATGTGCAGTTAAAACATTATCTCCTGTGGCAGCAGGAATAAAGGATTAAATAAAGCTTTGAGCCCCAGGCCCTCCTCTCTGTGGCTGGGCTGCACACCTGTGCCTCAGGAGTTCTGAGACTGTCACGGTCAGAGCCACTCAAGTAGCAGCTTGAAGCAGGCAGGGTGATGGTGGTGGACACGAATTTCCCTTTCCCCTTGGATCATGTTGGGCTGGAGGCTGTTAGTTAACCCATTTAACAAGTAAACAATAGATTTCATATAATTTAGCACTGAATGAAATGTATGTATTTTTGTAATACAGTGGTACCTCTGGTTGCATACTTAATTTGTTCAGGAGGTCTGTTCTTAACCTGAAATTGTTCTTAACTTGAAGCACCACCTTAGGTAATGGGGTCTCCTGCTGCGCCACTGCCACGCAATTTCTGTTCTCATCCTGAAGCAAAGTTCTTAACCCGAGGTAATATTTCTGTGTTAGTGGAGTCTGTAACCCGAAGCGTATGTAACCTGAGGTACCACTGTATCTGCAACTACTCTCTGTGATGGACTCTATGTAATGTAAGAATTTTTATGCTATGTGGACTTCTGAACTCCCAACTCCCATACCCTTATCATTCTAACAACTGTTTAAATCGTTTTAGAAATAGCACTTTTATGTGACGGACTGTTCTCACCTTGAGTGTTCCAGGCATAGGAATCTATGGGAATGGAATGCTAAGGATTGGTAGGTGGACAAAAAGTGAGTGAAATATAAATCCTAAGATTCCAAGACACCTGGACACCCAAGATAACGGACAGAAAAAGTGTTTTAGCTCCCTGACCTGTGACCTTCCCTTTCACGTATAACTTCTATGAGCTAATGCCTGTACATTTCTTTCAAACCTGTTTTAAAATGAACTCCTGACTTGGAGTCACTGACACTATTGCAGTAGCTTATCTCAAAATAAACTGGGTCCCTTCCGGATGTTGAGTTTTTCTATCTCTTGGCTATGTTTTTCTTTGAGGTGTTATTCCCTCCCCTGGACATTAACCTTTGAGAGAATGTAGTATAAACACCGACAATCAGGAAACTCTGACCTGTGAGTGCTCCAATGGGAGAACAGCCTTTAGCAAAGGTGTCATGGACTTTAAAGGTGATCAAAACCATGACAAAAGGGGGGAGTGTTCTAAGAGGAAATCACGTTTGGCAAACCCTCACCACAATCGACTCCCACCTGGAAACCTATGTCCCCAACAGTGGTGTATCTAGCCGCTTGGACACCCAGGGCGGTGGGGCTTGTGCCAGGCGCACCAGAATATCAGCGCCTGAGGCCCGTTCTGCTCCAACACCCAGCAGACCCACATTGCTTTTTGTGGGCAGCGCGGAGCCTGCATGCGCCCAAGTCATCGTATCACTCCCAGGAGAGATGCATGGCTCAGGCGTAGTGCCACTCCCTGTGGTGTGGCGCTCATTTGCCCCTGACCCCTAGCTATGCCTCAGATCCCCATTGTGGAAGGATGTATGGATCCAGAATTTGCCTCCAGTCAGATTTCCCTCACCCTGTTCATTCCTGGGAAAGGCCTTTTCCAAAGTGGCTCCTGGTTTCTGGAATGAACTTTCATAAAGCAGCCCCAAACTCTCTTCCTCTCAGAGGCAAACTCCTGATTTTGCCACCTCTGCTCTTAGAACAGCCATAACGTGAAACCTAAGGCAATGTAGGTATATGGGGATTCCCAAATCCTGAGGTTTTCCTCTGAAAGTATTGACCTTTAGGACGTCTGGTGGTTGTGATGAGGGACACACATTTCCTACAGCTGACCTGTACTGGTTGTTGTCAGGCAGAAGTGTGATGGACGACCAGAGTCTGGTCATTCAGTCCCCCTGAGTTTCCATCAGAGGGATGGAGCCTCTCTCTGATTGGACAACAGCACTTTTGGAGGGAAAATAAAAGGAGCTGTTACTGAGGGAGAGAGTTAGATAGTGTTTGATATGAGAGAAGATGAAGAGGGATTGTTTTGAGGTGGGAGTTGGGGTGGAGGATAGGATTTGCATGAGGGAGAACTGGTTCTGGTTTGAGTTAAACACACTCCCTGAGAGAGGAAAGACCCTCCCAGCCTAGAGAGGGAGACCTGGTTGTGGGTCTGGGGAAGGTCTACAAACTGGTGTCCTGGGAGGGGTGACTCTTGAGGCAGGAGAAGCAGATCCTGGGGGATTCAGGCTCTTCTGGGTCTTCTTCCAGTCAGGAGGGGGCAGTTCTTCCAGGGAGAGAGGACACCCAAGCCAGTCACAAGCGTGGGTAGGGGATCCCTTGGGTCTGTTACACCATTTTGGAATTACCTCAGCAGAGGTAATGGAACCTCTCTCTGATTGGACAACAGCACTTTTGGAGGGAAAATAAAAGGAGTCCTTTCTGAGGGCGAGAGTTAGATAGGGTTTGATATGAGAGAAGATGAAGAGGGATTGTTTTGAGGTGGGAGTTGGGGAGGAGGATAGGATTTGCCTGAGGGAGAACTGGTTCGAGTTAAACACCCACCCTGAGGAGAACGTCCATGCCGTTGGGGGTCTGGGGAAGGTCTACAAACGGGTGTCCTGGGAGGGCTGACTGAGGCAGGAGAAGCAGATCCTGGGGGAATTTAGGCTCCCCTGGGTCTCCTTCCAGTCAGGAGGGGGCAGTTCTTCTAGGGAGAGAAGACACCCCAAGCCAGTCACAAGGGGGGAGGGGATCCCCTGGGTCTGTTAAGCCATTTTGGAATTACTTCAGCAGTGCTTAGAGAGAAGGGGGGGCTGAGGAAAAATGCCCCTCGCTCATGATCCAGGGCATTGATGGGGGAAGATGTGTTGTATTATCAGTATTTAACTGAACCACTTGACATAACTAAGTAACAGAAACTGAAATATAACAACTGATATTTGAGTAAAGAGAGGTTAAGTAACGATGTGTTTAAGCCTGAGACAGCTTATATTTTATGTAAATAATTTGACTTCTACCAAGGAAAACGCATTTCCTGACCCACCACTTTCTTTCACAAACTTCTTTTTTGTTAATAAAACTTTCATGGTTGTTATTCACTCACTACAAGATAACTGTGGTAAATTGGTGAGATCTTTGAGGTTGGTGTACTGTTAGGTGTGCACACTCTATTTAAAGGGGGGCGGTTAGTGGGGTGAGTCTGCCGCATTCTTGACTGGTGGTTAATCATAGAACTGCAGAGTTGGAAAGGACCCCTGAGGGTCATCTAGTCCAACCCCCAGCAATGCAGGAATCTTTTTGCCCAATGTGAGACTTGAACCCACAACCCTGAGATTAGGACTCTCGTGCTTTGCAAACTGACCTATCCCAATGAATTCAGTGGAACCTCCTCCAAGGTAACTGGGTAAAGTACTCATTCTTGAAGTGGGAAGTTTTTAATCCTTGCGAAGCAAACCAAGCTGCACCTTCAGTCTTCCAAAATGGTATTCCAAGATGCAATCCCCAGACATGACCGCAGTTTTGAAACTCCTCCATACAATTCCAGTTTCGGTTGCTTCAAATGCAAACTGGAAGTGATAAAGTGTGGTGGGATTTCATACAGTATTCTCTGGGCATGGGCAGAGTTTGCTGCTCTTTCTGTAAAGCAGAGGCACGGAAGCAGTGGCCAAAGAACCGCCCTGCAGGCTTGGTGTAACCACAGAAAGGGGGCCTTGTGAGCTGAGGTGCAGGATGCCAGAGCGTCCAGTATAGAAAGAACTGAACAGGGAAGAACAGCCCCCCCCTCAATTATAGAGGAGATAGAAAGACACCCCCGCCTGACTCCCCCTCCCCCAAGCAATTCCCATGCAACCCCTGGGAAATTCCTCAGTGCCGGTTCCCTTCCTAGCACCGGCAGGGGCTGCTCTGCCCCATAGCTCTATGGGCCGGACTTTTCCTGGCAGGCGGGAAAAAGGAGCATTGGGAGGGGCTTTGGGAGGGGGCGTCGCTGGACTAACTCCTCCCGCCCTGCTCTTTCTGTTGCAGGAAAAGACATCGGAAGAGCGAGCAAGGGAGGCGGAGGGGTAGAAGAGAGGACAAAGGGGTAAAGATGCAGCGATGGGGGGTGAAATGGGGAGGGGGGAGGAAAGGACAAAGACCCCCTCCCTATCCCTTCCCAAAAAACCCAGATCTTACATGGGACGATGAAGCCCCTCCAACACAAGAGATCACCCCCCCCCATTACACTTGGCTATGGGATGTGCACGGGGGGTGTGTGTGTGCAGATGGGCTTTCTGCAGAGGAATTCCTTGCAGGGTTTCCGTGGCGGCTTCTGCTTTGAAGCACCCCCGCCACGAACATTAGTTCCTGGGGGGGGGGGAGAGGGAGTCCATGGGAGGGTGAAGGAGCGAGAGAGGCCTGGATAGAGACCCCCCTTTCTTTCTTCCTTCCTTCCGTCTCTCCCCCCCCCCCGTCAGTGGCTCGTCTTGCGAGGCCCCACCGGATGGAGAGGTGGGCGCGCTTGGGACATATAGTGCGCGCAGGGCGAGGGTTGATTGGTGTCAAGGGGGCGGGTTTCTGGGCGCAGGGGAGACTCAGGGACGGAGGGGGGAGGGCAGAGGAAGTTGGGGGGCTGAGTGATCAATGGAAACGTCCATGGCGGGGGGGGGCGGGAGCCCTGCCGAACAGAGAGAGGTGCACGTGGTCTTTTGGAAGAGATGTCTCCATCTTGGATGTTGGAGGGGAATCTCCGGAGGGGCTGCCTTGGCTTTTCCCTGCCTTGCCAAGAAATCTGCCTCGGGGTGTTAACGGAAACTTCGAGGGTTCTCTTGGACAAAACAAAGACACCAACCAGGATAACTTGGAGCAAAACAGCAGCCTGTAGGCTTGGCCTCTATTGATCTGTTGCAACAGGGTGTTCCCCTCACGTGCAGGAGAGAGGAAAGACCCAGAAGAATAGTGTGCAAGGTCTTATAAAAACTTTTGAAATTCCCCTCCTCTAGATCAAGCCCACCCCCAGAAACATCATGCATACATTACAGAAAGGAGGGGTTGTGGGAGGCATACATTACAGAAAGGAGGGGCTGAGGGAGGAGTTGGTGGTAACTTGAGTGTCTTGTCACCTGGCTGGTTCCTCCTTTCCCCCTCCCCTTCCAGGAATTTCTAGGAGACAAAGGGGATTTTGCAGTTTCCTGCCCCCTGAGGGAAGATCTGATCAGTGTCCTTTGTTTGAATCCACTCCCATATGCAGGTTCTTTGTGATCTTGATTGTCTTCTGTCTGGGATCATCAGGGTTGGCATGGGCAGGGCTCCAGTGTATGTGCTGAGACAGTGAAGGGATTATGGCTGGCCAGGACTGTCACCCCCCTTTGTTAGTTCTTGTCATATGGAGTAAAAATAAAATGGAACAGTGCAAATCCAATGTATGGTTGACTTTCTATGAATTTATAACAGAAATGTGGCGTATGTAGTGTGTGAGTGTGAAGTTTATACAAACAGAATGATTGGGGTGGGGGGGTTCCTGCTACAGGGGAGAGGGACAGGAAGGAATCCCTGAAAAGGGGGTCCCATTTCCCCACCCACTTATTGCCAGGAAGCGGATTCTCCCCCCTCCCCCCATATGCTCTGGCTAGACGCTGGCGGCTCCGGAGACAGGTCACTTCTTTCTCCCAAGTCCAGCCACTGGAGAGAAAAGGCAAGAAGATTCTGGGGGGAACCCCTCACTTAAGTTACAAGAAACTTCCCCCCTCGCTCAGGCTTCCGGTTTATTGCAGGAGGGGGGGTCCCGTGTGGGTGGTCCTAGCCCACCTCTGTGCTGGCAGGAGGTCCAAATTTCAAGAGGGCAGACTTGGTGGGCAGAACAACCCCCTGACCAGGTCAGCTGCATGAGAGCTCCAGGGAGGGCAGAAGAGAAAAGTTAGGAACTCCGTTTCGGAAGGGATCTTCCTTTCTTCTTCCCTTTCTCCTCCT
This sequence comes from Podarcis melisellensis, assembly GCF_964234715.1. Taxonomy (NCBI): domain Eukaryota; kingdom Metazoa; phylum Chordata; class Lepidosauria; order Squamata; family Lacertidae; genus Podarcis; species Podarcis melisellensis. The sequence continues at coordinate 122,447,688 of NC_138529.1, read as the reverse complement.
TTGTCTCTTCTTTCCTCTCTTCTCTTCCTGCGGCCTTTTCACTCTCTGTGGAGGGGGAGACCATCAGATTCATAGAACCAAGGATTGTCCTGGGGGTTGGGACTCCCCCCCCCCAAATGTCCAGAATCCTCCTGTCTCTCCTTCCCCTCCTTCTCCCTTCTCTTTCATTTCCACCCTTACCTGGGTTTTCTTCTCTTCTTTACCTGGACTACCTTACAGGGACCTTTAGGAAGTTCTCCAGAGTAACTGTAGGACCATTGAGTTCCTTTATCCTAAGACGTTGTCTTCCTTTTTCTTCCTGTTCTGTTGTTCTTGCTATACAGTTACCTGCTTAAGCACAAATTGAGCTGGCGAGAGGGTCGTCTTGCCCATCTCGAAAGTTTGACTTCCCGGGGAGAGGGGATGTTGACAACTCACACGAGACCCACTTCCTCCCGGCAGAGAAGAAACCTATCACGGTAAGTAGCAATGTTCACTTTCCACTGCACGACTGATCATTGATGCTGTTGTACAGTGGTATCTCGGGTTAAGAACTTAATTCGTTCTGGAGGTCCGTTCTTAACCTGAAACTGTTCTTAACCTGAGGTACCACGTTAGCCAATGGGGCCTCCCACTGCTGCCGCGCCGCTACCATGCGATTTCTGTTCTCATCCTGAAGCAAAGTTCTTAACCTGATGTACTATTTCTGGGTTAGAGGAGTCTGTAACCTGAAGCATCTGTAACCTGAGGTACCACTGGAAAGCAATAAAAAATATGGGTGGAGGGTGCTATGAAAATGCTTTCGGGATTCATATATCCTTGATACATTGGTGGGCTTCAAGGGTAAAGGACCCATTATCATGATAGACAATGCCCATTGCTGGAGGGTTCTGACTGATAATCCTTTAATTCCTTCTGCTAAGATTATATTATTCAGGAGAACGTCCAGAACCGATATGAATAACAATGGTGATAGTGGACACCCTTGTTTTGTCCCTTTTGTAATTTCAATATTTCAGTATTTTCTGTTAATACATTATTTACAATAAGTTTCGCCTTTTGTCTTGAATATATTGCTTTTATACTTCTCATAAACAATTGACCCAATTGCATCATTTCTAAGTTTTTAATCTCAAATTCCCAAGATATATTATCAAAGGCCATCTCAGCATCCACAAATATTATGGCTGCCTGCTTTTCATTCCTGTCCGTCAAGTACTGAATAGTATTCCTTATATTGTCCTTCATCGGGCAGTCAGGAATAAAGCCTTAATATTTGCAAATAGTTCATAATCACTGTTCAACAAAGAAATCGGCCTGTAGATTTTAACCTGTAATAAGTGAGTCTGGTTTGGGTATCAGTATAATATATGCTTCTTTCCAAGTCTCTGGTATTTCTCCCTTTATTAAAAAAAATTGTTCATTGCTTCCTCCAATGGTGCCAGTAGGGTGTAGCTGAAATTTTTATAATATTTAATAACAACAATTTATTACGAATACCCCGCCCATCTGGCTGGGCTTCCCCAGCCACTCTGGGTGGCTTCCAACAAAATATTAAAATACGGTAATGCATCAAACATTAAAAGCTTCCCTAAAGAGGGCTGCCTTCAGATGTCTTCTAAAAGTCTGGTACTTAATGTTTTCTTTGACATCTGGTGGGAGGGCATTCCAGAGGATGAGTGCCACTACCGAGAAGGCCCTCTGCCTGGTTCCCTGTAACTTGGCTTCTCGTAGTGAGGGAACCGCCCGAAGGCCCTTGGCGCTGGACCTCAGTGTCCGGCTAGAACGATGAGGGTGAGCACGCTGCTTCAGATATACTGGACCGTTTAGGGCTTTAAAGGTCAGCACCAACACTTTGAACTGTGCTCGGAAACGTACTGGAAGCCAATGTAGGTCTTTCAAGACCGGAGTTATGTGGTCTTGGCGGCCGCACCCAGTCACCAGTCTAGCTGCCGCATTCTGGATTAGTTGTAGTTTCTGGGTCACCTTCAAAGGTAGCCCCACATAGAGCGCATTGCAGGAGTCCAAGCGAGAGATAACCAGAGCATGCACCCCTCTGGTGAGGCAGTCTGTGGGCAGATAGGGTCTCAGCCTGTATACCAGATGGAGCTGATAAACAGGTGCCTGGGGCACAGTTACCCCGTTCAGGACCAGGGAGTCATCGACACCCACCCGCCTCCTGTTCCCTAAAAACAGTACTTCTGTCTTGCAGTAACTCCATCCATTCCTAGTGCTTTTCCTGATTTTATGTCCTTTATTGCTCTCCAAATTTCTTCCACTTCTATTAATTCATTCAGTCTGTCCTTCTTTTCTGTTGGGATTTGTTGCACTCCATTCTTCTTTAAAAATTCTTCTACTTGTTCTCTATTCCACCTTTTTTATACAATTGTCTATAGAAATTTACAAATCATTTTCTTATTTCTTTCAGATTCTCTATTTCTTTCTCTCCAATTTTAATTTTATATGTCTTTTGAGATTTTCTTTTATTTATCTGCCATGCTAGCCATTTTCCTGATTTATTTGTGTTTTCAAAGTTCTTTTGTTTCATCGTTTTAATTTTCCATTCTACTTCCTGATTCACAATTGTTGAAAATTGACTTTGTAATATCTTAATATTTTGATAAATCATTATATCATTTGGGTTTTTAGCTAGTTTTTTTCATTTTCCATTATCATTTAAAATTTCCATTTTGGATATATTGATTTTTAACATAAACTTTCCAAACAAAACATCCATCTTATCATCTCTTACACATCTTGGCTATTTTTAGCCAGTGACTTCCATCATTCCCTTCTAATGATTTCATCCTATCTCTCTTCTGTTTACATTTTGTCTCTTTACTACTATTTATATAATCAAAATCTTAACATCCTATATTTTAACTTTGATTAACAATATGTCTTATCTCCATTTTTTCACAAAACTTCTTGTTATCCTACAAGCGTATTCAATTGAAAACCACTGCCCTTCAAATAATTCACAAATTTACTCCAGTCCTTCAGGAATTTTTGGTCCCGCTGTTCTCGGATTCTCCCGGTCATCTTAGCTAATTCTGGGTACTCCATCAATTGACTGAAACAAAAATAACATTTTTGGTAGCACATTCATTTTTATAACCGATATCCTTCCCCAAAGTGACAATTTCATCCTTCCCCACACTTCCAAATCTCTCTTAATCTTATTCCATACCTGGTTGTGGTTGTCTTGGTAGAAATTTATATTTTGGGGGGTTAACAATATTCTTAGGTATTTCACTTTCTTTACCACCCCTGTTTACGTTTATTGTTGCAACTGGTCCACCATCTTTTTTGTCCATATTTTTAACAAACAAGCTTGATTCTATTCACTTTCTCATTCTATCAATTTCCAATGAAACTTCCCCCTTCAGGTCCCCCATAATTATTTTTTGATCCACAAAGTCAAATAATTTCTCTTCCAACTTTCTATAACATTCAGTCTTACTGCCATTTGGTGCATAAATCCTGACAATTATCATTTTCCCTCCCTTCTTTGACCTTAAAGATTTGTCTCACTTCATTTTTTTTAATAAAGCACCACCCCTCTCTTTTTACTCCTGTTTTGGGGGGGCGCCCTTGCAGACTCCCCCTTTGTCTTGCAAAGAGCTGAACTCTCCCCTAAGGGCTGAGTCCCGTCTCTTCTCAGCTCTGCGAACCAACAGGAAATCGATGTTTTATGTTTAATCATGTTTTAATATTCCATTGAGAGCTGCCCAGAGGGCTGGGGGAACCCAGCCGGATGGCCGGGGTTTGAATAATATATTATAATTAATTAATTAATTGATTAATTAAGGTGGAACATATTTCCCCCTTTAATTTATAGTATCATTCTCTTGGTCACATTTAGGAAAGTCATAATCCACTTTTGTAATCCAATTGACAGCATACATGCAATTAGTATATTATTCCAAAGGATATTTTCTTCTGAAAGTCTTCCCGTTAGAATTCAGCTTTTTCAGTGTCACACATATTTGCATAGCCACTCACCCAAAGAAGAAAGGAAAGTGAGAGAGTCCTGGACAGATAATTTCCACGAGGATAGTTCTAAATTACAAGAAGGGCATGAGATCAGGTGGTCCATTCCCTGGCCATACTTCCTCAGGGAGACGTAGAGAAGAGAGGGGAGAATCTAGGAGATGCTTTAAAAAAAAAAGACGGTGCTGTTAATTAGACTGACTTTGTGTTAAGTTCCGTTTCCCTCTTCCTTGAAACCCTAAAATGATTTTATTTCCTCCCAAAGGAGAAGGTGATCCAAATTCTGAGACAACTTCAATTTCATTGAGAATAATGAAGGCAAAGTTAAAATGTACATAATGTCCTGTCAGTGCGTACACTGCGTTTACAATAATGAACTCAACAGAAGAGAAACCATCTAAAGCTATGCAGTTGAAAAAGAGCTTGAACTGGAGCAAAACTCATAGGAAAAATCAACAAACTCGTAAGGGGGGGGAACCAATTAAATGTATGGAGTGTGGAAAGAGCTTCAGTCAGCGTGGAGCACTTAGAATCCATCAAAGAATTCACACAAGGGAAAAACCATTTAAATGTGTTGAGTGTGGAAAGAGCTTCAGTCAAAGTGGACACCTTAGAACACATCAGCGAATTCACACGGGAGAAAAACCATTCAAATGTATGGAGTGTGGAAAGAACTTTGTCCATAATGGAAGCCTAAGAACACATCAGCGAACTCATACAGGGGAGAAACCATTTAAATGTATGGAGTGTGGAAACAGCTTCAATCAAAGAGAATATCTTAGACTGCACCAAAGAACTCACACGGGGGAGAAACCATTTAAATGTGTTGAGTGTGGAAAGAGCTTCAGTCAAACTGGAAATTATAGAATACATCAGAAAACTCACACAGGGGAGAAACCATTTAAATGTATGGAATGTGGAAAGAGCTATGGTCGTAGGGACGCCCTTACAATACATCAGCGAACTCACACAGGGATGAAACCATTTAAATGTATGGAATGTGGAAAGAACTTCAGTCAAAGTGGAAACCTTAAAACACATCAGAAAACTCACACAGGGGAGAAACCATTCCATTGTATGGAGTGTGGAAAGAGCTTCCATCAAAGTGGGCCCCTACAAATACATCAGCAAACTCACACAGGGGAGAAACCATTTAAATGTATGGAATGTGGAAAGAGCTTCAGTCAAAGTGGATACCTCAGAACACATCAGAAAACTCACACAGGGGAAAAATCATTTAAATGTATGGAATGTGGAAAAAGCTTCAGTCAAAGTGGATACCTTAGACTGCACCAAAGAACTCACACTGGGGAGAACCCATATAACTGTATAGAGTGTGGAAAGAGCTTCAGTCAAATTGGAAATTATAGAATACACCAAAGAACTCACACAGGGGAGAAACCATTTAAATGTATGGAGTGTGGAAAGAGTTTTCGTCATAGTCTAACTTTTAGAATACATCAGCGTACTCACACAGGGGAGAAACCATATAAATGTATGGAGTGTCGAAAGAGCTTCACTTCAACCAAAAACCTTAGACTGCACCAAAGAACTCACACAGGGGAGAACCCATATAACTGTATAGACTGTGGAAAGAGCTTCAGTCAAAGTGGAAATTATAAAAGCCACCAAAGAACACACACAGGGGAGAAATCATTTAAATGTATGGAGTGTGGAAAGAGCTTCCGTAATGGTGGAACCCTTAGAAGCCATCTACAGACTCACACAAAGGAGAAACCATTTAAATGTATGGAATGTGGAAAACTCTTCAGTCAAAGTGGAAACCTTAAGAGACATCAGCGAACTCACACCAGAGAATAACCATTTAAATGTAACGAGTGCGGAAAGAGCCTCGGTCAAAGCGGACATTTTAAAGACACCAGAGAACATTCACAGCAGGGGGGAAAGCATTTAAATGTGAGGATTGTGTGTGCAAATTGCATTACTGATAGTGAGAAATCATTTAAATATATGGAATGTGGAAAGAACTTCAGTCAGTGTGGAAGGAGCTTCAGTTGGAGTGCAGATCTAAATATACATCAGCCGTTAGATGCATAGAGTATATGTGAAGTTCTGGTGTCTGCATGTAAATTTGTTCCTATGTATTAAAGTAATGATGGTGATGTCTCAAAATAGTAAATGCAATATCATATGTCATGAACTGTTTGCAGTTTGCGGAGAGCATGAACCTGCAATGCCTGTGGTCAATGTTGATGCCCTTTGAGTCGGCTGAAGTTCGGTCTTTGGTAGAGAGACTTGGAAATGTTGGTGTTTTGGGATTGCTAATAGAGCATTGAATGAAACATATGTACCTTTGTTAAACCTTCATCTTACTTTCTCTGATGGAAGCTATGTCTCAGTGCTGTATTAATTTCTAGGCTACGTGGACTTCTCAACCCCAACTTCCACCCGCTTATCTTTCAAACTATTGTTTAAAACGTTTAGAAATAGAAAATTTATGTGACCAACTCTTCTTCCCTTGAGTCTTCTTCCCAGGCGTTGGGAGCCATTGGAATGGTAAGCTAAGGACTTTCTAAAGGTCTGGTTGTCAGGCAGATGGACAATAAATAAATGAAATGTAAATCCTAAGACAGCAAGACACCAGGATACCCAAAATAATGGACAGAAGAACCGTTTTAGCTCCCTGACAGACCTTCCCTTACATGTATAACTTCTATGAGCTAATGCCTGTACCTTCCTCAAAAAAACCCTCTCAAAGTTGTACTAAAATGAACCTCTGGTTTTGAGTCACTGGAGGTATTGCAATAGCTTTTCTCTCAATAAACTGGGTCCCTTCCGGACGTTGAATTTTCCTTTTTTTAAAAAAAAGATATTTATTAAATTTTCACAAATTACCGTATTTTTCCCTCTATAACACGCAGATTTTTTCTCCTAAGCCATTTCTGACCCCATGGGGGAAGAGAGGGGGTTGCGGTCTTGCCCCTCCCCCAAGCGCGGGGGCTGGCCTGCTGCCCCCGCGAGAGTTGGGGGAATCCCTGGGCGTGCCTTCCACCCGTCCGCCAATCGGCCGGCTGGGGGAGGCGTGGCCTTGGCATACTTAAGGCCAGGCACGCCCAGGGACCACCCTCTTTACTCCTGGCCAGCTGAGAGGTGGACCACGTGGAGCTATCTCGGAAGAGGCTTGCTGGCAGGGAAGTTTACCTTTCGTTATTCCTTTCTCCTCTAGGAGTGAGCGCTGCTTAATTTGCCTTTATTGCGCTGCTTTCTTCATAATTGGGTGCTTTGGCTGAATTTAATTGTTTGGGGTGCCTGGGGGGTGACGGCATAGCCATTCGTCGTTAATTCCGCTGGTGCGTTGCTGTTTGTGTGCGTGTTTATTGTTCCTGTGGTCAGCAGAGGTGCTTCAGAATTTCCTCATCCCTCCTCCTTCGCTTCTCCCCCTCTCTCCCCGTGGTTTGAATGCTCTTTAATCAGCTGATTTTACACGGTCTCCGTTCTGCCCCCTTGTTTCTCCCCTCTCCACAGCTGATTTTAAACAGTCTCCATTCTGCCCCTTTGTTTCTCCTCCTCTCTCCATGTGGTTTGACTGCTCCTTAAACAGCTGATTTTAATCAGTCTCCGTTCCGCCCCTTTGTTTCTCCCCTCTCCCCACGTGGTTTGACTGCTCTTTAAACAGCTCAGGTTGAACAGTCTTCGCTTCTCCTCCTGTTTGTCGACATTGTATTTGCTCCCAATCCCTGTTTACCCCCCCCCCACCAGCTTGTTTTTAAAGTGGGCATTTTATTTCCTTGTTGGTTTGGCTTGGGTCTTTAATTCTTCCCTGGGCTCCGAGCTCCTTCCCCCACAGCTAACGAGCGATAATTAGGGGCAGCCTATGAATGTTTGCTTATCAGGTTGCTTATTTGCCTAGTTATTTTGTTCCTTTAATTACCTAATTCTAAGTTAATTTATTCCTTTAATTCGGCAGCAGCCCGTGATTTAATTCCTAGTTATTGTGTTCCTTTAATTCGGCAGCAGCCTGTAATTGTGTGCTTATCAGGTCGCTTATTTGCCTAGTTATTTTGTTCCTTATATTACTTAATTCCTAGTTATTTTATTCCTTTAATTCGGCAGCAGCCTGTGATTTAATTCCTAGTTATTTTATTCTGTGGTTGTGTGCCTATCAGGTTTGCTTATTTGCCTAGTAGTGCTAGATAGTATATTGGCTTTAGCAGCTTAAATACTAGCTAAGCTTTTGTTACCTCTTGGAAGTTAAGCTCCTGTTTCCCTCAAGATTGGAGAGTCCCCCTGGTGGTGCAGCAATAAAACTGCTAGCACATTTGCAAAGCTAAGCAGGGTCCGATGTGGTCTCAAATTGGATGGGAGACCAGGTGTTGAAAAGTTAAACATCAGATTACTAGATAAAGGTGGAATATATTTCATTTTACTGTTTTACTGCAAACTATAATCTACACATTTAGTCTCATATATTGAGATTGACTGGCAGGAGGAGTAGCTCAGGCAAGAAAAACACATAGTTATTTCTGTGATTTACATTTATTAAGTGGGACTTATTTAATACTTTCGCAGGCAACCGTTTTAGCAATCATTCAAACTGTGTGCTATTTGCCTGAATTTCTCTGAGTGTCTCAACAGCTGGGCCAGTGGTGGCTATCAGCACTCTGGTCACAGCTAGCCCGTCCCAAGGTGATAGTGCAACCAGGGGGTGGAATTGCTGAACAGTACGGTGTAGATAATTCTGAACTACATTTCACTACAATAGGTAATTCTGAAATAAATTAATAAATAAAAATATAAAATAAAATAAAAATAAAAAATAAAATAATAAAGTAAAATATACAGATCCTAAATTTTGCTAGTCCAAGCCTTGGTGCTGTGTTGGCAATACTGAACAAGAATCGCGCACAGTTCATTATGGCTTCCGGCGGGGATCAGCAGCCATCTACTTCTGCCAACCAGCTAGCACCCTCAGCGGCCAATGGTAACGCGCTAATGGCTGCCATGCCCTGTGACCCACAAGCCTTTGCCCAGTTTTTCATGGCTTTTCAAACATTCTATAAAAAGTGTAAGCCAGGGCCTTTGGCGCTGCCAGCCCCTGAGCCATCGCAGGGCGTGATTCCTGACACTCTGCCTTCGAATCAGGGGCAGTTGGGTACGTCATCTGCTATAGCTGCAGGTCCTCAATCCGATACCACAGCAGGGGGCCGCCCCAATACCAGGGCTAGGTCCGCCCTAGCTAAAAAAGCTGCTCAAGGAGCCGGAAAGGGCAAGGCGCCAGCAAAGGGCAGCGGCAAAGCTAAAGCACACGAAAAAGGGAGCAATAGCAGCACCACCTCACGAGCGATAGGTACACCTAGTGTCTTTCAGGACCAGCAGGCTACGCATAGTTCCACTGAGGACAGCGCAGGTTCCTGCCTTGAGGAAGAGCGTGAGGATCCACAATCGCCTCAGACAACAGCCAGCGCCTCTAATAGTGAGACGCTAGGGGGTAAGAGGAAAGCTAAAAAGAAGCACATCTCGGGTAAGAAGAAAAGGTGCAAGCATTCCGAGACCGAGGAAGAGTCAGGTACGTCCTCTTCAGATTCTGATTCCGAGGGTCCTTACGGACCCTAACTTCTGGGGCGAGGATGTAAATCCCTACATTGAGAAGAAAAGTCTGGACGCGGCCAAGGCTGGTAAGACTGAGACAAAGCGTCGGCGCCAGTGTTGGGAATTCAACAGGGGCGTTTGCTCACGCCCCTTTTGTAAGTATCTCCACGAATGTGAGCGGTGCTGGGGTAATCACCCTGCATCCGCGTGCTTTAAAAACAAGCCACAGCCCTTTCGGGGGGCAGGGGGTACTTCCAAAACAGCAGCAGGGGTGCCCCCGGTGCTGCCGCCCAAGGAACCAGCAACCGCCAGTAATGTTAATCTTTGCTTGGCCTTTTCCCCCATCCGCTTGCAGCCCCTCAAAGTGTTGTTGGATCAGTACCCAGATAAGACAGCGGCGAAATACCTGTGGGAGGGGTTCTCAATGGGATTCAGAATCCCGGTGGCTACCCCCCCCCCCCAGCACTAGGGAGGCAGGGAATCAGAAATCAGTCAGGGAAAGGCCCGATATAGTCAGAAAAAAGATAAAGAAATCAGAGCTGGTAGGGTAGCAGGGCCATTTCCAGAACCACCCTTTGAGGGCCTTCACGTGTCTCCGCTAGGCATAGTACCAAAAAAAGGCCCCGGGCGAATTCCGCATGATTCATAACCTCTCCTACCCAAGGGGAGGCTCGGTCAATGACTCAATTCCTCAAGAACTTTGTACAGTGAGATACGCTTCCTTCGATCAGGCCGTCAAAATGATTCGTAAATTTGGCCGAGGGGCCTTTTTGGCAAAATGTGATATTGAGTCTGCCTTCCGCCTTCTCCCTGTACACCCAGATGATTTCAAATGGTTGGGTTTCAAATTTGAGGATGCGTATTTCATTGACAAAGCTATGCCCATGGGTTGCTCCGTGGCTTGTGCAGCATTCGAATCCTTTAGCACATTTTGGCAGTGGCAAGCCGCGCTGCTCCGCCTTGCTCGAGGCTCTCACGTCCCTAGCCGGCGAACTAGGGGTACCCCTAGCCGCCGATAAAACAGAGGGTCCGGCCACTTCATTGGTTTATTTGGGTATCGAACTAGACACAGTGGCCCAGAATTCCAGGTTGCCGCGAGAAAAGCTAGCATCCCTCAAGGCTCTGATACAGCAACTTTTGCCTCTCAAGAAAGTTACCCTAAGACAAATCCAATCCCTGCTAGGCCACCTTAATTTTGCGTGCAGGGTTGTTGCCCCGGGCCGCCCATTCCGCGGCCGCTTGGCTAGACTGTCAGCCGGGCTAAAGCCCCTCAGCACCGGGTACGCCTCCCCAAGGAAGTTAAGGCTGACTTGGGTATTTGGCTACAATTTCTGGGAAAGTACAATGGTATATCATTATGGCAGGATGCCTTGGTGCTCAACTCTGACTTTCAAGTTCATTCAGATGCAGCAGGGTCGTTGGGTTTTGGGGTCTACTTTCGTGGCCAGTGGTGTGCTGAAAAATGGCCCCCAGACTGGCATGGCCAGCCCATTACTCGGGACCTTACATTTTTGGAGTTCTTCCCTATTGTGGTGGCTTTACACCTGTGGGCAGACCAATTCCGCAACCACAGGGTATGTTTCAATACCGATAACCAAGCAGTCGTAGCGGTTCTCTCTAGGCAGTCCGCTCGGTCGTCCAGAGTGGGAAACCTATTACGATCCTTTGTCTTGTTGTGCCTGGAACAGAATATATGTTTTTTCGGCCAAATTCGTGCCCGGCATTAATAACGACATTGTGGATGCTCTATCTCGTTTCCAGATGGAGCGCTTCCGCTTATTAGCGCCGGATGCGGAGCAATCATCGATGCCTTTCCCGGAGCACCTCTGGAGGATTGGGAGCGAGAAATTATGAAGGGAGTATTCGGGGCTGTAGCCCCATCCACGATGAGGTCGTACGGGAAGGCTTGGGCCGATTTCTTAAGGTTTCGCATGAGCTTGCCTGGCTCAAGTCATCGCGCTACCCCCACTACCAGGGAGGTCCTCCGCTACCTGGCGCACCTGAAGGACTTAGGCAGGGCCCCAAAAACGCTTAATATCCAGTCCGCAGGGATTTCATACTTTTGTAAAGCCTTCTTTGAAACCGACCCGTGTGCGGCATTCATTGTGCGTAAAACGCTAGAGGGATGGCGCAGGCAGCACCCCCGCAGCTCGGACAGGAGGCAGCCCATTACATATGATTTACTGACACGGATACACAAATCACTGAGAACTATATGCTGGTCGAAGTACGAAGCGCGCCTATTCTCGGCCGCGTATTCCATATCTTTCTTTGGTGCTCTACGCGTGGGCAAGGTGGTCTGCGAAGGAGGGGGCACCCACTCGCAGAGGGGTGTGTTAATGAGTGATCTGACCCTCTCTGGAGATGACCTCATTGTCCGGGTGTGGAGCTCAAAGACGGATCAGCAGGGCAAGGGGGCCCTAATTCGGCTCCCAGCAGTTCACAGTAAAGGCCCCTGTCCAGTGAGGGATACGCGGCGTTTCTTGTACCTGAGGCCGAAAGGACCCGGCCCACTTCTGTTGCACGCAGATGGATCCCCCCTGACTAGGCATCAATTCACCAGGGTGATGAGGTCGGCATTGTCGGCATGTGGTATACCGCCACTCAAGTTTGCAGCCCATTCCTTCCGTATTGGAGCGGCCACCACAGCGGTGCACATGGGGCTTTCCACCGAAAGGATAAAAGAATTGGGGAGGTGGAAATCTAATGCGTATAAGGCTTATGTCAGAAACAATTTATGACTAGGACTGCTACCCCTGACCTCTGTTCCCCTGTCCATTTACCTTGCAGATCCCAGGAGAGTGCGCATTTGGTTGGTGGGCCACAGTATTGTTCACTGGGCCAGGAATCGTGCCTTGTGTTCTGGAATGGGCAGAAACTTGAGTTTACCTGCTAACGTGGAACTGGTTTGGATAGCGCGTAGAGGGATGCGCTGGAGTGAAATCAAACCAGTGGTGATGGCGAGGGCCGCGGTTGATGGGCCGCCCGATGCCCTGGTGATTCAGTTGGATCCCAGGAGAGTGCGCATTTGGTTGGTGGGCCACAGTATTGTTCACTGGGCCAGGAATCGTGCCTTGAGTTCTGGAATGGGCAGCAACCTGAGTTTACCTGCTAACGTGGAACTGGTTTGGATAGCGCGTAGAGGGATGCGCTGGAGTGAATTCAAACCAGTGGTGATGGCGAGGGCTGCGGTTGATGGGGCCGCCCGATGCCCTGGTGATTCAGTTGGGTGAGAATGATCTGGCTTACCGTAAAGCCATTGAGCTGAGATGGAACATTTTCGACGATTTGTCCGAGCTGGTGGCAACATATCCAAATATCACTATTTTATGGTCCTCGTTGCTGGAGAGGAGGACATGGCGGGATTGTGCGAGCCCAGTGGGGGTCAACAAGGCTAGGAAAGTTTTAGAGCGGGCAGTTGGACGTAGAGTGGCAGCCCTGGGCGGGTGCGTCATAGGGCACCCAGGCATTCAATTCAGCAACGAGGCCCTCTACAGAAAGGATGGTGTGCATCTTTCTGATGCTGGAAGCGATATTTGGTTGGATGACATTATGTCAGGGATTAGGAGTTGGTTGCAGGTTTGAAGGTATTGGCGGCGAGCTCCGCTCGGGTGGCGGTTAGGCATTGGCTGGGGGTTCAATTGTTATGCAAATGGCTCGGGGGGAAGGTACGCCATCACCTTCCCCAAGAAAAGGGGTAGTCCGGTAAAGGACTCCGGGGGGCGTTGTCTTGTCCGAAACCTGGGAAGGTAAGGGCCTCCGGCACGCCCCCGAGCGGTGACACCCGTGGGATCCTAGTTGGCGTACTTCAACAGGACCCCCCACGGTTCGTGTTAACCCATCCCGGTCACCATGCCGGGTAGTGGATAGGTGCCAATGCCTAAGGCCAATACCTTCAATTCTCTAATCAATAAAGTTGTGGCCTTTTCATGCCCAATTAACTTAATCAACGTCTCCTGTGTCTTTATTTCTGGGGGGGGGAGGGGTATTGACACGCAAAAAAGTAAGGGGAAATGTCTATGCATGTTATGGAGCGAATGTGTGGTCCCTGGAGCCAACTGGCCCGAGTGCATCACACATTTTCTTCGAGGGTTGTCTTCGTTGCGGTCAGCAGAAGCCAGGGAAGTGCTTGCTAGGAGGTTTGGCCACTCTGCAGCCCGACTGCATTTTTGCTAGTGTGTGTGCTTTGTGAGTGTGTGGTTGCCTGTGTGTTTGTTCGCTAGCGTGGGTGCTTGGAGGGAGTGAGAGAGTGACGGGCTGCTGCATCTTCTCCTGCAATTTGCCTTTAAAAAAATTGGAAGCAGCGGGGCAGTAAAAACCACCTCCGAAAGCCCCATTTTTCCCTTCTAAGGCTGCAGCTCGGCTTTGGGAGCCCTGAACCCCTGCCTTGTTCTTGAGGGATCTTTGAGGTTTTCCCTTTAGCTTTAACCCAGCCCCCTTATTTTACCAGTTTATCTTCATTCTCCGTCTGCTAAACTGATTGCAGGCAGCAAGAGAGAAAGCTGTTGCTTTCCTGCATTCTGCCTCAGGGTCTTACTGCCCACCCTCTTCTCTTTCGTTACGAGGGGAAAGCAGAGCGTCCTTCCTTCTAACTCCTCTCCGTGCTCCTGTGCTGCTGATGCTGCGTCTAGAGACTCGCAGGCAACATGCAGATTGGGGGGGGGGGGGAGAGAGAGCGCTGGCTGGCTTGGGGAACTTTTGCCTTCCTTTCCTCCCTCCGGTAAAACCCCTCTCCTGCATTCTTAGCCAGCTGCTTCTCCGCACACCCCTCTCAGTGCTCCTTGTCCCTTCTATGTTTTTCCTTCCCTCCCCACTTAAAATGTGGTTACAAAGCACGGATCCACATGGATCCTCAGGATCTTTGCATTGGGTCACCCCAAATTCAACATCAGATCACATAGCAATGATCTGATGCAAAAACAGGGCTGCAATGGTGCAAAAACGTGGTTACAAAACACGGATCCACATGGATCCTCAGGATCTTTGCATTGGGTCACCCCAAATTCAACATCAGATCACGTAGCAATGATCTGATGCAAAAACAGGGCTGCAATGGTGCAAAAACGTGGTTACAAAGCATGGATCCTCAGGATCTTTGCATTGGGTCACCCCAAATTCAACATCAGATCACATAGCATGTCCATGGCTACAGCCTGCACCAAAAAAATCACGCACCCACTGTTGCCTGGGGCTGCAATGGTGCAAAAACGTGGTTACAAAGCATGGATCCACAGGGATTCTCAAGATCTTTGCATTGGGTCACCCCAAATTCACCATCAGATCACATAGCATGTCCATGGCTACAGCCTGCACCAAAAAAATCACGCACCCACTGTTGCCTGGGGCTGCAATGGTGCAAAAACGTGGTTACAAAGCATGGATCCACAGGGATTCTCAAGATCTTTGCATTGGGTCACCCCAAATTCACCATCAGATCACATAGCATGTCCATGGCTACAGCCTGCACCAAAAAAATCACGCACCCACTGTTGCCTGGGGCTGCAATGGTGCAAAAACGTGGTTACAAAGCATGGATCCACAGGGATTCTCAGGATTTTTGCATTGAGCTACCCCAAACTCACCGTCAAATCACATGTCTGTGGCCATAGCATGAAGCACAAAAATGATACATCCACTGTTTCATTCAGAATTTTTTTTCTTGCTTTCCTCCTCTAAAAACTATGTGCGTGTTATGGTCAGGTGCGTGTTATAGAGCGAAAAATACGGTACATAAAAACAAGACAATAAAACATAACAAAACAAAGAACAAGTATAATTTCAACCCCTTATTTTCTTAAACTTACTTCCCCGACCTCCTCATACCTCCCGTTTCTATATCTCAATTTCTATTTATTAATTCAGCAAATCCTCTCCCTTAATTTTCAGTTAATATCTAACCTTTCTTTTCTTTTTACATAACCCTTTCAGCTGAAAACCACTTAATTTCTAAACCAACGTCATTCTAACATTCATTAATCTTGCAATGTTTCCTAAGATAGTCCTTAAATTTCTTCCAATCTTCTTCCGCCGTCTCTCTTCCCTGGTCTCGGATTCTGCCCGTCATTTCTGCCAGTCCCATGTAATCTATCACCTTCATCTGCCATTCTTCCAAGGTGGGTAGATCTTGTGTCTTCCAATGCTTTGCGATGAGAATTCTTGCTGCTGTTGTTGCATACATAAAAAAAGTTCTGTCCTTCTTTGGCACCAATTGGCCGACCATGCCCAGGAGAAAGGCCTCTGGTTTCTTCAGAAAGGTATATTTAAATACCTTTTTCATTTCCATTCTTGGGCAAGGTGATTGAGCGAGTGGTTGCTGAACAACTCCAGGCACACCTGGAAGAAGCGGACCATTTGGATCCCTTCCAGTCAGGATTCAGGCCTCATCATGGGACTGAAACTGCCTTGGTCGCACTGGTTGATGATCTCCGGCGGGCTAGGGACAAAGGTGAGAGCTGTTTCCTAGTTCTGCTGGATCTCTCAGCGGCGTTTGATACCATCGACCATGACATCCTTCTGGACCGTCTTGAGGGGCTGGGAGCTGGGGGCACTGTCATACAGTGGTTCCGCTCCTTCCTCCTGGGCCGTGTTCAGAAAGTGGTGGTGGGGGATGAGTGTTCAGACCCCTGGGCTCTCACTTGTGGGGTGCCTCAGGGTTCTGTCCTCTCCCCCATGCTTTTCAACATCTACATGCAGCCGCTGGGAGAGATCATCAGGGGGTTTGGGCTGGGTGTTCATCAGTATGCGGATGATACCCAGCTCTACCTCTCTTTCAAATCAGAACCAGTGAAGGCGGTGACGGACCTGTGTGAGTGTCTGGAGGCGGTTGGAGGATGGATGGCGGCTAACAAATTGAGATTGAATCCTGACAAGACAGAAGTACTGTTTCTGGGGGACAGGAGGCGGGCAGATGTGGAGGACTCCCTGGTCCTGAATGGGGTACCTGTGCCCCTGAAGGACCAGGTGCGCAGCCTGGGAGTCATTTTGGACTCACAGCTGTCCATGGAGGCACAGGTTAAATCCGTGTCCAGGGCAGCTGTGTACCAGCTCCATCTGGTACGCAGGCTGAGACCCTATCTGCCTGTGGACTGCCTCGCCAGAGTAGTGCATGCTCTGGTTATCTCCCGCTTGGACTACTGCAATGCACTCTACGTGGGGCTACCTTTGAAGGTGACCCGGAAACTACAACTAATCCAGAACGCAGCAGCCAGACTGGTGACTGGGAGCGGCCGCCGAGACCATATAACACCGGTCTTGAAAGACCTACATTGGCTTCCAGTACGTTTCCGAGCACAATTCAAAGTGTTGGTGCTGACCTTTAAAGCCCTAAACGGCCTCGGTCCAGTATACCTGAAGGAGCGTCTCCACCCCCATCGTTCTACCCGGACACTGAGGTCCAGCTCCGAGGGCCTTCTGGCAGTTCCCTCACTGCGAGAAGCCAAGTTACAGGGAACCAGGCAGAGGGCCTTCCCGATAGTGGCGCCCTCCCTGTGGAATGCCCTCCCACCAGATGTCAAAGAGAACAACAACTACCAGACTTTTAGAAGACATCTGAAGGCAGCCCTGTTTAGGGATGATTTTAATGTTTGATGTATCATAGTATTTTAATATTCTTTTGGAAGCCGCCCAGAGTGGCTGGGGAGGCCCAGCCAGATGGGCGGGGTATAAATAAATTATTATTATTATTATTATTATTAATTATATATCATTTCCCAGAAAGCCTTAATCCTTGGGCACGTCCACCAAAGGTGAAAGAATGTACCTTCATTTTCTTTACATTTCCAACATTTATTATCAGACAAGTGGTAAAATTTTTTTTTAATTTTTTTATTCAATTTTCAACTTTTTAACAGACAAACACACACAAAAAACAAAGTTGACACAAAACAAAACATTTCCAATTTCATAACCAAACCTTCATAACCTTCTTTCAGTGACTTCCCCGCACTCCCCTACCCACCTTCCATTTTCACTAAATAACTCAGCAAATTATTTATTAAATCTCTTAAATGTTGTTCAAATCTTTTCTTCAAATTTATCTTTTTCCCATTTTGACTTATCATAATTTTGCATATCCCATTTTACACATTAAATCTATTCTCCAAGGTCGGCCTAGTTTCTCTCCCACAAACTCATCCTTCTTTATATTAAACCAAAGATCATAATATTTCAGTTCTAAATCCCAGATTTTTACCACCTTGCACTCCCCTCCCCCCTACCCCAGTTTTTGCCCCTTCCCAAATAAATGTCCTCAAAAGAGAAACAGCAATTTTAACCCGGATTTCTCACGTCAGAGGCCCTTAGGCCCCAATTGGTCTCTCTCCACCAGTTTTGTTTGTAGTCCTTTTTGTTGGTCTTCTCTTCTCGAAGAAATTCTGTCACCAGCTCCTCGTACTTTCTTTCTTCCAAATCAAACAAAGACAGTTTCTGTCCAGGGTCAACAAATCTCCCAAACTCCAGCTCAAAGAAGGAGTCCCCATCATACTTGTTCATTCTCTCTTGGCTCAATATTCCGGTTGTTCCAGGGACTTCCATCTTTCTCTCTTTTTGCAGATTTGTAATCCTTTGGTTGTCTTCTTTATTTCTTTTGTTCCCAAAAGTTGCAGGTTTCTGTTTACACTCTTGTTGAACTCTTTCTTCTTCTTCTTCCCCCAATTCTAAAGTTATCTCTTCTTCTACAGCTGCAGATTTTTTTCCCACTTGTTTGGTTCCATCAACAGAGTTGCTTAGTTTAAGACTGAAGGTCACCAGCTGTTCGCTCATAGTTAAACTCTGTTCTTGCAAGGTTCCCACAAGAGAAAACATTTTTTGTATCTCTGCCAGTAATTTTCCTTCAGCAGCCATTGCAATGTCTTTAGTTCCCTCCAGGGGGATTTCCATCATAGTTCTCATCCAACAATCAGTTACTTTGTTGTTCGAAATTATTTTGTTTCCAATCAATTCAATCAGTTCAGTTTCAATGTAACACTTGATCCAAAAAAGTAATTGTAACACAGTTCCACGTTTCAGCTAACCGTTTGACAGCTCTTTTTGACAGCTGTCAAACTCCTTGTTCTATTTCTCGGGCTCCCAACAGGGCGCTGCCCGGGTCCGGGGGGGGGGGGGTCAGCCAGAAAAGAGAACCTCTGGAATTCCTCTCTCTTCAACTCCAGCACAAATTGCTTCTTAATTCAGTTTATGAAAGTTCTCAATTTAAACACCAGAGTCTTTCCGACCTGGTGTTCTTCTCTTTGCTTTAAATCTTTTGGTGGGGAGGGGGAGTGTGGACTTCCTTTTTAACACGTCCCCCGATCGTACTCAAATTCATAAATAAAAACTTTTAGTGCCGAAATTTCCTTTTACTCACGGGTTGCTTTTTCAGTCCCAATTTCAGGAAGAAAGACAGCGCTCTTCGGTCATGGCTCGCGGCTTCACTCCGTTGAGGTAGCGATGAACTCTCAGCACCGCGCCACTTCCCAGTCCACTCCGCAGCCTTTAAAAAGGCTCTTCGCGGGTCGGGGAGGGCGCTTAAGGTGCCCACCGAGTTACCAAGTCTGCAGGCTTCCGCGCCTGCGGTTTTTAAGGGTCCCCGTGTCGCCGGCACGGCAAGACCCGTCCTCAACGGAGCCGATTCCCTCCGGAGCTCGGAGGGAATCCGCCATTACCCGATCGCGCTATCCCGGAAGTCTCAAGTGGTAAATTTTTGCAAGCTTGACTGGGGTCATGTACCACCTATAAATCATTTTCATAATATTCTCTCTTAGGGCATTACATGCCGTAAATTTCGTACCGGTGGGCCACAACTGTTCCCAGTCAGCAAACATAATGTCATGACCAATATCTTGAGCCCACTTGATCCTAGCTGATTTAACCATTTCATCCTGGGTATTCCATTTCAACAGCAAGTTACAGTTACAGATAGGTAGCCGTTATACAACAGCAAGTTACAGTTACAGATAGGTAGCAAGTTATACATTCTTGATAATATTTTAGCATTGGGTTCTAACAGTTCTGTTTCCAATTTTGATTTTTCCACCTGGAAGCCAATTTTCCTGTCCAATTTGTAGGCCTCCATTATTTGATAATAATGGAGCCAATCTCGCACTTTATCTTTTAATTTCTCAAAACTCTGCAATTTCAATTTATCCCCTTCTTGTTCCAATATTTCCCAATATTTCATTGAATTTTCCTATCTCTTGACTGTGTTTTTCTTTGAGGTGTTATTCCTTCCCCTGGCCATGGGCCATTGAGGGGTAGTTTGGAAGGAAATTCTTACCCCGTATCTTGAAGCCTGGAATAAACTATTTCAAAAGGAATAAGGGAGTGTCAGATTTCCCTCACTCTCTTTCCATCCTAGGAAAGGCCTTGTCTGAAGTTGTTCCTGGTTCCTGGAATCCCCTTTCACAAGGAGCCCAAAACTCTTCCTCTCACAGGCAAACTCCTGCTTTCCCCACCTCTGCTCTTAGAACTGCCATATCGTGAAACCAAAGGTGATGTAGATACATGGAGATTCCAGGTTCCTGAAGTTTTCCTTACGAAGTATTGACCTTTAGTAGGTCTGGTGGTTGTGATCAGGGTCAGAAATTTCCAACAGCTGATCTGTACTGGCTGTTGTCAGGCAGAAGTGTGACGGACAGCAGAGCTGGACCAGAGTCTGGTCATTCAGTCCCCCTGAAATTCCACCAGAGGGATGGAACCTCTCTCTGATTGGACAACAGCACTTTTGGAGGGAAAATAAAAGGAGCCGTTACTGAGGGAGAGAGTTAGATAGTGTTTGATATGAGAGAAGATGAAGAGGGATAGTTTTGAGGTGGTAGTTGGGGAGGAGGATAGGATTTGCCTGAGGAAGAACTGGTTCTGGTTTGAGTTGAACACCCTCCCTGAGAGAGGAAAGACTCTCCCAGCCTGGAGAGGGAGACCCAGTTGGGGGTCTGGGGAAGGTCTACAAACTGGTGTCCTGGGAGGGCTGACTCTTGAGGCAGGAGAAGCAGATCCTGGGGGATTCAGGCTCTTCTGGGTCTTCTTCCAGTCAGGAGGGGGCAGTTCTTCCAGGGAGAGAGGACACCCAAGCCAGTCACAAGCGTGGGTAGGGGATCCCTTGGGTCTGTTACGCCATTTTGGAATTACCTCAGCAGTTGTTAGAGAGAAGGGTGGGGCTGAGGAAAAGTGCCCCTTGCTCATGAACCAGGGTATTGATTGGGGAAGGAAGCTGTGCTGTATTTAACTGAACCACCTGTCATAACTAAGTAACAGAAAATGCAGTATAACAACTTTTTTTTAGTGAAGAGTTTAAGAGAAGCTGTGACTGTAATCCTGTGTTTAAGCCTGAGACATCTTAAAGTTTAAGTATATAAGTTGACTTCTATCCAGGAGAACACATTTCCTGACCCACTTTCTTTCAAAAGCTTCTTTTTATTAATAAAACTCTCCTTGTTGTTTGTTCAGCTTCTGCCCGAGATGATATTCACTCACTACAAGATAAACTGTGGTATATTGTATAGATTTTTGTAGTTTGTATACAGTGAGATGTGCACACTGTATTTTAATTTAATAGGGGGCAGTAAGTGGGTGAGTCCCCCACATTATTGACTGGTGGTTAATCATAGAACTACAGAGTTGGAAGGGACCCCCCGAAGGTCATCAAGTCCAACCCCCTGCAATGCAGAAATATTTTGCCCAATAATAATGATAAGAATAAATACCTCACCCACCCGAACATAAGTTTTATTTATTTATTATAATAATAAACGTCTTTTTTTGGAACTTCCAGTTTTATGTATTTATTAAAGTTCTTATGTTACATTATCATATTACATCACAAGACTTATTATACTGTAATTTTCAGCACGTATACAAAGTTTATATACTTAAAGGGGGGGGGACACAAGGACAAAAAACAATTCCAAAATCATATTCATATATATATATACACCAACACTTTGAACGTCCTGTCTATTCTGTTGTATATTCCTTTTTTACAAATGAATGTACACTTATTATTTTATATTTCTTTACATTTTATCTAATACACTGCAATATCAATATGTACCCTTGGGCTTATTTTTCAACGCAGTCTCTCTGCAACGTCAATCGAATGCTGAATTTTGGACATTCCCATATGTGAGAACCCACAGTTCAGGTCACACAAGGAGCCCCGTTTTTAAATGTTTTCTGGTGATACTTATTCAATCTGTCCTCTACCCCCCAGAACCATAAAACTTTGGAGCTCGAAGGGACCCCCAGGGTCATCTAGTCCAACCCCTCTGCAATGCAGGGGTCACA
The DNA here is from genome assembly GCF_964234715.1 of Podarcis melisellensis. Lineage (NCBI taxonomy): Eukaryota > Metazoa > Chordata > Lepidosauria > Squamata > Lacertidae > Podarcis > Podarcis melisellensis. The sequence continues at coordinate 122,425,908 of NC_138529.1, read as the reverse complement.
AAGAAAGCATCTGCCAAATACAGGGGCCCACCCTCTTTCCCCACTTGGAGTCCTCACCCCTTCTCAAGGGACACCCATTTCTGAGCCCCCCAAAGAGCTCTCTCCCCCCCTGGGTTTGTGGGGGTTGCAAGGACCTCAAAGGCCTTGGGTCCCATGGTTTCCCTTCCACCCACCCAGGGGACCCTCCCATTCATCTCTCAGCCCCCCAACAGCCTTCTCTGCACCCCAGCCGCCCTAGAGCCTCCCCTTCACCCAAAGGACTCGCCACCACGGAGGCCTCCCAAGACAAGCGGAACGAGGAGAGGAGACGAGGCGCGGTGAGGGAGAGAGGGGCCTTTTCCTGGCCGCACTAGGCAGCCGGGCGCTCTCTCCCCTTAACCCTTACGTGGCCTCGCCGCTCGGGGATTTCTGCCCAGGGAGAAAGTGGGCAAGGCACTGAGAGGGATCTGGATCCTGCCATGGGATCCCACCAGATTCTGGACATGGCAACGCTCGGCTAGGCTCCCATGGTGGGAAAGGTGCACCCAGAGGGGCCAACTCCTAGGGGCCCAGGTCCCTTAGGGGGAAGAGGTAGGAGAGCTCAGTGGGTACAGCATGAGGCTCTTCCTTTCAGGGTTGCGGGTTCATGATCCACGTGGGGCAAAAGAGCCCTGCATTATTGACTCGTGGTTCGTTTAGTGGCAAACTAAAACTGGTAACGGTGTGGTGGGAGTTCATACAGTATTCTCTGGGCATGTGCAGAGTTTGCCGCTCTGCATTATTGACTAGTGGTTAATCATAGAGATGCAGAGTTGCAAGGGACCCCCAAGGGTCATCTAGCCCCTTGGGTACTGTAACAGTGTGGCGGGAGTTCATACAGTATTCTCTGAGCATGTGCAGAGTTTGCTGCTCTCTCTATTTTTTTTTAAATGAATATTTATTAGCATTTTCAAAAAAGAACAACACATATAACAACAAAGACAAAAATAAGCAAACAAAAATACAAAAATCCAAAACTTAAAAATAAAAACAATTAAAAACACCTGAAAGTTCAGATACTTATTTTCTTTTAACTTGTTTCTCAGACCTCCTCACACCTCCCCTTCTTGTATTCCAATTTAAATTATTGGCTCAGCAAATCCTTAATTTACTTCTCCATTTTAACTTCATTTAATTTATTCTAGCATATTATTATTTTATTTTTCTTCTTTCTTCCATTTCCTCAATTTATATTTGCAAACCTTAATTTCATTTAATTTAGCCATTTAAAAAAAAAAAGATCAATTTTAACTTAACCAAATTTACACATCAATATTTATACCTCATTATTTTTTTCTTAAACATTTTAAACATTTTTCCTAAAGTCGACCAAAATTTCCCTTCCGCGTCTTTCCCAATTTCCATGCCAATAGCAAAACAAAGTAAAAACAAAACAAACTATATTTATATACCCTTTGGATTCCCAAACTCCACCCACCCTTTTCCCAGTTTCAGTCCTCAGCAAAAAACCATCAGTATATGGAGACTGATGGATTTTTGCTGAGGACTGAAAACGGGAAAAGTTTGCTGCTCTCTGTAGACCAGAGGCAGGGAAGCAGTGGCCAAAGAACCGCCCTGCAGGCTTGGTCTAACCGCAGAAAAGGGGCCTTGCGGGCTGAGATGCAGGATCCCAGAGGCTCCAGTATAGGAAAAACTGAACAGGGAAGAACTGCCCCCCCTTCTATCATAGAGAGGAGAGAGATAGAGAGGTCTCCCATGCAACTTCCGGGAAAATCCTCAGTGCCGGTTCCCATCCGACCACCGGCAGGGGCTGCTCTGCCCCGTAGCTCTATGGGCCGGACTTTTCCTGGCAGGCGGGAAAAAGGAGCCTCGGGAGGGGCTTGAGAAAGGGGGGGGGGCGTCGCTGGACTAACTCCTCCCGCCCTGCTCTTTCTGTTGCAGGACAAGACATCGGAAGAGCGAGCAAGGGAGGCGGAGGGGCAGAAGAGAGGACAAAGGGGTAAAGATGCAGGAATGGGAGGGGGGTGAAATGGGGAGGGGGGAGGAAAGGGCAAAGACCCCTCCATATCTCCCCATATGCTCTGGGGGGGCGAGACAGAGGGAGAGACTAGCGGCCTTTTGGAAGAGATGTCTCCATCTTGGATGTTGGAGGGGAATCTCCGGAGGGGCGGCCCTGGCTTTTCCCTGCCTTGCCAAGAAATCTGCCTCGGGGAGAGGGACAGGAAGGAATCCCTGAAAAGGGGGGTTCCCATTTCCCCACCCACTTATTGCCAGGAAGCGGATTCTCCCCCCTCCCCCCATATGCTCTGGCTAGACGCTGGCGGCTCCGGAGACAGGTCACTTCTTTCTCCCAAGTCCAGCCACTTGAGAGAAAAGGCAAGAAGATCCTGGGAGGAACCCCCTCCCTTAAGTTACAAGAAACTTCCCCCCTCGCTCAGGCTTCCGGTTTATTGCAGGAGGGGGGGGTCCCGTGTGGGTGGTCCTAGCCCACCTCTGTGCTGGCAGGAGGTCCAAATTTCAAGAGGGCAGACTTGGTGGGCAGAGCAACCCCCTGGCCAGGTCAGCTGCATGAGAGCTCCAGGGAGGGCAGAAGAGAAAAGTCAGGAACGCCGTTTCGGAAAGGATCTTCCTTTCTTCTTCCCTTTCTCCTCCTTTGTCTCTTCTTTCTTCTCTTCTCTTCAGGGGCCTTTTCACTCTCTGTGGAGGGGGAGACCATCAGATTCATAGAACCAAGGATTGCCCTGGGGGTTGGGACTCCCCCACCCAAATGTCCAGAATCCTCCTGTCTCTCCTTCCCCTCCTCCTCCTTCTCTTTCATTTCCACCCTTACCTGGGTTTTCTTCTCTTCTTTACCTGGACTACCTTACAAGGACCTTTAGGAAGTTCTCCAGAGAAATATGCCCCACTGTGGGACCACTGAGTTCCTTTATCCTAAGAATTTGTCTTCCTTTTTATTCCTGTTCTTTTGTTTATTACTTGCTATAGAGTTACCTGCTTAAGCACAAATTGAGCTGGCGAGAGGGTCGTCTTCCCCATCTCGAAAGTTTGACTTCCTACCAGGGGAGAGGAGGGTGTTGACACCCCACAAAGGACCCCCATCCTCAATGCAGAGAAGGAACCTATCACGGTCAGTACCAATGTTCACTTTCCACTGCACGACTGATCATTGATGCTGTTGAACACCAGTCCAAAAATCACAAGTTGCAATGCAATCCATCAGCATCAAAAGATAATGGGTGAATGCACTTTCTCAGTCTGGTGGGCTTCAAGGGTAAAGGACCCAAGATCGTGATAGACAATGCCCATTGCTGGAGGGTTTACATGTAGGTACATGAATAATAATAATAATAATAATAATAATTCATTATATGCCTCCCATCTGACTGGATTGCAGGACAAGGATTGCCAGTACAGTGGTACCTTGGTTTACAACCATAATCCGTTCCAGAGCTCCATTTGTAAACCAAAACAGGTTGTAACACAAGGTGCATTTTCGCCAATGGGGCCTCCAAAATTTTTTTTTGTTAGTAATCCAAAAAAAATAATGGTTGCAATCCAAAAAAAGTTTGAAAACCGGGACACGCACTTCCAGGTTTGACGTGTTTATAATCCAAAACATATGCAAACCAGACTGTTTGCAAACCAAGGTACCACTTGTATTACAAATAAGGTGTGTCAAATTCTAGATACAGGTAGGTAGCCGTGTTGGGCTGCCATAGTTGAAATAAAATTTAAAAAATGCTTCCAGTAGCACCTTAGAGACCAACTAAGTTTGTTCTTGGTATGAGCTTTCATGTACATTCACACAGTGTATCTGAAGAAGTGTACATGCACATGAAAGCTCATACCAATAACAAAATTTGTTGGTTTCTAAGGTGCTACTGGAAGGAATTTTTTTTATTGTGTGTCAATTTGTCAATCCTACAAACTGTGAAACATAGCAAATTGGTGGGATTATAGTTTATAGGAATCCTGTAATTATTTTTGAGCTTTCTTGCCTACATCATCGGACTGGTGCCCACAAAAAACAAAGCCCATCCTTTCTTTATTAGCCTTTCATGGGCCAGTAGATACTTTGTTAGCTCTGCTTCTAAAGATGAATATTTTTGACAATCACTTAGGACATCAATAACACTTCTGTTTTATTTATTCCAGTTAGGAGAGACTCTGATACACCAGTCTGACCTCATCTCCGTTGAAGCAGAAAAACACGGAGACGAGTCCTGGAGAAATTGAGAGGTCTGTACTTCCACTTTTCTGTGAGACTGTATCTTTGTGTGTTTCCTTTCAGCGTGTAGGAACATAGAAAGAGCCCTTCCAGATCTGTAGGATATTAAGGAATTGTGGTATTCTGCTCATAATTCACTGACTACTTGGGTCCAATATCATTTCTCCAAACTGGCCTCTCTGCAGAGTTCACACAAACAACCACATTCAGAGCATAGGAAACCAAAGCACGAAGAAGAGCTATAAATCCACATGACATTCCAGACTTCAAGTAGAATGGCTTAGTACTGGCCAATTACATCAGAATGGTTGCAAATAGGCACATTGTCCATAAACATGCACCAGAGCCTTTGTGAAGGCAATCCTTAGAGAGAATCTTTCACATTCCGTCCTGAAACAGGCACAATCCAGATGGAAACTGAGCAAGCCACAGTCCACAGAATCTCCTCTGAAATTCAGTTTCAGACCTTCCCATTTCCAGGAAAACTGTGCAGGTCAAATGGCTTCATTTCTTTGACCTTGCAGGTGGTGGGCAACTCCCCTCATGCAGATAATGAACATAGATAGTGGTCTTCTGAGAACAACCAACCTAGTTTTTATGCCAGTCCCCAACGCAGGAGGGCCCCTCTTTTCCAGCATCCTGTTCACAGAGTGACCAGCCCAGGAGAAACTCACCAGCAGGGCCTGAGGGCAAAAGCTCCCTTCCCACCTGTAATTCCCATCCCCTGGGATTCAGAAGATTAATACCTCTGAAGGTGGAAGGAGAAGAATGCTGGTTGGAACTTCCTGACTGAAATAATTTCAGTTATAGAAAATAAAGTGAGAAAAGATAGAGAAGAGAGAAAGTTCAAATAATACCATAATATTAGATATTCTCGTACTGTACATATGGTTATTAGAAATCTACTACATTCTCTATATCTACTATATTCTCTATGAACTTATTCCACATGTCATTCTGTTTATCCAAACAAAGTCTACGTCTATAAGCAATCCATTCAACCGTTGTGAGTGTTGTCATATCGTCAACTGAATACCCTTGTCCTTCAAATAATTCACAAATTTATTACAGTCCTTCAGGAATTTTTGGTCCCGCTGTTCTCGGATTCTCCCGGTCATCTTAGCTAATTCTGGGTACTCCATCAATTGACTGAAAGAAAAATAACATTTTTGATAGCACATTCATTTTTATAACTGATATCCTTCCCCAAAGTGACAATTTCATCCTTCCCCACACTTCCAAATCCCTCTTAATCTTATTCCATACCTGATTGTGGTTGTCTTGATATCAATGTATATATTTTGGGAGGTTAATAATATTCTTAGGTATTTCACTTTCTTTACCACCCCTGTTTCCGTTTGTTGTTGCAACTGGTCCACCATCTTTTTGTCCAAATTTTTAACAAACTTTTTATTTTTATTTACTTGTCTAAACTATTCAATTTTTTTCTAGTATTTCCTTAGGCCTTGTTATTGGTTTTTCAATGGTTATTACCAAGTAATACCAAGGCTTTTACTTTATATTCTTTCCTTCTGACTGGTATTCCTTTAATTCCTTCTGCTAACCTTATATTATTCAGGAGAATTCCAGAAGCGATATGAATAACAATGGTGATAGTGGACACCCTTGTCTTGTCCCTTTTGTAATTTCAATATTTTCTGTTAATACATTATCCACAATAGGTTTTGCCTTTTGACTTGAATATATTGCTTCTAAACTGCTCATAAACAATTGACCCATTTCCATCATTTCTAAGATTTTAATCATAAATTCCCAAATATATTATCAAAGGCCTTCTCAGCATCCACAAATATTATGGCTGCCTGCTTTCCATTCATGGCCGTCAAGTATTCATCCAGTCCTGGTGCTTTTCCTGATTTTAAGTCCTTTATTGCTCTCAAAATTTCTTTCCCTTCTATTAATTCATTCAGTCTGTCCTTCTTTTCTGTGGGATTTGTTGCATTCCATTCTTCTTTAAAAAATTCTTCTATTTTGACTATGTTCTCTTTTCCACCTTTTTTATACAATTGTCGGTAGAAGTTTACAAATCCTTTTCTTATTTCTTTTGGATTCTCTAGTTCTTTCTCTCCAATTTTAATTTTATGAATTGTCTTTTGAGATTTTCTTTTGTTTATCTGCTATGCCAGACATTTTCCTGGTTTATTTGCTTATTCAAAGTTCTTTTGTTTCATTTTAATTTTCCATTCTACTTCCTGGTTCACAATTGTTGAAAACTGACTTTGTAATATCTTAATATTTTGATTAATCATTATATCATTTGGTTTTTTAGCTAGCTTGTTTCATTTTCCATTCTCTCATTTAAAATTTCCATTTTTTTCTTTTCTCTGAATCTTCTATATATTCTATTCTGTTGAATAAAGAATCCTCTCATGACTGCCTTGCATGCATTCCATCCTTATGGCGCAGCTGGCCTCAAAATAATCCTTTTTTGAGTGTTTTGGGGGGGGGCTGCGGCACCCTTGCAGACTCCCCCTTTATCTCCCAAAGAACTGAACTCTCCTCTAAGGGCTAAGTCCCATCTCTTCTCAGCTCTGCGGACCAACCGGAAATCAATGTTTGCTGTTTTATCGTGTTTTTAATATTTTGTTCGGTGCTGCCCAGAGGACTGGGAAAACCCAGCCGGATGGCCAGGGTTTGAATAATATAATATATTGTTATTATTATTACTAATTAATTAAGGGGGAACATACCTTTATTCCTCTAATTTATCAGTATCAGTCTTTTGGCCACATTTAAGAAATGCATAATCCACTTTTGTAATCCAATTGACAGTTTACATGCAATTGGTATATTATTCCAAAGGATATTTTCCTCTGGAAGTCTTCCCGATAGAATTCAGCTTTTTCAGTGTCACACATATTCGCTTAGCCACCCACCCCAAAGGAGAAAGGAAAGAGAGAGAGTCCTGGACAGATAATTTCCACAAGGATAGTTGTATATCACAAGACGGGCATGAGATCAGGTGGTCCATTCCCTGGCCATACTTCCTCTCCTCAGGGAGACATAGAGAAGAGAGGGGAGAATCTAGGAGATGCTTAAAAAAAAAAAAGACGGTGGTGTTACTTAGACTCACTTTGTGTTAAGTTCCTTTCCCTCTTCCATGAAACCCTAAAATGGTTTTCTTTCCCCCCAAAAGGAGAAGACGATCCAAATTCTGAGGAGACACCTTCAATTTCATTGAGAATAATGAAGACAAAGTTAAGGTACATAATGTTCTTCTGTCTGTGTGCACACTGAGTTTACAATAATGAACTCAACGGAAGAGAAACTATCTAAAGCTATGCAATGCAAAAAGAGCTTGAACTGGAGCAAAACTCATATGAAACATCAACAAACTCCCAAGGGAGAGAAACCAATTAAATGTATGGAGTGTGGAAAGAGCTTCAGTCAAAGTGGACAGCTTAGGACACATCAGCGAATTCACACGGGAGAAAAACCATTCAAATGTGTTGAGTGTGGAAAGAGCTTTGTTGATAATGGAAACCTAAGAACACATCAGCGAACTCACACTGGGGAGAAACCATTCAAATGTATGGAATGTGGAAAGAGCTTTGGTCGTAGGGATGCCCTTACAATACATCAGCAAACTCACACAGGGATGAAACCATTTAAATGTATGGAATGTGGAAAGAACTTCAGTCAAAATGGAAACCTTAGTACCCATCAGAAAACTCACACAGGGGAGAAACCATTCCACTGTATGGAGTGTGGGAAGAGCTTCAGTCAAAGTGGGCACCTTCGAATACATCAGCAAACTCACATAGGGAAGAAACCATTTAAATGTATGGAATGTGGGAAGAGCTTCAGTCAAAGTGGATACCTCAGAACACATCAGAAAACTCACACAGGGGAGAAACCATTTAAATGTATGGAGTGTGGAAAGAGCTTCAGTCAAGGTAAACTCCTTAGACTGCACCTAAGAACTCACACAGGGGAGAACCCATATAACTGTATAGAGTGTGGAAAGAGCTTCAGTCAAATTGCAAATTATAGAGTACACCAAAGAACTCACACAGGGGAGAAACCATTCAAATGTATGGAATGTGGAAAGAGCTTTGGTCGTAGGGACGCCCTTACAATACATCAGCGAACTCACACAGGGATGAAACCATTTAAATGTATGGAATGTGGAAAGAGCTTCACTTCAACCAAAAACCTTAGACTGCACCAAAGAATTCACACAGGGGAGAACCCATATAACTGTATAGACTGTGGAAAGAGCTTCAGTCAAAGTGGAAATTATAAAAGCCACCAAAGAACTCACACAGGGGAGAAACCATTTAAATGTATGGAGTGTGGAAAGAGCTTCCGTAATGGTGGAACCCTTATAAGCCATCTACGGACTCACACAAAGGCGAAACCATTTAAATGTATGGAATGTGGAAAGCTCTTCAGTCAAAGTGGAAACCTTAAGAGACATCAGCAAACTCACACCAGAGAATAACCATTTAAATGTAAGGAGTGCGGAAAGAGCATCGGTCAAAGCGGACATCTTAAAGACACCAGAGAACATTCACAGCAGGGGGGAAGCATTTAAATGTGAGGATTGTGTGTGCAAATTGTGTTACTGATAGTGAGAAATCATTTAAATATATTGACTGTGGAAAGAGCTTCAGTCAGTGTGGAAGGAACTTCAGTTGGAGTGCAGATCTTAATATACACCAGCCGTTAGATGCAGAGAGTATATGCGAAGTTCTGGTGTCTGCATGTAAATTTGTTCCTATGTATTAAAGTAATGAAGGTGATGTCTCAAAATAGTAAATGCAATATCATATGTCATGAACTGTTTGCAGTTTGCGGAGAGCATGAACCTGCAATGCTGGTAGTCAATGTTGATGCCCTTTGAGTCGGCTGAAGTTCGGTCTTTGGTAGAGAGAGTTGGAAATGTTGGTGTTTTGGGGTTGCTAATAGAGCATTGTGGAAATTACAGGGTGAAAGTTGTGATGCTTTGGAAGCAGGGTTGTTTAAATTAGTAGTACACGAACAACCGTATAACACTTATTGTTATAATTATACTAAATGAACAAATAAGACACATAAAGAGTGAGGCCATTTTCTTATGTGCATAAACCCCTTCTGTAGTTTTTATAACAGATAAACTAATTGTGTTACAACCCTTCCTCTTCCTTGGTTCTCTGAAGGGCACAATGTTCAGATAAAGCATTATTTCCGGTGGCAGCAGGAATAGAGGAATGAAGAAAGCAGGCTTCCTGGGGAGTCCAGAGGGGGTGTGAAAGAGACCCCCTCCCCCGCTCCTCTAGATGAATAAGAGCAACCCTGGGGGAAGAGAAGGTGGTGGAGAGAGAGATACATGGCCCTGGGTGGGTGATTCTGTTTGGGGTGCTGTCAGTAACTTCTCCAGAGTGGCTCTGTGCCTCCTTTGCTCCTCTCTCCTTCCCAAGGGCCTGTGGCTCCTCCAAGTCCTAGAGAAGGATCCATTAATACGGCTTGGAGGGAAAGAGTGTTCTAGACCAGCTGCTGCAGCCTTGTTTCTCTTTGGGGGGGCTGGATCTGCCTTCTGGATCTGCCCCCACGATTGCAACCTCTCAGGTCGAGACTGAACTGGTGTGTCTGTTATAAAATTAGTTAACCCATTTAGCACATGATAGAATTCATACAACTTAACAGTGAATGAAACATATGTACCTTTGTTATACCTTCATCTTACTTTCTCTGATGGAAGCTATGTCTCAGTGCTCTAATAATTTCTAGGCTACGTGGACTTCTCAACCCCGACTTCCTCCCGCTTATCTTTCGAACAACTGTTTGAAAAGTTTAGAAATAGAAAATTTATGTGACTGACTCTTCTTCCCTTGAGTCTTCTTCCCAGGCTTTGGGACCTATTGGAATGGTAAGCTAAGGACTTTATAAAGATCTGGTTGTCTGGGAGATGGACAATAAATGAATGAAATGTATAACCTAAGAAAGCAAGACACCAGGATACCCAAAATAATGGACAGAAGAACCGTTTTAGCTCCATGACCTGTGACCTTCCATTACATGTATAACTTTTATGAGCTAATGCCTGTACCATTCTCCAAAAAATCCCCTCTCAAAGTTGTACTAAAATGAACCTCTGGTTTTGATTCGCTGGAGGTATTGCAATATCTTATCTCTCAATAAACTTGGTCCCTTCCGGATGTTGAATTTTCCTCACTCTTGGCTGTGTTTTTCATTGAGGTGTTATTCCTTCCCCTGGCCATGAGCCATTGAGGGGTGGTTTGGAAGGAAATTCTTACCCCGTATTGTAAAGCCTGGAATAAACTATTTCAAAATGAACAAGGGAGTGTCAGATTTCCCTCACTTCCTTTCCATCCTGGGAAAGGCCTTGTCTGAAGTGGTTCCTGGTTCCTGGAATTCCCTTCACAAGGAGCCCAAAACTCTTCCTCTCACAGGCAAACTCCTGCTTTTCCCACCTCTGCTCTTAGAACTGCCATATTGTGAAACCCAAGGTGATGTAGTTACATGGTGATTCCAGATTCCTGAAGTTTTCCTTACAAAGTATTGACCTTTAGTAGGTCTGATGGTTGTGATGAGGGAGAGAGATTTCCTACAGCTGACCTGTACTGGTTGTTGTCAGGCAGAAGTGTGACGGACAGCAGAGCTGGACCAGAGTCTGGTCATTCAGTCCCCCTGAAATTCCACCAGAGGGATGGAACCTCTCTCTGATTGGACAACAGCACTTTTGGAGGGAAAATAAAAGGAGCCGTTTCTGAGGGAGAGAGTTTGATATGAGAGAACATTAAGAGGGATTGTTTTGAGGTGGGAGTTGGGGAGGAGGATAGGATTTGCCTGAGGGAGAACTGGTTCTGGTTTGAGTTGAACACCCTCCCTGAGAGAGGAAAGACCCTCCCAGCCTGGAGAGGGAGACCCGGTTGGGGGTCTGGGGAAGGTCTACAAACTGGTGTCCTGGGAGGGCTGACTCTTGAGGCTGAAGAAGCAGATCCTGGGGGGATTCGGGCTCCCCTGGGTCCCCTTCCAGTCAGGAGGGGGCAGTTCTTCCAGGGAGAGAGGACCCCCAAGCCAGTCACAAGGGGGGAGGGGGTCCCCTGGGTCTGTTACACCATTTTGGAATTACCCCAGCAATGGGGTTGCTTAGAGAGGGAAAGTGCCCTCGCTCATGAACCAGGAGGGAAGCTGTGCTGTATTTAATTGATACACCTGTCCTAACTAAATATCAGAAACTGAAGTGTAACTTTTTTTTTTTTAGTGAAGAGAGTTTAAGAGAAGCTGTGACTGTAATCCTGTGTTTAAGCCTGAGACATCTTAAAGTTTAAGTATATAAGTTGACTTCTATCCAGGAGAACACATTTCCTGACCCACTTTCTTTCAAAAGCTTCTTTTTGTTCATAAAACTCTCCTTTTTGTTTGTTCAGCTTCTGCCCGAGATGATATTCACTCACTACAAGATAAACTGTGGTAAATTGTATAGATTTTTGTAGTTTGTATACAGTGAGATGTGCACACTGTATATTAATTTAATAGGGGGCAGTAAGCGGGTGAGTCCCCCACATTATTGACTGGTGGTTAATCATAGAACTACAGAGTTGGAAGGGACCCCCGAAGGTCATCAAGTCCAACCCCCTGCAATGCAGGAATCTTTTTGCCCAATAATAATAATAAACTCCCCCCCAAAAAACTTAAGTTTTATTTATTTATTATTATTATAAACGTCTTTTTTTTGGAAATTCCAGTTTTATTTTTTATTAAAGTTCTTATGTTACATTATCATATTACATCACAAGAATTATTATACTGTAATTTTCAGCATGTATACAAAGTTTATATACTTAAAGCGGGGGAACACAGGGACAAAAAACTATTCCAAAATCATATATATATATACCAACACTTTGAACGTCCTGTCTATTCTGTTGTATATTCCTTTTTTACAAATGAATGTACACTTATTATTGTATATTTCTTTACATTTTATCTAATACTTTGCAATATCAATATGTACCCTTGGTCTTATTTCTCAACTCAGTCTCTCTCCAACGTCAATAGAATGCTGAATTTTGGACATTCCCATATGTGAGATCCCACAGTTCTGGTCACACAAGGAGCCCCGTTTTTAAATGTTTTCTGGTAATTCAATCTGTCCTCTACCCACCAGAACCATAAAACGGTGGAGCTCGAAGAGACCCCCAGGGTCATCTAGTCCAACCCTTCAGCAATGCAGGGGTCACAAAGAAAACATCTGCCAAATACAGGGGCCCACCCTCTTTCCCCACTTGGAGTCCTCCCCCCTTCTCAAGGGACACCCATTTCTGAGCCCCCCAAAGAGCTCTCCCCCCCCCCGGTTCGTGGGGGTTGGGCAGGGGGTTGCAAGGACCTCAAAGGCCTTGGGCCCCATGGTTTCCCTTCCACCTACCCACCCAGGGGATCCTCCCATTCATCTCTCAGCCCCCCAACAGCCTTCTCTGCACCCCAGTCGCCCTAGAACCTCCCCTTCACCCAAAGGACTGGCCACCCCAGAGGCCTCCCAAGACAAGCGGAAAGAGGAGAGGAGACGAGGCGCGGTGAGGGAGAGAGGGGCCTTTTCCGGGCCGCACTAGGCAGCCGGGCGCTCTCTCCCCTTAACCCTTACGTTGCCTCGCCGCTCGGGGATTTCTGCCCAGAGAGAAAGCGGGCAAGGCACCGAGAGGGATCTGGATCCTGCCACGGGATCCCACCAGATTCTGGACATGGCAACGCTCGGCTAGGCTCCCATGGGGGGAAAGGTGCACCCAGAGGGGCCAACTCCTAGGGGCCCAGGTCCCTTAGGGGGGAGAGGTAGGAGAGCTCAGTGGGTACAGCATGAGGCTCTTCCTTTCAGAGCTGCGGGATCCACGTGGGGCAAAAGAGCCCTGCATTATTGACTCGTGGTTCGTTTAGTGGCAAACTAAAACTGGTAACGGTGTGGTGGGAGTTCATACAGTATTCTCTGGGCATGTGCAGAGTTTGCCGCTCTGCATTATTGACTGGTGGTTAATCATAGAGATGCAGAGTTGCAAGGGACCCCCAAGGGTCATCTAGCCCCTTGGGTACTGTAACAGTGTGGCGGGAGTTCATACAGTATTCTCTGAGCATGTGCAGAGTTTGCTGCTCTCTGTAGACCAGAGGCAGCGAAGCAGTGTCCAAAGAACTGCCCTGCAGGCTTGGTCTAACCGCAGAAAAGGGGCCTTGCGGGCTGAGATGCAGGATCCCAGAGCCTCCAGTATAGGAAGAAATGAACAGGGAAGAACTGCCCCCCCCCACCTTCTATCATAGAGAGGAGTGAGATAGAGAGGCCTCCCAAGCAACTTCCGGGAAAATCCTCAGTGCCGGTTCCCATCCGAGCACCGGCAGGGGCTGCTCTGCCCCGTAGCTCTATGGGCCGGACTTTTCCTGGCAGGCGGGAAAAAGGAGCCTCGGGAGGGGCTTGAGAAGGGGGGGGGCGTCGCTGGACTAACTCCTCCCGCCCTGCTCTTTCTGCTGCAGGAAAAGACATCGGAAGAGCGAGCAAGGGAGGCGGAGGGGCAGAAGAGAGGACAGAGGGGTAAAGATGCAGGGATGGGGAAGGGAGGGGGGAAATGCGCAGGGGAGGGGGGAGGACAAAGACCCCTCCATATCTCCCCACCTTCCCCAAAAGCGCCTTTACTGGGGCCCATCAGGAGGGTCTGGATCCATGCAATCCCGCTGCGAAGTGGGGACCCAAGACCTGCAGGACTTGCGTGGCTCGGTCTCCTTTGGAGCCCCTCCCCCACAAGAGATCACCCCCCCCCAGAAACAGAATAACACTATGGGAGATGCACAAGGGCGGGGGGGGGCAGGGGTCCTTTCTACAGCGGAGGCCCCTGCCGGGTTTCCGTGGCGCCTTCTCCTTGGAAGCACCCGCGCCACGCGCATTTGGGGGCGAGGGGCGTGCGGAGTCAAGGGGGGTTTCTGGGCGCAGGGGAGTCTCGGGGACGGAGGGAGGAGGGCACGGGAAGATTGGAGGCTGAGGGATCAATGGAAGCATCCTTGGCGTGGGAGGGGGGAACCCTGTGGGGGGGAGGGAGAGGGAGAGACCCGTGGCCTTTTGGAAGAGATGTCTCCATCTTGGGCGCGGGCGGGGGCATCCCCGGAGGGGCTGCCTTGGCTTTTCCCTTCCTGGCAAGAAATCTGCCTTGGAGAGAGGGACAGGGAGGGATCCTTGAAAAAGGGGGGGGGGGTCCCATTTCCCCAGCCAGTTCTTTCCAGGATGCTTCTTTCCAGCCATTGGAGAGAAAAGGCAGGTAGATCCTGGGAGGACCCCCCTCCCTTAGGTTACCGGAAACTTCCCCCCTCGCTCAGGCTTCGAGTTTATTGCAGGAGGGGGGGGGTCCCGTGTGGGTGGTCCTGGCCCACCTCTGTGCTGGCAGGAGGTCCAAATTTCAAGAGGGCAGACCTGGTGGGCAGAGCAACCCCCTGGCCTGGTCTGCTGCATCAGAGCTCCAGGCAGAGCATAAGAGAAAAGTCAGGAACGCCATTTCTGAAGGGATCTTCCTTTCTTCTTCCCTTTCTCCTCCTTTGTCTCCTGTCTCCTCTTTCCTCTCTTCTCTTCCTGCGGCCTTTTCACTCTCTGAGGAGGGGGAGACCATCAGATTCAGAGAAACAAGGGTTGTCCTGGGGGTTGGGACTCCCCCACCCAAATGTCCAGAATCCTCCTGTCTCTCCTTCCCCTCCTTCTCCCTTCTCTTTCATTTCCACCCTTACCTGGGTTTTCTTCTCTTCTCTACCTGGACTACCTTACAGGGACCTTGAGGAAGTTCTCCAGAGTAACTGTGGGACCACTGAGTTCCTTTATCCTAAGAAGTTGTCTTCCTTTTTCTTCCTGTTCTGTTGTTTATTTCTTGCTATACAGTTACCTTCTTAAGCACAAACTGAGCTAGCAAGAGGGTCGTCTTGTCCATCTCGAAAGTTTTTATTCGTAATACAAAAATAAAATAAAATGGTTGTAATCCCCCCAAAAATTGCAATCCGGGACACGCACTTTCGGGTTTGAAGTGTTTGTAATCCAAAACATTTGCAAACCAGACTGTTTGCAAACCAAGGTACCACTTGTTTTACAAGTAAGGTCTGTCAAATTCTAGATACAGGTAGGTAGCCGTGTTGGGCTGCCATAGTTGAAACAAAATTTAAAAAATGCTTCCAGTAGCACACAAAAGCTCATACCAATAACAAACTTGGTTTCTAAGGAGCCACTGGAAGGAATTTTTTTATTGTTTGTCAACTTGTCAATCCTACAAACTGAAACAAGGTAAATTGGTGGGATTATAGTTTATAGGAATCCTGGAATTTTGAGCTTTCTTGTCTACATCATCGGACTGGTGCCCCCAAAAACCAAAGCCCATCTTATCTTTATTAGCCTTTAATGGGCCAGTAGATACTTTGTTAGCTCTGCTTCTAAAGATGAATATTTTTGATATTAACAATCACATAGGCCATCAATAACACTTCTGTTTTGTTTATTCCAGTTAGGACAGAGTCTGATACACCAGTCTGACATCAGCTGCATTGAAAAAGAAAATCAAGGAGACATGTCCTGGAGAAATTGAGAGGTCTGTACTTCCACTTTTCTGTGAGACTGTATCTTTGTGTGTTTCCTTTCAGCGTGTAGGAACATAGAAAGAGCCCTTCCAGATCTGTAGGATATTAAGGAATTATGGTATTCTGCTCATAATTCACTGACTACTTGGGTCCAGTATCATTTCGCCAAACTGGCCTCTCCACAGAGTTCACACAAACAGCAGCATTCAGAGCGCAGGAAACCAAAGCACAAAGAAGAGCTATAAATCCACATGACATTCCAGACTTCAAGTAGAATGGCTTAGTACTGGCCAATTACATCTGAATGGTTGCAGATAAGCCCAGAGTCCATAAACAGGCACCAGAGCCCTTGTTTATCCAAACAAAGTCTACGTCTATAAGCAATCCATTCAACCATTGTGAGTGTTCTCAGATGGTCAATTCATCTGAAGGCAGCCCTATTTAGGGAAGGTTTTGATGTTTGATTTTTTTTAAAATTATTATTATTATTATTATTATTAAAGATTTTTAACATAAACTTTCCAAACAAAACATCCATCTTATCATCTCTTACACATCTTGGCTACTTTTAGCCAGTGACTTCCATCATTCCCTTCTAATGATTTCATCCTATCTCTCTTCTGTTTACATTTTGTCTCTTTACTACTGTTTATATAATCAAAATCTTAACATCCTATCTTTTAGCTCTTATTAACAATATTTCTTATCTCCATTTTTTCACAAGACTTCTTGGATTCTCCTGGTCATCTTAGCTAATTCTGTGTACTCCATCAATTGACTGAAACAAAAATAACATTTTTGGTAGCACATTCATTTTTATAACCGCTATCCTTCCCCAAAGTGACAATTTCATCCTTCCCCATACTTCCAAATCTCTCTTAATCTTATTCCATACCTGGTTGTGGTTGTCTTGATAGAAATTTATATTTTTTTTTGGGGGGGGGGTTAACAATATTCTTGCAACTGGCCCGCCATCTTTTTGTCCATATTTTAACAAACTTTTTATTTTTATTTATTTCTCTAAACTGATCAATTTTTTCTAGTACTTCCTTAGGAGTTGTTATTGGTTCATTTGTTATTACTAAGTCATCCATAAAGGCTTTTACTTTATATTCTTTCCTTCTGACTGATATTCCTTTAATTCCTTCTGCTAACCTTATATTATTCAGGAGAATTCCAGAACCGATATGAATAACAATGGTGATAGTGGACACCTTGTCTTGTCCCTTTTGTAATTTCAATATTTTCTGTTAACACATTATTTTCAATAATTTTTGCCTTTTGACTTGAATATATTGCTTTTAAACTTCTCATAAACAATTGACCCATTTCCATCCTTTCTAAGTTTTTAATCTTAAATTCCCACAAATATTATGGCTGCCTGCTTTTCATTCCTGGCCATCAAGTATTCAATAATATTCACAATATTCCTTATATTGTCCTTCATCTGGCGGCCAGGAAGAAAACCTTAATATTTGCAAATAGTTTATAATCACTGTTCAACAAAGAAATCGGCCTGTAGTTTTTAATCTGTCATAAGTCTGAGGCTGGTTTGGGTATCAGTGTAATACAGTGGTGCCTCGCAAGACGAAATTAATTCGTTCCGCAAGTCTCTTCGTCTTGCGAGTTTTTCGTCTTGCGATGCAGGGTTTTCCATAGGAATGCATTGAAAATCAATTAATGCGTTCCTATGGAAACCGCCTTCCCCCGACCTCTTCTGGCGGGCGGCATTTTAAAATCGCCCGGGACAGCGGAGGACTTCTCCGCTGTCCGGGGCGATTTAAAAGCCCCTGGGAAGGCAGGCAGGGGGGACAAAGGCTTTCCCGCCCCGCCGCCGGGCTTCGGGACATCGTTCTGAAGCCGGGCGGCGGGGGGAGGCTTTCCCGCCCGGCCGCCCGGCTTCGGGACATCGTTCCGATGCCGGGCGGCGGGGGGAGGCGTTCCTGCCCCACCGCCCGGCATCGGAACGATGCCCCGAAGCCGGGCGGCTGGGGGAGGCGTTCCTGCCCCACCGCCCGGCATCGGGACGATGCCCCGAAGCCGGGCGGCTGGGGGAGGCGTTCCTGCCCCACCGCCCGGCATCGGGACGATGCCCCGAAGCCGGGCGGCTGGGGGAGGCGTTCCTGCCCCACCGCCCGGCATCGGGACGATGCCCCGAAGCCGGGCGGCTGGGGGAGGCGTTCCTGCCCCACCGCCCGGCATCGGGACGATGCCCCGAAGCCGGGCGGCTGGGGGAGGCGTTCCTGCCCCGAAGCCGGGCGGCGGGGGGAGGCTTTCCCGCCCGGCCGCCCGGCTTCGGGACATCGTTCCGATGCCGGGCGGCGGGGGGAGGCGTTCCTGCCCCACCGCCCGGCATCGGGACGATGCCCCAAAGCCGGGCGGCGGGGGGAGGCTTTCCCGCCCCGCCGCCGGGCTTCGGGACATCGTTCCGATGCCGGGCGGGGGGGGAGGCGTTCCTGCCCTGCCGCCCGGCATCGGAACGATGCCCCGAAGCCGGGCGGCTGGGGGAGGCGTTCCTGCCCCGCCGCCCGGCATCGGGACGATGCCCCGAAGCCGGGCGGCGGGGGGAGGCTTCAAAAGCCGTCCGGGGGCTTTTAAATCGCCCCGGACAGTCCCGGGGCGATTTAAAAGCCCCCGGTTAGGCAGGCAGGGGGGGCAAAAGTCTTTGCCCCCCTGCCTGCCTTCAAAAGCCGTCCGGGATAGCGGGAAGCGCTTCCCTGCTATCCCGGGCCGCTTTTAAAATGCTGGCGGTGGGGAGCAAAGCCTTTCGCCCCCGCCGGCCTTCCTGGACCTCTTCTGAAGTCCGGAGGGGGGGGAAAGGCTTTGCTCCCCACCGCCAGCATTTAAAAAAAGGTCCCCGAGATTTCCCTATGGGCTTCCGTCTTGCGATGCAAGCCCATAGGGAAAATCGTCTAGCGAAGCGTCGCAAAAACCGAAAAACCCTTTCGTCTTGCGGGTTTTTCGTCTTGCGAGGCATTCGTCTTGCGGGGCACCACTGTATATGCTTCTTTCCAAGTCTCTGGTGTTTCTCCTTTTTTCAAAATATTGTTCATTACTTCCTCCAATGGTGCCAGTAGGGTCTAGCTGAAATTTTTATCATTATTTATTTATTTATTTATTTATTACTTATTTACCCCACCCATCTGGCTGGGCTTCCTCAGGCACTCTGGGCGGCTTCCAACAAAATATTAAAATACGCTAATGCATCAAACATTAAAAGCTTCCCCAAACAGGGCTGCCTTCAGATGTCTTCTAAAAGTCTGGTAGTTTTTCTCTTTGACATCTTGTGGGAGCGTGTTTGTCAGGATGGGTGCCACTACCGAGAAGGGCCTCTGCCTGGTTCCCTGTAACTTGGCTTCTCGCAGTGAGGCAACCGCCAGAAGGCCCTTGGTGCTGGACCTCAGTGTCCAGGTAGAACGATGGGGGTGGAGATGCTCCTTCAGGTATACTGGACTGAGGCTGTTTAGGGCTTTAAAGGTTACTTTGAATTGTGCTCGTAAACGTACTGGGAGCTAATGTAGGTCTTTCAAGACCGATTTTATGTGGTCTTGGCGGCCACTCCCAGTCACCAGTCTAGCTGCCACATTCTGGATTAGTTGTAGTTTCTGGGTCACCTTCAAAGGTAGCCCCACATAGAGCGCATTGCAGTACTCCAAGCGAGAGATAACCAGAGCATGGACTACTCTGGTGAAGCAGTCCGAGGGGAAGATAGGGTCTCAGTCTGCATACCAGATGGAGCTGGTAAACAGCAGAAATAGTACCTCGGGTTAAGAACTCTGCTTCAGGATAAGAACAGAAATCTTGCAGCAGCAGCGAGAGGCCCATTAGCTAAAGTGGTATCTCAGGTTAAGAACAGTGTCAGGTTAAGAAAGGACCTCAAGAACGAATTAAGTTCTTAACCCGAGGTACCACTGTATATTGTTTCTCCAACGGGTGTTTTAATCTCCACACATCAATCAAATTGCAGCTTTCTACCATAGAGAAGAAAGTTTTGGGTAGTTTACCATCTTTCTATTCTATTCCCATTTCTCATTCTATCAATTTCCAACGAAATTACCCCATTCAGGTCCCCCATAATTATTTTTTGATCCACAAAGATTTGTCTCATTTCATATTTATTTTTTATATACAACACCACCCCTCTTTTTACTCCTGTCTGATGAAATAAATTCACTTCCTAATTTCTTTTTTACCAAAATTCTTCTATGTTTTCTTGCAACATGAGTCTCTCAAAAAAAATATCTAAGTTCTTTTTAACTTTATTTCTTTTAGTTTTGTTATTCAAACCATTAACACTCCATGTCATAAGTGTTCATGCCGTTTTGTATTTGCTACTATTTGTGAACTAGAGTCTTTTAAACTTATCCTTCCTCCTCCTCCTCCTCTTCTTCTTCTAATTTATTATCTTCTACTTCTACTTCTTGGTCTATGGTATCTGTTCCTGCTGCTGCTGCTGCCCCTTCTTCCTCTTTATCCAGTTCCCTGTACCTCTGGAGGAATTTTTTTACTTCATCTTTTTCAGTTTAACTTTTCCTTGTAGTAGAATGAGACTCCTTCCAGATACTCCCATTTAAAATCAATATTGTTTTTTCTCAGCACTTGTGTCAGAGGTTTATATCCATCACGTCATTTCAGCTGACAAAGTAGAATTTCCTTAAATATGATTATCATTGCTCTATCAATATAAAGCTTCTTTTCTCTTATTTTTTTAGCAAAATTAAATTTCTCATCTACTTATCTTTAAATATCATCAAACAATCTACTGGAAACTTTTTCTTTTTTTGATTTAACTTTTATCCTAAATGCATTCAATACTGTATTGGCAAATTCATCTTTTCCAATTCCTTGCCATTGTGCAATTTCAATAATTAATTCTTCTAAAATATTCTGTCCTGCTGTTTCTGGGAGAGATCTGATTCTCAAATTTATCTCTCTTTGCTTCAATTCCTGCACCACAATTGCATCCCACAATTCCTCCTGTTCTTATTCAGCTCTGACACTGCACTTTTATTTTTCTCATCCTCGTTTTTTAAATTCCTTACTTTTCGTTGCATAGGTTTCAATCTTTCCTCTAAATTTTGTGTTCTCTTGCTCACATTTTTTATCTGGGCTTTCATCTCATTCACAGTTAAATCTAATTTTTTGTCCATCTGCTCCCATCTACTTTCCATATTTGTCTCACTTTGTTTAATATCTTTAATATCTTTCTTCAGTTCTGCAAACATTTTTGCAACATCTCCTTTCCCTTCCATTTCTTGCTTTGACCCTCTCCGGGTCTCTCCTGATGTTGCCCCTCCCCTCCTTTTTTCTGTGATGATGTCATTCTTAAAGTGCTATTTCCTCTTTCACCACTAGGTGGCCCTTTTGCCTCCAACCAGTTCTATATCAAATGTATATAGCTGAGAGGGGGACAAAGGGTAAATGCTGCAATAATCCAATAATTATTTGTACAAAAACAAAGAGAAAGCAGGAGAAAACGTCTTCCACCACTTCCACAGATTTTTCGCACTTTCCACTGTGTCCCCGTCCCAAGAAAAAGAAGAAATCAAAACCAAGTACCGTATTTTTTGCTCTATAACACTCACCTGACCATAACACACACGTAGTTTTTAGAGGAGGAAAACAAGAAAAAAATATTCTAAACGAAACAGTGGCCAGATTTTTGTGGTTCATGCTGTGGCCACAGACATGTGATCTGACGGTGAGTTTGGGGTAGCCCAATGCAAAAATCCTGAGGATCCATGTGGATCCATGCTTTGTAACCACTTTTTTGCGCCATTGCGGCCCCATGAAACAGTGGGTGCATGTGATTTTGGGTGCAGGCTGTAGCCATGGTTATGGTATGTGATCTGATGGTGAATTTGGGGTGACGCAGTGCAAAAATCCTGAGAATCCATGTGGATCCGTGCTTTGTAACTACGTTTTAAGTGGGGAGGGAAGGAAAAGCACTCAAGGGACAAGGAGCATGCGTGGGGTTGTAGAGAAGGATGCTGCTAATAATGCAGGAGAGGCTCCTCTCCGGCTTTGCTCCTTTAGAACAAGCAGGCTCTGCATCTCTCCCTCCTCCCTGGCAAGGAAACCATGTTAGTAACCACTCTGAGACAAATCAAGAAGAATTGCGACCAACACTCTCCCCCAACAAGTGCAGTGAGGTCAAAACACACACACACAGGGAGAGAGAACTGGCCCTAAAGTCGCAGGGCGCTGGAAGTCGCAGGGGCGCAGGGAGAGTGAATGGGAAGCAGGAGGAGGAGAAGGAGCCCTCACACAGACACACAGAGTGTCAATCCTAAAGTTGCAGGGACGCAGGGAGAGTGAACGGGAAGCAGGAGGAGGAGAAGGAGCCCTCACACAGACACACAGAGTGTAAATCCTAAAGTTGCAGGGGCACAGGGAGAGTGAACGGGAAGCAGGAGGAGGAGAAGGAGCCATCACACACACACAGACACATAGAGTGTCAATTCTAAAGTTGCAGGGGCGCAGGGAGAGTGAATGGGAAGAAGGAGAAGGAGCCATCACACACACACAGACACACAGAGTGTCAATTCTAAAGTTGCAGGGGCACAGGGAGAGTGAACGGGAAGCAGGAGGAGGAGAAGGAGCCCTCATACAGACACACAGAGTGTCAATCCTAAAGTTGCAGGGGCGCAGGGAGAGTGAACGGGAAGCAGGAGGAGGAGAACGATAGCTCAAGCACACACACACACACAGCCCCTACAGTGGCTAATCCAAAATCGGACAGCAAAAAACTGCAGGCAGGGACAGAGAGCACGGGGTTGTTTTAAAGCAGCCAACCCCGCTCTGCTTCTCTCCCTCCTCCCGGCTAGGCTGGCTGAAAAGCTTTGCTGCTACTTAGCAAGCTCAGTGGGGAGGAGAGAGGGACATAGAGCACGGGGTTGTTTAAAAGCAGCCGACCCCGCTCTGCTTCTCTCCCTCCTCCCCGGCTCCGCTAGCTGACAGGAGCCGCTTACTGTTCGGAGATATCTATCGATCTTGCCTTATCGATAGAGCCGCAACGTCAGACAGCTTTACGATCCGCATCAATCACCTACAGCGGTCCGGCAGGCTTCCTCTCAAGCTGCGCAATAACTCCTGCTGTCTCTTCTTTCAGTCACGGCTTTTTAGCAGAGTAGAAGCACAGCGTGTAAAGCAGTCTTGCTTCTTGTAAGCACACATAGACAGGTTTGTCTATTTACAGCTCTTTATTCATACATTACAGCATTAAAGTCCAGGGCTTCTTTCAGCCATGTCCAAAGGCACGTCTTTCTCTCTCAGATACACAGAGAGAAGTGAAAGTACAGGGGAAAACTCCTCCTTCTTAGCTTCTAAAAGCTTCTGTCTCCGCCCAGCTTCTGTAAGCTGACGTTAGCAGGTGACACACACCAGGGGAATTTAACCAGATAAATTCTGAACCATCACCCCCCCCTCTTGTGTCCCTGCGTGATACCTGTGCAACATCTTCAGTAACACCTTGTGAGGTCGATCCCTTCCCCAATGCCTTGTGCCCTCCCTTGGCAAACCTGTTTGGCATTTGTGGAACCACCTCACAACTCTCAGAATCGCACTGTGCGAAACTTACCCACGCACCTGTGGCCTGATACCTCTCTGGTGGGATACCCTTAGTTGTGCGACTGGACCTCCTAGGCACAAACTCAGGTGTTTCCTCTGACTCACTTTGATCAGCAGGTGTATCCTCTGCATCATGGGACTCTCCTTCTGACTTAAAGCGTCTTCGAATCCTCTCCATTACACTCACAGGAGAACTAGGCTCACTCTTGGGCAGTCTCATAACAGCTTGTGGAGATGCCACACCCTGCTCTTGACCCTGGTCAGTGACCTGGTCGTCATCAGCAGCCTCAGCCCCTTCTTCCTCTGCCTCATCAGAACTGTCTTCTGGGTCAGAGAGACAATCTGAGAGAACATCACGCCTGACAGGAGTCTTTGACTTTACCTCCTCCTCTAAGAACTCAGCGTGTTTACTGATCAGCACCTTACTCTGATCACCTGATGGGTAAGCAAAACGCCATGCATGGGCATCTGGCTCATACCCACAGAAGATCATTTTCTGGACTTTGGCTCCATCTGGCCCTTGCAAAGCCTTAGGCAAAGCGACAAGTGCAGGAGTCCCAAAAGTCCGCAGAAAGTGAATCTGGGGTTTGCGGCCATTTAACAAAGAAAACGGTGTGTCACCTACCAGTGAGTTGTAGACACGATTCCAGGTGAATGACACAGCCCTAGTAGCCTCCACCCAAAACTCAGGAGGCAACCTGGCTTCTTTCAGCATCACCTGTGCAGCCTTAACCAGAGCCTCACTCCTCAGCTCTGCCACCCCCCCTTGCTGGGGTGAAGTAACTGTGTGGCGTATCCCTCTCTTCTGCAAGAACTTCTGCAACGCCGAACCAGTGTACTCAGCATTTCTGTCACTGATGATCGCTTGAACCCTGGTGGAGAACCTCTGTTCCACCCCCTCAATCCAGCTCTTGATCAGCTGTGCTGCATCCTCCCTGGATTTGAGACCATGAGCCCAGGAACTCTGCGAGAAATTATCCAAAAAAGTTAGGAGAAACCTGGCCCCCCCTAGACTTGGTTCCTTGACAGGACCGGCCAAATCTATGTGTACCAACTCAAAAGGTTCAGTGGCCACACGTTCCACCTTTGGGTAACTGCACCCTCTCACCTTTGCTTGCTTGCAAGTGTCACAATTAATGGCACTTTGACAATTTTTAATCCTACACCCCGTGGCAACCTCGGGCAGAGTCTGCAAGTCCTCTACCGACCCATGAATTGTTCTCTGATGCCATACGCATGCACATGTAACATTATGAGCGGGAATTGTAGCACGCTGGTTGGGAACTGTAGCACGCAACGCTTGTGCTTTCTCAACCTTCCCCTCACCCCCAAGAGACGTTTTAAGAATGAAAAGGTCATTCTGTCCCTTCCGCACTTTGGCCAGTAACCTCCCCCCTCTGGAGATTGTGCAGACATCATTTTCAAAACAAACTTTGAACCCCTTATTCAACAAATAAGGCACAGATAACAAACAGTGATGAATCTCTGGAACAATACAAAAATCCACCGACTCCTGTAAAACAGAAAGATAGACATTAGTGCATTTGCGAACTCTAGTTTTCTGTCCATTCGCGAACTTAATAGTTTGTCCCTTCGGAACTGCTGTGCAATTCCACCTCTCGACTGCAGGGGTCTCTGGAACCATGTTGCGGTTAGCTGCAGAGTCAATTACAAGGCTGAGCTGGAAATTTTCCACTCCGCCGTCTTCAAACACTGCCATACTCGCAGAAACTTGATAAGACTCTTCTCCCTGCTGTTTACCACGACCACCTGGCTCAGTTCCACGCCTGCCTGTCTTCCCAGGCCTGTTGCCATGGAAACCTGCCTGATTCCCATGGGAAAAGTCTGTGCAAACATCCTGCATCGGCTCTCTGCTCCGGTGGGGGCAACTGCCACGCCGACGTTGAACTCCAGTGGAAAAACACTGCCCGGGGCTCCTCCCAGCTGGCCTGGCCTTCCTCCTTCTGGAACGGCACCTCCCACCAGCGTGGCCCCCCCTGAAGCTCCTCTCTGCTTCAGCACAAAGCGAAAGTTGTTTAAACTTGCCTTTGGAACTCTTCGCCCCCCCGATCTGCTCACTAGCGCTCCTAGAGGCTAAGACATCGGGAACAGGGCCTGCCAGTCCAGCCTCTCCAGGACTCAGTCCATCACACAGACGTGTAGAAGCATTGCAACAGCTCCCCAACACTGTCCCAGCCCCCATTGGGCTTTCTGGGCACCCTTCAGCCTCTCCAGGGCTTCCTCCAGGACTCTGGCCTTTCGCTGACGCCTCACACAAGCCCTTCAGCAAATTCCAGGCAGCCCACGCTGTCGTTACGCCCTCCAAATGAGGTCTCAGCGATGCATCAACGCATGCTTTGAGCATCTCTAGCTCTTGATGCAGCCTCTGGCTGTCTTCAGCCCACGCAGCCCCACAGCTTGCAACGCCTGTTCCAGCTGCTGGCCAGCTAAGGGGTGATTTTGGCTCCCATTGACTTGCTTCCCAGACGCCTTCAACCAAGAACCATCCCCTTATTTGTCTGGACCACGTTGCCCAACTCTTTAGAGTGAGCTTTTCCAGCGGTATATTCTGGCTTTCAGCCATCTTCTCCCGTTCTCCCAAGGTGCCCCAAGCTGTACTTACTCCGTACCAGCTTCCTCCGGCCTTCCCTTCCGTGGAGAAACGATATTTCAGCTGCGTCTCAGCTCCCAGCTTTTAGCTGCTTTTTCAGCTCCAGCTCTCTGTGTATCAGAAGCTCTCACTGCCTCTCGGAAGCAGGCAATTAATCATCTGCTCTCCGGCACCCAGTCAGCTCCCGTTCCGCTCCTCAGCCGCAGACCGCTGACTTCAAAGCATTCCTGAGGCTCACACCGACTGCTTTACGAGCGTTTTCTGACCCCATAACCTGTTCGGAGATATCTATCGATCTTGCCTTATCGATAGAGCCGCAACGTCAGACAGCTTTACGATCCGCATCAATCACCTACAGCGGTCCGGCAGGCTTCCTCTCAAGCTGCGCAATAACTCCTGCTGTCTCTTCTTTCAGTCACGGCTTTTTAGCAGAGTAGAAGCACAGCGTGTAAAGCAGTCTTGCTTCTTGTAAGCACACATAGACAGGTTTGTCTATTTACAGCTCTTTATTCATACATTACAGCATTAAAGTCCAGGGCTTCTTTCAGCCATGTCCAAAGGCACGTCTTTCTCTCTCAGATATACAGAGAGAAGTGAAAGTACAGGGAAAAACTCCTCCTTCTTAGCTTCTAAAAGCTTCTGTCTCCGCCCAGCTTCTGTAAGCTGACGTTAGCAGGTGACACACACCAGGGGAATTTAACCAGATAAATTCTGAACCATCACACTTACACCCGCTTTGCTGTTTCAAAGCGAGGCACGGACTGCTCACGACTGCAGCAGATTCCCCCGCCATCTGTAGGCATTCGCTCCATAACACGCACAGACATTTTCCCTTACTTTCTAGGAGGAAAAATCTGCGTGTTATGGAGCGAAATTTACGGTACCAACAAAACAAAACAAAACAAATTCTTCCGCCTCTTGGTGGCTTAATCCAACTTCCACTGCATTATATTCCAGGAGAAAGGAAAAGAGGAAGGTATTCACTACAATTATAATGTCTTAACAATTAAAAAGGTGAAGTTAAAAGAGAGAGAGAAAATAAATCCATCATGCTCATTAACCAAAAGGGGGAGGGTGTCCCCAAGTCTCTTCCTGTAAGTATCTCCTCAAATTTCTTACAGTACCAGACTTTAGCAGTCTTTTTATATTTGTCTCTGCTGGTCTGGTATTTTAACTCGCAAAAATAGCTCCATAAACATATTTTTTACAAATTGCGCAGTTTAAATTAAAATTGAAAGTAAAAGCCGGAAGCTCCTTCTCCAGCGGGCTCCTTCAACTCCCAAAGGGTTTCAAATAAGTTTATTTTCTAGGGATTTCCACCTCCCTTTCAGTAAACCAAACCTTCAGAACTAAAAAAGTATATTTATTATTTTTATTCGCTGTAGGAGATTAGAATCTTACTCCGTTTTGCAGGTAATTCATGCAGTGTAAATCAATCACAGTCGGGGCTGGCCTCCTTTTTTATCCCTTCTATCTTCTGAATCTTTCTCAATTAGAATTTCCCAACATTTTGCCAGATTCAGGTTTCTTTTTGTTCGAAAATCAGCCACTGTGCTGGATAGACTCAGGGCTTCACTCCTCCGAGTAGTTGATGGCGTCCCGCGCTGGCGTCTTGATCTCACTGCACTTTCCGCTCTCCAAGGGGAGCGTTTTCAGCGCCGGAGAGACATCCTTATGGTGCTGGTGGCCTCAAAATAATCCTTTTGAGGGTTTGGGGGGCTGCGGTGCCCTTGCAGACTCTCCCTTTGTTTGGCAAAGAGCTGAACTCTCCCCTAAGGGCTGAGTCCCATCTCTTCTCAGCTCTGTGGACCAACTGGAAGTCGATGTTTGATGTTTTAGCGTGTCTTTAATATTCTGTTGGGAGCTGCCCAGAGGGTTGGAAAACCCAGCCTTATGGATGGGGTTTGAATGATGATATATTATATTAATTAATTAAGGTGAAACATATCTTTATTCCTCTAATTTATCAGTATCAGTCTTTTGGCCACATTTAGGAAATGCATAATCCACTTTTGTAATCCAATTGACAGCTTACATGCAATTGGTATATTATTCCAAAGGATATTTTCCTCTGAAAGTCTTCCCATTAGAATTCAGCTTTTTCAGTGTCACACATATTTACTTAACTACCCACCCCAAAGGAGAAAGAAAAGTGAGAGTCCTGGACAGATAATTTCCACAAGGATAGTTCTATATCACAAGACGGGCATGAGATCAGGTGGTCCATTCCCTGGCCGTACTTCCTCAGGGAGACATAGAGAAGAGAGGAGAGAATCTAGGAGATGCTTTTAAATAAAAAAGACGGTGGTGTTAATTAGGCTCACTTTGTGTTAAGTTCCTTTTCCCTCTTCCGTCAAACCCTAAAATGGTTTTCTTTCCCCCAAAGGAGAAGGCGATCCAAATTCTGAGGAGACACCTTCAATTTCATTGAGAATAATGAAGACAAAGTTAAAATGTGCATAATGTTCTTCTGTCTGTGTGCACACTGAGTTTACAATACTGAACTCAACAGAAGAGAAACCATCTAAAGCTATGCAGTGCAAAAAGAGCTTGAACTGGAGTAAAACTCATAGGAAACATCAACAAATGCCCAAGGGAGAGAAACCAATTAAATGTATAGAGTGTGGAAAGAGCTTCAGTCAGTGTGGAGCACTTAGAATCCATCAAAGAATTCACACAAAGGAAAAACCATTTAAATGTATTGAGTGTGGAAAGAGCTTCAGACAAAGTGGGGACCTTAGAACACATCAGCGAATTCACACGGGAGAGAAACCATTTAAATGCATGGAATGTAGAAAGAGCTTTCGTCGTAGGGACGCCCTTACAATACATCAGCGAACTCACACCGGAGAGAAACCATTTAAATGTGTTGAGTGTGGAAAGAGCTTCAGTCAAAGTGGACAGCTTAGAGCACATCAGCGAATTCACACGGGAGAGAAACCATTTAAATGTGTTGAGTGTGGAAAGAGCTTCAGTCAAAGTGGGGACCTTAGAACACACCAGCGAATTCACACGGGAGAGAAACCATTTAAATGCATGGAATGTGGAAACAGCTTTGGTCGTAGGGACGCCCTTACAATACATCAGCAAACTCACACAGGGATGAAACCATTTAAGTGTCTGGAATGTGGAAAGAACTTCAGTCAAAGTGGAAACCTTAGTACACATCAGAAAACTCACACGGGGGAGAAACCATTTAAATGTATGGAATGTGGGAAGAGCTTCAGTCAAAGTGGACACCTTAGTAAACATCAGAAAACACACACAGGGGAGAAACCATTTAAATGTATGGAATGTGGGAAGAGCTTCAGTCAAAGTGCATACCTCAGAACACATCAGAAAACTCACACAGGGGAGAAACCATATAAATGTATGGAGTGTGGGAAGAGCTTCAGTCAAAGTGTACTCAGACTGCACCAAAGAACTCACACAGGGGAGAACCCATATAACTGTAAAGAGTGTGGAAAGAGCTTCAGTCATATTGGAAATTATAAAAGCCACCAAAGAACACACACAGGGGAGAAACCATTTAAATGTATGGAGTGTGGAAAGAGTTTTCGTCATAGTGGAACCTTTAGAATACATCAGCGAACTCACACAGGGGAGAAACCATATAAATGTATGGAGTGTGGAAAGAGCTTCACTTCAACCAAAAACCTTAGACTGCACCAAAGAACTCACACAGGGGAGAACCCATATAAGTGTATAGACTGTGGAAAGAGCTTCAGTCAAAGTGGAAGTTATAAAAGCCACCAAAGAACGCACACAGGGGAGAAACCATTTAAATGTATGGAGTGTGGAAAGAGCTTCGGTAATGGTGGAACCCTTAGAAGCCATCTACAGACTCACACAAAGGAGAAACCATTTAAATGTATGGAATGTGGAAAAAGCTTCAGTCAAAGTGGAAACCTTAAGATACATCAGCGAACTCACACCAGAAAATAGCCATTTAATTGTAAGGAGTGTGGAAAGAGACTCGGTCAAAGCGGACATTTTAAAGACACCAGAGAACATTCACAGCAGGGGGGAAAGCATTTAAATGTGAGGATTGTGTGTGCAAAGAGCTTTACTGATAGTGAGAAATCATTTAAATATATGGAATATGGAAAGAGCTTCAGTCAGTGTGGAAGGAGCTTCAGTTGGAGTGCAGATCTTAATATACATCAACCGTTAGATGCATAGAGTACATGCGAAGTTCTGGTGTCTGCATGTAAATTTGTACCCATGTATTCAAGTAATGAAGGTGATGTCTCACAATAGTAAATGCAATATCATATGTCATGAACTGTTTACAGAGAGCGTGAACCTGCAATGCTGGTGGTCAATGTTGATGCTCTTTGAGTCGGCTGGAGTTCAGTTTTGGGAGAGAGAGTTGGAAATGTTGGTGTTTCGGAATTGCTAATAGAGCATTGTTTAAATTACAGGGTGAAAGTTGTGATGCTTTGGAAGCAGGGTTCGTTATATTAGTAGTATACGAACAACCGTATAACACCTATTGTTGTAATTATACTAAATGAGCAAATAAGATGCAGAGTGGGGCCATCTTCTTATGTGCATAAACCCCTTCTGTAGTTTTTATAACAGATACACTAATTGTGTTACAACCCTTCCTCTTACTTGGTTCTCTGAAGGGCACAATGTTCAGATAAAACATTATTTCCAGTGGCAGCAGGAATAGAGGAATGAAGAAAGCAGGGTACCTGGGGTGTCCAGAGGGGGTGTGAAAGAGACTCCCTCCCCCGCTCCTCTAGATGAATAAAAGCAACTGGGGGAAGAGAAGGTGGTGGAGAGAAAGAAACATGGCCTTGGGTGGGTGATTCTGTTTGGGGTGCTGTCAATAACTTCTCCAGAGGGGCTCTGGGGCATCCTTTGCTACTCTCTCCTTCCCAAGGGTCTGTGGCTCCTCCAAGTCCTCCTAGAGAAGGATCCATTAATACGGCTTGGAGGGAAAGAGTGTTCTAGACCAGCTGCTGCTGTTTCTCTTTGGGGGGGCTGGATCTGCCTTCTGGATCTGCCCCCACGTTTTGCAACCTCTCAAGTCGAGACTGAACTGGTGTTTCTGTTGTAAAATTAGTTAACCCATTTAGCATATGATAGAATTCGTATAACCTAACAGTGAATGAAACATATGTACCTTTGTTATACCTTCATCTTACTTTCTCTGATGGAAACTATGTCTCAGTGCTCTAATAATTTCTAGGCTACGTGAACTTCTCAACCCCGACTTCCACCCGCTTATCTTTCAAACTATTGTTTAAAACGTTTAGAAATAGAAAGTTTATGTGACCGACTCTTCTTCCCTTGAGTCTTCTTCCCAGGCGTTGGGAGCTATTGGAATGGTAAGCTAAGGACTTTCTAAAGGGAGATGGTTGTGAGGGAGACGGACAATAAATGAGTGAAATGTAAATCCTAAGACAGCAAGACACCAAGATACCCAAAATAATGGACAGAAGAACCGTTTTAGCTCCCAGACCTGTGACCTTCACTTACATGTATAACTTCTATGAGCTAATGCCTGTACCTTCGTCAAAAAAAACCCTCTCAAAGTTGTACTAAAATGAACCTCTGGTTTTGGGTCACTGGAGCTTTGCAATAGCTTATCTCTCAATAAACTGGGTCCCTTCCGGACGTTGAATTTTCCTATCTCTTGGCTGTGTTTTTCTTTGAGGTGTTATTCCTTCCCCTGGCCATGGACCATTGAGGGGTGGTTTGGAAGGAAATTCTTACCCCGTATCTTAAAGCCTGGAATAAACTATTTCGAAAGGGATAAGGGGGTGTCAGATTTCCCTCACTCTCTTTCCATCCTGGGAAAGGCCTTGTCTGAAGTGGTTCCTGGAATTCCCTTTCACAAGGAGCCCAAAACTCTTCCTCTCACAGGCAAACTCCTGCTCCGCCCCCGCCCCCCCGCTTTTAGAACTGCCATATCGTGAAACCCAAGGTGATGTAGATACATGGAGATTCCAAATTCCTGAAGTTTTCCTCACAAAGTATTGGCCTGTAGTAGGTCTGGTGGTTGTGATCAGGGACAGAGATTTCCTACAGCTTACAGCTGACCTGTACTGGTTGTTGTCAGGCAGAAGTGTGACGGACAGCAGAGCTGGACCAGAGTCTGGTCATTCAGTCCCCCTGAAATTCCACCAGAGGGATGGAACCTCTCTCTGATTGGACAACAGCACTTTTGGAGGGAAAATAAAAGGAGCCGTTACTGAGGGAGAGAGTTAGATAGTGTTTGATATGAGAGAAGATGAAGAGGGATAGTTTTGAGGTGGGAGTTGGGGAGGAGGATAAGATTTGCCTGAGGGAGAACTGGTTCTGGTTTGAGTTGAACACCCTCCCTGAGAGAGGAAAGACCCTCCCAGCCTGGAGAGGGAGACTCGGTTGGGGGTCTGGGGAAGGTCTACAGACAGGGGTGTCCTGGGAGGGCTGACTCTTGAGGCAGAAGAAGCAGATCATGGGGGATTCAGGCTCTTCTGGGTCCCCTTCCAGTCAGGAGGGGGCAGTTTTCCCAGGGAGAGAGGACCCCCAAGCCAGTCACAAGGGGGGGAGGGGTCCCCTGGGTCTGTTATGACATTTTGGAACTACCCCAGCAGTGGGGTTGCTTAGAGAGGGAAAGTGCCCCTCGCTCATGAACCAGGGTATTGATCGGGGAGGGAAGTTGTGCTGTATTTAATTGAACCACCTGTCCTAACTAAATATCAAAAACTGAAGTGTAACTTTTTTTTAGTGAAGAGAGTTTAAGACAAGCTGTGATTGTAATCCTGTGTTTAAGCCTGAGACATCTTAAAGTTTAAGTATATAAGTTGACTTCTATCCAGGAGAACACATTTCCTGACCCACTTTCTTTCAAAAGCTTCTTTTTATTAATAAAACTCTCCTTGTTGTTTGTTCAGCTTCTGCCCGAGATGATATTCACTCACTACAAGATAAACTGTGGTAAATTGTATAGATTTTTGTAGTTTGTATACAGTGAGATGTGCACACTGTATTTTAATTTAATAGGGGGCAGTAAGCGGGTGAGTCCCCCACATTATTGACTGGTGGTTAATCATAGAACTACAGAGTTGGAAGGGACCCCCCGAAGGTCATCAAGTCCAACCCCCTGCAATACAGGAATATTTTGCCCAATAATAATGATAAGAATAACCCCCCCGAACATAAGTTTTATTTATTTATTATAATAATAAACGTCTTTTTTTGGAATTTCCAGTTTTATGTATTTATTAAAAGTCTTATGTTCCATTATATTACATCACAAGACGTATTATGCTGTAATTTTCAGCACGTATACAAAGTTTATATACTTATGGGGGGGAACACAAGGACAAAAAACAATTCCAAAATCATATTCATATATCTATATATATATATACCAACACTTTGAACGTCCTGTCTATTCTGTTGTATATTCCTTTTTTACAAATGAATGTACACTTATTATTGTATATTTCTTTACATTTTATCTAATACATTGCAATATCAATATGTACCCTTGGGCTTATTTCTCAACTCAGTCTCTCTCCAACGTCAATGGAATGCTGAATTTTGGACATTCCCATATGTGAGATCCCACAGTTCAGGTCACACAAGGAGCCCCGTTTTTAAATGTTTTCTGGTGATACTTATTCAATCTGTCCTCTACCCCCCAGAACCATAAAACTGTGGAGCTCGAAGGGACCCCCAGGGTCATCTAGTCCAACCCCTCTGCAATGCAGGGGTCACAAAGAAAGCATCTCCCAAATACAGGGGCCCACCCTCTTTCCCCACTTGGAGTCCTCCCCCCCTTCTCAAGAGACACCCATTTCTGAGCCCCCCAAAGAGCTCTCCCCCCCCCGGTTCGTGGGGGTTGGGCAGGGGCTTGCAGGGACCTCAAAGGCCTTGGGCCCCATGGTTTCCTTTCCACCCACCCACCCAGGGGATCCTCCCATTCATCTCTCAGCCCCCCAACAGCCTTCTCTGCACCCAAAGGACTTGCCACCCCAGAGGCCTCCCAAGACAAGCGGAAAAAGAAGTGGGGTGATGGAGAGAGGGGCCTTTTCCGGGGCCTTTTTTCTCTCTCTCCCCTTAACCCTTACGTGGCCTCGCCGCTCGGGGGTTTCCGCCCAGGGAGAAAGTGGGCAAGGAGGGATCTGGATCCCGCCATGGGATCCCACCAGATTCTGGAAGTGGCAACGCTCGGCTAGGCTCCCGTGCTGGGAAAGGTGCATCCAGAGGGGCCAACCCCTAGGAGCCCCGGTCCCTTAGGGGCGAAAGGTGGGAGAGCTCAGTGGGCACAGCATGAGGCTCTTCCTTTCAGGGTTGCGGGTTCATGATCCACGTGGGGCAAAAGAGCCCTGCATTATTGACTGGTGGTTCGTTAAGTGGCAAACTAAAACTGGTACGGTGTGGTGGGAGTTCATACATTATTCTCTGGCCATGTGCAGAGTTTGCCGCTCTGCATTATTGACTGGTGGTTAATCATAGAGATGCAGAGTTGCAAGGGACCTCCAAGGGTCATCTAGTCCAACCCCCTGCAATGCTGGAAACTCCAATGTGGGACTAGGCAAACTAAAACTGGTACTGTAAAAGCGTGGTGGGAGTTCATACAATATACTCTGGACATGTGCAGAGTTTGCTGCTCTCTCTAGACAAGAGGCAGGGAAGCAGTGTCCAAAGAACTGCCCTGCAGGCTTGGTGTAACCGCAGAAAAGGGGCCTTGCCGGCTGAGATGCAGGATCCCAGAGCCTCCAGTATAGGAAGAACTGGACAGGGAAGAACTGCCCCCCCTTCTATCATAGAGAGGAGAGAGATAGAGAGGCCTCCCATGCAACCCCTGGGAAAATCCTCAGTGCAGGTTCCCATCCGAGCACTGGCAGGGGCTGCTCTGCCCCATAACTCTATGGGCCGGAGCATCGGGAGGGGCTTGAGAAAGGGGGGGCGTCGCTGGACTAACTCCTCCCGCCCTGCTCTTTCTGTTGCAGGAAAGACTTCGGAAGAGCGAGCAAGGGAGGCGGAGGGGCAGAAGAGAGGACAAAGGGGTAAAGATGCAGGGATGGGGAAGGGGGGGAATGGGGAGGGGGGAGGAAAGGACAAAGACCCCTCCATATCTCCCCACCTTCCCCAAAAGCGCCTTTACTGGGGCCCATCAGGAGGGTCTGGATCCATGCAATCCCGCTGCGAAGTGGGGACCCAAGACCTGCAGGACTTGCATGGCTCCATCTCCTTTGGAGCCCCTCCCCACAAGAGATCACACCCCCCCATAATAGCACTATGGGATATGCACAAGGGCGGGGGTGCAGGGGTCCTTTCTACGAAGGAAGCCCCTGCCGGGTTTCCGTGGCGCCTCCTCCTTGGAAGCACCCGCGCCACGCGCATTTGGGGGCGCAGGGGCGAGATGAGCCAAGGGGGGTTTCTGGGCGCAGGGGCGACGGAGGGAGGAGGGCGAAGGAAGTGTGGAGGCTGGGGGATCAATGGAAGCATCTTTGGCGAGGGAGGAGGGAACCCTGTGGGGGGGGGGAGGGAGAGACCCGTGGCCTTTGGGAAGAGATGTCTCCATCTTGGGCGCTGGGGGGGGGGGAATCCCCGGAGGGGCTGCCTTGGCTTTTTCCTTCCCGGCAAGAAATCTGCCTTGGAGAGAGGGACGGGGGGGGATCCTTGAAAAAAGGGGGGGTCCCATTTCCCCACCCTGTTCACGACACGTTTTCAAGATGGAGGGTGAGGGAACAGCTGCAGGCAGCTTTACCTGCAGCAATTGTATGTTGATTGCCCTCTTAGAAGACAAAGTTCAGCAACTGGAGGAACGTGTAGCTCTGCTTCTAAAGATGAATATTTTTGAATACTTTTAATAATCACATAGGACATCAATAACACTTCTGTTTTGTTTATTCCAGTTAGGACACCAGTCTGACATCAGCTGCATTGAAAAATAAAATCGCGGAAGCGTGTCCTGGAGAAATTGAGAGGTCTGTACCAGTATCATTTCGCCAAACTGGCCTCTCCACAGAGTTCACAGAAACAGCAGCATTCAGAGCGCAGGAAACCAAAGCACAAAGAAGAGCTATAAATCCACATGACATTCCAGACTTCAAGTAGAATGGCTTAGTACTGGCCAATTGCATCTGAATGGTTGCAAATAAGCACAGAGTCCATAAACAGGCATCAGAGCCCTTGTTTATCCAAACAAAGTCTACGTCTATAAGCAATCCATTCAACCATTGTGAGTGTTCTCAGATTGTCAATTCATCTGAAGGCAGCCCTATTTAGGGAAGTTTTTGATGTTTGATGTTATTATTATTATTATTAAAGATTTTTAACATAAACTTTCCAAACAAAACATCCATCTTATCATCTCTTACACATCTTGGCTACTTTTAGCCAGTGACTTCCATCATTCCCTTCTAATGATTTCATCCTATCTCTCTTCTGTTTACAATTTATCTCTTTACTACTGTTTATATAATCAAAATCTTAACATCCTATCTTTTAACTCATTAACAATATTTCTTATCTCCATTTTTCACAAGACTTCTTGTTATCCTACAAGCGTATTCAATTGAACACCATTGCCCTTCAAATAATTCACAAATTTACTCCAATCCTTCAGGAATTTTTGGTCCCGCTGTTCTCGGATTCTCCCGGTCATCTTAGCTAATTCTGTGTACTCCATCAATTGACTGAAACAAAAATAACATTTTTGGTAGCACATTCATTTTTATAACCGATATCCTTCCCCAAAGTGACAATTTCATCCTTCCCCACACTTCCAAATCTCTCTTAATCTTATTCCATACCTGGTTGTGGTTTTCTTGATAGAAATTTATATTTTGGGGGGTTAACAATATTCTTAGGTATTTCACTTTCTTTACCACCCCTGTTTCTGTTTATTATTGCAACTGATCCACTATCTTTTTGTCCATATTTTTAACAAACTTTTTATTTTTATTTATTTTAAAGCCTGCTACTTGTCTAAACTGTTCACTTTTTTCTAGTACTTCCTTCGGACTTGTTATTGGTTCAATTGTTATTACCAAGTCATCCATAAAGGCTTTTACTTTATATTCTTTCCTTCTGACTGATATTCCTTTAATTCCTTCTGCTAACCTTATATTATTCAGGAGAATTCCAGAACCGATATGAATAACAATGGTGATAGTGGACACCTTGTCTTGTCCCTTTTGTAATTTCAATATTTTCTGTTAATACATAATGTCCTGACAACATTATTTTCAATAATTTTTGCCTTTTGACGTGAATATATTGCTTTTAAACTTCTCATAAACAATTGACCCATTTCCATCCTTTCTAAGTTTTTAATCTTAAATTCCCACAAATATTATGGCTGCCTGCTTTTCATTCCTGGCCATCAAGTATTCAATAATATTCACAATATTCCTTATATTGTCCTTCATCTGGCGACCAGGAAGAAAACCTTAATATTTGCAAATAGTTTATAATCACTGTTCAACAAAGAAATCGGCCTGTAGTTTTTAACCTGTCATAAGTCTGAGTCAGGTTTGGGTATCAGTGTAATATATGCTTCTTTCCAAGTCTCTGGTGTTTCTCCTTTTTTCAAAATATTGTTCATTACTTCCTCCAATGGTGCCAGTAGGGTCTAGCTGAAATTTTTATCATCATCATCATTATTTATTTATTTATTTATTTATTTATTTATTTATTTATTATTTACCCCACCCATCTGGCTGGGCTTCCTCAGGCACTCTGGGCGGCTTCCAGCAAAATATTAAAATACGGTAATGCATCAAACATTAAAAGCTTCCCCAAACAGGGCTGCCTTCAGATGTCTTCTAAAAGTCTGGTAGTTTTTTTCTTTGACATCTTGTGGGAGGGCGCTTGTCAGGATGGGTGCCACTACCGAGAAGGGCCTTTGCCTGGTTCCCTGTAACTTGGCTTCTCACAGTGAGGCAACCGCCAGAAGGCCCTTGGTGCTGGACCTCAGTGTCCGGGTAGAACGATGGGGGTGGAGATGCTCCTACAGATATACTGGACTGAGGCTGTTTAGGGCTTTAAAGGTTACTTTGAATGGTGCTTGGAAACATACTGGGAGCTAATGTAGGTCTTTCAAGACCGATGTTATGTGGTCTTGGCGGCCACTCCCAGTCACCAGTCTAGCTGCCGCATTCTGGATTAGTTGTAGTTTCAAAGGTAGCCCCACATAGAGCGCATTGCAGTACTCCAAGCGAGAGATAACCAGAGCATGCACCACTCTGGTGAAGCAGTCCGAGGGGAAGATAGGGTCTCAGTCTGCATACCAGATGGAGCTGGTAAACAGCAGAAATAGTACCTGGGGTTAAGAACTTTGCTTCAGGATAAGAACAGAAATCTTGCAGCAGCACTGGGAGGCCCCATTAGCTAAAGTGGTATCTCAGGTTAAGAACAGTGTCAGGTTAAGAACGGACCTCAAGAACGAATTAAGTTCTTAACCCGAGGTACCACTATATTGTTTCTCCAACGGGTGTTTTAATCTCCACACATCAATCAAATTGCAGCTTTCTACCATAGAGAAGAAAGTTTTGGGTAGTTTACCTTCTTTCTATTCTATTCCCATTTCTCATTCTATCAATTTCCAATGAAATCACCCCATTCAGGTCCCCCATAATTATTTTTTGATCCACAAAGATTTGTCTCGCTTCATATTTATTTTTTATATACAACTCTTTTTACTCCTGTCTGTTGAAATAAATTCACTTCCTAATTTATTTTTTACCAAAATTCTTCTATGTTTTCTTGCAACATGAGTCTCTCAAAAACAATATCTAAGTTCTTTTTAATAGAATCTTTTCAACTTTATTTCTTTTAGTTTTGTTATTCAAACCATTAACACTCCATGTCATAAGTGTTCATGCCATTTTGTTTTTGCTACTATTTGTGAACTAGAGTCTTTTAAACTTATCCTTCCTCCTCCTCTTCTTCTAATTTATTATCTTCTACTTCTTATTCTTGGTCTATGGTATCTGTTCCTGCTGCTGCTGCTGCCTCTTCTTCCTCTTTATCCAGTTCCCTGTACCTCTGGAGGAATTTTTTTACTTCATCTTTTTCAGTTTAACTTTTCCTTGTAGTAGAATGAGACTCCTTCCAGATACTCCCATTTAAAATCAATATTGTTTTTTCTCAGCACTAGTGTCAGAGGTTTATATCCAGCACGTCATTTCAGCTGACAAAGTGGAATTTCCTTAAATATGATTATCATTGCTCTATCAATATAGAGCTTCTTTTCTCTTATTTTTTTAGCAAAATTAAATTTCTCATCTACTTATCTTTAAATATCATCAAACAATCTCCTGGAAACTTTTTTCCTTTTTTTTTATTTAACTTTTATCCTAAATGCATTCAATACTGTATTGGCAAATTCATCTTTTCCAATTCCTAGCCATTGTGCAATTTCAATAATTAATTCTTCTAAAATATTCTGTCCTGCTGTTTCTGGGAGAGATCTGATTCTCAAATTTATCTCTCTTTGCTTCACTTCCTGCACCACAATTGCATCCCATAAAAAGAGGAAGTTATTCACTACAATTATAATGTCTTAACAATGAAAAAGGTGAAGTTAAAAGAGAGAGAGAGAAAATAAATCCATCATGCTCATTAACCAAAAGGGGGAGGGTGTCCCCAAGTCTCTTCCTGTAAATATCTCCTCAGATTTCTTACAGTACCAGACTTTAACAGTCTTTTTATATTTGTCTCTGCGGGTCTGGTATTTTAACTCGCAAAAATAGCTCGATAAACATATTTTTTACAAATTGCGCAGTTTAAATTAAAATTGAAAGTGAAAGCCGGAAGCTCCTTCTCCTGCATTCTCCTGCATTCTCCTTCAACTCCGAAAGGGTTTCAAATAAGTTTATTTTCTAGGGATTTCCGCCTCCCTTTCAGTAAACCAAACCTTCAGAACTAAAAAGGTATATTTATTATTTTTATTCGCTGTAGGAGATTAGAATCTTACTCCGTTTTGAAGGTAATTCATGCAGTGTAAATCAATCTCAGTCGGGGGTGGCCTCCTTTTTTATCCCTTCTGTTTTCCGAATCTTTCACAATTAGAATTTCCCAACATTTTGCCAGATTCAGGTTTGTTTTGTTTGAAAATCAGCCACTGTGCTGGATAGACTCAAGGCTTCAATCCTCCGAGTAGTTAATGGCGTCCCGCGCTGGCGTCTTGATTTCGCTGCACTTTCCACTCTCCAAGGGGAGCGTTTTTGGTGCCGGAGAGACGTCCTTATAGTGCTGGTGGCCTCAAACTAATCCTTTTGAGGGTTTGGGGGGCTGCGGTGCCCTTGCAGACTCCCCCTTTGTTTTGCAAAGAGCTGAACTCTCCCCTAAGGGCTGAGTCCCATCTCTTCTCAGCTCTGTGGACCAACTGGAAGTCGATGTTTGATGTTTTAGCGTGTCTTTAATATTCTGTTGGGAGCTGCCCAGAGGGTTGGGAAACCCAGCCTTATGGATGGGGTTTGAATAATGATATATTATATTAAATAATTAATTAATTAAGGTGAAACATATCTTTATTCCTCTAATTTATCAGTATCAGTCTTTTGGCCACATTTAGGAAATGCATAATCCACTTTTGTAATCCAATTGACAGCTTACATGCAATTGGTATATTATTCCAAAGGATATTTTCCTCTGAAAGTCTTCCCATTAGAATTCAGCTTTTTCAGTGTCACACATATTTGCTTAACCACCCACCCCAAAGGAGAAAGGAAAGTGAGAGAGTCCTGGACAGATAATTTCCACAAGGATAGTTCTATATCACAAGACGGGCATGAGATCAGGTGGTCCATTCCCTGGCCATACTTCCTCAGGTGGACATAGAGAAGAGAGGAGAGAATCTAGGAGATGCTTTTAAATAAAAAAGACGGTGGTGTTAATTAGGCTCACTTTGTGTTAAGTTCCTTTTCCCTCTTCCGTGAAACCCTAAAATGGTTTTCTTTCCCCCAAAGGAGAAGGCGATCCAAATTCTGAGGAGACACCTTCAATTTCATTGAGAATAATGAAGACAAAGTTAAAATGTGCATAATGTTCTGTCTGTGTGCACACTGAGTTTACAATAATGAACTCAACAGAAGATAAACCATCTAAAGCTATGCAGTGCAAAAAGAACTTGAACTGGAGCAAAACTCATAGGAAACATCAACAAATGCCCAAGGGAGAGAAACCAATTAAATGTATGGAGTGTGGAAAGAACTTCAGTCAGCATGGAACACTTAGAATCCATCAAAGAATTCACACAGGAGAGAAACCATTTAAATGTATGGAATGTAGAAAGAGCTTTGGTCGTAGGGATGCCCTTAAAATACATCAGCGAACTCACACAGGGATGAAACCATTTAAATGTATGGAATGTGGAAAGAACTTCAGTCAAAGTGGAAACCTTAGTATACATCAGAAAACTCACACAGGGGAGAAACCATTCCAATGTATGGAGTGTGGAAAGAGCTTCAGTCAAAGTGGATACCTCAGAACACATCAGAAAACTCACACAGGGGAGAAACCATTTAAATGTATGGAGTGTGGAAAGAGCTTCAGTCGAAGTGGATACCTCAGAACACATCAGAAAACTCACACAGGGGAGAAACCATTTAAATGTATGGAATGTGGGAAGAGCTTCAGTCAAAGTAGATACCTCAGAACACATCAGAAAACTCACACAGGGGAGAAACCATTTAAATGTATGGAGTGTGGAAAGAGCTTCAGTCGAAGTGTACGCCTTAGACTGCACCAAAGAACTCACACAGGGGAGAACCCATATAACTGCAAAGAGTGTGGAAAGAGCTTCAGTCAAATTGGAAATTATAAAAGCCACCAAAGAACACACACAGGGGAGAAACCATTTAAATGTATGGAGTGTGGGAAGAGTTTTCGTCATAGTGGAACCTTTAGAACACATCAGCGAACTCACACAGGGGAGAAACCATATAAATGTATGGAGTGTGGAAAGAGCTTCACTTCAACCAAAAACCTTAGACAGCACCAAAGAACTCACACATTGGAGAACCCATATAACTGTATAGACTGTGGAAAGAGCTTCAGTCAAAGTGGAAATTATAAAAGCCACCAAAGAACTCACACAGGGGAGAAACCATTTAAATGTATGGAATGTGGGAAAAGCTTCAGTCAAAGTGGAAACCTTCAGAAACACCAGCGAACTCACACCAGAGAATAACCATTTAAATGTAAGGAGTGTGGAAAGAGCCTCGGTCAAAGTGGACATTTTAAAGACACCAGAGAACATTCACAACAGGGGGGGAAAGCATTTAAATGTGAGAATTGTGTGTGCAAGAACTTTACTGATAGTGAGAAATCATTTAAATATATGGAAAGAGCTTCAGTCAGTGTGGAAATTTGTACCCATGTATTCAAGTAATGAAGGTGACGTCTCACAATAGTAAATGCAATATCATATGTCACGAACTGTTTA
Organism: Podarcis melisellensis; assembly: GCF_964234715.1. NCBI lineage: Eukaryota > Metazoa > Chordata > Lepidosauria > Squamata > Lacertidae > Podarcis > Podarcis melisellensis. Next base: position 122,383,563 of record NC_138529.1, on the reverse strand, counting down.
CAGTTTGCAGAGAGCGTGAACCTGCAATGCTGGTGATCAATGTTGATGCTCTTTGAGTCGGCTGAAGTTCAGTCTTTTTTAGAGGGAGTTGGAAATGTTGGTGTTTTGGGATTGCTAATAGAGCATTGTGGAAATTACAGGGTCAAAGTTGTGATGCTTTGGAAGCAGGGTTCATTATATTAGTAGTATACGAACAACCGTATAACACCTATTGTTGTAATTATACTAAATGACAATAAATGAGTGAAATGTAAATCCTAAGACAGCAAGACACCAGGATACCCAAAATAATGGGCAGAAGAACCATTTTAGCTCCCTGACTGACCTTCCCTTACATGTATAACTTCTATGAGCTAATGCCTGTACCATTCTCCAAAAAAACCCTCTCAAAGTTGTACTAAAATGAACCTCTGGTTTTGGGTCACTGGAGCTTTGCAATAGCTTATCTCTCAATAAACTGGGTCCCTTCCGGGCGTTGAATTTTCCTATCTCTTGGCTGTGTTTTTCTTTGAGGTGTTATTCCTTCCCCTGGCCATGGACCATTGAGGGGTGGTTTGGAAGGAAATTCTTACCCCGTATTGTAAAGCCTGGAATAAATTATTCAAAATGAACAAGGGAGTGTCAGATTTCCCTCACTTCCTTTCCATCCTGGGAAAGGCCTTGTCTGAAGTGGTTCCTGGAATCCCTTTTCACAAGGAGCCCAAAACTCTTCCTCTCACAGGCACACAGCTTTCCCCACCTCTGCTCTTAGAACTGCCCTATCGTGAAACCCAAGGTGATGTAGATACATGGAGATTCCAGATTCCTTACAAAGTATTGACCTTTTGTAGGTCTGGTGGTTGTGATGAGGGACAGAAATTTCCTACTGCTGACCTGTACTGGTTGTTGTCAGGCAGAAGTGTGACGGACGGATGGCAGAGCAGACCAGAGTCTGGTCATTCAGTCCCCCTGAAATTCCACTGGAGGGATGGAGCCTCTCTCTGATTGGACAACAGCACTTTTGGAGGGAAAATAAAAGGAGCTGTTACTGAGGGAGAGAGTTTGATATGAGAGAAGATGAAGAGGGATTGTTTTGAGGTGGGAGGTGGGGAGGAGGATAGAATTTGCCTGAGGGAGAACTGGTTCTAGTTGAGTTGAACATCCTCCCTGAGAGAGGAAAGACCCTCCCAGCCTGGAGAGGGAGACCCAGTTGGGGGTCTGGGGAAGGTTTACAAATAGGGGTGCCCTGGGATGGCTGACTCTTGAGGCAGAAGAAGCAGATCCTTGGGGATTCAGGCTTCCCTGTGTCTCTTTCCAGTCCGGAAGGGACAGTTCTTCTAGGGAGAAAGGACCCCCAAGCCAGGCACAAGGGGGGAGGGGATCCCCTGGGTCTGTCATGCCATTTTGGAATTACCTCAGCAGTGGAGTTGCTTAGTGAGGGAAAGTGCCCCTCGCTCATGAACCAGGGCATTGATGGCGGAAGGAAGGTGTGTTGTTTTATGTAACTGAACCACCTGTCCTAACTAAGTAACAGAAACTGACATATAACAACTTTTTTTTTTTTTAAGTGAAGAGAGTTTAAGAGAAGCGGCGACTGTAATCCTGTGTTTAAGACTGAAACATCTTATAGTTTAAGTAAATAAGTTGACTTCTACCCGGGAGAACACATTTCCTGACCCACATTCTTTCAAAAGCTTCTTTTTATTAATAAAACTCTGTTTTTTGTTCAATATTCACTCACTACAAGATAAACACTGGTAAATTGTATAGATTTTTGTAGTTTGCATACAGTGAGATGTGTACACTTTATTTAATGGGGGCATAACCGCAGTTTTGAAAATCCTCCATACAATTCCAGTTTCAGTTGCCTCAAATGAAAGGAGCTTTAGCAAACTAAAACTGGTATCTTTGTGGTGGGATTTAATCCAGTAGAATCTGGTCAGGTGTCTGGGTGGCTGTGAGACCTGCAAGGCCCCTGGGGAGAGAGGGTGTTTGCTAGACCAGATGCTGTAGCCTTTTTTCCCTTGGGGGAGCTGCCCCCACATCTTGCAACCTCCCAAGTCGGGACTGAAGAGGTTTATCTCTTATAAAATTAGTTAACCCATTTAGCATACGAGACAATTTATTCAATGCTAAATTTTACAAATTTATGTATTTTTGTAATACCTGAATATACCCTATGTAGTAGTAGTAATAACAACAACAACAAGAACAAAATACCCTGCTCATCTGGCTGGGTCTCCCCAGCCACTCTGGGCGGCTTACAGCATATATAAAAACACAGGGAAAAAATCTAACATTAAAAACTTCCCTGAACAGGGCTGCCTTCAGATGTTTTCTAAAAGTCAAGTAGTTGTTTATTTCCTTGGGAGGGCATTCCACAGGGATGGCCTACCCTGGTTCCCTGTAACATCACTTCTTGCAGTGAGGGAACCGCCAGAAGGCCCTCAGAGGAGGACTTCCATGTCCAGGCTGGATGATGGGGGTGGAGATGCTCCTTCAGGTCTACAGGGCTGAGGCCGTTTCGGGCTTTAAAGGTCAGCACCAACATTTTGCATTGTGCTCGATAACGTACAGGGAGCCAATGTACTTCTTTTAGGACCAGTGTTATGTGGTCCCAGCAGCCGCTCCCAATCACTAGTCTAGCTGCTGCATTCTGGATTAGTTGTAGTTTCCATGTCACCTTTAAAGGTACCCCCACATAGAGCACATTGCAGTAGTCCAAGTGGGAGATATGTATGAATGCTCTAATAATTTCTATGCTATGTGGACTTCTCAACCTGACTCCCACCCTGTTATTTTTCTTAGTGCTGATCGTGTAGTTTAGGAATAGAATGTTTCTGTGGCAGGCTTTTCTTACCTTGAGTATTTTTATACCATCTGTTCCACATCTCTATAGTTCATTGTGTGAAAGGCTTGGATATAGACTTCCATATTGACCTGTTTGGGGTCAAAAACAGGATCACAGCTTGTGAGAGAGAAGGGGGAACTCGTGCCTCCAGCGTGACCCAAGATGTTACTGCATTTGCTGAAAGCATGGGAATGATTTGCCATAACTGAAAGGTGTCAAAATATGTTGCTAAATGAGGGACTCTCCATTTTCTCAAGCTGGATTTATAATACAACAATGAAGAGGATAATCTGGGCTGTTTAGAACAAAAAATGAACCTGTTAAGGCATTGCGAAGAGGTCAGAGTGGCTGGCGAAACCCAGCAAGATGGGCGGGGTATAAGTAATAAATTATTATAACGTGAAACTGAAAGAGGAAGGACCTGAAAGTGAATCAAGATTGTGGGCAGGGCTACAATGGACACCCTCCAAAGAATGGAAAAATCCAAAACCCGGCAAGTTCCCCCTCTCCAAATACTGATGGAGTAAGATGTCCAAAAAACAGACACCCCATCTCCTTGTATGAGCAGAGTAGCGGAAGCAAAGCGAAGAGCAATTACCGTATTTTTTGCTCTATAAGACTCACTTTTTCCCTTCTAAAAAGTAAGGGAAAATGTGTGTGCGTCTTATGGAGCGAATGCAGGCTGTGCAGCTATCCCAGAAGCCAGAACAGCAAGAGGGATTGCTGCCACTACACAGCGAACCCTCTTGCTGTTCTGGCTTCTTAGATTAAGAATATTTTTTTTCTTGTTTTCCTCCTCCAAAAACTAGATGCGTCTTGTGGTCTGGTGCGTCTTATAACACACAAAGAGGCAGCAGAAGTTTCTTCAGTAGCAATTTGCTGAGGTTCAAAATCCACACAGTTCATGCTGAAATTCAGCAGCTACAAAACTTAACTCCTGAGAGCGCATCCAGTTGCAACCGGTAAAAAACACACCACACAGTATGAAATAATTACAAAATGAAATGTAAAGTGCAGTAGAAAAGGTAGAAATAACAGATCTACCCAGTAGAGAGTAGATATACCATAGGCTGTCCCCAGAGTAAATAACCTTGAAATTCAGAACAAAAAAAATTCCTTCCAGTAGCACCTTAAAGACCAACTAAGTTAATTCTTGGTATGAGCTTTCGTGCACACTTGTATCTGAAGAAGTGTGCATGCACACGAAAGCTCATACCAAGAATTAACTTAGTTGGTCTTTAAGGTGCTACTGGAAGGAATTTTTTTTGTTTTGACTATGGCAGACCAACACGGCTACCTATCTGTAACTTGAAATTCAGGTAACACACACAGCCTGTAAACACCAGCTGTGCTTTGAGAATCTTAGAGGCGACTTAAAAGACCCAGAATGTTCTAGAAACTTCTGGTAGATTCTGTACCCATAAAACGTACCCCTTGACAAATATCACAAGGAAGTGGAAGATGTCTTAATGCTGGTGGGCCATCTAATAGCTGGTTCACACAGACGATGCTTAAAGCATGGAAGACAGAAGCAGGTAAACCTAACAAGCGGATACAAGGGACCAGTGGGGTGGGGCCAGAGGGAGAGTGTGTGCTGAGGGGGGTTGTTTATGCATACACATGTGCACACAGACGTACACACTCATACACACAAGTATGGGGTGGGGTTAGGGCTTCATAATAAAAAGTTAAAAATTAAAGGCTCTCTCAATGGCCATGGTAGCAGAGGCTGGTAAATGTTTTTTTGGGGGCGGGGCTCCACTGTGTTACATGCTCAGCTCTGGGGGCCTCTGGACCTCTGAGCTCCGCTGGATCGCTGCTGGTATGATCCCAGTCCTGGTGGAGCCAAGGTCATTGGGGAAGGGGGGATGGGGGCTTCACACAGCCTTCTCAATCTTTGCGTTTGTCAGCCCTGGCTCCCCCTTGACCAGCCAGAGAGCCCTGTTGGTGCTGGTGGTCCCTATGAGCTCAGCACAGCCATCTTTCATCGCTGGAAGTCCATAACCCTTCTTATTCCCTATCTGTTATCCTTTCAAAGCAGCAAAAATATACGGCCACTCAAGACAGTCAGATGCCTTGAAGGCATCGAACGTGATAAAAGTCTCAGGCTGACAGAAGGCCTTAGCATTTCTAATTACAATGTTACCTCAGGTTACATATGCTTCAGGTTACAGACTCCACTAACCCAGAAATAGTACCTCAGGTTAAGAACTTTGCTTCAGGATGAGAACAAAAATTGTGCTCCGGCGGCGCGGCAGCAGCAGGAGGCCCCATTAGCTAAAGTGGTGCTTCAGGTTAAGAACAGTTTCAGGTTAAGAACGGACCTCCGGAACGAATTAAGTACTTAACCTGAGGTACCACTGTACATTGAGCAGCCATCTAATGGAATATGAGATCTGCCTTCCCGGTACGCAACCTGCCTGGTCTGGATGAACATATGAAGTGATTCCCCTATTAAATCGCACCATAATAAGCACTGTAAACATTTTTCTGGTCCTGGCTTAGGAGTGATATGGGACACTTAAGACTCCATTTTTTCTGGATCCTTGCCTGCTTTTGGGGATTATCACCATTCTGGTCCAGGATTCAGGGACCATACCACCATCTAGGATCCCATTAAAAAGGGTGGGACTAGGATCTCCTTAAAACCCTTAAAGAAATCTGTCTGGATAAGGGGACTCCACTAATGGGAGTTTGGACACAGATGGAAACAATAGTAAGAATAAAGAATGTCCCTCAGGATCTGTCTCCTTGCGTTTTGAACACTGCTCATGGTAAAAGATAAAGGTCCCCTGGAGGGTTACGTCCAGTCAAAATCAACTATGGGGTGCAGTGCTCATCTCAACTTTCAGGCCGAGGGAGCCAGTGTTTGCCCACAGACAGCTTTTCCAAGTCATGTGGCCAGCATGACTAAACATGCCATTTACCTTCCCGCCACAGTGGTACCTATTTATCTACTTGCTCTGGTATGCTTTCTAACTGCCAGGTTGGCAGGAGCTGGGACAGAGGAACGGGAGCTCACCATGCAGCAACAATGGGGGCCCTCCCCTCCTCCCCTGATGGGTTGCAGCCTGAAACTATGGAAGTCGTAGCTGCTCTTCACTTTTCAAGGTCCTCCTGGTTCTATGAGAGAGTGGGGCAGAGGAAGGTCTACTGACCTGTTTTTCACCTAGACTGTCCCTTCTTCCTCCATTACGTCCTGCATGCCTTCCTCGGTCTCAGAGCTGCTTTATGGGTGGTGTGACACCCCATAAATCACTCAAGGCGACACATTCAACTGCTTTAAACTAAGCATCCTTTATGAGACTGAGTTGGTGCTACCAAAATGGCAAAATGTGTAGCCCATCTCCCCTTTTAAGAGGAGAATTTGGTAATATGAATCCAAAATGTTTGGTTATCTCCACATTTGTCAGAGACAACATTTCTCTTTCGGATCAAAGGAAATCTGATTTGTAGGACATCTGTATATGGGAAAAGAAAGCAATAGTTCTAATATGAATGCCTCACCTGCAGCTGTTTTAATCTAAACATCCTCTATGCTGATATTTTATGTGCTTCTAAATAGAGTAAAAGTTGCATTCAAAAATGGTTCAGTAATAGAACAAACTGAAGAGGTGGTCAGAGTGTGAACTTTATTTATAATAAAAGATCGGGTGCCAGCAAGAAAACAGGTTAAATTGATTACAAAATAAAGCAGAGCACTGTAGCTCTGCACCTGGACTAATCACAGCCTACCCACGAACAATATAGTATTCCTAGTGTACTCTTTTCTTTCTCTTTCTTTCTTTGGCGAACACTTGTAGCCGAGTAAGATTGTCTTCCATAAACACAATACTAACAATAAGTCCATCAGTGACTGTGGATGCCAGTTCAGATTTTAAGGTCTGGTGCCACCTCTCTTTGGGAGAACTGGCCTGTGGCTCTTTCTGTACATGGGGATCCAATCAGTTATATCACATTTCCCAGAATGGGGAGACCATTTAATATTGGACTTAGTGGTTAAGCTTTGTATTTACTGCTTCTCCACCTCTGGGATTCACACCAGTTTCTACGCCGGGTGCGGTTCTTTGATGTGCAATGAAGTTTCTACTCTGGCTGAAGATCATTCCACATTCCATACATTTAAATGGTTTCTGCCCGGTATGGGTTCCTAGGTATAAAGTAGGTGCCGGGCCAAACATTAGGCAGAAAGGGGAGACTGCCTTGGGCAATTGAAAGTTGCAATGCTGGCAATTTCTTCTTTTTCTTAGGGAAAATGAAACCTTACATCATAATGCATTTTCAGGTGCCACAAGATGGTTGTTTCTACACTCTTAATTACTTCCCTGCTTTGGTTCCTCCCTGTGCAGTGAAGTGATGGCTTCAGTCGCTAACGAAGTGCTGTTCACATACCATGTATTTTGTTAGTTTTTCTCTCTGTGTGAATTATCTTGCGTGAAGTTAAGTTTGCTGCTCCCACTGCAGCTGTTTTCACATTCCATTTACTTGAAAGGCTTCTCCCCTGTGTGGGATCCCGGATACAGTCAAGTCATCACTCTCACTGAAGCTCTTTGCACACTCCATGCACTTTAATGGTTTCTCCCCAATGTTGATTCTTTGATGTAAGGTAACTGTAGTCCGCAGAATGTTCTTTCCACACTCCATACATTTTAATGGTTTCTCTCCAGAGTGGGTTCTCTGATGTGAAGTAAGTGCACTCCTACAATTGAAGCTTTTCCCACACTCTACGCATTTAAATGGTTTCTCCCCAGTGTGGGCTCTCTGATGTATATTAAGTGTAGTCCTTCGACTGAAATTCTTTCCACACTCCATACACTTAAAAGGTTTCTCCCCTGTGTGTATTCTTTGATGTGCAGTAAGGCTTCCACTATGCCTGAAGGATTTTCCACACTCCATGCATTTAAATGGTTTCTCACCAGTGTGGCCTCTTTGATGTACAATAAGTGTACTCCTACGACTGAAGCTCTTTCCACACTCCATGCAATCATATGGTTTCTCCCCTGTGTGGGTTCTTTGATGTAAAGTAAGGGCACTTCTACAATGGAAGTTCTTTCCACACTCCATACATTCTAATGGTTTCTCCCCAGTGTCTGTTTTATGATGTTCTATAAAGCTTTTGTTTTCAAACTCCATACATTTAAAGGGCTTCTCCCTGGTGTGTGTTCTTTGATGTACAGTAAGTGTACTCCGTCGACTGAAACTCTTTCCACACTGCAAACATTTAAATGGTTTCTCCCCAGTGTGCGTTCTTTGATGTACAATAAGTGTAGTACTCCGGCTGAAGCTCTTTCCACACTCCATACACTTATATGGTTTATCCCCAATGTGGGCTTTTTGATGCAAAGTAAGGTAGTAATTGACACTGAAACCTTTTCCACAAACTATACATTTAAATGGTTTCTCTGTTGTGTGGGTTAGTTGATGTGCGGTAAGCCTTCCACTCTGTTTGAAGCTCTTTCCACACTCCATACATTTAAATGGTTTCTCTCCAGTGTGGGCTCTTTGATGTAAAATAAGTGTAGTTCTCCAACGAAAGCTCTTTCCACATTCCATACATTTAAATGGTTTCTCTCCACTGTGCGTTCTTTGATGTAAAGTAAGGTAGTAATTGAAAGTGAAACTCTTTCCACACACCATACATTTAAATGGTTTCTCTGCTGTGTGGGTTCTTTGATGTGCAGTAAGGCTTCCACTTTGGCTGAAGCTCTTTCCGCACTCTGTACATTTAAATGGCTTCTCCCCAGTGTGAGTTCTTTGATGCACAATAAGGATGCTACTTGCACGAAAGCTCTTTCCACACTCCATGCATTTATGCAGTTTTTCCCTAGTGTGGGCTCCCTGATGTAAATTGAGATGATGACTGAGTCCAAAACTCTTTCCAAACACCACAGATTTACATGGTTTCACCCCTGTGTGTGTTCTTTCATGTGCAGTTAGGTTTCCGCTCTGGCTGAAGCTCTTTCCACACTCCATACATTTAAATGGTTTCTCCCCCGTGTGGGTTCTTAGATGTAAAGTAAGCTTACTCCTACGACTGAAGCTCTTTCCACACTCCATGCATTTAAATGGTTTCTCCTCTGTGTGGTTTTCTTGATGCAAATTAAGCTGACAATTGGGGCTTAAACTATTTCCAAACACCATGGATTTATACGGTTTCTCTTGAGTGTGGGTTCTTTGATGTTTAGTAAGGTTTCCACTCTGGCTGAAGCTCTTTCCACACTCCGTACATTTAAATGGTTTTTCCCCAGTGTGCTTTCTTTGATGTACAATAAGGAAACTACTGGTACAGAAGCTCTTTCCACACTCCATGCATGTATGTGGTTTCTCCCCTGTGTGGGTTCTTTGGTGTAAAGTAAGATGGTGGTTGAGACTGAAACTCTTCCCACACACCATGCATGTGAACGGTTTCTCCCCTGTGTGGGTTCTTTGATGTGCAGTCAGGTTTCCACTCTGCCTAAAGCTCTTTCCACACTGCATGCATTTAAATGGCTTCTCCCCTGTGTGGGTTTTTCTGTGCTTAATAAGGTTACCAGCACTACTTAACCTCTTTCCACACTCAATGCATTGAAATGCTTTCTCCCCTGTTTGGGTTCTATGACGTGAACTGAAGATTCCACTCTGACTGGAGCTCTTTCCACACTCCACACTGCTGCTCCCTGTGCATTCTTCATGTGAATTCACCTCGACATGGACATCAGTGTCCTGAGGAGTGGAGGATTTCCTTTCCCCATTTTCCAACATGGTTCCTGCACATTTTTGGGGTGATCGCTGATTTACAAATTTTTCTTTCACTGTTTCACACTCCACATTTCCTGATGACCCCACAGATGGCTCTTCATTATTCTCATTCTTCTGCCCACTACCTGTTTTGAGCGAGAAAAAGAAAATGCCATTCAAATCGCAAGGCAGAAGCAGGGCCCCTCAATACACATTGAACTCAGTTCTTTGCTTATACTTTTTTCAAGCTTGTCCCCCTCCCTCTCTCTCCCTGTCCAGCTGAATCTGAAGTTAATTTCTGAATGTACTACAATCTCAAGGTCCCTTTCCACTCCACCTCCCACCTGCTGTGACTCCCACCTGCTGATCTTTACCTTTCCTTAGAACCCCATCCAAATGGATCTTTTATTGGCGGTTACAGCCCACACACTTCAGCTGCGCTTTCTGCTTGTGTGGTGGCACCTCCTTGTAGCAGAATATTTCCCCGGAGGCAGATGACAAGAACAATAAGGTAAAGGTACCCTGACTGTTAGGTCCAGTTGCGGACAACTCTGGGGTTGCGGCGTTCATCTCGCTTTATTGGCCGAGGGAGCCGGTGTACAACTTCCGGGTCATGTGGCCAGCATGACTAAGCCGCTTCTGGCGAACCAGAGCAGTGCACGGAAACACCGTTTACCTTCCTGCCAGGGCAGTACCTATTTATCTACTTGCACTTTGACGTGCTAGGTGGGCAGGAGCAGGGACCGAGCAACAGGAGCTCACCCCATCGCGGGGATTCGAACCACCGACCTTCTGATCGGCAAGTCCTAGGCTCTGTGGTTTAACCCACAGCACCACCCACGTCCCTGACAAGAACAGTAGTCATAGTCAAATTCCTCAGTCAAGAGCTTCTATATTGCTTATTGCACAAGAATTTCAGTTACAAATATATACAAACTATTTACATGCCTACTATATCTCTCCAGCACGGTATAAACTTCCTTCCTTTATTTGCACTAAGCAAGCCAAGAGTGGCACTCCAACACACTAAATAAAATTCTGGAACCCTCTTTAAAGCCTAAAGGAACTTTTATCTGTTTCTTGAATAATGTTTTCCTAACATCTTCTCCTTTCACCCAAGTGATGAACTCTGGTTTGGGAAATACTTTCCAAAAGGCCAGTTAATTCTGAGTACAGTGGTACCTTTGGTTGCGAACTGGATCCGTTCAGGAGCCCCGTTCACAACCTGAGCAGAACGTAACCTGCGTCTATGAGTGTTCTGTGTGTGCATGGGTAGCGATTCGCCGCTTCTGCACATGCGTGTAACGTCATTTTGAGCGTCTGCGCGAGCAGTAAAACCTAGAAGTAACCCTTTCCGGTACTTCCGGGTCACCGCAAGACGCAACCTGAAAAGATTTAACGCGAAGCATCTTTAACCTGAGGTATGACTGTACAATATGCCCAGACACTCCTAGTGCTACTACTGCCATGGCTCCCTTCCCAAAAGCAGGGAAAGGCAAGATCTTAAATCTCCTGCTGTGGTGATAGCAGAGGGGACACGTAGACCCAGCAGAATCCAACTGACACCCGTGAAGAGGATCTCACTGTACACTGACTTCAATTCAAGGGAACCATAGTGGATATTTTGAACTTGAGGGAATATCTCAGCACATTGGAAGGGGAAACTCAGCCTGGAGGACACCTCTGCTCTCTAGAAGAATAGTCCTGCTGGATCAGACCCAAAGTCTTCCAGACATGGTCAATTTTTTGCAGCTTCAGGCGTGCATGTTCATGCTTTGTGGGGGCCAGGGGCAGAAGGGGGTGTAACAACAAATGCAATTGTCACCTTTGGACAGGAGCAGAGTTGCTACATCCTCCTCTCTGTCGTCTATCTAGGCAAGCAAGAAGTCCCATCAGATTTCAAGGAAACAAAGCAGCCAGGAAATAGCACTCAAGGAGGATGTGAAGCAGGACATAAAGGCATCAGGTTCTCCTCCCTCTCTTCCTGGAGCAAAAGGGCCCCCTCCCAACACTGGTACCTGCTGAGGTCTCCCCTTCTTTGGGGTCCTGGAGGAATGGATCTTGTCCTTCTTCCCAACAGGAACTGAGGTCTGATTCTGCCAAGGAAAGAGATATTATTGGCTACTTTGGAGCACAAAACTCTCAGTCATTTCAAATCAATCCGTATCTACGTCGACAAAGGCAAAGAGGAAGGATTGCCATATCCGGATCCTATAAAGACACGCAACATGAGCAGGAGAGGGCCTTGTGGTCCCCACTGTCACAAGGGGCATTTGTGTGAATATATGGATGCTTCTTCAGAGAACAAAGCTGCAAATATTGTAGGGTACATCTGCAAAAATGGGGATCCAAGCGGGCTATTCTTCTTAAATTATTCCTACTCTGCATGAATAAATGCACAAAAGCTGCTTGACACCTTCAACGTCTAGCAGTCCAGAGGCATAAAAATTCATCCTTACCCAGAGAGGCCAGCATCTCATAATTCTCCTCCATGACTTCCTTGTGCAGAGCTCTTTGGCCTGGATCCAGCAGAGCCCACTCCTCCTCCGTGAAAAACACAGCCACCTCCTCAAAGGTCAAGAGGGCCTGGAAGGTCACCAGATCCTGGAAGAAGAAGCCAAGACAACTTCTCTTAGATCCCCCTCATCTCTGTCTGTTTGGTTTCTTGGTTCTCAGTTGCTTTTGGTGGCCCTGGGCAGGATAAAGCAACTAGCAAATTCAATCGTTAATCATAAATAATACCCAACCAACTCCTACCTGCCCTTCCTCCCCGATGCTGTTTCCTTACCTGAGGGAGCTGCCTGGCACCTTTTCCCACCGCACCTGTAAGAAGAGATGGTCCAGATGGTGTCTCTGTGGCCATCAGGCTGTCGGTCGGAGAGAAGGTGATTGAGGAGGCCTGAAGGGAACACTTCAAAACAGGAAGCAGCTCTCTAGAGAAGCCATCCCTGGCCCTGCAGGGGAGAGACACAGAATGGGAACAATGCCATCCTTTATACAGGAACTTTCTAATACTATAAGCCAGTGTTTCCCAACCGGTGTTCCGCGGCACACTAGTGTGCCGCGAGACGTTGCCTGGTGTGCCGTGGGAGGGAGGCGGGCGAGTCGGGCGGCGAGAGGCGGGGCGGCGGCGGCGAGGAGAGGCCGCCCAGCGCGGGGCTCTCGCCGTCTGCCTGCCTGCGTGGCGCTGACGTCACGGGGCTGTAACGTGCCCCACATAGACACACACGGGGCGGTGAGCGAGCTCCCTCCCACATCCCATCGCCGGCTCTGCACCGGGCAGTAGAGCTCGGCGAAGTCGCTGCGCTGGAAGGCCAGCAGCGCGCGCGCCTTGGCCAGGCTCTCGCCCGCCTGCGCCTCCAGGCACGGCGCCTCGGCGTCGGGCGGCAGCGAGCCCAGGAAGCGGCCCAGCCGGCCGGGGTCGCCCGCCTGCAGCAGCGCCTCGCACCCGCATGAGACCTGCTCCGCCGAGAAGCGCGGCGAGCCCCGCGCTTGGAGAGGACGCAGCAGCCGTCGCCAAACCCGATCCTCCTCCTCCTGCTCCGCCGCCGTCCTCTGGCTCTCGGCCGGGAGGAGCCTGCGGCGACGGGGCGGGCGCCGAAGTTGGCAGAAGTTGGCGCGCCTCCTCGGCAGCGCCTTTGTCCTCCTCCTCCTGCCTCTGCTCTCCTCCGGCCGGGGGGCTCGGCGGGGCCCGCGGGGAAGGAGGCCATGTTCGCGGCGCGCGGGATCGCAGCCCCCCTCCTCCTCCCCCTGCGCCACCGTCCCCTTTCCACATCCTAGGAGTCGCGGTCCGCCTACCGCCCCCGGGCCGCGGCGCGGCTCCCAGCCCGGGCTGGCCTCCGCCTCCTGGGACGCGCGCCCATCCCCGCGGCCCCCCAAACTTCGGAGCGACTCTCCAGACGCTTCTCCCCCGCCTCGGTCTCCCTCCTTTCCACTTCTCTTCCCCCCTTCCTTCCCTCTTTCTTTCTCTTTCTCTCCCACCCGCCTTTCCTTCTATTAACTTTCCTTTCCCCTCCCTTCGTCCTTCCTACTTTTACTCCTGGGCTCCTCCCCCCTTTGCGCAGCCACAAATCAATCTCTCTCTCTTTTTTCCCCTCTCTCTCTTCTTTGCTCAGACGCAAAAAAGCGCCGCTTTTTGGAAATCCGGACTGCTGTCCCCGCTGAAACGATACTTTAAAAAAGGAAGAACCCACTGGCTCTTATTTCTGTTTAAAGCAGTAGATCCCGAACTCTTTTGGCCCACTGCCCCCTTGGTTCCACATCCCCCAGTGTCCCCTATGCTTACTCTATAGAAAGCATTACAGGGGTTAACGCGGCTCGCTAAGGAAGATATTAATAGAATTCTGCATTTGGGGGGAGACCCTAACAGTCATCTACCATTACCTTCTATGCTGTTACTATTTTTTTTTTTTTTTACATAAGTAAAAAGTGAACTTTCCCCATCTGGCATGGTGGTGTGCCTCGAGATTTTTTCATGAAACAAGTGTGCCTTTGCCCAAAAAAGGTTGGGAAACACTGCTATAAGCTACCTAATCGGACTTCACAGAAAGCATTATGGTCCGTACCTCTGCAGTACTCACTTAACAACAACAACAATTTATTATTTATACCCCGCCCATCTGGCTGAGTTTCCCCAGCCACTCTGGGCGGCTCCCAATCAAGTGTTAAAAACAATACAGCATTAAATATTAAAAACTTCCCTAAACAGGGCTGCCTTCAGATGTCTTTTAAAGATAGGATAGCTGCTTATTTCCTTGACATCTGGTGGGAGGGCGTTCCACAGGGTGTGTGCCACTACCGAGAAGGCCCTCTGCCTGGTTCCCTGTAGCCTCACTTCTCACAATGAGGGAACCACCAGAAGGCCCTCGGCGCTGGATCTCAGTGTCCAGGCTGAACGATAGGGGTGGAGACGCTCCTGCAGGTATACTGGACCGAGGCCGTTTTGGGCTTTAAAGGTCAGCACCAACACTTTGAATTGTGCTTGGAAACGTACTGGGAGCCAATGCAGATCTTTCAAGACTGGAGTTATGTGGTCTTGGCGGCCGCACCCAGTCACCAGTCTAGCTGCTGCATTCTGGATTAATTACAGTTTCCGGGTCACCTTCAAAAGTAGCCCCACATAGAGTGCATAGCAGTAATCCAAGCGGGAGATAACTAGAGCATGCACCACATGCATGAGACAGTCCACGGGCAGGTAGGGTCTTAGCCTGCATCCCAGGTGGAGCTGGTAGACTGCTGCCCTGGACACAGAATGAACCTGCACCTCCATGGACAGCTGTAAGTCCAGAATGACTCCCAGGCAGTGCCCCTGGTCCTTCAGGGGTAAAGTTACCCCATTCAGGACCATGGAGTCCCCCACACCCGCCCACCCCGTCCCCCAAAAACAGTACTTCTGTCTTGTCAGGATTCAACCTCAATCTGTTAGCCGCCATCCATCCTCCAACCGCCTCCAAACACTCACACAGAACCCTCACCGCCTTCACTGGTTCTGATTTGAAAGAGAGGTAGAGCTGGGTGCACACTTATTGCTTGCTCCAAAACAGCCATCCATGATATCCCCTTTCTGACCTTTTGACACATTTATAAAAAAAAAGGCCCTAAAATATTGACAAGACTCCCTGGTTGGAAGAAAGCTGACATCTGGAGGGCATCTCCATCTCAGCTCAAACATGAAATGTAGTTTGTGGGGCAGAGATAGGAAGATTAGTGACTTATGGCCCTCCAGGGCTTCCTCAATAATAATAATAATAATAAATTTTATTTATACCCCGCCCTCCCCGGCCAAAGCCGGGCTCAGGGCGGCTAACACCAATAAAATAAAATCACAGTAAAAACATAATAGGGGGGAAAGAGAGGGAGAAAAAAGAAAAACCAATTTAAAATACAAGTTAAAATGCAATTTAAAAAGCAGCCTCCTTATAAAATAGTTGATAAATCAAGATCATTAGGGGAGGGAAACATAAGGGTCAGACCGAGTCCAAACCAAAGGCCAGGCAGAACAGCGCTGTCTTGCAGGCCCTGCAAAAAGATGTCAAGTCCCGCAGGGCCCTAGTCTCTTGTGACAGAGCATTCCACCACATTGGGGCCAGTGCTGAAAAGGCCCTGGCCCTACCCGCAGGTAGGTGGGTACTAGGCTGCATAGCGCTTTAAAGATCAAAACCAGCACCTTAAACCTGACCCTGTACTCCACCGGGAGCAAGTGCAGTCTAAGAGCGTCGGTTTGTGTGAACTGTTTAATATTCCAGCACAGTGAGGTGGAACAGGGTGAGAAATAACTGGGGGGGGGGGTCAAAATAGGCTGCAGGGCATCCCTCCTGAACACAGTTTCAAACCCGCCTCTATCTTGATGGAGCACATAGAAAATAATAGCAAGATTGATATTATACACACAAGGCAAAAATGCAAACATTTCCAAGCTATCTCTCTCTCACACATAACCAGAGATGTCCAAGATTGAGGAATGATATACAGAGGAGAGAGAGAGAAGGGAAAGAGGGAACTGAGGGTGCAAGCAAGTGAAAAGTGCCCTTTCTTCTAGTGACCAAAGGAGTCCAAGAGGGATAAGATAAGATAAGATAAATTTATTGTCATTGTCCGTATATACACAGTATACACAACAACGAAAATCAAACACCCACCCAAAGACCGGGTTCACATACACATTTGCACATATCTCCAATACTCTCATCCTATTCAGACATAATCTATAAAACATAACATAATCCAGAATATAACATAACCTATTAAAGGCATAACATAACCTAAAACCTATCTCATTCCTTCCTACTCCCTGCTTGCTATTTCTTACAACTGGCCCTGAGATCATTATTTAGTGCAATCAGAGCTCTTGGATAGAAACTATTCAGAAGGCGTGTGGTTCGTGTTTTGATTGTCCTATATCTTCTGCCCGAAGGCAACAGTTCAAAGAAGTTGTGAGCAGGATGGGTGGGATCTCTCAGGATATTGTGTGACTTCTTCAAAGTGCGAGACGTGAAGATCTCATCCAGGGTTGGTAGTTGGAGCCCAATAACATTCTGGGCAATTTTAATTATTCTCTGTAAAGCTTTTTTATCCGTTTCAGAGCTGCTCCCATACCACGATAATATACTATAGGTTAAGACACTCTCGATGGTACTGTGATAATAGGACAGAAGTAGGTGCTGAGATAGATTCAGTCCCCTGAGCATTCTCAGGAAATACAACCTCCCCTGCACCTTCCTCACAACCATATTAATATCTGCAGTCCATGAGAGGTCCTCAGAGATATAAATGCCCAGGTATTTAAAACTACCAACCCTTGGGGACCCTTGGAAGCAGGCAATTGGCAGTAATAACAACAGGAACCTTGCCATTCATGGAGAGGAAGTTCCGCAAATGTTTCAAGAGTGGCACACCCAAGTCCTCCAACCTTTATCCTTACAACAAGAGCAGTGCAGCACCCCCTCCCCATTTACCTCCCCCCTCAACGCCCCCTCCCAAAGTATCATTGATTCCTTTTGGCTCCTTCCCACATCAGCCTCTTTCTTGCTAAAGAAGCTCCCAAAGCCAATAATAATAATAATAATAATAATAATAAATGCACTCTACGTGGGGCTACCTTTGAAAGTGACTTGGAAACTGCAATTAATCCAGAATGTGGCAGCTGGACTGGTGACTGGGGGCGGCCGCCGAGACCATATAACACCGGTCCTGAAAGACCTACATTGGCTCCCAGTACGTTTCCAAGCACAATTCAAAGTGTTGGTGCTGGCTTTAAAGCCCTAAACGGCCTTGGTCCAGTATATCTGAAGGAGCGTCTCCACCCCCATCATTCAGCCCGGACACTGAGATCCAGCACCGTGGGCCTTCTGGCTGTTCCCCCGCAGCCTGGAAGGAGCAGTGGCTGAAGGAAGGAAAGGGTCATAGGGTGACGAGGGGGAGGCAGGAGGTAGGAGGGTTGTAAGACAAAGCCAGAGCATCGCTAGCCAGGCTGGGGCGCTGCAATCCCTCCGAGCTCAGCAGGATTTGCATAATTCTGAGCAAGAATGCGCAGTGTGCAAAGATGCACAAAACAATGTAGGAACAAACCCCGAATGAAATATTTGCGGTCGATTATGTTATATATAATAATAATATTTAAAGCAAGTTGGTCATTGTGGGAGGGGGAGCAGCTGTCACCTGGCGACTCTTCAGCGTCCCAGTCAGATTGCACCAAAATGTCTTCGCCTGCTTCCAAGGACGCAGATCTTGCAAAAGGCAAGCCCGGAGGGAAAGGGTGGGGGAGCCAATTCCCTGCATTCCTCTCATTCCCCACGCCTCCCCCAATAAAACCCTTTCCCTCCTCCTCCCTCCCCCCCCCCAGCTGCGCTGTTTGCAGATGCAAATCCTACCCGCACCTCTTACTCCTCCTCCTCCTCTCCACGGCTGCTTCTCTTCCGGGGATATGGTCGGAGACCCCTCCCAGACTGCCCCCCCCACTCCAAAACATCCTGCCTCTCTAGGAAGCGGAGCTCGTTGACCCAGATGGAGGGGTTGGGTGGCAGGAGTTTCCCACTCTTTCTCCTCCCTGCAAGCAGAAATTCCCTTCCCTGCTGCAAACAAGCTCTGTAATCCCATTTATTTTGCAAGAAGGTGCAAGTTTCATTCTCCGGCAGCGGCAGTAATTTACGACAACCCTAAAGGGTAGCCCAGTGTTGTTATAATGCACACTTTTTTAAAAAAGGGGGGTGTATGAAGTTGTATGGAGAGGCGCAGAACAGCTGCTTTGCATGCAGAAGGTCTCAGATTCAATGCTTTGCATGCAAAAGGAGACACCAGGTTCAGTCCTCGACAGGGAAAGAACCCCCCCCCCAATCCACTCTGGTGGATGAAGATTGTACAGCTTTACTCCCCTCCCCTATGCATATTTTGCACAAGCCCGACTCGCATCAGGATCCTGAAATGCTTGCGGGGGCTGCTCTGCCACTATAGTTCTATGGGCCCGCGCGTTCAAAGGGGAACCCGAAGTGTTGCTACTCAATGTGTCGGAAGTTTCAAGACAAAGACAATAGGAGTCCCTCGAGAGGCGGGAAGTTTTAGAAAAGGGAGGAGGGGTGTGTCGGTGGGGGAAAACGCCCCCCCCCCTTTTATGGCAGGAATGGAAACTGGATTAACGATTTAGGGAGGCAAGCGGCCGGAGAGGACAAAGAGGTAAAAATGAAGCGGGGGGGGGGGTGATGAGAGGGGGAGAGGGAAAGAAGACCCCACACACACACACCCCACAAGAGCCGTTCCCGGGACCCATCGGCAGGGGCCCAGATCCATGCATCCCAGCTGCAAAGTGGGGACTCAACACCTGCCAGGTTTGCATTGCATTTGAAGCCCCCAACCCCCACCCATAAGAGATCACCCCCACTCTCAAATTCACTGTGGGGTTTGAAGCGCGGTGTGGGGTGCACGATGTCTTACTCCAAAGGAAACCCCCGCAGGGATTCCATTGCACAATATCTCTTTTGAGGACTAAGGGATGCTCAGCTGAGCGGCTGAGGTCCGAGCCGAGGTCCCAAACCTGGCAGGAGATCCCCAGGGTCTCCGCGCGTGTTGCGCCTTGTCGGGTCCTTTTGGCAGGAGAGGTGGAGGGAAGGGAGTCCATGCAAGGCTTAAAGGAAGCGAGGGAGACCAGGAGAGAGACCCCCCTCCCTTCTCCACTCCCCCCCCCCCGTCTTGCGAGGCCCCTCCGGATGGAGAGTTTTACGTGCTGTTCGGGGCGCAGGGCGAGGGGTGAGCTGCGCCAAGGGTGCTTCGGGGACGGAGAGAGGAGGGCAGAGGAGTTTGGGGGGCTGAGAGAGCCACGGAAGCATGGGGGGGAGCCAAGCCCAGCATTGCCAGTACAGTGGTGCCTTGGGTTACATACGCTTCAGGTTACAGACTCCGCTAACCCAGAAATATTGCTTCAGGTTAAGTACTTTGCTTCAGGATGAGAACAGAAATTGTGCTGCGGCGGCACAGCGGCAGCAGGAGGCCCCATTAGCTAAAGTGGTGCTTCAGGTTAAGAACAGTTTCAGGTTAAGTACAGACCTCCGGAACGAATTAAGTACTTAACCTGAGTTACCACTGTAGGTGGAACTGCATTTTGGGGAGCAGAATTTCCTTTGTTCTTGCATTTGCTCCCGATCCCCACCCCCCACCCACTCATCCACCAATTGCATTTTTCCTTTCTGTGACAGGGAGACCATTGAACCAAGAGCTGAGGGTTACACGCACATTAATGCTCAGGGGCCTCCTGTCCCACCCCCTTTCTCTTACTCTTCCTCCCTTACCTGGGTTTTCTTCTCTTCCTTACCTGGACTACCTTACAGGGACCTTTAGGAAGTTCTCCAGAATAATATGCCCCACTGTGGGACCACTGAGTTCCTTTATCCAAAGAAGTTGTCTTCCTTTTTCTTCCTGTTCTGTTGTTTATTTCTTGCTATACAGTTACCTGCTTAAGCACAAATCGAGCTGGCGAGAGGGTCGTCTTGCCCATCCCAAAAGTTTGACTTCCTACTAGGGAAGAGGGGGGTGTTGAAAACCCACACAGGACCCCCTTCCTCCCTGCAGAAACGTAACCTATCACGGTAATTAGCAATGTTCACTTTCCCCTGCACGATTGATCATTGATGCTGTTGAGCACCAATCCAAAAATATGGGTGGAGGGTGCTATGGAAATGCTTTTGGATTTATATACCATTTATATACAGTGGTACCTCTGGTTAAGAGTTTAATTTGTTCTGGAGGTCTGTTCTTAACCTGAAACTGTTCTTAACCTGAGGTACCACTTTAACTAATGGGGCCTCCCGCTGCTGCCGTGCCGCCAGAGCACAATTTCCATTCTCATCTTGAAGCAAATTTCTTAACCCGAGGTACTGTTTCTGGGTTACTGGAGTCTGTAACCTGAAGTATCTGTAACCCGAGGTACCACTGTATTGAAAGCTTCTATATTATTTCTTGGTTTTGGTAGAGTTTGTTACAAGCTGCTATACAATCCATCTGCATGAAAAGATAATATAGCGGTACCTTGGGTTACATACGCTTCAGGTTACAGACTGGAGAAACCCACCAGCAGGGCCTGAGTGCAAAAGCTCCCTCCCCTCTTGGGATTCCCATCTCCTGGGATTCAGATGAATAATACCTCTGAAGGTGGATGGAGAAGATTGCTAGTAGCTGGGAACTGAAGGACTGTTACTGACGAGCAGCCTCAGGAAACAAATGGTGCAGGATTTGGTAATTTGTACGGTTTGTTGGAAAGTATCAGGAAGATGTTACAGATCATGGAGGAAGGAGGAAACAGAATACAGATATTTAGCATGTTTGGCGAAGAGGAAAGATGGAGAAAGTGTAACCCTCCAGATGTTGCTGCACTACAACTCCCGTCTCCCCTGGCCATTGGCACTTGGAGTCCAACCACATCTGGAGGGCCAGAGGTGCTGCATCTCACCATAGAAGGTTCCTCTTGGTGACTGTTCAGTGTTACTTGAGAGTTGTAGGCAGAACTGAATACCAAGGGTTCTTGAGACAGTTTTCAGGGATTATTATAGATATCATACCCTACAAAATCTAAATTGCCCACACTAAATTAACGTTTGGATTATATCCCAAAAGATGTCTGGCTTATATTCTAGAAGATGTCCTGGCGTAGCAGACGTTCTGAAGCACAGCCCAGCCTAAGAAATGATGCCAGGGGGAAATGATCCTGGTTTGAAGATTGATTTATTCTTTACACACAAGTTTTAAATCCCTTTTAGTGTAAACATCTCTTGTTTGAACCTCCTCCCTCTAATATAACATTCATTCATTTCATCCTTACAAGTGATCTTTAATATTAACTGTTTTCAGTGCCACACATATTCCCTGTTGGAGCAAAGGGGGTACGTCCGGGAGACCTTGGCCCCCAACCCAAAGGAGGAAGGATAATGAGAGGGTCCTGGACAGGGAATTTCCACTAAGATATTCCTATATTACAATACGGGCAGAAGGTCAGGCAGAACTAACTCGTCTTCCTCAGGGAGACATAGAGAGGAGAGGATCTAGGAGATGTTAAAATAAGAAAAGGCGCTAATTGGGCTTGCTGTGTGTTAACTTCTCTTATTCTCTTCCTTGAAACACTAACAAGATTTTCTTTCCACCCCACTCCCAGAAAGCCAACGGAGAAGGCATTCAGAATTCCGAGGGGCCACCTGCAATTTCATTGGGTAAAACAAATAAAATGTTCAGATAAAGAAAATATTTAGACATGTGGAATGCGCTTCAGTCAGTCTGCACGGTTATCACATCAATGAACTCATACAGTGGAGAAACCATTTAAAGGAATGGATTGCGGAAAGAGCTTAAGTGGTAATGGAACTCTTGCAAAATGTCAAATTCAAACTGATAAGAAACCATTTCAATGTATGGAGTGTGGAAAGATCTTCAATCATAGTTCGCACCTTACTGTACATCGTCGAACTCACACGGGTGAGAAACCATATAAATGTTCAGAGTGTGGAAAGAGCTTCAGTAATAATGGAGCCTGCAAAAAACACCAACGAATTCACACAGGGGAGAAACCATATAAATGTTTGGAGTGTGGAAGGTCCTTCAATAATAGTGGAAACCTTACTGTACATCAACGAATTCACACAGGGGAGAAACCATTTAAATGCACACAGTGTGGAAAATGCTTCAGTTGTAGTGGAAAACTTACTTTACATCAACGAACTCATACAGGAGAGAAACCGTTTAAATGCACACAGTGTGAAAAGTGCTTCACTAATAGTGGAAGTCTTAATTCACATATCCAAACTCACACAGGAGAAAAGACATTTGTATGTATGGAGTGTGGAAAGGCCTTCTGTCATAGTGGATCCCTTATAACACATCAGCGAACACACACGGGAGAAAAACCATTTACATGTATGGAGTGTGGGAAAGGTTTCATACATAGTGGAAATCTTAATTTACATCTCCGATCTCACACAGGGGAGAAACCATTTAAATGTACAGAGTGTGGAAAGAGCTTCAGTCAAAGTGCACATTTTAGAATACATCAAGTAACCCACACAGGAGAGAAGCCATTTAAATGTATGGAGTGTGGAAAGAGCTTCAGTTATAGTGGAAATCTTGATATACATCTACGAACTCATACAGGGGAGAAACCATTTAAATGTATGGAATGTGGAAAGAGCTTCACTCAAAGTGCACATTTTAGAATACATCAACAAAGCCACACAGGGGAGAAACCATTTAAATGTATGGAGTGTGGAAGGAGCTTCAGTGATAAAGGAAGTCTTACAAAACACCAACAAACCCACACAGGGGAGAAAACTTTAAAATGTTTGGAGTGCGGGAAGTGCTTTAGTGAGAGTGGCGCTCTTACAAAACATTGTCGGACTCACACAGGAGAGAAACCATTTAAATGTATGGAATGTGGAAAGAGCTTCACTAAGAGTGGAAGCCTTGCAAACCATCAACAAACTCACAGAGGAGAAACCATTTAAATGGATGGAGTGCTGAAAGCACTTCAGTTATAACTGAATGCTTGCGAAACACCCCTTGCCCTCTCATGCGGGAGAAACCTTTTAGTTGTATGGAGTGTGGAGAGTATTACCCTCAGAGTTTGCTCTTCCCATGACATCACGGATTCCTATAGGGGGAAATTGGTGGTGGAAGCATGGTGTGTATTTGATGTATTTGGTGTTTCCATGTAAAGCTATACATATATGTATTAAAATAATGAAAGTAATGTCTCACAATAATAAGTTTAATAATATGTAATGTACTGTTAGATAGTGGGGGGAGTGTGAACCTGCTGATGTGAATGATGGTGGGCTGAAGAGAGAGACAGAGAGAGGAAGGAAGGAAGGAAGGAAGGAAGGAAGGAAGGAAGGAAGGAAGGAAGGAAGGAAGGAAGACTGGGAGAGAGAAAGGCATAACATTCAGATTGCATTTTGGGAAAGATTATGGAAAACAGATCTGAAATTCACGGCATGTTGTACGCTGAAAGAAAATTATATGAGAATGATGTACCTGTGGTATTTGACTCCTAGTAAGCTCCCAAAAAATGACGCAGGTGGTGCTGTGGTCTAAACCACAGAACCTAGGGCTTGCTGATCAGAAGGTCAGTGGTTCGAATCCCTGCAACGGGGTGAGCTCTCGTTGCTCGGTCCTAGCTCCTGCCAACCTAGCAGTTCAAAAGCACATCAAAGTGCAAGTAAATAAATAGGTATCACTCTGGTGGGAAGGTAAACGGCGTTTCTGTGCACTGCTCTGGTTCGCCAGAAGCGGCTTAGTCATGCTGGCCACATGACCTGGAAGCCGTACACCGGCTCCCTCGGCCTATACAGCGAGATGAGCGCTGCAACCCCAGAGTTGTCCGCGACTAGACCTAATGGTCAGGGGTCCCTTTACCTTTAAGCTGCCAAAAATGTATAGAACAAGTACAAATATGTGCTGGGAGTGTAAAGAAAAAGAAGGTACCTTTTATCATATGTGGTTGTTGTGTAAAGTAATAAAGTCTTTATGGGAAATGATATATAACGAACTGAAAAAAAAATGTTTAAAACAACTTTTGTATAAAAACACACACCCAGAAGCCTTCTTATTAGGAATTGTATGTTCTGACATTCCAAAGGAACAGAAAAGGCTCTTCATGTATGTGAAAACAGCAGTAGGGATGCTATTAGCCCAGAGATTGAAAGAAGAAAGAGTCCCTACTAGAGAGGAATGGCAAACTGAGTTGTTAGACTACACTGAAATGGCAAAACTGACCGGAAAGGTCAGGGACCAAAAAGACAAAAACATCAAGAAAGAATGGCGAAAATTTATAATTTACATAAGAGACTACCGTAACCAGAAGAAAACATTAGCAGGATTTTAATCTCATTTGTAATGTAACAAATACTATGGACAATATGGATACGAAACATGAAATGATTTGCAGTTGAAAATGTTGACAATAGCATTGGGGGGAAGTCTTGATATTAAAAAACAACAACTCTGTATGGCTTTGTATTCAGTTTTGCTATAAATTTTTATTTGGAAAAATAATAAAAACAAATAAAAAGAGAGAGTGAGAAAGCCTGCCTACGAGATCCAATTTTCCCCCTTCTCTCCTTTGTAGCCCCTCACCCAGCTCTCCCCATTGGACTTTTAATATGACAAGTGGTGTGAAGAGACAAAACAGGCAGCCTTCATCTTCCTCATCCCCAGTTTGCTTTTTATTTTAGATTAATTTTTCTCTTCACCCATCTTGTCTTGCCCCTCCCACCCACTCCTTTCTTCCTTAATGCTGGGGGGGGGGAGCCCCTGCAACATCCTCTCTCATTCCTTTACCATATTTTTCGCTGTATAAGACGCACTTTTCCCCTCCTAAAAAGTAAGGGTAAATGTGTGTGCGTCTTATGGAGCGAATGCAGACGGGAGGCTCTGCTCAGCGCTCTGAGCCGCGTGGAGCGTTTGTGCGGCTCTTGGGGGTCCTAACATCTTCCATTCTGTGTACATGACCAAGCCAGTGTGGTCAATGCTGCAACCCGCAAGTGGGGTGGGGGGAGAGAGGGTTATTGGTTAGCGGGGTGTTTATTGCTCTTGTTTTTATTATGTATTTTGTATTTCTTTCTTGTATTATGATGTTGTGAACCACCCTGAGATCTATGGGCAAAGAAAATAAAAAGACAGAGCACATATTTGTTTGAGAATGTTCTGTCAGATGCTGCCCAAAATCTTCCTGATGCAACCATACGGAGGGCAATGAGACATCGCTACTGGAGGGTGTAAGGTGCCCGTTGGTCGTAGTACACAAGCTTAAGATGAGTCAACAGTGTGATGCAGCAGCAAAAAAAGCTGATGCTGTTCTCGGATGCTTCAACAGAAGTCTAGCATCCTGGTCAAGGAAAGAAGAAGAGGAGTTTGGATTTGATATCCCACTTTATCACTACCCGAAGGAGTCTCAAAGCGGCTAACATTCTCCTTTCCCTTCCTCCCCCGCAACAAACACTCTGTGAGGTGAGTGGGGCTGAGAGACTTCAGAGAAGTGTGACTGGCCCAAGGTCACCCAGCAGCTGCATGTGGAGGAGCGGGGACGCAAACCCGGTTCACCAGATTACGAGTCTACCACTCTTAACCACTACACCACACTGGCTCTCCTAGTCCTAGTCCTTCTCTGCTCTGCCTTGGTCAGACCACACCTGGAGTATGGTGTCTAGTTCTGGGTGCCACAATTTGAGGAGGGTATTGACAAGCTGGAAAATGTGCAGACTTTAAAGGATCTTGAAGCCCAGCCTTAAGAGAAGTGGTTGAGGGAGTGGGTTGTGTTTAGCTTAGAAAAGAGGAGATATGAGAGCCATCTTCAGATATCGAAAGGGCTCCCCCTTGGGAAATGGAGGGGAGGACTCAAATGCATGACTTCCCAGTTACGAGAAAGGAGACTCTGACTAAACATCAGGAAAAACTTTCTGGCAGTAAGAGCTGTTCAACAGTGGAACAGACTCCCTCAGGAGGTAGTGGACTCTCCTTCCTTGGAAGTTTCTGAGCAGAGGTTGGACGGCCATCTCTCAGGGATGCTTTAGTAAAGATTCCTGCATTGCAGGGAGTTGGACTAGATGACCACCAGGGTCCCTCCCAATTCTATAATCAGTGATAGAAGTGACTTAGAGCACTGTGTCACCTTTTGTTGTTGTTTAGTCGTTCAGTCGTGTCCGACTCTTCGTGACCCCCTGGACCAGAGCACGCCAGGCACTCCTGTCTTCCACTACCTCCCGCAGTTTGGTCAAACTCATGCTGGTAGCTTCGAAGACACTATCTAACCATTTCGTCCTCTGTCGTCCCCTTCTCCTTGTGCCCTCCATCTTTCCCAACATCAGGGTCTTTTCCAGGGAGTCTTCTCTTCTCATGAGGTGGCCAAAGTATTGGAGCCTCAGCTTCAGGATGTGTCCTTCCAGTGAGCACTCAGGGCTGATTTCCTTAAGAATGGATAGGTTTGATCTACTTGCAGTCCATAGGACTCTCAAGAGTCTCCTCCAGCACCATAATTCAAAAGCATCAATTCTTTGGCGATCAGCCTTCTTTATGGTCCAGCTTTCACTTCCATACATCACTACTGGGAAAACCATAGTGTCACCTTATCATTTGGTTAAAGCAGAGGTCGTCAAACTAAGGCCCATGGGCCGGATACGGCCCACCGGGCTCATTAATCTGGCTCACAAACCTTGTGGACCCTGCCGCCTGCTCGGTCAGTCCCTGCGCTAAACAGGCACGGCACAGAGGCCTCTCTGCGTGGAGACTGACATCCGTGACATGGACGCCTCTGGGTGCCGCCCCTTCCTTCCCGCCAAGGCCAGTGGCTTGGGCTCTGTGCCCCGCTGAGACAGAGGACGCTGACGCTGCTGAAGGCGAGGCAGTGTCGGCTGCGGCGTGAGTGGCATAGGCCTTTTGGGAGGGGGATGCTTTCGGGAGGCAAAGGGTCCAGCCCCCCACAAGGTCTGAGGGACAGTGGACCGGCCCCCTCCTGAAAAAGTTTGCTGACCCCTGGGTTAAAGTAACAACTTTATTTCAGAAATAGTTGGGGTGATGTTTACACCCACCATATAAGCACACAGAATATACAGGCTTCAATGAAGATTTCAGTCACATAACCTTAGTTAATAGGTTTATTTATTTAAGATGCTAGTAGTAGTAGTAGTATACTGTTCATCCATAGATCTCACGACAGTTCAGGATTACAGAAGATAAAAATGTAAGGCTGTTTTTACACACATACAGAAAATATATTCTAAGGAATCAATGCGAAAGAATTCCAAGTTGTCCAATTGCAGAGTTGAGAAAAAATGACTAATTTCGTTGTCGCAAGCCTGATTCTCTCAGCAAGAAAAGGCTGAGTTAGTGCCCCAAAGGGGTCCCATCTCTCCTTTGAAGAGGAGAATTTTATGATATGCATCCAAAATGATTGGTTATTTCCACAATGGCCAAAAGGAGATTTCTCTTTTTGATGAAAGGAAATATGATTTGTGGGATATTTGTATATGTGAAAAGTAGGCAATAGTTGTAATATGAAGGCTACACATACAGCTGTTTTAATCTGAGCATCCTTTACATTGCTATTCAGTCGAAATTAAAAATAAATTTTAAAAAAGTCCAGTAGCACCTTAATAATAATAATAATAATAATTTTTTATTTATACCCCGCCCTCCCCAGCCAAGGCTGGGCTCAGAGCGGCTTACAAGCAATAATAAAAACAAGATGAATGATTACAACTTAAAAACAAAAATAAAATACAACATTAAAATAATGGAACATTAAAATATTAAAATGTAGCCTCATCGCAGGAGGAGAAGGAAAAGAAAGAGGAAAGAGAGAGAGAGAGAGAGAGAGAGAGAATCAAATTGGCTCCAAGCCAAAGGCCAGGCAGAACAACTCTGTCTTACAGGCCCTGCGGAAAGAAATCAGATCCTGCAGGGCCCTGGTCTCAAGAGGCAGAGCGTTCCACCAGGCCGGAGCAAGAGTTGAAAAGGCCCTGGCTCTGGTTGAAGCCAATCTAACTTCTTTAGGGCCTGGGACCACTAGGGTGTTATTATTTATGGACCTTGAGGCTCTCCGTGGGGCATACCAGGAGAGGCGGTCCCGTAGGTACGAGGGTCCTAGGCCGTGAAGGGCTTTAAAGGTCAAAAGCAGCAGCTTAAATCTGACCCTGTACTCCACCGGGAGCCAGTGCAGCTTGAAAAGCACTGGGTGAATATGCTCCCATGGCAGAGACCCCGTGAGGAGCCTCGCTGCAGCATTCTGTACCCGCTGGAGTTTCTGGGACAGCTTCAAGGGCAGCCCCGCATAGAGCAAATTACAGTAGTCAAGCCTGGAGATGACCGTCGCATGGATCACTGTGGCCAGGTCGGGGCGGGAAAGGTAAGGGACCAACTGCTTGATGCGGCGAAGGTGGAAAAATGTCGCCTTGGCTGTTGCTGTAACTTGCGCCTCCATGGAAAGGGAGGCATCAAGGATTACACCCAAACTCTTAACGGAAGGCAATGGCACTAATTGGGCCCCCGCAAGAGAAGGGAGTTGGTCCCTCATCCCCATGCCATCCCGACCTAGCCATAGGACCTCTGTCTTCGAAGGATTTAGTTTCAATCGGCTCCCACGAAACCATCCACCCACAGCTTCCAAGCATCTGGTCAGTGTGCTCGGGGCCGAGTCAGTGTGGGCATCCATCAGCAGATAGAGCTGAGTGTCATCAGCATATTGGTGACAGCCAAGCCCAAAGCTCCGGATAATCTGGGCAAGGGGGCGCATAAAGATGTTAAAAAGCATCGGGGAGAGAATTGCGCCCTGCAGCACTCCACACACCAAGGAGTGGCGCGACAACATTTCCCTCCCTAATGCCACCCTCTGTCCCTGACCAGAGATAAAAGAGCACAACCAGTTACGGGCTATGCCCTGTATCCCTACATCTGCAAGGCGGTGGTCCAGAAGATCATGATCGACCATGTCAAAGGCTGCTGACAAATCTAAAAGGATCAGCAGTCCTGACCCGCCTCGATCCAGTTGTCTACGGAGATCATCTGTTAGGGCAACCAGAGCCGTCTCCGTCCCAAAACCAGGACGGAAACCGGACTGAAATGGATCTAATGCCGATGTTTCCTCCAGAGACCTACCAAGCTGTTCAGCAACCGCTCTCTCAATTACCTTACCCAGGTATGGAAGATTTGAAACTGGGCGGTAATTGGATAGGTCTAAGGGATCTACTTCCTTCAATTCCCCTGGGAATGTGCCAATGTCAAGGGACAAATTGATAATTTCAACCAGGGGGTCCGCACAACATCTGGACATTCCCTAATCAGCCAAGACGGGCACGGATCAAGGAGGCAGGTGGTGGGCCTACCAACTTGGAGGAATCTATCCACATCAGTAGGGAGTATCCGATCGAAATGGTCCAACACTGGACCTGAAATCAGTCGAGGGGCCTCCAGTTCAGTCACTGTATCTAAATTGGCAGGGAGGTCACGGCGGAGCAACAGGACTTTCTCCGCAAAAAAACTCGCGAATGCCTCACAGCTGTGGGTCGAATTTGTGCTTAAATTTGGTTGTCCTCCTAAGGACGTTATTGACCTAATTATTTTTAAAAGTTGTGCCGGGTGAGAGCTAGTGGATGCAATGGAAGCTGCAAAGTAAGATTTCTTAGCAGCTTTCATAGCCATCTCATAGAGACCAACTTAGAGACCAACTTCATCTTACTTCTTAGTTGGTCTCTAAGGTGCTCCTGGACTATTTTGACTGCATCAGACCAACACGGCTACCTACGTGAATCTAGCAATGATATTCACTGTTCTTTTGAGTAGACTAAAAGCTGGTACTCTGAAGAGCTTCAGTGATAGGACAAAGCGAAGAGCTGGTCAGATTGTGAAACTTTATTTTGAATGAAAGTTAAGGGGATAGCAAGCAAACAGCTTAAACAGATTACAAAATAAAACAGAGTGCTGCCGCTTTGCAGCAGGACTAATCATAGCCTATCCACAAACAATATAGTATTTCTAGTGTACTATTGAGTAGCCCAGAGAATGACCAATTTCCTGGTGGTATGGGAGATGCAGTAGACTGTGCTGAAGGCAACTGGGGACACTCTCCTAGGCCATCTGAGGTTTCATAATCTTGCGCGTGCACACACACACTCTTTGAAGGGAGTGGCATGTGGTTCTCTACACGGAAAGCCATAGCCAGTTCTATTACATTTCCCAAGGAAGCACCCTACTTGATGGGTGATATGCAAGATGGAGTTCTGTTTTACTGAAAGGAAACGGTGATGGCAGCAGACCAATGCCCTTCACTGACCTCCTGACCAAGTGGCTAAACTTTACATCCTCTCTTTCTCCACATCTTGGATTCACAATGAAACACACTCCAAATGACAACCAGGCCGACCCAAATATTAGGCAGAATGCGGAGACCATTTCTTCTTCTTCTTCTTAGTGGCTAAGCTTTGTCTTCTCTGCTTCTCCACCTCTGGGATTCACAACGGTTTCTACGCTGTGTGCGTTCTTTGATGCGCAATAAGGTTTCCACCCTGGCTGAAGCTTATTCCACATTCAATACATTTAAATAATTTCTGCCCAGTATGGGTTCTTTGATGTAAATTAAGGTTACTCATACGCCTGAAGCTCTTTCCACACACCATGCATTCATATGGTTTCCCCAATGCGTGGGTTTTTTGATGTGCGGTAAGAGCACTCCTACAACTAAAGCTCTTTCCACACTCCAGGCATTCAAAAAGTTTTTCACCGGTGTGGGTTTTCTGATGTAAAGTAAGATAGTAATTGAGACTGAAGCTCTTTCCACACACCATACATTTAAATGGTTTCTCTGTTTTGTGGGTTCTTTGATGTGTGGTAAGGTTTCCACTCTGGCTGAAGCTCTTTCCACACTCCATACATTTAAATGGTTTCTCCCCAGTGTGCGTTCTCTGATGTGCAGTCAGTCTTCCACTCTGCCTGAAGCTCTTTCCACACTCCATACATTTAAATGGCTTCTCCCCAGTGTGGGTTCTTTGATGCACAATTAGCACACTACTTGCACGAAAGCTCTTTCCACATTCCATGCATTTGAATGGTTTCTCCCCGGTGTGGGTTCTTTGATGTAAAGTGAGAGAGTAATTGAAACTGAAGCTCTTTCCACATACCATACATTTAAATGGTTTATCAGCTGTGTGGGTTCTTTGATGTGCAGTAAGATTTCCACTCTGGCTGAAGCTCTTTCCACACTCCGTACATTTAAAGGGTTTCTCTCCAGTGTGGGTTCTTTGATGTAAAGTAAGGTTACTCCTACAACTGAAGCTCTTTCCACACACCAAGCATTTATGCGGTTTCTCCACACCGGGGGTCCTTTGATGTAGAGTAAAATGGTAATTAAGACTGAAGTTATTTTCACACACCATAGATTGAAATCGTTTCTCCTCAGTATGGGTTCTCTGATGCGCAGTAAGGAAACTACTGGTACAGAAGCTCTTTCCACACTCCATGCATTTATGCAGATTCTCCCCAGTGTGCGTTCTTTGATGTAAAGTAAGATGGTGATTAAGACTGAAACTCTTCCCACACACCATACATGTAAATGGTTTCTCCCCTGTGTGGGTTCTTTGATGTGCAATAAGGTTTCCACTCTGGCTGAAACTCTTTCCACACTCCATGCATTTAAATGGTTTCTCCCCTCTGTGGGTTTTTGTATGCTTGACAAGGTTACCAGCACTACTTAAGCTCTTTCCACACTCTGTGCATTGAAACGCTTTCTCCCCTGTTTGGGTTCTTTGATGTAGACTAACACTTTCACTCTGACTGAAGCTTTTTCCACACTCCACACTGCTGCTCCCTGTACATTCTTCCTGTGGATTTAGGGCGACATGGATATCAATGTCCTGCATAGCAGAGGATTTCCTTTCCGTCTTTTCCCCTGCTTCACACTCCACATTTTCTGATGACACCATCAATGGCTCCCCATAACTCTTGCTCTTCTGCCTGTAACCTGTTTAGGGAGAGGGAGAAAATGAAAATATCACTCAGACTGCATGGCAGAAGCCGACATGCTCATTACGCATTGAGTTCAATTCTTTGCTTCACTGATTTTACTGTTCTCAAGCATGTCCCTTCCCGCTAATGAGAAGGGCACATGGGCACTTCTGAAAAGAACCTAACCGTACATTAACCTCAGCTCAGTGGCACCACAGAGGATATTTTAATTTGAGACATATCTCAGCACAAAGAAAGGGAAAACTCAAGCCTGGAGGACATCTCTGGTCTTTACAAGAATAGTCCTACTGGACCAGGCCAAAGACCTCCTAGAAATTGTCAATTTTTGCACTCCAGGTGTGCATGTTCATGCTCTGTGGGAGCCAGGGGCGGAAGGGGGTGTAACAACAAATGTAAAACATTTTATGATGTTTTATGATGTTTTTATATGTACAGTGGTACCTCGGGTTACAAACACTTCAGGTTACAAACGCTTCGGGTTACAAACTCCACTAACCCGGAAGAAGTACTTCAGATTACAAACTTTGCCACAGCGGCACGGGAGACCCCCTTAGCGAAAGCGCACCTCAGGTTAAGAACGGTTTCAGGTTAAGAATGGACCTCCAGAACGAATTAAGTTCGTAACCCGAGGTACCACTGTACTGGAAGCTGGTCAGGGTGGCTAGGGAAACCCAGCCGGAGGGGCGGGGTATAAATTAATAATAATAATAATAATAATAATAATAATAATAATAATAATAATAATAATATTCAATGTCGCTGTCAGGGAGCAGCGGAGTTACTACAAAACCCACCCACTGTCCTCCAATCAGGCAAGCAGATTTAAAGGACACAACCCAGCCATGAAAAAGGGACTCAAGGAGGATGTGAAGCAGGGAAGGTAATGGGTCATGGCCTGGGGATGGAGATGGCCGAGGAGAAGATAGCCCCAAGGGCCAGCAGGAGAGCGTTTGAAGGCTACATTTGCCCACCTGGTCTATTTAGTCCTACAGAAGCCAACTAGATGCAGTGAAAGGAAGCCCAGAACCAGGACATAAAGGCAGCAGCCTTGTGCTCCCTCTCTTTCTGGAGGAAAAAGGGCCCCACAACACAGCTAAGCAGCTACCTTCTGAGATCTCCCCTTCTTTGGGATCCTGGAGAAATGGATCTTGTCCCTCTTCCCAACAGGAACTGAGGTCTGATTCTGCCAAGGAAAAAGACAATATTAGTTACTTTTGGCGGCACATCATCCAACCGTTTCAAATTAATCTGTATCCACGACCTCAAAGGAAGGGATTACGTAACCAGAGCCTATAAAGATGCACCACACCAGTAGGGGAAAGCAAAGTTGAGTACATACAGGATTTGACCTAAAGTTTCACACCTTCAATGTCTAACAGCCAGGAGGGATACAAATCTGCCCTTACCTAGAGAGGCCACCATCTCATGATTCTCCTCCATGACTTCCTTGTGCAGAGCTCTTTGGCCTGGATCCAGCAGAGCCCACTCCTCCTCCGTGAAAAACACAGCCACCTCCTCAAAGGTCAAGAGGGCCTGGAAGAAGAAGAGGAAGAAAACAGAGCTGCTCTTAGATCCCCATCATCCCCAATCAACACAGAGGGAGGCTGGGTGGTCCCATCTGTGCCTCTTCCCTCCTCCCTCCTCCCGTTGCTCTTTCCCTACCTGAGGAAGCTGCCTGGCTCCTCTTTCCACTCCACCTCTGAGAAGAGACCGTACAGAGGGGGTCTCGGAGGCCATTGCGCTGCCAGTGGAAACGACGGAGGAGGAGGCGTAAACTGGGCCACTTCTGGGACGCTCTCAGCTGTTGCCACGATGCACTTCAATGCAGGGAGCAAGGAGCAGCTCTTTAAGGAAAACGATGCAGAGATTTTTATTATTACTAATTGAATTTATATACCCCCCTATACCTGGAGGTCTGAGAGCTGTTCACAGAAAGGCAGATTTATTTAGGGTGGGAGACTTTTACACAAATAGCATACCTTTGACTGGGGAACAAATGTTAAGTAAAGCTAGACAACATCTGGAATTTGCTAAACGTGCATCAAATCACACATTTTTCTAACAAACCCAGCAGTTACTGCACATGCCTCTTTAAACTTCGGCTGAAATTCTAATTGCAAATACATATGCAAAATCCAAACACGTATTATCAAAAATGTATTAAAGCTGTTGGTGGTATTCATTTAGGTGAAACCAACTTGGTGGAACATACCTGGGAATCAGACGTAGGGACAGCTGGCAGAGACTGTGGGATAACAGACCCTTTGAAATAAAAAAATTCCTTCCAGTAGCACCTTAGAGACCAACTAAGTTTGTTATTGGTATCTAAGGTGCTACTGGAATTTTGTTTCGACTACGGCAGACCAACACGGCTACCTACCTGTAACTAGACCCCTTGAAGTCACTATACGGACACATAAAATAAATCCCCTCTTTAAACTCCTACACTGCTGCTTCTAGCACCCCTGAGGTGTAGCTATAGGAACAAAGCTATATTCCATCTCTGCTGGAGAGAGTGAGAGGGGGTTGGAACAACTATACATGTGCGGGAAAGAAATGTTTATGAAATAAACTTGATCCCTAAACAAAAAAATCCTACATATCCCAACTTTGGAATTGTTAACTATTTTTAAAGATGAAAATGCTTATATGAAATATAAAGAACTCATCAACAAGGGCTAAACAACTCATTGCTCAAAACGGGAAATCTCTGGAACACTTGCAATTATCACAACAGAAACAGAAAATCTGGACTATTGCACTTTCCAAAAAACCCCACAGATTTTCATACCTACTGCTTTTTGTATTTTTACTGTTGCTACGATAATTGTTTTTGTTTCTTATGTTTTTGATCTGTGTTATATTCTTGTTCTCTTTTGTAGGCTATCTTGAAAATCTAGACTAATAACATTATGGTCATCTACAAAAAAACACACCATAACCTGACAAAAAGGAGTTGAATCATTTGCTGGAAAAAGAAGTACTGGGGATGATTTCATTGTGACAGGGTAACTTTTCAACCCTTACTCTAAAGACCGTCAACTGCCTTGGCATCCACCAGATTCGCACCCGACACTTTGGAACAATGTTTTCCCATAAGGACACACATTTGTGTGTGTGTTTTGACGGGGAGTTCAGTTTATGTTTTCTATTTGCAACTTTTTTGGGGGTGGGGAGGGAGAATTTAAAGGGGGGGAAAGCAGGAACCAACACTCAGGGGGGGCATTCTGGTGACTACAGAGGAAATACAGGGTCTTTTTTTGTCTTAGCCCTGCACCCTAACTTTGGGGTGGGGAAACAAGACCCAGGGGTCAAATCCAGCCCTTGAGTCCCCACCCATCAATTGGAAGGCTGCTCAGGAGGGAATGTGGCCTCCTGGGTGAAGGACCCCCCCCCCCATGCTTTAAGCACTACATTTGGCTGGTCTGCAATGTGAACAGCAGCAACAGAAGGAAAGACCATCAGCCAGCCCTCTGCTGGGTCAGTTCTTCAAAGGGGGTATGTTTTTTTGCCAATTAATTTTAACTCATTTTCAAATTTATTACACGCCAGGCACTCCTGTCTTCCACTGCCTCCTGCAGTTTATTTTACAGATCTGTCTCTAATTAACATGCATTTTTATTTTTTTTTAGCAAATTCCTTGTCCCTCAGCTGCCCTTTTACCAACTCCTGCACGTAAAGGTAAAGATAAAGGGACCCCTGACCATTAGGTCCAGTTGTGGCTGACTCTGGGGTTGTGGCACTCATCTCGCTTTATTGGCCGAGGGAGCTGGCGTTTGACCGCATTTTTTCCGGGTCATGTG
Source organism: Podarcis melisellensis (assembly GCF_964234715.1). Taxonomy (NCBI): domain Eukaryota; kingdom Metazoa; phylum Chordata; class Lepidosauria; order Squamata; family Lacertidae; genus Podarcis; species Podarcis melisellensis. The sequence goes on along the minus strand of NC_138529.1, from coordinate 122,347,734 downwards.
GCCAGCATGACAAAGCCGCTTCTGGCGAACCAGAGTAGTGCATAGAAACGCCGTTTACCTTCCCGCCGGAGCAGTACCTATTTATCTACTTGCACTTTGACGTGCTTTTGAACTGCTAGGTGGGCAGGAGCAGGGACAGAGCAACGGGGTGCCATTGTGGGGATTCGAACCGCTGACCTTCTGATCAGCAAAGCCCTAGGCTCAGTTGTTTAACCCACAGCGCCACTTAATGCCTCCAGCCAATGCCTTGAGACCATCTGGAAGGTGCCCATTCTTCTTCCTAGTCTCCCAGCCCCCCATCTATGATTTCTGAAAAGGGGACGGGCGGGGGCCACCTCTTCCTTCCTAATAAGCAAATTCTTGTTTCCTTTTGCTTCCTTCTCCCATCAGCCTCTTTCTTACTAAGGATGCTCCGGAGGCCGATTTCCCCTTGACATTGTCCACCTCTCACCCCCCACCCAATTCGAAATGTCTCCCCTCTCTCCCAATCCAGAGGCGACTCTGTTCTCCAGCTCGGGGGCTAAAAGCAGCACTGCGACACCCTCCTCCCCAATTCCCCCCCCCCCATGCAAGGCAGCTTCCACTGCAGCAAAACCCGCCCCCACCCCAGGGAGCTTGACCATGAGACTGCAAGGAGTGGTGGGAGGGAGGGGGTGGATTAAGAGGCTGCGTCTAAGATACCTTTTGGGGGGGGGGAGTGTCTGGTTGTCACCTTGTGACTGTTCAGTATCCGATTCTGGTTGCATGCGGGGGGGGGGAGCGAGCGCCCTTTCCTGGTTTTCAGGCACCGAAGGGTCTTTGTCCCCCCCCCCCAAAAGAATATATTGCAATGCAAACCTTGTTGGGGGCAACCCCACTTTGCAGCACCCTCCCACCCCCTACTGACCTTCCCTGTTTTTCTCTCATTCCGCGCCCCCCCAAAAAAACCTCTCCCTAGTAGCCCTGCTTGTAAATTCAAGGGGAGGGGAAACAAATCCTTCTCCCACCCCCTACGTCAATTCCTCCCCCCCAACAAAAAAAATACTGCACCTCAATTCCTCCTCCCCCCCCAACAAAAAATATACTGCACCTTTTTCTCCTCCTCTGCAAGCCTTTTTCTTTTCTGTTAATATGCATGGAGACCCCTCCCCTCCAACAATGCCTCTATATCCCCCAAAACCTCCTGCCTCTCTAGGAAGCCGAACTCATTGACCCAGAGGGAGGGGGAGTGACCCCCTCCCGGAAAACGGGTTTGTTTTTGTTGGGTTTTTTTCTGGAATTTCCTCAGAGGAGGAAGCCAAAGGCAGCGCCGTCACATCCGGTTTCCACGCGAACGCTGGAAGGGGCTTCTCTCAGGAAGTTTGCAAAAGGAACCCCTCTAGAGGACAAAGAGGTAAAGATTCCGCGTGGGGGAGAAAAGGGCAGAGTTTGCAGTTGCAAAGCGGCCGCCCAACACCTGCAGGGTTTCCTTGCACCGTCTCCTTTGAAGCCCCCCCCCCAAAAAAAACATGGTTTCCCACCCAGGGAACTCCTGAATGGGGGCCATCCAGAGAATTTGAAGGCAAAAAGTTCCCACCACAGCTCACTAGGAGGATATTCTTTCAAATTCTTAATTTGCAAGCTGGGCGAGGAGAAAATGGGAGGAAATAATAATAATAATAATAATAATAATAATAATAATAATAATAATAGTAATAATAGTTTATACCCTGCCCTCCCCAGCCAGAGCCGGGCTCAGGGTGGCTAACACCAATAAAATCACAGTAAAAACTTAATGGGGGCGGGAGCAATTTAAAATACAGGTTAAAATGCAATTTAAAATGCAGCCTCATTTTAAAAGTAGCCGATAGATCAAGACCATGAGGGAAGGGCAACATAAGGGTCAGACTGAGTCCAAACCAAAGGCCATATTTATATGTATAAAATTGTATATATATGTATATATCTATGGATCCAGCCCATGGCACGAGTATAAGAGATTGGCAGAAAGCAGGTGCCAACTTAGCCACCCTTGAAAGTTAGAAATCAGCTCAGCCTGATGTCAAGGGTTCTGGGAATTGTAGCTCCGCGAGGGGTAAACTACAGTTCTCTGGATTCTTTGAAGGAAAGAATCTGCTTTAAGTGTATATTCCGTACACAGCCTTTGGAGGTGGGGTGTTCTGGACAATTCCAGCAAAATAGGGTTTTATAGTGATCCAATCAGTTTCTGTGGGTTTTGTATCTATGCCCCACACCTGTTATGTTCACAGCCCAGCTCTTTCTCTCCAGGACGCCTTCCAGGCTCTGAATTCTTCCTTGGCTGCTTTGGGAACTCCATCCATCTCCCATGAGGCAGCCAGCTGTGGTAGTGGGGCTCTCCTGACTGCCCACAGCTGTTTGGCCTTTATTTTTTTGCTATTTTGCTGAGTTTATACCTATTTAAGGGAGTCCAGGGGGTCAACTAGTCCAAAAATAACAGATCTGTTGTCCTCCCACTCCCTTTAAATTCTCAGAACAACCACCCTGTGAGGTAGGCCGAGATGGCCCAAGCTCACCCGGGGATTGGGCTCAAACTCTGGTCTCCCAGGTCCATTGCTACAGAGGGAGTGAGAGAATGATAGAATCTTTCAGCTGGAAGGGACCCAAGGGCCATCCAGGATAATACAGTTAGCGGAAAAATCTGAGGGCTCCCTTGGACAAAAAACAAGGACACCAGCCAGGAATACCAGAGCAAAACAGCAGCCAGTAGATCTGGTCTTTATTGAAGACTGTCGCGACAGGACTCCAACTCACTGCAAGACAAAGCAAGATGGAAGCCCCAAACAAAAAGCCCCCAAACTTTTATCAGCTGCTAATCCCCATGTGACACCCCCCCAACTACATCATGGTTACATCATGATAGGGGGGGGGGGTCTGGTGGCAGTAATCTGAGCATCCTGGACCCTGCCCCATGGTTCTCCTTGCCCTCCACCAAACATCCATCAAGTGTAACAAAAGAGATACAGTGGTACCTCTGGTTAAGAACTTAATTTGTTCCAGAGGAACATTCTTAACCTGAAACTGTTCTTAACCTGAGATACTGTAGCCTTTCTAGGCCTTTTTCACGGGTAGGAAAAAAGGTTGCACCCGGGGAGAGGGAGATGGGAGTCAAACAGACACTCAAGGGATAATTTCAGAGAAAAAGCTTTATTCTGCCCTCCGGGGTGGCAGAAGGCACCTGCATAATAAATTCACAAAGCAAGTACACTGAAAACATTTTTACAAGCAGGTTTTATCCATTTTCCAAGTCCCTCTCTTTCCCCCCTCCCTCTCTCATGAGTTTGCCCACGAATGTTGGCAGAAACGATCTTCCATAGAATTGTTTCTTTTTCACTTGCAATTTGGTAAGCAAGGTAACCTGGGAAGCAAAAAATCATTGTTCTCTCAGCTATCTTTTACTACAACAGAGCAATATGCTTAACTAAATGCTTTTAGTTAAAATGCTTGAGGCCTGGTTGGGGGGGGGGAGGAATTCACAAACAGGTTTTAGGGTAACCTAACTTGTCCCCTTCAATACCACTTTAGCTAATGGGGCCTCCCACTGTGCCGCAGCAGTGCCGATTTCTGTTTGTTATTTCTGGAATGGCTACCTGTCTGGCCCTCAGGTATCAGGATGCCAGGGATTCTCCCTCAGGCAGAGGGACTGCTGAGTAGCTGAGCTCACCTGTCTATATGAATTTCTGAAGTTTTCCCAGTGAGCCAGTACAGAGATACATTGATCAGTGAATTCTTACATTTGGTATCGTGCAGCAGAGGCCCTTTGAATAGATAGGCAGAAACTGTGATGAAATGTTTTGTGGGGACAAATTACAAAAGTGATTGTGCTGATTTTGGTAGTGGGCTGCATGTGCATGATATCTGCTGGAGGGGCACCCGCCCCCCCAAAAAAAAAACCCTATACATAAATTCCTGAAACAATACCCTGCAATGGGATTGAAAGGGCTACTGGATACCGACCCTCCCGCCTCAGGGCTTCTCCCCTTAACCAGACCAACTGTCCTGCCCCTTCCCACCTGCCACCCTCTGTTGGTTTTTTGGGGGTGGGGATGGAGCTAATGCAATGCAATGATTGGGGGATTTGGGGGAGGGGGAGAGGGCAGACAGGGAAGCTGCTGGACAGGTGGGGAAAGACACACACACACACCCTCCAAAAAAAATGAAGGGAGGTGGATGCACACCTGATTCGTCCTCGTGGCAGAGAAGATCCAGGGATTCTTACACACAAACACACACACCCGCGCGCACGCAGAACACAAGAAGGTCCCTGTAGCTGGATCAGGCCAGTTGCTCCCATCTCGCTCCGAATTCTGCCCTCCCAGTGGGAAACCAGATGCCCATTTTGGGGATCCTGCAAGGAGAATTTCAGCCCAAGAGCATCTCTCCCCTCCCTGCTCGGTGCTCAAGGCAGCGGCTGGAAAATGATGCCGTCTGCAGAGTTTGGAGTCTGTTTCTGTTCCCCTTCAGGGCCCAAAGGATCTTGATCTGGTCCTCCTCCTCCTGCAAACCCCCCCCCCCATCCCACCCTGGTCAACGGGGTGGGCGTGGAGTTGGACAACCACGCAAGCGAGCCCAAAGAGGAGGAAGCTGAAGGCAGCGCCATCACGTCCGGCTCCCATGCGAAAAGAGGAAGGGGCTACTCCCAGGAAGGGGGAGGAGGAAGTGGGGCAGAAGGAGAAGCAAGAGATTTCGGAAATGGGGAAATAGCTAAAGAGGGACGCGGGAGAACGGCGAGAGAGGAGAAAGAGGTAAAGATTTGGGAGGGGGGAGGAAAAGGACATAGAGACCCCTCTCTGTTCCCCCCCTCCGAAAAATCTCCTGTCCTGGGACGAGGGCGGGGTGGGGGCGATGGGGGTGGAGAGCAAGGGCCAGAGCCCCCCTCCCCATAAAGCTCTTCTCCGAGGGGCTCGATCCATGCAATGCAGCTGCAAAGCGGGGACCCAACGCCTGCAGGGTTTCCCTTGCACCGTCTCTTTTGAAGCCCCCCCCAAGGGCCCCCACCTTGAAGCAGGGCAGGGGGCGTGCCGGGGGGGGGGAGTTTTCGGTGTAGGGGAGACTCCAGAGAAGAGAGGGGGCAGAGGTTGTCTGAGGGGTGAATGGGAGCATCCCTGGGGCGGAGAAGCCAAACCGATAATTGTTGGGGGGGGGGGACATGGCCTTGTTCGGAGATGCCTCCATCTGGGGATTTCTGGAGGAGCTGCCTTGGCTTCTCATTCCTTCCCAGGAATCTGCCACTCTTGAGGTTGACCTAGAGAAGGATTCCTTCTCTAGGGGGGGTGTCCAATTTCCCCACCCGCTTCTTTCCTGGATGCAGTAGCATAGCAACCCCCACAAGCAGCTGGGGCGGAGCTTCTTTTGGAACGCTCTGTCTCATGAGACCAGGGCCCTGCAGGATCAGAGTTGTTCCGCCTGGCCTTTGGCTTGGAATCAACTTGATCCCCTTCCCCTCTTTCCTTTTTCATTTCTTCTTCTGTGATGGAACTCCTATTTGGGGACTTCCCTGGCTTTTTTCTGGCCCACGTAGGACCAGTCTGGATAGTTGGCCTTGGTGAAGACCTGATGTTTTCATCCCCAAAAAGTTTGTGATTTGAGTTTCTACTGAAATGAGGCTGCATTTTAATGTATTTTAATCTGGTTTTTAAGTTGTATTTTAATCAATTGTTTTTATACCTGGTGTTAGCCGCCCTGAGCCCAGTCTTGGTTGGGGAGGGCGGGGTATAAATAAAAATTATTATTATTATGCCACCCTGTGACCCCACCCGCCTGCCTTCCTTCAATACTCCCTAGAAGCTGAATCCCCTTCCCTACATTTTGTTCCAGGCAAGCTGTTGCATCTCCAGACACTGTGATCTTCCTTATTCCAAGTCAGGCCATTGGTCCACCGGGAGAAGAGAGGAGCAAGTGACAGAGTCCGTGTCAGGATAAAAAGTGGGGTATAGATAAATATAAGAGTAATAACAATACTTCTAAGATTGCTTTAGAAGGTAGCAGTTGGAGGCAGCAGTTTAATCACAACAGTTGGAGCCTCTTGTGAATTCAGTATATGAATTCAGTAAATGAGCCCAGCCTGAGAAGAATGAGTGTCTGACAAGGACCTGGGAGACAGGGGGTTAAACTCCCCCCCCCCATCTGCCCTGAAGCTCCCTGGGGCACATTACCTCTCTGCCTAACCTACCTCTTTGCAGGAAAAGGGGGGATTAGTAAATGACAAGGGAAACAAAAAAACCCCGATAAAATATATAGGGAGAGCAGAGATAGATGAATGCACCAGGAAGATGTTAAATATCACAGAAGAAGGAGAAAACGGAATGCAGATACCGTATTTTTTGCCCCATGGGGCGCACCGGGCTATAGGGCGCACCTAGTTTTTTTGGGGGGAAATAAAGGGGGGAATTATTTCCCCCCTAGGCGCGGGGCTGGGGCAGGGGAAGCCCAAGCTTCCCCTGACCCCAGTCCCCAGAACAGGCTGCTCCCCAGGCTTGCGGATATCTGTCCCCTGAGCTTGTGGGGCTGGCGGTGGGGAGAAGCGCGCTTCTCCCCACTGCCAGCCTCCAAACCAGGTTGGGGAACAGTGGGATGGCGACGCTGCGCCTCCCCGCTGTCCCCTGAGCTTGTGGGGCTGCCCGATATCTGCCCGGGGCACGCTGCGCAGCGCGCCCCAGGCTTCGGGATGCAGGCTGCTATCCGCAAGCCTTGGGAGCCCAGCGGGCACTCCCGCCAAGCTCCCAAGGCTTGCGGATAGCTTCCTGAAGCCTGAAGAGCGAGAGGGGTTGGTGCGCACCGACCCCTCTCGCTCTCCAGGCTTCAGCGAAAGCCTGCATTCGCCCCATAGGATGCACACACATTTCCCCTTCATTTTTGGACGGGAAAAAGTGCGTCCTATAGGGAGAAAAATACGGTATTTAGTATTTTCAGAGAAACCTCAGCAGAGCTCAATGTTACTTGGGAGTTCAAGGTGGAAATGGATACCATAGGGTCTTCAGAGGTATTATTATTATTATTATTATTATTATTATTATTATACACCGCCCTATACCCAGAGGTCTCAGGGTGGTTCACAACAAGACCACAACATATAAAATCAAACCAAAAGCAGTAACCCAATAACACCCCCTAAAAAAAAAAATGCCACATTCTAAAAGGGTGTTGGATGTCAATGTGATCAACCAAAGGCCTCGTTAAAAAGGAATGTTTTTGCCTGGTTCCTAAAGGTGTATAATGACTGAATCAGGGGTTATGACTGAAATCTGTACTCCAACAACTATATAAATCCAAGATTCGCACACTAAATGGAAGTCTGGATAACATTCCCAAAGATGCCTTGCTTATATTCCAGAAGATGGCCTGGGGATATTCCGTAAGGATTCTGAGTCGGAAAGGGAGCCAGGTACAATGACCCTGGTTAGAAGGTTGGTTTCTTCTTTATACTCACCTCTTGAATCTCTTCCTGATGAAACACCCCTGGTTCCTCCTCCTCTCTCTGGTGTCCTCCCCTTTCCCTTCTTCCCCACAATCAGGCCTCTGGACCTTTAATATCCACCTTTGTTCTCTTCCTTACAGGATTTACATTCCTCCCACTCCAAAGCAGACGGTGGAGAAGACAATCAGAATTTTGGGTGACCATTTGAAATTTCATTGGGAATACAAAGAAACGATTTAAAGGTGTGGAATGTAGAATGTACTACCGTCAGTGAATGCATATCAACGAATGCACACAGTGGAGAAACAATTGGAAGGTATGGAGTACGTAAATAATTTCAGTGGGAGTCGGCGGCTTCAAAAACATCAACGGATTCACACAGGTGAGAAACCATTTAAATGTATGGAGTGTGGAAAGAGCTTCAATCGCGGTGTAGAACTTAATATACATCACCGAACTCACACGGGTGAGAAACCATATAAATGTATGGAGTGTGGAAAGAGCTTCAATCGCGGTGTAGAACTTAATATACATCACCGAACTCACACGGGTGAGAAACCATATAAATGTATGGAGTGTGGAAAGAGCTTCAGTCATAGTAGCAACCTTCCAAGACACCAACGAACTCACACAGGGGAGAAACCATATAAATGTATGGAGTGTGGAAAGAGCTTCAGTCATAGTCAAACCCTTAAAATGCATCATCGAACTCACACAGGTGAGAAACCATTTAAATGTATGGAGTGTGGAAAGAGCTTCAGAGTTAATGGAAAACTTCGAAGACATCAACAAACTCACACAGGGGAGAAACCATTTAAATGTACGGAATGTGGAAAGAGCTTCCATAACAGTGGAAACCTTAATGCACATCATCGAACTCACACTGGTGAGTTCAGATGTATGGAGTGCGGAAAGAGCTTTAGTCAGCGTGGAGCACTTAGAACCCATCATCGAACTCACACAGGTGAGAAACCATTTAAATGTATGGAGTGTGGAAAGAGCTTCAGAGTTAATGGAAAACTTCGAAGACATCAACAAACTCACACAGGGGAAAAACCATTTAAATGTGCAGAGTGCGGAAAACCCTTCTGTAAAAGTGAATCACTTAGAAACCATCAACTGATTCATGCAGGGGAGACACCATTTAAATGTGCAGAGTGTGGAAAAAGCTTCTGTCATAGTAAAACGCTTATAAAACATCAGCAGACCCACACAGGGGAGAAACCATTTAAATGTACGGAATGTGGAAAGAGCTTCTCTTATAAGAGCAAACTTAGAATACATCAACATACTCACGCAGGGGAGAAACCATATAAATGTATGGAGTGTGGAAAGAGCTTCAGTCATAGAAGCAACCTTTCAAGACACCAACGAACTCACAGAGGGGAGAAACCATATAAATGTATGGAGTGTGGAAAGAGCTTCCATAGCAGTGAAAACCTTAATTCACATCATCGAACTCACACTGGTGAGAAACCATTCAGATGTATGGAGTGTGGAAAGAGCTTCTGTCAGAGTGGAGGCCTTACAAAGCATCAACAGTCTCACTTGGGAAGGAACCTTAAAATGTATTGATCGTGGAAAGAGCTTATTTCAGAGTGGAAGACTTAGAAAGTACCAACAAAAACAAATGGTTGAAACTGCTTAAATAGGACTGTGGAATGTGCTTCACTTATAATGGGGTGCTCAGAAAACGTCCACATACTCTCATTGGGGAGAAAGTCAATTGTAAGTGCAGGAGGTTTATGTGGAGTTCTGGTGTTTGTATAATAGATTTTAGAGGGGGACCCCACTAAACCCTAGAAATGAATAAATGCCAGGGGATTGAATAAAGTCGAAGCTGCAGAGCTGTGCTAGACGGAATCCCTGGCTGGCTTAGTGAAGAGGAAACCTGTTAATGTGACAAAATGAGTTGTTGGGCCATCTTGGACTGAAGATTCAGATGTTCTAAAGCAGGCATGTCCAACTCCCAAGAGACTGTGATCTACTCCCAGTATAAAAAAACTGACAGTCATCTACCCATTGTCATTAATGGAAGGGGGAGCATGCGTGGGGTGGAAGGGGGGAGGCCAGAGTTGTGGAGCTTCCTTGGGGGAGAGACTTTGGGGGGGCGGGTTACAAGACTAGTGCAGCTTTTGGGGGACAAAAAACGCTAGAGGTAATTTAAGCAGCAAAGCATGCATGGTAGGAATATACCAAGGGGGGTGGGGCTCTTTTACATTGAATTATCACTTTATGTCATCCCTCAATAGACCTATAACACACTGGCGGTCCACCTGTCGATCACAGTCCATCGGTTGGACACCTTTGTTCTAAAGGTTGCCCAGGTAACTGTGTTTTTGAGGTGACAGGAAAAGGGAGTCTGGTTGCGGGGAAGAAGAAGCAGGGAGAAGAGCCCAGATCCATCTTTGCGTAGGGTGGGTGGTGGCAGAGATGCCTTGGACTCCAGAGCTGCATTGCTGTGGGGTACAAGCGACACTTGAGAGGAGCGTGCTTTAAGAGCTGGACACCCTCCATGCAGATTGAAGGTGTAAATAGGGGAATAAACCACCTATATTGAAGTCGCGACAGTCGCCGCCGTGTCTTCCATTCTCCAAAGGAAAGCAGACCCCATGGGCTTGGCAGAGAGAGGAGCAGGCACCCGACTTTTGTAACAGTATGTAAAGTTGTGTAAATGTGTGTTTAAAGAAAGGAATGTTGTATCTCACAGTACTGAGTATAACATTTGATGTAAAAAGAATGTTTCAAGCTGAATGCATCCTTTGGTTTATTTCTGTAAGGCATGGACTCAGATATAATGGTCAATCATAATGTTATAAATGTGTTATAGAAATTTGAAACCAGGTTGCACTGTACAGCAGAAACCCAAAGTCAATTTTAAATTGCATTGGGAGCTTTTTATTGTGTCCCCCCCCCCTTGTGTGTTTTATATCTGTGTGGATCCAGCCCATGGCCTGGGTATAAAGGATTGGCATGACTTAATACGACAGGTGGTTGGGATGCGGGTGGCGCTGTGGTCTAAACCACTGAGCCTCTTGGATATGGGTAGGCAAGTTAAGGCCCAGGGGCCAGATCCAGCCAAATCGTCTTCTAAATCTGGCCCGTGGATGGTCCAGGAATAAGCGTGTTTTTACACGAGTAGAATGTGTCCTTTTATTCAAAATGCATCTCTGGGTTATTTGTGGGCAGGAAGGTAAACAGTGTTTCCGTACGCTACTCTGATTTGGGGGTCCAATGCGCCAGAAGCGGCTTAGTCATGCTGGCCACGTGACCCAGGAAAACAGTCTGCGCGGCGGACAAATGCCGGCTCCCTCGGCCTGTAAAACGAGATGAGCACCGCAACCCAAGAGTCGTTCGCGACTGCACTTAACTGTCAGGGGTCCTTTACCTTTTACCTTTAATACAACAGGTGAGGCTCCATCCTGAACTCCTCTGCTGCCCTTGGTACAAGTTTGCATCAGGTATATGCCAGGCCCACAGACTACAGGTTTTGAAGATATTTGGGGGTTCTTTCCCTCTTCAGATTTTTTTTGGGGGGGGTTGTAATTTTTTTGTTTTTGTTTTTACAAATATAAATTTATATAATCATTTGTTGAGATTCACTGAATCTCCTAACTTCCCCCCTTCCCTTACACGGGTCTTAATAACAATATTCATTCTAAGTGTGCTTTAAAATCTGGTCGGGATTTTTTCTTCCTTCCATCTTTGGGCTAGTAGCATCCGTACAGCAGTTTTCACGTCCATAAAGAGTCTTGTCTGTTCTTTTGGGATCTCGGCACCTATAATTCCTAATACAAAAGCTTCTGTTTTTTTTTAAAGAAAAATTATTTAAAACTTTTTTTCCAATTCATTATATACCATTTCCCAAAATGATTTTATTACCTGTCCACCACATGTGATAAAAGGTTCCTTCCTTTTCCTTACACTTCCAGCAGATATTTGAACTTGTTCTGTACCTTTTAGTTAACTTAGTAGGAGTCAAATACCACCGATACATCATTTTCATACAATTTTCTTTCAGCATACATGTTGTAAACCTCAAATCTCCCAATCTGCCAGCTGTATGTTATGTCCTAAATTCTTTGCCCAATTTATTGTTACCGATTTAACCTTTTCATCTTTTGTGTTTCATTCCAGGAGCAAGTTAGACATTTTTGACAGTATTTTAATATTGTTTTCTAGAAGTTGTTATTGGAATCTTGGTATCTCATAACTAAAACCTTTCTTTTTATATATCTTAAAAATATCATTTAATTGCTAATACTGTGACCAATATATTACAGCCTCCTTTATAGCTTCAAAGTCTTTTAATCTTAAGTGATTTTCAACTTAACAGACCTTTATATGTTGGCCAATTACTTCTCATATTCAATTTTTTCAGGGATACAGTGGTACCTCAGGTTACATATGCTTCAGGTTACATACGCTTCAGGTTACAGACTCCACTAACCCAGAAATATTACCTCGGGTTAAGTACTTTGGAGGTACCGTAGGTTGTCGTGAGTGGAGAGTCATGGTAGAGGGCAAAGGAGAGGGAGCCGCGAAGGGAAGAAATTGCAGACGTCACCTGAGGAGTTTGGGTGAAAGGGATGGAGGAGGAGGAGGCTGGAAAAGGGGACCGTGCTGCTTGGGGAGGGGGAGAAAAAAGTGGGGAGGAAAGCCTCCCAAGCCCACCGGTGAGAGGCTCTGCTCAGCTGTTTCTTGACTGTAATTCAAGTAAAGGGAATGTTTGCGAGCAGCTGGCAGGCTGTTCGCTGAGAGAGGGGAGGAAGAGGACTGAGAGGAAAAAATGTGGCATTAGCAATGCTTTGGATGGGTACGAAGATGGTATTTTACATGAAGATAGCGAAGAAAGTGATGTCAGTGATTGTGAGCAACTGAGCTTCATAAATTCTTCCTTTAGCAGTGATGAGCTCTTGGGGTTCACAGAAGACTAGAAGAGTACTCAAACCTTAAAGTCTCTCTTCATTTGTTAATGACAGTGATGATGGTTCTTAATGCCATTGTTGACTGCTGTTCACTTTACATGGCTGTAATATGATTCTGATATACCGGTTGTTTATTAAATACAGTAGTTTATACAACATTTGATTCAGAATATTTTTTTCTTGTTTTCCTCCTCAAAAAACTAGGTGTGTGCTTTGGTCGGGTGCGTTCTATAGAGCGAAAAATACGTGTATGATTCTGAAAAGCTTTATGCATCTTTGTTTTTTCGAACCATAAATATGCATGCCATCCAAACCTATTCTTAGGACCTTCTAAATCTAAAATATCTACATTTGTCGACTTCCTGTTTGTCCGCCATGGCGATCAGCTGCGCCCACATCATGCCTGTTCAAATCGCTACATTTTAAGTCCACCCCCGGGGGAGCAGAGAACCCTTCCTTTTACGAGGGCGACACGCAGCAGTGCTTCTACTTCTTAAAAAATAAAAGAAGATAAAATGCTAGCCTATGCTACTATTTAAAAGAAAAAGATGCAAAATATATTCCTAAAGCAACAAAGTTGGCCAGGAAGTGCGTTGGGCGCTGAGGGCAAGTGGCGACTGGTTCCCCTGTTCGAAGCCACGTCTGTTGGGAGAGATGGAAAGGGGACCATCAGCATATGGGAAGAATCACCCATCTGAAATCCCGGGTGCTGCTGCCAGTCAGTGAAGAGATTCCTGGCCTAGATCAACCAATTACCTGACTTCCTAGAAGGCAGCTTGCTGTGCATTGGAGCTGCTTTCCAGAAAAAAAGTTGGACTTCTGAGGCCTAACGAAATGTATTAATGCCATGTCAAGGTGCTGCAGTGGCTCCCATGTTGGACCTGGGAGACCAGGGTTACCATCTGATCACTAGGTGACCTTGGGCCACCCACTGCAGCACAGCACAGCCTATCTCACAGGGTGGTTGTGAGGATAAAAAGGGAGGTGGAGAACCACAGAGGTCACCTTGACCTCCTTGGAGGAAAGGGGGAAATAATAATAACAATTAATAATAATAATAATAATAATAATAATAATAATAATACCTCGCCCATCTGGCTGGATTTCCCCAGCCACTCTGGGCGGCTCCCAACAGAATATTAAAAACACATTACAACCTCAGACACTAAAAACTTCCCTAAACAATACCTTCTAAAAGTTTATCTCCTTGACATCTGATGGGAGGGTCTTCCACAGGGAGGGCGCCACAACCAAGAGGTCCTCTGCCTGGTTCCCTGTAACTTCTCACAGTGAGGGAACCACCAGAAGACCCTCAGGTGAGGACCTCAGTGTCTAGTCTGGATGATGGGGGTGGTGACACTCCATCGGATGTACGGGGCCAAGGCCGTTTAGGGCTTTAAAGGTCAGCACCAACACTTTGAATTGTGCTCGGAAACGTACTGGGAGCCAATGTAGGTCTTTCAGGACCAGTGTTACACAGTCTCGGCGGCCACTCCCAGTCACCAGTCTAGCTGTCGCATTCTGGATTAGTTGTAGTTTCCGGGTCACCTTCAAAGGTAGCCCCACGTAGAGCGCATTGCAGTAGTCCAAACGGGAGATAACTAGAGCATGCACCACTCTGGCGAGACAGTCTGCGGGCAGGTAGGGTCTCAGCCTGCGTACCAGATGGAGCTGGTAGACAGCTGCCCTGGACACAGTACACCCTGCCCCTACTTGTAATCATAAATGCACAAGCAGTCTCCCTTCAAAGATTGCCTGCACACATGAAGTAAGGGGTCGAAAGTGCAGGCACAGCAGTCTGGAGGAGCAGACATTTCCTGTTGTGGAAGTGAACATTTCCTGACTAACAATTGAAGGGGGACAGTCAGTTAAAAAGGTAAAGGTACCCCTGCCCGTGCGGGCCAGTCTTGACAGACTCTGGGGTTGTGCGCCCATCTCACTTAAGAGGCCAGGGGCCAGCGCTTTCCGGAGACACTTCCGGGTCACGTGGCCAGCGTGACATCACTGCTCTGGCGAGCCAGAGCTGCACACGGAAACGCCGTTTACCTTCCCGCTAGTAAGCGGTCCCTATTTATCTACTTGCACCCGGGGGTGCTTTCGAACTGCTAGGTTGGCAGGCGCTGGGACCGAGCAACGGGAGCGCACCCCGCCGCTGGGATTCGAACCGCCGACCTTTCGATCGGCAAGCCCTAGGCGCTGAGGCTTTTACCCACAGCGCCACCCGCGTCCCTTAACAGTCAGTTAGGTTACCCTTAAAAACTAACCTAACAGTCAGTTAGGTTACCCTTAAAAACTGTTTGTGAATTCCTCCCCCCCCAACCAGGCCTCAAAGCCTCAAGCACTTTTCAAACTGCACTTTTCATTTTCTCTAAGGCTACAAAAGCTTTTAGCTAAGCATTTTCTATGTAACAAAGGTAGCTGAATTAAAACAATGCCTTTCGCTCTCAGGCCAACTGACCTTGGCAATAGCACATTTAGCTTGTTGCAAACTCTCTTCCAGGAACAGAGCCAGGGAACAAGAGAAACATTTCTATGTAAACCTATGAAGGGGGAGAGGAAAAAAGGGGTTTTTTGAAACAGGATAAAAACCTGCTTGTAAAATGTTTTCAGCGGCCTCTTTTGTGAATCCATCACACAGGTGCCTCTGCCCCCCCCCCAATCTGCCCCCTTCCGGCTTGTCACGATGCATGATGCACATATCAAATGCATGTCAATCAGTCGTTGCTTGTAGTCGCCTTGTGATACCTGAGATATGTGACCGTTTTCCTTAAAGGAAAGGGTGATGGCAGTAGAACAGTGCCTTTAGCCACACCTCTGACCAAGTAGCTACGCTTTGTCTTCTCTCCTTCTCCATCACTTGGATTTACACCAAATCTGTGCCCCATTCCAAATTTCAAACAGGGCCAGCCCAAACATTAGGCAGAGTGAGGATACTGCCTCAGACACTTAACATAGCAGTGCTAGGAATTTCTTCTTTCCCCCTTATAATCAATTATGGCGGCTATGAATGGGCATTGATTACTTTGCATAACTCTAAGATGAAACACAGCTGCCATACATTGTAATTTTGGCAGTTCGGTTCCATTAGGCTTCACTGCTGACAGTTTTTTCTCACCAAGCAGGAACAAAACCTTACATCATAGTACATTGCAGCTCTTCTCATGCTCCATTCTCTGTTATGTGGGTTCTTTGATGTGTTGCAAGGTTTCCACTCTGGCTGAAGCTCTTTCCACACTCCATACATTTAAATGGTTTCTCCCCAGTGTGGGTTCTTTGATGTAAAGTAAGGTTACTCCTACGATGGAAGCTCTTTCCACACTCAAGGCATTGAAATGGTTTTTCCCCTGTGTGAGCTCTTTGATGCACAGTCAGTCCACTCCTACAACTGAAGCCCTTTCCACACTCCATGCATTCAAACGGTTTCTCCCCAGTGTGGGTTCTCTGATGTACAGTAAGCGCACTCCTACAAGTGAAGCTCTTTCCACACTTCATGCATAAAAATGGTTTCTCCCCAGTGTGGGTTCTTTGATGTAAAGTAAGATAATAATTGAGACTAAAACTCTTTCCACACTCCATACAATGAAATGGTTTCTCCCCAGTGTGGGTCCTTTGATGTGCAGTAAGGCTTCCGCTATGTCTGAAGCTCTTTCCACACTCCATACATTTGAATGGTTTCTCCCCGGTGTGGGCTCTTTGATGGAAAGTAAGGTTACTCCTACGACGAAAGGTCTTTCCACACTCCATGCATTCATATGGTTTCTCCCCAGTGTGTGTTCTTTGATGTACAGTAAGTGCACTCCTACAATTAAAGGTCTTTCCACACTCCATGCATTCAAACGGTTTCTCCCCGGTGTGGGTTCTTTGATGTAAAGTAAGAGAGTGACTAAAAGCGAAACTCTTCCCACACACCATACATTTAAATGGTTTCTCTGCTGTGTGGGTTCTTTGATGTGCAGTAAGGTTTCCTCTCTGGCTAAAGCTCTTTCCACACAACATACATTCAAATGGTTTCTCCCCATTGTGGGTTCTTTCATGTAAACTAAGGTTACTCCTATGACTGAAGCTCTTTCCACACTCCCTGCATTTATGCAGTTTCTCCCCAGTGTGGGATCTCTGATGTAAAGTAAGATGGTGATTGAGACTCTTTCCACACAACATAGATTTAAATGGATTTTCCCCGGTTTGGGTTCTTTGATGCACAATAAGGACACTACTCGAACAGATGCTCTTTCCACACTCCATGGATGTATGTGGTTTCTCCCCAGTATGGGTTCTTTGATGTAACATAAGATGGTGATTGAGACTGAAACACTTTCCACACACCATACATTTAAATGGTTTCTCGCCTGTGTGGGTTCTTTGATGTGCAATAAGGTTTCCGCTCTGGCTGAAGCTCTTTCCACACTCCATGCATTTGAACGGTTTCTCCCCTGTGTGGGTTTTTTTATGCTTGACAAGGTTACCAGCACTGCTTAAGCTCTTTCCACACTCTGTGCACTTAAACATTTTCTCCCCTCTTTGGGTTCCTTGATGTAAACTAATGCTTCCACTCTGACTGAAGCTCTTTCCACACTCTACACTGCTACTTCCTGTGCATTCTTCCTGTGGATTCAGGGATACATGGACACCAATATCCTGAGTAGTAAGGGAGTTCTTTTTCCAGTTCTTCCACATATTTCCTACATGCTTTTCGGTTGATTGTTGATTTACAAAGGTCTCTTTCTGTGCTTCATGCTCCATGTTTTCTACAGACACCATGGATGGCTCATCAGATTTATCACTCTTCTGCCCATTACCTGTTTTGAGGCAGAAAAAAAAATGCCATTTAAATTGCAAGATAAAGCAGAGACTCTCATTGTAATTCAGGCCCAGTTCTCAGCTTCTCCAATTTTACCATTTTCAAGCATGTCTCCCTACTTCTCTCCCTCCTCAGCTGAATCTGAAGTTAGCTTCTGAATATCCTACAGTCTCAGCTAAGCACCTACCTGCTGATATCGCCCCTTCTTTGGGATTATGGAGAAATGGATCTTGTATTTCTTCCCAACAGGAGTTGAGGTCTGATTCTTTCAGGGAAAGAGACAATATTAGTTACTTTGGGCCACAAAATATAAAGCCATTTCAAATCAATGCATATACCTATGACCTCAAATCCAAGATACAAAATGATAATAATATTATGCCGACTAAACATCAGGAAGATGTTTCTGACGGTAAGAGCTGTTCGACAATTGAACAGTCTCTCTCTGGAGGTTATGGACTCTCCTTCCTTGCATGTTCTTAAGCAGAGGTTGGGTGGCCATCTGTCATGGATGCTTGAGTTGAGATTTTTGCATTGCAGGGGGTTGGGTTAGATGACCTTTGGGGTCCCTTCCAACTCTACATTTCAATGATCCAATGAAAAGGGATCACATAACCGGACCAGATACATCACTTGAAAATTTGTCACTGACCCATGCTAAACTAAAGAACTCCAGGGAAACAGGTACAGTGGATGCTTGGGTTGCGAACGTGATCCATGCGGGAGGCACGTTCACAACCCACAGCGTTTGCAACCCGTCTGCGCACCCGCGGGTTGTGATTCGGCGCTTCGCATGCGTAAAGTGTGATTTAGCGCATGTGCGAGCGCCAAAACCCAGAAGTAACCCTTTCTGGTACTTCCTGGTTTCGGTGCATCTGTAACCCAAAAACGCGCAACCTGAAGTGTCTGTAACCCAATATATAACTGTACTCTTAAAAGTGTGTTGAAAATAATAATAATAATAATAATAATAATAATAATAATAATAATAATTTTGTACTGTTTTATTGCTGTTAGCCGCCCTGCGCCCGGCTTCGGCTGGGGAGGGCGGGATATAAATAAAATTTATTATTATTTATTATTATTATTATAAACTACAGGGGTACCTCAAGTTACAAACACCTCAGGTTACAAACGCTTCAGGTTACAAACTCCACTAACCTGGAAGAGTTACCTCAAGTTGAGAAATTTGCCCCAGGATAAGAACGGAAATCATGTGCTGGTGGTGCAGTGGCAGCAAGAGGCCCCATTACCGAAAGCACGCCTCGAGTTAAGAACGGTTTCAGGTTAAGAACGTACCTCCGGAATGAATTAAGTTCGTAACTAGAGGTACCACTGTAGTTAGCCTTTTTCAGGAGCTTATATTGGCCCAAATATAAGCCGCACTCCCCCCCCCCCCAACAGTGAAAAGTTAAAGTGCGGCTTAAATTTGCAATATTACAAAAAATGACTTTTATGATATTGCAGCTGAAACAGACATACAGTAAAATGGAACGTGTGTGAGTGCCTGCTGAATTCTAAGGGAGCGATTTATATTCAGGTATTGTCTTTTTATCTCCCCCACCCCATGAATTTTAAACGTGCGGCTTATTTGCGGGTGCAGCTTATATTCGGTATGTAATTTGTCCCTTGGACATATCTGACGATTGGAAAGTAGCCAATGGAATAATTTTTCATTTAATTTTTTAGAAAAAGGGAATGGAAGTGACAGGGCTGGTTAATTTAACATCTGTCCCTGGACTAGATGACCTGTGGGGTCCCTTCCAACTCTTATGATTCTAATCCATGGATGGGCAAACTAAGGCCCGGGGGCTGGATCCAGCCCAATCGCCTTCTAAATCCGGCCCATGGACGGTCCGGGAATCAGTATGTTTTTACATGAGTAAAATGTGTCCTTTTTTAAAAAATGCATCTCTGGGTTATTTGTGGCACATAGGAATTTGTTCATTTCCCCACAAAGTATAGTCCGGCCCCCCGCAAGGTCTGAAGGGCAGTGGACCGGCCCCCTGCTGAAAAAATCTGCTGTCTATAAAAATTCACAAATCCTTTCCTGATTTCTTTCGGATTTTCTATTTATTTTCCTTCCACTGTAATTTTATTTATTGTATTTTGCGGTTTTCTTTTTTTAATCTGCCAAGCCAACCATTTTCCTGATTTATTAGCACGTTCGAAATTTTTCTGTTCCATTCTTTCCATTCCACTTCTTGATTTATTAACATTGCAAACTGGCTTTGTAGCATTTTAATATTTTGATTTGGAATACTGTGTGCAGTTCTGGCCGCCTTACCTCCAAACGAAAAAGTATAAAGTTGGAGGAGGTTTGGTAATGGACAACGAAAACGATGAAGGGGATGCAGCAACTCCTTTATGCTGAATGTGACGCGCAGCGTAAATTAATAATGCAGAGTTTTCAAGTGAAAGAATAAGAGCTTTACTGAGTTAAA
The DNA here is from genome assembly GCF_964234715.1 of Podarcis melisellensis. Taxonomy (NCBI): domain Eukaryota; kingdom Metazoa; phylum Chordata; class Lepidosauria; order Squamata; family Lacertidae; genus Podarcis; species Podarcis melisellensis. Next base: position 122,328,150 of record NC_138529.1, on the reverse strand, counting down.
ATAAACTTCTTCATAAGCAACATGGTTCCAAACAGTTTGACTGTGTTAACGGAGAAATCTGAGGGCTCCCTTGGACAAAAAACAAGGACACCAGCCAGGAATACCAGAGCAAAACAGCAGCCAGTAGGCTTGGTCTTTATTGAAGACTGTCGCGACAGGACTCCCACCTGCCACAAGGTGGAACAAGATGGAAGCCCCAAACAAAAGAAGACCCCAACTTTTATTAGATGCTAATCCCCATGTAAGGGACGCGGGTGGTGCTGTGGGTTAAACCACAGAGCCTAGGACTTGGTGATCAGAAGGTTGGCGGTTCGAATCCCCGCGACGGGGTGAGCTCCCGTTGCTCGGTCCCTGCTCCTGCCAACCTAGCAGTTCGAAAGCACATCAAAGTGCAAGTAGATAAATAGGTACCGCTCCTGCAGGAAGGTAAACAGCGTTACCGTGTGCTGCTCTGGTTTGCCAGAAGCGGCTTAGTCATGCTGGCCACGTGACCCAGAAGCTGTACGCCGGCTCCCTCAGCCAGAAAAGCGAGATGAGCACCGCAACCCCAGAGTTGGCCACGACTGGCCCTAATGGTCAGGGGTCCCTTTACCTTTAATCCCCATGTTACACCCCCTCCAAACTACATCATGGTTACATCATGACAAGGGAGGTCTGGTGGCAGTAATCTGAGCATCCTGGACACTACCCCATGAGCATCCTGGACACTACCCCTTGCCCTCCACCAAACACCCATCAAGTGTAACAAAAAAATATTTACATTTCCCTGTTTTCCAGCCAAGTTAATCCCACCCTTTTGTCTTCATCTGGGTTTGCTATTTCTGGAATGGCTACCTGTCTGGCACTCAGGTATCAGGATGCCAGGAATTATCACTCAGGCAGAGGGGCTGCTGAGGAGCTGAGCTCACCTGTCTATATGAATTTCTGAAGTTTTCCCAGTGAGCCAGTACAGAGATACATTGATCAGTGAATTCTTACACTTGGTATCGTGCAGCAGAGGCCCTTTGAATAGATAGGAAGAAACTGTGACGAAGTGTTTTGTTGGGACAAATCACAAAAGTCACAAAAGTGATTGTGCTGATTTTGGTAGTGGGCTGCATGTGCATGATATCTGCATGTGCAAACCCCCCAACCTATACATAAATTCCCACAACAACTGAGGTTACATACTGACTCTGCTCATAACTGAGGGAGACTGACTCTGACTGAAATCTTACAGAGAACACAGAGAGAAAATGGCTGCTACTTATAAGGAGAATGAGTCACATGTCAGAGTGACTCAGCATTTAGCAGTTAGGCCTGAATAACTTTAGTAGGCCCAAATGATGGCGCAGACCCAGCACTTCCCAGCGTGCTTTGCTGCTTCTGCTCTCATGTGTCTTTGTCACATGACAGAATGTTGGAAGGTTGAGGACAGATAAAAGTACAGTGGTGCCCCGCAAGACGAATGCCTCGCAAGACGGAAAACCCGCTAGACGAAAGGGTTTTCCGTTTTGGAGGTGCTTCGCAAAACGAATTTCCTATGGGCTTGCTTCGCAAGACGAAAATGTCTTGCGAGTTCCTGCAGGGTTCCCCCCCTTTTTTTCCCAAGCCGCTAAGCCGCTTAACAGCTGATCCGCTAAGCCACTAAGCTGCTTAACAGCTGATCCGCTAAGCCGCTTATCAGCTGATCCGCTTAGCCCGCTAATAGCGCTAATCCGCTAATGGGCTTGCTTCACAAGACGAAAAAACCGCAAGACGAAGAGACTCGCGGAACGGATTCTTTTCGTCTTGCGAGGCACCACTGTAGGTCCTTCCAAACAGGGTGAATAGTTAAACTAGGGAACTTTCCCACAGGGGGCAGTGATGGCCACAAACTTGGGTGGCTTAAAAAGAATAGAAGACAACTGCTTTGAGAAGAGGTCTTTTGATGGTTACTGCTTGTTCCTACATGGCATGAATGAATGGCTCAAATAGGAGATTCACACCTCCAACGTCTAGCAGCCAGGAGGAATAAAAATCTGCCCTTACCTAGAGAGGCCACCATCTCATAATTCTCCTGCATGACTTCCTTGTGCAGAGCTCTTTGGCCTGGATCCAGCAGAGCCCACTCCTCCTCCGTGAAAAACACAGCCACCTCCTCAAAGGTCAAGAGGGCCTGGAAGAAGAAGAAGAAGAAGAAAACAGAGCTTCTCTTAGATCCCCATCATCCCCACTCAACACAGAGGGAGGCTGGGTGGTCCCATCTGTGCCTCTTCCCTCCTCCCTGCTCCCGTTGCTCTTTCCCTACCTGAGGAAGCTGCCTGGCTCCTCTTTCCACTCCACCTTTAAGAAGAGACCGTTCAGAGGGGGTCTTGAAGGCCATTGCGCTTCCACTTCTGGGACTCCCTCACCTGTTGCCAAGATGCACTTCAAAGCAGGGAGCAGGTCTTTGATGTGAGCAATGGAGAACGACAGATTTATTTAGGGTGGGAGACAAATAATAATAATAATAATAATAATAATAATAATAATAATAATTATATCCCACCCTGAAGCCGGGCTCAGAGCGGCTAACAACAATAAAAGTAACACAACATTCCAAAATCAATTCATTTTAATATCATTTCAAAGTCAAATTAATGGCAACCATTGGGCAAGAGTTCTGTGAGGATTACCGAAGGAGGGGGCAGACTGTGCCTTGGCCAAAGGCCTGGTGGAGCAGCTCTGTCTTGCAGGCCCTGTGGAAAGATGTCAATCCTGCAAGGCCCTAGCCTCTTGTGACAGAGCGTTCCACCTGATTGGGGCCACAGCCGAAAAAGCCCTGGCTCTGGTCAAGGCCAGCCTAACCTCCCTGTGGCCCAGGACCTTACACAGATGGCATACCTTTGACAGGGAACAAATATTAAGCAAAGGTAGACATTATCTGGAATTTGCTTACCCTTCTCAATAGGCAAATTATTGTTTCCTTTTGCCTCCTTCTCACATCAGCCTCTTTCTTACTAAGGAAGCTCCAGAGGCCGATTTCCCTTGACATTGTCCTCTCTCTCTCACCCCCCCCCATCTACTTCAAGCTCTCCCACTCTCCAAATCAAAAGGTGTCTCTGTTCTCCAGCTGTTTCCCCTGCACCAAAGCAGACCCCCCCCCCGGAGCCCACTGAGGCAGAAGCTGGAAGGAGCGGTGGAGGGGGTGGGCGGGCAGGAGGGGTCAGTGTTTAGAGGGGAGATGGAGGCTGTTCAACTGAGCATCACTAGGTGGAATGGGGCTGCAACCCCTTTGAAAGTAGTAGGACCGACCAAGCTTGCACAAGATGGGGGCTGCCAACCTATTTGCAGTTAGGTTGCATGGGGGCGGGTTTGTCTCAGGCAGCCCCCCCCACCTCGCCCCCTCCTATCCCCTAGGGATGTTGGCTTAATCTCTCTGCTTCAAAGAGGATCTTGCAATGCAAACCCTGTTGGGGGAAGAGGGCCCTGTTTTGCAGCCGGATTGCCTGGATTCCCCCCCCCCCACGGAACCTACTTGCCTCTCACCCCCCTCCCCAAATCCTTCCTCCCCTCCCCTCCCAGCTGCCCTGTTTGTAGATTCAGGGGGAGGAAAAGCAAATCCTTCACCCTCCTCCCACGCCCAAATATGCTGCACCTCTTTCTCCCCTTCAACCGGCCAGCTTCTCTTCTGGGGCTCTGCATGGAGACCCCCCCTCCAACGTTGCCATTTCCCTCCCCCCTCCCCCTGCAAAAAAACCTTCCTGCCTGATCCCCGCAAGGAAAGCTCTATGTAATCGCGTTTATTTAGTGAGAAGGTCGCAGGTTCGATCCCCGGCAGCGGCAGCCAAAGAGACCCCCCCCCCCCTCTGAAAAAACGGCGGTGGAAGAAGGTGAGCCTTCTACGTTTCACTTGTTCCTGTTTTGCTGGAGGGGTTGGGAGAGAGCAGGTACTTGCGAGCACCCTAAAGGGAAGTCGAACCGGGACCCCGAACCCTCTGCGGGTTCCGGACCCCTCGCGACGCGTCGGCCGGTGTGTCCCCTCCGCAGGAATCTCCCGGGGCGCTCCGGGCTCCGCGCGCGCTGCGAGGCGCATCCGTGGTGCGCCTTGGGGGGTCCCTTTGGGCTGCAGAGACGGAGAGAGGGAGTCCACGTAAGGGTTAAAGGACGCGAGGGACGCCCGGATAGAGACCCCCCTGCTCCCCCCCCCACTCCCTGCGATGCTCCTGCGAATGGAGATGTGGGCGCGCTCGGGAGAGACGTGGCGCGCAGGGCGAGGAGTGAGATGTGCCAAGGGAGGTTTCTGGGCGCAGGGGAGCTTCAGGGAGGGCAGAGGATGCGGGGGAGGGGCTGGGGGGCATGGAAGCATCCCCGGGGCAAGAACAAGATAAGTCCAGTGAGCACTGGCCGGGGGCGGGCTGGAGACAGAGAACGGGAAAGGTGGCCTTTCGGAGGGACGTCTCCACCTTGTGCGCTATCGGGGAGCCGAGGTCCCTTCGCCCCTCCCCATAAAATATTTGAGGGGGCTGCTCCCCCCCCCGCCCGAGTTGATTGGCATTGCCATTCAAATGGTGTATGCACGCTGTGTCGTGATCAATTATGTAGCCCCCTGTTGTAAACGAAATCTGCCCTTCTTCCCGTATGGGGTACCCAAGAGCCCATATAGAGTCCTTTCGTGGGTTCCCTATCGGTAGGAGAAAATAACAGAGGCCAACCAGAGAATATTGAGAAGCAAAGCAGCTAGTAAGCCTGATCTTTATTAAAGCTGTTGCAACAGGGTGCTTCCCTCACAGGGAGGAGTATCCAAAACAAATGTGTGCCTGCCCCTGTATAGACATTTTAAATTCCCTGCCCTGGAGCTCAAGACCACCCCTCCTTACATCATACATACATAGCAGAAAAGGCGGTCTACAACAGAAATTTGAATGTTCTTGTTTTTCCTGTTTGCCAGGTTATCTGATAATGCCTAATCTGATTGCCTTTCCTGGTAGTGTGCCCATTCCTTTGAAATGGTGATTACCCAATTCCTGAGACAATGGGAAGGTTCCCTCACCCCCTCCCTCCTTGCAGAGAAAACATTTGGTCAATTTGGGAGTCAAAATGGTTTCAGGTGGGTCTTCCTGTTCTGCTCCAGACATGTGGTCCACATATCTATGTATGTGCTTTGTTGGTACATTTATTAACATTTATTATATATATAAGACCTTAATTTTTTAATTAACCCCCCCCATATTTTAGGGACGCGGGTGGCGCTGTGGGTTAAACCACAGAGCCTAGGACTTGGTGATCAGGTCGACGGTTCGAATCCCGCAATGGGGTGAGCTCCCGTTGCTCGGTCCCTGCTCCTGCCAACCTAACAGTTCAAAAGCACGTCAAAGTGCAAGTAGATAAATAGGTACCGCTCCAGCGGGAAGGTAAACGGTGTTTCCGTGCGCTCCTCTGGTTTGCCAGAAGTGGCTTAGTCATGCTGGCCACATGACCCAGAAGCTGTACGCTGGCTCCCTTGGCCAATAAAGCGAGATGAGTGCCGCAACCCCAGAGTCGGTCACGACTGGACCTAATGGTCAGGGGTCCCTTTACTTTTTACCCCATATTTTATTCAAGTTGGCACCCTTATCTGGAGGGGTCTTCCTTGGCTTCTCCCTCTTGCCTAGGAATCTAACTCTGCTCCAAGTCCGTGGAGAGATGGATCCCTGAAAAAGGGGGAGGGTCCAAATGACACCCCCCCTCACATTTCTGGGAGCCTCCCTTTCTGGGAGCTGAACCACGGTCTTTGGATAGAATTTCAAAATGTCAAGTTGTTTTGCAGGCAGACACAATTTCCTACAGGTGTTGTGGAAGATGCAGCAAGCAGGAAAGAGAGGGTCAGAGTTAGGCTTCCCATATATCAGGAAAATTCCTCACATGTCCTTGGTTTTGGGGTGTAAAAATGGCATCGTGAGGGAATTTGGCTAAATCGGCAACATCTCAGGGGAAACCCTAGGCAGAATTAATTTTGATTATTATTTTTTAGTGGAAAATCTAGTTTTTGGCAAATATATGCTACCTCAGGGCCTTATAATGAGACCAGAGTGGGTAAGAAGAGGCCTGCATACCTGAGGCAATGTACTGTTTACTCTTTCTGTAACACTTAAATCAAGTTCCTGGAAGTAAAGCTTTTAAACTCAGCTCAGTCAGTAAAGCATAAGACTCTTAATCTCAGGGAAGTGACTTGGAGACCCATGTGGGGCAAAAGATTCGTGTATTGCAGGGGGCTGGATTTCATTTTTTTAAACAGGAACACAGGCGAAGGGAGCATGTGTGAAATGTTAAACAAATGTTAACACAAGAGAAGGTGCCATTGCTTTGTTCCCTTTTAACAGGATTTCCTTTCCCCCAACTCCCAACCAGGTGATGGAGAAGGCAGTCAGAATTCGGAGGCGCCATCAGAGATTTCATTAGGAATAAAAAAGATAGAATTTAAATATGCGGAATGTACAATGTGATTCAGTCAGGGAGCACAATGAGTTCACATCAATGAACTGCAACAGTGGAGATGCCATTTAAAGGCATGGATTGCAGAAAGGACTTCCGTGGGAGTGGAATTCCTTCAAAACATCAAGGAACTCACACAGGGGAGAAACCATATAAATGTACAGAGTGTGGAAAGAGCTTCCTCTTGAGTAAGCACCTTAATGCACATCATCGAACTCACACTGGGGAGAAACCATTTAGTTGTATGGAGTGCGGAAAGACCTTCAGTCAGAGTGGAAACTTTAAAAGACATCAGCGAATTCACACTGGGGAGAAACCATTTAAATGCATAGAATGTGGAAAGTGCTTCAGTGATAGTGGAAACCTTACAAGCCATCAACTGACTCACACAGAAGAGAAGCCATTTAAATGCATAGTGTGTGAAAAGAGCTTCAATTGTAGAGGAAACCTTAGAAGACATCAGCGAATTCACACAGGGGAAAAGTCATTTAAATGTATGGCATGTGGAAAGACCTTTTGTGAAAGGGCAAAACTTTCCATACATCTACGAACTCACACAGGGGAAAAACCATTTAAATGCATGGAGTGTGGAGCATGTTTCCGTCATAGAGAATCGCTGAAAATGCATCAATATACGCATACAGGAAATAAACCATATAAATGTTTTGAGTGTGGAAAATGCTTCAGTCAGAGAGAATCAATGAAAATGCATCAATATACGCATACAGGAGATAAACCATATAAATGTTTTGAGTGTGGAAAATGCTTCATTCAGAGTGGAAGCCTTAATGTACATCTAAAAACTCATACAAGGGAGAAACCTTTTAAATGCATGGATTGTGGAAAGAACTTCATTAATAGTGGAACACTTAGAAGACATCAGCAAACTCACATGGGAAAAACAATTTGAATGTATGTTTGGTTGCAGAATAAATCCAGGCACATCTGGAGGATATGGACCATGTGGACTGCATTTCTTCCACTTGCGTTTCAGGCCCTGCCATCAGACTGAGACCGCCTTGTTGGCTGTTACGGAAAAATCGAGGTGTGAGGCTGCTCAGTCACCCAGCTCGTCGGGCAGGGCCCACGGGTCCCTGCGGAATAAAGGAAGGGGTCCAGCCACCAACCGGAGCAAATGGCTGTAGATAAAAATTTATTGCGCAATAGGTTCAAAGAGGAATTTTGAACTCTGAGGATGGGGTGACAAAGACTTTTAGAACTTTCCCACCATATCCCAGAATACAGTTCGTACAGCATCATTGCTACATCACTGACATGTCACCAAAGGGGAGGGGTAGACAGAGGTTACACTAGTTCAACCTTGGCAAACATGTCCAGACAAGTCCTTGGTACAAGATTAGCATAAGCAGACATGTCAGGGCAAGACCCAGGTATAAGATTAGCACAGGCAAACACCTCTGAAGTCCCACCGCCCAAAGTACAATAGAACTTCCTTTGCATGTCTGGCCCCTTGGCAAGTTTGGTGATGGGATTAGGCTTTCCTTGGCCAACAATCAGCTAAGCAATTGTCACCTCTGGGAACTTCCTGGAGTCCCTTTGAAGGGGAAAATAGATTTGGAATGATTGGTGCTGGTTGATAATGTCTGGTGGGCAAAAAGGTAAAAGCTGTTTCCTGGTTCTGCGGGATCTCTCCGTGGTTTTTAATGCCGTTGACCACGGTATTCGGTTACCTATTTGTGATAAAAATATATACCTTACCCAACTTGTTGAGAATAAAGCTTTACTGGTCAGGTTGGCAACAGTTGAACCACGAGTATTATTTCCAAACTCCTCCAGTCATCATGGGCACAAAGTCCCCACACCTCTCACCTCTCCCTCTCAGCAGTCAAGAAAGAGCAAACTGAATTAACCAAACAAGCGCCACCTCCTTTCCCCAATGCTACCTCTGCTTTGTGAAATACATTCCCAATTAAATGACAGTGTAAATACTGACACATCCTCACAGACGGTCTAGGAGGGTTGGGAGTTAGGGGCAGGGTTATGCAGTGGTTGAACTCCTAGTCCTGGGACATGTCCAGAAAGTGATGTTGGGGGGGATGAGCATTTGGACCTCTGGGCACTCACTTAGGGGGTGTCTCAGGGCTCCATCCTCTCCCCACGCTTTTTAACACCACTTCCCTCTAGGAAGCAGGTCATGGGAAAATGCTTATATTTTCCCAGTCCTTGAATCGCAGCATTTATAAAAATAGTTTGTAATCGTTTATGTAAACACTGCCAACAGTACCTTTTTGCCTGTGTTAATAAAAGCTGAAATTTCTACAAAAATATTCCTCCACTGTGCAACAAAGGCAGGGGCTGCTCTCCCACTCGTAGCTCTATGGGCCCCCGTGGTCCAAAACAAACCTGAAGTGTTCCCCCTAAATCAGATGTTTCCTGGGCAATTGGACAAAAGGAGGCCTGGGAGTGGGGAGGAGGAGCGTTGGAAAGGAGAGGAGGGGTGACAGTGGACATTCTGCCCGCGTCTATAAATTGCAATAAGGGGAATTGGAAAAGTGAGCAAGGGAGGTGGGTGGCAAAGGAGGACAAAAATAAGATGCTGCATTTGGGAAGGTGGTGGTGAGAGGGAGGAGGGGGAAGAAAAGGACAAAGGGACTTCTCCACCCGCCCCCCCAAAAGCACCTCTTCTGGGACCAATTAGCAGGGACCTGGATCACACAGTCCAGTTGCCAAGTAAGGAACCCACAACTGCAGGGTCTGCATTGCAGACCATATCATTTGAAGAATCACACAGGTTTCTTTTTATCCTTAAAAGGTGTAACAAGGACAACAAGAACAATTTATTTCAACCCAGCCTCTTATGAATACATAATGAAACATTAAACCTTAAATAGCATCCCTATGCAGGGCTGCCTTCAGACGCCTTCTAAAGGTTTAATAATAAAAATAACTTAATCATTTATTTTATCATGGTATGTCAGCTGAGACCCTACCTGCCTGCAAACTGCCTTGCCAGAGTGGTGCATGCTCTGGTTATCCTTGGACTACGGCAATGGGCTCTACATGGGGCTACCTTTGAAGGCGACACGGAAACTGCAACTAATCCAGAATGCGGCAACTAGACTGGTGACTGGGAGCGGCCTCAGGGACCATATAACACCAGTCCTAAAAGAAGTTCGTTGGCACCCATTGACAAACCAGTTAGGGAAGTGTTTGCTTCTTTTTTTGCAGCTGTCCAGAGTGGCTGGGGAAACCCATTGAGGTGGGCTGCATACAAACAATAAAATCATTATCATTATCACAATCCGGCTGGCCAATCTGTGCTCAGCTGCCCTGCACCCCTTGGGCACCTTTGCGGGAATGGAATTGAGATGGCCACCAAGGCCATCCCTGTGAGAATGGCTTTCAACCCAGGCCCCCCAAGAAGCACCCCTCGGGACGCGTCCCCGTTTCCCCCTGGCAGGAATCCCTCGGGAAGCTCCTGGCTGCGCGCGTGTGGCGAGGCGCGCCTCTTGCTGGACAGAAGGAGAGTCCATGAAAGGGGTTACGGAAGCGAGAGAGCCGCGATGCCTAGAGAGGCCTGGGAAGAGACCCCTCCCTCCCTCCCCACTTCCGTCTCTTACCTCCTCCCCCCCCCTCCCCGCTCGTCCTGGGAGGCTCCTCCGGATGGAGAGGTCGGTGCGCTCGAGAGCGATTCTGCGCGCAGGGCGAGGGGTGAGCCGTGCCAAGGGGGTCCCTGGGCGCAGGAGAGACTGGGGACGGAGGGGGCAGGGGAAGCTGGGGAGGGAGGGAAGCCTCCCTGGGGGAGGAAAGCCCCGTCCAGCATTGGCAAAGGGGTGCAGAGAGAGAAAGAGACGCTGCCCATCGGAAGGGAGGGCGCTGGCGGGGGAATCTCCGGAGACGCTGCCTTGGCTTTTCCCTCCTGCCCAGAAACCTGCCTTGGGGAGAGGGGTCCCTGAAAATGGGAGGGGGTCCAATTCCCCACCCTCCCCTCCTTCCCGGAAGCTGGACTCTCCTTCCCCCACCCCCAGGCCAGCCAGCTGCTGTTGGGGGCTCCAGAAGCGGGACTCTGCTGCTGCTGCTTCTGCGTTACACCAAGGGCGGCCTTTGGTCCAGGTGGAGAGGAGAGGAAAGGGCAGGAAGTTCCTGAGAGGAAGGAGGGAGGGCTGTCCAGAGGGGGTCTTTGCTTCTGGTATCCTCTTCCAGGAAGGACCGGAAAAAAACCCGTCTGCCTCTCCCAGGGTTTCATTTCTAAGCCTTAGTTCCACTGCATGGTTAATTGAGGGGATAATGTGGTCCACTACTCAAAAAAACATGGCTGGAGGTGCTATGGAAATTCTTTCAGGATTTGTATATAATAGATATATGGACAGCCTTTCTATACCTTTCTCAAAGGGAGTTACAAGCTGAGACACAATCCACCAGCACCCAAAGACAGTGAATGTGTGCACCTTCACAGTCTGGGGTGCTTAAAAGGACAAAGGATCCATTATTAGGATAGACAATGCTTGTGACTGGAGGCTTTACACACATTCATGTGCATATGCAGGCCAAGGATTGCCAGTATTACAGGCGAGGTGTGTGAGAGTGCAGTATTCCACAAACACTGTGTGTGAGAGAAAGGGAGTGGGTGGGATTATCGTTTATAGCAATGCTGTAATTTTGTCCGTAACATTTCGTGAGCTGATGCTGCGGTTTATTACCCTCCAATGAGCCACCAGGAACTTTATTGGTTTTGCTTCAAAAGATGAATGTTTCTGAAGACGTTGACAGTCACATATGACATAAACAGCACTTCTCTTTTACTTGTTCCACACAGGAGAGACTCTTACTCACAAGTCCAAGCACATTTTGCTAGAAAAAGAAAAATACAGAAACGTGAAGGGGAAATTGAGAGGTAAGCTCTTACAGTATGCAGTGAGACATTTCACTACGTCAAAACATATCAAAAGCCCTGCTGGATTGAGAGGATGACCCAATTTTGGCTTGTCTTCTGCAATTTCACCCATTTACCCATGTTTCTGTGGAGAGACATTGCCTCCAGTCCGCCCTTCCCTGCCCATTGCTATGAAGCTTGTAGGCAGAGATATCTTTTTTTTACCTTTACGCAGAGATAACTACGTCCCACTCCTCCTCTCTATTTGACCAGATTTCCAGTATTAACCACTATCTTTATTCTCATGTCTTTGGGATTTAAGGGAAGATTGCTACTGAAATTCAGGGGTTCCTGTAGTCCAGGCACGTCCAACTCCCAACAGAGTGCGATCTACTCCCAGTATAAAAAACTGGCAGTGATCTACCCATTGTCACTGGAGGAATGAGGAGTGGGGTGCGTGGGTGGAAGGAGGTGGCTAACTGGATGCAGGAGGGGGGAGTTTCAGTTGGGGATTAAAGGGAGGCAAAACTTCTCTCTCTGAAGAGCCAGTCATCTCTCCACACTCCCAAGCCAGGCCCCCTCCCCCTTAAGCAGCTCTCTCCCCCCCCCCAAAGCCAGCCCTTTCTCTCTCCTCCCCATCAAAGGGAGCTGCACAACTGACGCCCATCCCAGTAATCCCATGATCAACCAGAATCACTCACATGATCTATTGGTTGATCGCGCACGACCGGATGAACATGTCTGTTGTAGTCCATTATTATGATTAATTGAATTTGTTAGTCACTTTATCTTACCCAGAGAGACTTGCAACCAAACATTTAAGGGATAAGGACAAAAAAGTCATTAGGAATTCTGAACCTGAGAAATAAAGGGCATGTTCATGGAGGGAGAGCAGCTCCCTTTCCTGTGAGGAACCTCTTTATTTAAATTGCCAGTTTTAGAGAAGCACTGTATCTTAGATCATGCTGCATTATTAACAATAATAGATTATTATTAAAAGTTGATGCAATGCTATTATCTGACATTATTTCATTTCCTAAACAATTGGCACATAGAAGAAGGAAGAGTGTATGAGATGTTAAAATAAGAGAAGGTACCAAAGGCACTTGATGTGTGTTATATTCTTTTGTTTCTTCTTTGGAGAGCCAGTGTGGTTAAGAGCAGTAGATTCGTAATCTGGGGAACCGGGTTCGCGTCTCCGCTCCTCCACATGCAGCTGCTGGGTGACCTTGAGCTAGTCACACTTCTCTGAAGTCTCTCAGCCTCACTCATCTCACAGACTGTTTGTTGTGGGGGAGGAAGGGAAAGGAGAATGTGAGCCCCTTTGAGACTCCTTCGGGTAGTGATAAAGCAGGATATCAAATCCAAACTCTTCTTCTCTTCTACAGGATTTCCTTTCCCCCTACGCCAATGCAAGCAATAGAGAAGACAGACAGAGCAATCTCTACTTTCATTAGGAATCACGAAAAAATCATTTAAATTTGTGGAACATACAATGTGATTCAGTCAGTGAGCACACTTAGTTCACATCAAGGAAATGAAATAGTGGAGACACCATTTAAAGGTATGGATTTTGGAAAGGACATCAGTAGGAGTGAAACTCCTACACATCATCAAGGAACTCACACAGAGGAGAAGCCATTTAAATGCATTGAGTGTGGAAAGAGCTTCACAGAAAGTGGAACGCTTAGAAGACACCAGAGAACTCACACAGGGGAGAAACCATTTAAATGTATGGAGTGTGGAAAATGCTTTGGTCGTACAGATTCGCTGAAAATGCATCAATGTACTCATACAGGAGAGAAATCATATAAACGTTTTGAGTGTAGAATATGCTTCAAAAAAAGTGGATGCCTCTGTATACATGAGCAAACTCACAGGGGTGAGAAACCATTTAAATGTATGGAGTGCGGAAAGAGCTTCCTTTTGAGTAATCACCTTAATGCACATCATCGCACTCACACTGGTGAGAAACCATTTAAATGTATGGAGTGTGGAAAGAGCTTCCTTATGAGTAAGAACCTTAATGCACATCATCGCACTCACACAGGGGAGAAACCATACAGATGTATGGAGTGTGGAAAGGGCTTCAGTGAGAGAGGAGGACTCAAAAGACATCAGAGAACTAACACAGGGGCAAGACCTTTTAAATGCATGGAGTGTGGAAAGAGCTTCAGTCAAAGCGGACAGCTTAAAAACCATCAGCGAACTCACACAGGGCAGAAACCATTTAAATGCATAGAGTGTGGAAAGAGCTTCAGAGAGAGTGGAAACCTTAGAAGACATAAACTAACTCACACAGGGGAAAAACCATTTAAATGCACAGAGTGTGGAAAGACGTTCCGTGAAAGGGCAAAACTTTCCATACATCTACGAACTCACACAGGGGAAAAACCATTTAAATGTGTGGAGTGTGGAACATGCTTCCGTCATACACATTCGCTAAGAATGCATCAATATACTCATACAGGAGATAAACCATATAAATGTTTTGAATGTGGAAAATGCTTCTGTCAGAGTTCAAACCTTAATGCACATCTACAAAGTCACACAGGGGAGAAACCTTTTAAATGCATGGATTGTGGAAAAAGCTTCAGCAGTAGTACAACTCTTAGAAGACATCAGGAAACTCACATGGAAAAAACCATTTAAATGTATGTTTGGTTGCAGAATAAATACAGGCATATCTGGAGGATGTGGACCATTTAGACTGAAATTTTCCCAATTGGGTTTAAGGCCCTGCCATTGGACTGAGACCACCCTGGTGCCGCTGGTTGATTATCTCTGGCGAGCTAGGGATAGAGGTAAAAGCTGTTTCCTGGTTGTGCTGGATCTCTTAGTGGCTTTTAATTCCATTGACCACAGTATCTGGTTAGCTATTTGTGAGAAAAATATCTGCATTACCCAATTGATTGAAAATAAATCTTTACTTGTCAGGCTGGCAACAGTCAAACCATGAGTATTATTTACAAACTCCTCCAGTCATTGTGTGCATGAACTCTCCAGGAGAAAAACATTTAAATCATAGAATCTTCAAATTATTGAGTTGGATGGGCCCCCACAGGTTAGCTAGTCCAACCCACTGCCATGCAGGAATCTCAACTAAAGCATCCATTCTGTTCTTACTGCTAGAAAATTCTTTCTGATGTTTAGTCAGAATCTCCTTTCTTGTAAATTCAAACCCTGGGTGCACGTCCTACTGTCCGCAGCATAGTTTTTCCCTCGAGTTCACTTCTTCCTTGAGATGAACAAATTTAATTTCATTCCGTGTATGTGATATTCTGGTGTTTCAATGTAAAGTTGTACATTAATTTAGAAAATTAATTGTTGCTTTGTATCTCGCCTTTCCTCCAAGGAAGTAGAGGTGACCTGGACGCTTCTCCATCTCCCTTTTGATCCGCACGTCAACCCCCCTGTGAGGTAGGCTAGGCTGAAACACAGCAGGTGGCCCAAGGTTTCCCAGGGATTTGATTTGAACCCTGGTCTCCCAGGTCCCACACAGGAGCCACTGCAGTACCTTGACTTGGGATTAATATGCTTTGTTGGGCCACAAAAGTCCAACCTCTCCCCCCCCCCCGAAAGCACAGAATAGCAGGCCCAATGCACAGGAAGCTGCCTTCTAGGGAGTCAGGTAATTGGTCGATCTAGGCCAGGAATGTCTCCACCGCCTGGCAGCAGCAACCTGGGATTTCAGACTTTGGGTCTCTCCCAGATGCCGGGGTGTGTGTGAACCTGGGACCTTTTTCTTGGATGCAAGGCAGATAGAATAACAGAATTATATTTAGTTAGCTTATTTATTTCATAAATTCAAACACTGCTTGATTGCCAAAATCCTCAAAGCCGTTAAAAATCAGATGAAACTAAAAGATCGAGGAAAATTCACAACCATGTAGTCCAGTCCTTTTCTGCGAACAGCAGTGCCAATGCCTATGATTTCAGAATCACAGCTGAACAATCCCCAAAAATTGAAAATGAAAGTTGACAACAGGACAAGAAAAATGGATTCTTTGCACCCTAATGATTGCCAAGAGGCTGATACGATAGAAGATGCAACACATGAACGGATTGCCTATAGATGCAGACTGTGTTTGGACATATATATTGATATTGGGAATGAATTCATATAAAATGTTGTGGGTTATTAGTAACCATGTATGTATTAGGATGGGATGTGGGTGGCGCTGTGGGTTAAGCCACAGAGTCTAGGACTTGCCGATCAGAAGGCCAGAGGTTCAAATCCCTGCGATGGGGTGAGCTCCCATTGCTCGGTCCCTGCACCTGCCAACCTAGCAGTTCGAAAGCATGTCAAAGTGCAAGCAGATAAATAGGTACTGCTCCAGCGGGAAGGTAAACTGCATTTCCATGCTTCTCTGGTTCACCAGAAGCGGCTTAGTCATGCTGGCCACATGACCCGGAAGCTGCACTCCGGCTCCCTCGGCCACTAAAGCGAGATGAGCGTCGCAACCCCAGAGTCGGCCACGACTGGATCTAATGGTCAGGGGTCCCTTTACCTTACTATGTATTAGGATAAGTAATCTTGAAACCCTTATATAGTGTTATTATAAGTGTTAACGGAAAAATCCGAGGGCTCCCTTGGACAAAAACAAAGACATCAACCAGGATAACTTGGAGCAAAACAGCAGCCTGTAGGCTTGGCCTCTATTGATCTGTTGCAACAGGGTGCTCCCCTTGCCCGCAGGAGAGAGGAGGGACCCAGAAAAATGGCGTGCAAGGCCTTATAAAGACTTTTGAAATTGCCACCCTGTAGATCAAGACCACCCCCAGAAACATCATACATACATCACAGAAAAGGAAAACAGAAATTTTAATGTTGTTTTTCTCCTGTCATTTATCTCCTGTCTGGCAGGTTACTTGATTGGATTGCCTGGGGAGCCTGGCCAGTCTTTTGTAATGATAAATACTTAGTTCCTGGGCCATGTCACAGGCTCATACCCTATTCAAACACAGATATACCCTTAAGACAAGATTTGTGAAGGAAAAGACAATGGGGAGGCTTTTCCATTTTCCTTTGACCTTGCAGAGAAAACATTGGGACAGTTTGGGAATCAAAATGGTTTCAGGTCGGTCTTCCTGTGCTGCTCTATGTATGTGCTTGGTTGTGCTGTAAATAAAACATGCCCTTTTTCCCTTATGGGGTATCCAAGAGCCCATATAGAGTCCTTACGTGGGTTCCCTATTGGTAGGAGAAAATAACAGAGGCCAACCAGAGAATATTGAGAAGCAAAGCAGCTAGTAAGCTTGATCTTTATTGATCTGTTGCAACAGGGTCCCCACTCACCACACACAGGAGAGGAGGAGGACCCCCAAAATTGCTGTGCAAGGGCTTATAAAGACTTTTTGAAGCGAAAGGAAAGTCCAATGCTGTAAAGAAAAATATTGCATAGGAACCTGGAATGTAAGAACCATGAACCTGGGTAAGTTGGAGGTGGTCAAAAATGAGATGGCAAGAATAAATATAGACATCCTGGGCATCAGTGAACTAAAATGGACGGGAATGGGTGAATTCAGTTCGGATGACCATCATATCTACTACTGTGGGCAAGAAACCCGTAAAAGAAATGGAGTGGCCCTCATAGTCAACAAAAGAGTGGCGAAAGCTGTACTGGGATGCAATCTCAAAAATGATAGAATGATCTCGATACGAATCCAAGGCAGACCTTTTAACATCACAGTAATCCAAGTTTATGCACCAACTACTTGTGCTGAAGAAACTGAAATTGACCAATTCTATGAAGACTTACAAGACCTTATAGAAGTGACACCAAAGAAGGATGTTCTTCTCATTATAGGGGATTGGAATGCTAAAGTAGGGAGTCAAGAGATAAAAGGAACAACTGGCAAGTTTGGCCTTGGAGATCAAAACGAAGCAGGGCAAAGGCTAATAGAGTTCTGTCAAGAGAACAAGCTGGTCATCACAAACACGCTTTTCCAACAACACAAGAGACGACTCTACACATGGACATCACCAGATGGGCAGCATCGAAATCAGATTGATTATATTCTCTGCAGCCAAAGATGGAGAAGCTCTATACAGTCAGCAAAAACAAGACCTGGAGCTGACTGTGGCTCAGATCATCAGCTTCTTATAGCGAAATTCAAGCTTAAACTGAAGAAAGTAGGAAAAACCACTGGGCCGGTAAGATACAATCTAAGTCAAATCCCTTATGAATACACAGTGGAAGTGAGGAACAGGTTTAAGGATTTAGATTTGGTGGACAGAATGCCTGAAGAACTATGGATGGAGGCTCGTAACATTATACAGGAGGCAGCAAGGAAAACCATCCCAATGAAAAGGAAATGCAAGAAAGCAAAGTGGCTGTCCAATGAGGCCTTACAAATAGCGGGGGAGAGAAGGCAAGCAAAATGCGAGGGAGATGGTGAAAGATACAGGAAATTGAATGCAGATTTCCAAAGAATAGCAAGGAGAGACAAGAAGACCTTCTTAAACGAGCAATGCAAAGAAATAGAGGAACGCAATAGAATGGGAAGAACCAGAGATCTGTTCAAGAAAATTGGAGATATGAAAGGAACATTTCGTACAAAGATTTCCATAATAAAGGACAAAAGTGGAAAGGACCTAACAGAAGCAGAAGACATCAAGAAGAGGTGGCAAGAATACACAGAGGAATTATACCAGAAAGAAATGGATGTCTCGTATACCCCAGGTAGTGTGGTTGCTGACCTTGAGCCAGACATCCTGGAAAGTGAAGTCAAATGGGCCTTAGAAAGCACTGCAAATAACAAGGCCAGTGGAAGTGATGGTATTCCAGCTGAACTATTTAAAATTTTAAAAGATGATGCTGTTAAGGTGCTACACTCAATATGCCAGCAAGTTTGGAAAACTCAGCAGTGGCCAGAAGATTGGAGAAGATCAGTCTACATCCCAATCCCAAAGAAGGGCAGTGCCAAAGAATGCTCCAACTACCGCACAATTGCACTCATTTCACACGCTAGCAAGGTTATGCTTAAAATTCTACAAGGAAGGCTCAAGCAGTATGTGGACCGAGAACTCCCAGAAGTGCAAGCTGGATTTAGAAGAGGCAGAGGAACCAGAGACCAAATTGCAAACATGCGCTGGATTATGGAGAAAGCTAGAGAGTTCCAGAAAGACATCTATTTCTGCTTCATTGACTATGCAAAAGCCTTTGACTGTGTCGACCACGGCAAACTATGGCAAGTTCTTAAAGAAATGGGAGTGCCAGATCACCTCATCTGTCTCCTGAGAAATCTCTATGTGGGACAAGAAGCTACAGTTAGAACTGGATATGGAACAACTGATTGGTTCAAAATTGGGAAAGGTGTACGACAAGGCTGTATTTTGTCTCCCTGCTTATTTAACTTATATGCAGAATTCATCATGCGAAAGGCTGGGCTGGATGAATCCCTAGCCGGAATTAAGATTGCCGGAAGAAATATCAACAACCTCAGATATGCAGATGACACAACCTTGATGGCAGAAAGTGAGGAGGAATTAAAGAACCTTTTAATGAGGGTGAAAGAGGAGAGCGCAAAATATGGTCTGAAGCTCAACATCAAAAAAACGAAGATCATGGCCACTGGTCACATCACCTCTTGGCAAATAGAAGGGGAAGAAATGGAGGTAGTGAGTGATTTTACTTTCTTGGGCTCAGTGATCACTGCAGATGGTGACAGCAGCCATGAAATTAAAAGACGCCTGCTTCTTGGGAGAAGGGCAATGACAGGCCTAGACAGCATCTTGAGAAGTAGAGACATCACCTTGCCAACAAAGGTTCGTATAGTTAAAGCTATGGTTTTCCCAGTAGTGATGTATGGAAGTGAGAGCTGGACCATAAAGAAGGCTGATCGCCGAAGAATTGATGCTTTTGAATTATGGTGCTGGAGGAGACTCTTGAGAGTCCCATGGACTGCAAGAAGATCAAACCTCTCCATACTGAAGGAAATCAACCCTGAGTGCTCACTGGAAGGACAGATTGTGAAGCTGAGGCTCCAGTACTTTGGCCACCTCATGAGAAGAGAAGACTCCCTGGAGAAGACCCTGATGTTGGGAAAGATGGAGGGCACAAGGAGAAGGGGACGGCAGAGGACGAGATGGTTGGATAGTGTTTTCAAGGTTACCAGCATGAGTTTGACCAAACTGCGGGAGGCAGTGGAGGACAGAGGTGCCTGGCGTTCTCTGGTCCATGGGGTCACGAAGAGTCGGACACGACTAAACGACTAAACAACAACAACAACAACAAATCAAGACCACCCCCAGAAACATTATGCATACATCACAGGTGTGTAACCTAAGACCACCCCTCAGATATATCCCACCTACACCACAAAAATTTAAATGTTGTTTTTCTCTTGTCCTTGTTTATCTCCTGTCTGACAGGTTACTTGATTGGATTTCCTGGGGCGCCTGGCCATTCTTTTGTAGTGGTAAAATACTTATTTCCTGGGCCAGGTCACAGGCTCACACCTTATTCAAACAGACATATCCTTGAGACAGGATTTGTGAGGAAAGAGACAATGGGGAGGCTTTTCCAGTCAGTTTAGGAATCAAAATGGTTCCAGGTTGGTCTTCCTGTGTTGATCTATGTATGTGCAGTTATGAACATTACCATATATCTAAGACCATAAAATTCCTATCACAGTTGGTACACTTATGAACATTTGACTAACATTTAAGACCTCAAAATTCCTATCACATAAGTAAATTGCCATTCTTGGCTACGAGGAGGGTGAAGTGTTCAGCTAAGACATTATCTCTGGTGGCAGCAGGAATAAAGGGGGTGTTTAGTGGGACGCGGGTGGCGCTGTGGGTTAAACCGCAGAGCCGAGCACCGCAACCTCAGAGTCGCCCGCGATTGGACCTAATGGCCCTTCCCACTACAGTCCTATGACTCTGCTTCCAGGGGGCGGGGGGGCAATCTCCCCCTCCCCCTGGGTAAATGAACTGGCTTCCTAGAGAGGCAGGAAGTGACGGGGGGGGGGAAGGCAATGTTGGAGGGGTGGGGTCTCCATGCACATCCCCGGAAGAGAAGGAGGCCTGCAAAGGAGGAAAGAGGTGCAACATTTCAGGGGAAGGGGAGATTTGGGGTGCAGGGAGGGAGAAGAATTTGCTTTCCCTCCCCATGAATCTACAAACAAGGCAAGGAAGGGCTGCCCCCCTTTCCCTCTGGGAATCAGGAGAGGCACTCTGCAATGGGCTGCAAAAAGGGGAGGGGCAATTTGGAGGGGAGAGGGTCTCCATCCTCATTCGGGGGGGGTTATTTGGGGAGGGGGATGGGAGAAGGATTTGCTTTCCCTCTCCCGGAATCTACAAACAGGGCAGCTGGGAAAGGAGGCGGGAGGGGTTGCAAATAAAGCAGAGAGGGGTCTCGCCCTTTTCCTGTGGGAATCGGGGGGGGGGGGTGATAAAGGCCACCCTGCTGCCCAACACGTTTTGCATGGCAAGATCCTTTTTGAAGCGCAGAGATAAACCAGCCTCCTAGTGGGGGGGGGGAGAGACATTTTGCTTCCCGAGACGAACCAGAGAAGGGCTCTCCCCCCCACCCCACCCCTGCAACCTGACTGGGACACTGAACCAGTTGTGCCAGTTTCACCCCACGACCGTGGCTCCCCGGGGCTGTGGGTGCCATTCAGTATGCATGGCCCTGGCACCGAAATTTGTGGGTGCCCGGCCCCTTCATGGGGAAATGGGTGGGTGCTCAGGGACCCGGGGAGTTGGCACCTATGCACTGAAAGGCACCAGGTGACACCCCCCCCATTTTAGACCCAGCCTCCTAACCCATTTTTGTGTATTTCTTCACACTCAGCCTGGAACACCCCCTCCCTTGGCCTCCTGCGTCAGGGAGCCGGTCTGGGCGGGAGGGGAGAGAGAGACAGATTCACAAATACTTACACCAAAAGTCAATAGTTTCTGTTTCTTTTGTGATAATCTCAAGTGTTCCAGAGCTTTCTTAATTAGAATTTGGGAGTATTAATTTATTATTATTGGTATTTGTACAGTATTAGTAAAACGTATGCTCTCTATGTAAATGTCTCCCACTCTAAATAAATCTGCCTTTCTATGAAGTGCTCTCAGACCTCCAGGTATAGGGCGGTATAGAAATTCAATCAATAAAAAATATAATAATAATTATTTCTGCATTTTTCTCCTTAAAGAGCGGCTTCAGTGTGGTGTAGTGGTTAAGAGCAGTAGACTCGTAATCTGGTGAACCAGGTTCTCATCTTCGCTCCTCCACATGCAGCTGCTGGGTGACCTTGGGCCAGTCACACTTCTTTGAAGTCTCTCAGCCCCACTCACCTCACAGAGTGTTTGTTGTGGGGGAGGAAGGGAAAGGAGAATGTTAGCCGCTTTGAGACTCCTTCGTGTAGTGATAAAGCGGGATATCAAATCCAAACTCTTCTTCTCCCTGCATTAAAATGCATCGTGGCAACAGCTGAGAGAGTCCCAGAAGTGGCCCAGTTTACGCCTCCTCCAAATCGCCTCCAGGCAGCGTAATGGCCTCTGAGGGACTGTTTGGACCTTCTCTTCTTAAAGATGGAGTGGAAAGAGGAGCCAGGCAGCTTCCTCAGGTAGGGAAAGGCAACGGGAGCAGGGAGGAGGGAAGAGGCACAGATGGGACCACCCAGCCTCCCTCTGTGTTGAGTGGGGATGATGGGGATCTAAGAGAACCTCTGTTTTCTTCCTCTTCTTCTTCTTCCAGGCCCTCTTGACCTTTGAGGAGGTGGCTGTGTTCTTCACGGAGGAGGAGTGGGCTCTGCTGGATCCAGGCCAAAGAGCTCTGCACAAGGAAGTCATGCAGGAGAATTATGAGATGGTGACCTCTTTAGGTAAGGGCAGATTTTTATTCCTCCTGGCTGTTAGATGTTGGAGGTGTGGCTCCTCTGTTTGAGCCATTTATTCATGTCATATCTTCTTCTTTGGCGAATCCTCGTAGCTGAGTAAGATTGTCTTCCTTGAACACGGTCTTAATGGTGTGTGACTGTCTGTTGAGTTCAATTCTGGATCCACACCTCCTTCTACATTGGGAACCATAGATTTCTGGGCGGGAGTTAATCATAGTGAGGGTTTGCCAAACGTACTTTCCGCTTAGCTTGCTTCTCCCTTTTGTCTTGAGTTTGTGCTTCTTCGAAGTCCATGACGCCTTCGGTATAGGCTATTCTCTAATTGGAGCCAAATTTTCTGTGCTTATACTTCATTTTTATACATTTGCCTTGAAAGCGTCTTTAAACCCCTTTAGTTGTCCACCAGTATTTCAACTTTCCATTCTTTTTTTTTTCATTTCATTTTTTTAAAAAAGAATTTTTATTGCAAAGTAAATACATCAATACCAAGCCATACATAAAGAATAAATTTGAAAAAAGAAAAGAGAAAAAAAGAAGAAAAATGCGAAGAAACACTATTTTACAATAAACACTATTTTACAAAATAATAGTAGTAATAGACTTCCATTACTCTCCCAACACTTCCTTTCACATTTCGTATTTTATCCGTATTTCAGTATTATTTTCACTTTAATATATAGATGTGCGTGTGTGTGTTTCCCATTTTCCATTCACAAGGTCTTTCTAGACACAGCCAAATTTTTACATTAGAACATTGTCTTTCTAAATAATCATTCAAGCACTTCCATTCCTTCTTGACTGTATTCATTGGCTTTAGTCTTATTATATCCGTCAGTTTGGCCAGTTCCAAATAATTCACATAATTTACATAACCATTCCTCTTTAGTCGGTACCTGGTTACCCTTCCAGTATGTAGCCACCAGGATTCTCACCGCAGATGTCATGCACAAGAAGAATTTAGTATTTTCTCTAGAAATATCACTAGTCAATATTCCCAAAAGGTATGCTTCTGATCTTTTGCTATGTGAAGTTCTTAGTAACTTTTTTATTTCTTCATGGATCGTGTCCCAGAACTTTCTGATCTGTGGACATGTCTACCACATACGGTTTTGTTGTTTAGTCATTTAGTCATGTCCGACTCTTCGTGTACCCATGGACCAGAGCACGCCAGGCACTCCTGTCTTCCGCTGCCTCCCGCAGTTTGGTCAAACTCATGCTGGTAGCTTTGAGAACACTGTCCAACCATCTCGTCCTCTGTCCTCCCCTTCTCCTTGTGCCCTCCATCTTTCCCAACATCAGGGTCTTTTCCAGGGAGTTTTTTCTTCTCATGAGGTGGCCAAAGTATTAGAGTCTCAGCTTCAGGATCTGTCCTTCCAGTGAGCACTCAGGGCTGATTTCATATGGTAGAAGGTTCCAATCTGCTTTGTGCATCTCCAACACTTATTACCAAGCGATTTATTCATTTTAGCCAATCTCTCTGGTGTTAAATACCACCTATGGTGCATTTTCAGGTAGTTTTCTCTTATGAAATAATAACATGCTTTAAAATTAATATTTTTTGTCCACAGTTTTTTCCACTCTTTATATTCAATTACATAACCCAAGTCCTGCTCCCATCTTATAATAATAATAATAATAATAATAATAATAATAATAATAATAATAATAATAATTTATTTATACCCCGCCCATCTGGCTGAGTTTCCCCAGCCACTCTAGGCGGCTCCCAATCAGTGTTAAAAACAGTACAGCATTACATATTAAAAACTTCCCTGAACAGGGCTGCCTTAAGATGTCTTCTGAATGTCAGGTAATTATTTATCTCTTTGACATCTGATGGGAGGGCGTTCCACAGGGCGGGCGCCACTACCGAGAAGGCCCTCTGTCTGGTTCCCTGTAGCCTCACTTCTCGCAATGAGGGAACCGCCAGAAGGCCCTCGGCGCTGGATCTCAGTGTCCGGGCTGAACGATGGGGGTGGAGACGCTCCTTCAGGTATACAGGACCGAGGCCGTTTAGGGCTTTAAAGGTCAGCACCAACACTTTGAATCGTGCTCGGAAACATACTGGCCTTTCCCTTTTCCTCTTTTTTGTATTTGAGTATTCTGTAACAGCATGTACATTCTGGAGAGAGTCTTTTGGTTTTTCTGTAAAACCTCCTTCTCTAAGATCGATGCTTTATTATCAAACCCTTTTAACATCCTATCTTTTTCAAAGGTCGCCCTAAACTGGTAATATTCTAGCCAATTTATCCCTAGTTGTTTGAGTTCTTCAGACCTTTTCAGTTTCATCCACCAAGTCTATGTTAGTTGGCCCAGTTATTGTTCATGTTATTCTTATGAATGGCAGTTGACTCTATACGTGATATCCACCAAGGGTTTTTTGTTAGAACTTTGGATTTATTCCTCTCCCAAACTTTGAATAAGGCATTCCTCACTAGGTGGTTCGTGAAGCCTTTATGTGCTTGTATTTTATCATGGCATAAGTAGCCATGCCACCTGAAAACCTTGTCCCCGCCCTCTAAATCCAAGACTTCGGTATTCCTAAGCAACATCCACTCTTTCAACCAAGTCCAGCATGCAGCCTCAAAGTACATTCTGAGGTCCGGGACCACGAACCGTCCTCTTTCTCTGGGTTCCGTCAACAATTTAAATTTCATTCTTGCTTTTCTGCCCTGCCAAATAAAATTGGCCAGGTCCCTCTGCCAATCTTTAAAACACTTTGTCCCAATAATTATTGGAATTGTCTGAAAGACAAAGAGGATTTGGGGAAGTACTGTCATTTTAATCATTGGTATTCTTTCCATTCTTAAATTGGGAATAGAATAGTTGCTTTGGAAGATGATAATCGGGCATCTGAACAATATGACCAGTCCAATGGAGGTGATGTTGAAGATTGGACTTTATAGGAATGCTGTACTTTTGTCAGTAGGTAACTCTTCATAAGCTGATATTGTTGTATGAAATGCTCACCCCCCAAAAAATCCTATGTAAAATATAGAAAGAGACTGACAGGTTAATAATGGTGGCATGAGGTTTCCTGGTCCACGTCATTTATTAACTTTTAATGGTCCACCAGATACTTTGCTGTCTTTGCTTCAAAAGATTAATACTTTTGTATATTTTTTACAGTCACATATATATTTAAACAGCACTTCTGTTTTTCTTATTCCACATAGCAGAGGGTCTGATACTCAAGTCTGAGCTCATCTCCTCACTTGGAACAGAAAAATACAGGGATGTTGTCCTGGACCAATTGAGAGGTACATACTTCCACTTTGCTGTGAGACTGTAACTTTCTATGTCTCCTTTCAGTGTGTACAAAGATCCCTTTTGGATCAGAGCGAGGGCCAATCTTTTCCAGCATCCTGGTGCAGGTTTAGGTGATGTGAACAGTTTCCTGGAATGTATCAGCCAGATATTACAGATCAGGGAGGAAGGAGAAAACTGAATACAGAGGCATAGCATTTTCACAGGAGGGGGAAGATGGAGAAAGTGTGTCCCTCCAGAGGTTGCTGCACTACAACTCCCATCAGCCTGGGTCATTGGACTTCTTTAGTTGGGTTGATGGTACTTAGAGTCCAACCACATCTGGAGGGCCATAGATGCCTCAACTCAGCATAGAAGGTTTCTCTTGGTGTTCAGTGTTACATGGGAGTTGAAGGTAGAACTGGATACTAAGGGTTCTTGAGACTATTTTTAGATTTCCTTTCCTTTCATATAAATTTGGTACATAGGAGTGGGAAGAATACTGGAGGTGTTAAAAGAAGAGAAGGTGCTGATTGGTCTTGCTGTGTCTTAAGTTCTCTGGTTCTCTTCCTTGAAGACCTAACAATATTATCTTTCTCTCCCACTTTAAACCAGGTGATGGAGAAGGCAATCAGAATTTTGAGGGGCCATCTGTAAAGTACTTCACTGCGAGTGAACACCTTAGGACACATCTTCAAACTAACACGGGGGAGAAACTCTTTAAATGTATGGAGTGTGGGAAGAGTTTCAGTGAAATTGGAATACTTATCATACATCAAGGAATTCACACAAAGGAGAAACCATTTAGATGTAGGGAGTGTGGAAAGAGCTTCAGTAAGAATGGAACTCTTTCAAGACATCAACGAACTCACACAGGGGAGAAACCATTTAAATGTTTGGAGTGTGGGAAGAGCTTCAGTGAGAATGGATCTCTTGCAAAACATCAACGAACTCACACAGGGGAGAAACCATTTAAATGTATGGATTGTGGGAAGGGTTTCATTGAGAGAGGAGCTCTCACAAAACATCAACGAACTCACACAGGGGAGAAACCATTTAAATGTATGGAGTGCGGAAAGAGCTTCAGTGAAAATGGAAAACTTACTGTACATCAACGAACTCACACGGGTGAGAAACCATTTAAATGTATGGAATGTGGAAAGAGCTTCATCTGTAGTTGGAAACTCACCGAGCACCAACAGAGTCACACCGGGGAGAAACCATTTAAATGTAAGGATTGTGGGAAGGGTTTCAGTGAAGGTGCAAAACTGACAATACATCAACGAACTCATATAGGGGAGAAACCATATAAATGTATGGAGTGTGGGAAGGGTTTCATTCAGTGTGGAGCTCTTACAACGCATCTACGAACTCACACAGGAGAGAAACCCTTTAGATGTATGGTTTGTGGACAAAGCTTCAGTTACAATGGAATACTTACTGTACATGAACGAACTCACACGGGTGAGAAACCATTTAAATGTATGGAGTGTGGGAAGGGTTTCATTGAGAGTGGAGCTCTTAGAAAACATCAACGAACTCACACAGGTGAGAAACCATATAGATGTTTGTATTGTGGGAAGTGCTTTAGTCAGAGTGGAGCTCTTACAAGACATAAACGATCTCATACAGGGGAGAAACCATTTAAATGTTTGGAGTGTGGAAAGAGCTTTATTTGTAGTTGGAAACTCACTGTGCACCAACATAGTCACACCGGAAAAACCATTTAAATGTATGGATTGTGGGAAGGGTTTCAGTGAAGGTGGACAACTTACAAGACATCCAAAAACACATACATGGGGGTAACCGTATAAATGTTTGGCATGTGGAAACAGTTTCAGTGAACCTTCAAATTTGACCATACATCTACAAACTTACATGAGAGAAACCTGCATAGAGCTTCAGTCACAATGGAATACAGTGGTACCTCAGGTTAATAACTTAATTCGTTTTGGAGGTCTGTTCTTAACCTGAAACTGTTCTTAAACTGAGGTACCACTTTAGCTAATGGGGTCTCCCACTGTCGCCACGTGATTTCTTTTCTCATCCTGAAGTAAAGTTCATAACCCATCTGTAACCTGAAGCGTCTGTAACCCAAGGTACCACTGTACTTACTGTACAGGAATGAACCATTTAAATGTATTGATCATGGGAAGAGTTTCAGTGAGAGTGGAGCTCTTACAACACATCAACGATCTCACACAGGGGAGAAACCATTTAAATGTATGGATTGTGGAAGCTGCTTCAGTAAGAGTAACTCTTAGGAAACATCAACGATCTCACAGACAGGGACGGATTTACGTATAAGCTAAACAAGCTATAGCTTGGGGCCTCACTCTCAAAAAAATTTGAAGGAAAAAGCCTGGATGTACATTTCCAAAATATAAGATAAAAAATAAAACCAACATACAGGAACAGTGTTTTGTGTTGTGTAGGTGCCTATGATGAAAAATATTCATCTTTATTAGTAGGCCTATATTATTATTCGCATTCAGAAGCGAACGCAACCTGCGTCTGCGCGGGTCACGAATTCGCTGCTTCTGCACATGACATCATTTTGACCATATGCACAAGAGGCAAAACCCGGAAGTAATGTGCTCCGTTACTTCCAGGTCGCTGCAGCGCGCAACCTGAAAATATCCTGAAGCTACTTCAACCCGAGGTATGACTCTACAGTTCCCTATTACCTCCACTTGCTACAATAATACTATATATAAATATAGTACATTTCTTTAAATGTCACCCAGATGTTACAAAGACAGATACTTCTTTTTCTTTGATCATTCATAGCTGAGAAGGAGAAAAAGCCATCCTTTCCTCGTCTGGCTCTTTGTCCCATTCAGACTCCTCAGCACTGTTCTGGGCGGCTGTGTCCCTGACAACCGTGGTGCTTAGGAAGCAGGATTGGCTCTAGAATCCTAGAACTGAAGAGTTGAAAGGGACTCCAAAGGTCAAGTCCAACTCCCTGTTATAGGAACAGCACCACAAAGCCCATTTTTATAATTGCAACAAAGGAACAATGAAAACACAGAAAGACTGGAATGGTTGTCTTACGCGCACAAAGTAAGCTTTAAAGTGTCCTATGTCGTTTATATTTTATGAAGCCATTGTTTTGCAATAGCTTCTCATTCATGGCTACGTTAACGGCAAAGTGGATAAAATCCCTGGTGGCAGCTGGAATAAAGGAGGTGCTGAGGGGAACAACCAACATATGGAGGGAAGGTGGCACAGGGGAATGTGGGCATTGCCAGTGGTTTCAGGAGAGTCATTTCCCTGTGGAGAGAGGGATCTCTGTGCCCACGTTTTTTATGTTTGATGTTTTATCATGTTTTTAATATTCTGTTGGGAGCTGCCCAGAGTGGCTGGGGGAACCCAGCCAGATGAGCAGGGTATAAATAATAAATTATTATTGTAGCTATTACTATTGGCACATCTTTCAGATATCTGTAGAAAGAGCAGGTGTACAGGAGGCTGAAAGCAGAGTTCACCTGGAGCTGCTTCTCCCTCTGCCGGCATTGAGCATTTGCCCAAGAAGCAGCCACAACAGGTGCTGCAAGATGCCCTCAGTTGGACTCTCGGCCTGAAAGTGAGATGCCTTTGACTGGACTTAACCATCCAGGGAGGACCACCTTTTAGGGTTGTCTTCCATTAATGCTCTAAACTCCTTTCCAGGAGGAGGCTTTTCAAAAATTGGGGTGGGGTGTGTTGTCTTTCGCTGCCTCTGCGCAGAATCGAACCCATGAATTTCTCACTAAATAAACTGGAATATAGAGCTTGCCGGCTGGGAAGGAAATTCATGTTTGCAGGGGGAGGGGGAGGCGGATCTCCTGCCCCTCCCCCTCCCTCTGGGTCAATGAGCTCCGCTTCCTAGAGAGGCAGGAAGTTAATTTTTTTGGGGGGGTAGGCAATTTGGAGGGGAGGGGTCTCCATCATCATTCGCGGAAGAGAAGCGGACTTGGAGAAGAGGAGAAAGAGGTGCCGCATATTGGGGGGTTATTTGGGGAGGGGGGGTGGGAGAAGGATTTGCTTTGCCTCCCCCTGAAACTACAAACAGGGCAGCTGGGAAAGGAGGCGGGAGGATTGCGGGGGGGGGCCTGCCCTTTCTCTGTAGAAATCGGGGGGGGGGCTGGATGCAGGCCATCCTGTTGCAAAGTGGGGTCCCCCTCCCCCAACAGGGTTTGCATTGCAAGATCCTTTTCGAAGCGCAGAGATCAAGCCAGGCTCCCATGGTGGGGGGAGGGGTGAAGACACTTGAGACGAACCACAAAAGGGTCCCCCCCCAGTGCAACTTAATTACAGAGGGATTTGCAGCCCCGCCCTGTGCATGTTGACTCAGCAGTCAGTCCTTCTCCGTTCAAGGGGGGGGGGGCAGCCCCATCCCACCTTGTGATGCTCCTTAATAATAATAATAATAATAATTTATTATTTGTACCCCGCCCATCTGGTTGGGTTTCCCCAGCCACTCTGGGCGGCTTCCAACAAAGATAAAAGATACACTGAAATGTCACATATTAAAAACTTCCCTGAACAGGGCTGCCTTCAGATGTCTACTGAATGTCAGGTAGATGTTTATCGCTTTGACATCTGATGGGAGGGCGTTCCACAGAGCGGGCGCCACTACCAAGAAGGCCCTCTGCCTGGTTCCCTGTAACCTGGCCTCTCGCAGTGAGGGAACCGCCAGAAGGCCCTCGGAGTTGGACCTCAGTGTCCGGGCAGAACGATGGGGGAGGAGACGCTCCTTCAGATATACTGGACCGAGGCCGTTTAGGGCTTTAAAGGTCAGCACCAACACTTTGAATTGTGCTCGGAAACGTACTGGGAGCCAATGTAGGTCTTTCAAGACCGGTGTTATATGGTCTCGGTGGCCGCTCCCAGTCACCAGTCTAGCTGCCGCATTCTGGATTAGTTGTAGTTTCCGGGTCACCTTCAAAGGTAGCCCCACGTAGAGCGCATTGCAGTAGTCCAAGCGGGAGATAACCAGAGCATGTACCACTCTGACGAGACAGTCTGCAGGCAGATAGAGTCTCAGCCTACGTACCAGATGGAACTGGTACACAGCTGCCCTGGATACAGATTTGACCTGTGCCTCCATGGACAGCTGTGAGTCCAAAATGACTCCCAGGCTGCGCACCTGGTCCTTCAGGGGCACAGTTACCCCATTCAGGACCAGGGAATCCTCCACACCTGCCCGCCTCCTGTCCCCCAAAAACAGTACTTCTGTCTTGTCAGGATTCAACCTCAATCTGTTAGCCGCCATCCATCCTCCAACCGCTTCCAGACACTCACACAGGACCTTCACCGCCTTCACTGGTTCTGATTTAAAAGAGAGGTAGAGCTGGGTATCATCTGCATACTGATGAACACCCAGCCCAAACCTCCTGATGATCTCTCCCAGTGGCTGCATGTAAATGTTAAAAAGCATGGGGGAGAGGACAGAACCCTGAGGCACCCCACAAGTGAGAGCCCAGGAGTCTGAACACTCATCCCCCCCCCACCACTTTCTGAACACGGCCCAGGAGGAAGGAGCGGAACCACTGTATGACAGTGCCCCCAGCTCCCAGCCCCTCAAGACGGTCCAGAAGGATGTTATGGTCGATTGTATCAAAGGCCGCTGAGAGATCCAGCAGAACTAGGAAACAGCTCTCACCTTTGTCCCTAGCCCGCCGGAGATCATCAACCAGTGCGACCAAGGCAGTTTCAGTCCCATGATGAGGCCTGAATCCCGACTGGAAGGGATCCAAATGGTCCGCTTCTTCCAGGCGTGCCTGGAGTTGTTCAGCAACCACTCGCTCAATCACCTTGCCCAAGAATGGAAGATTTGAGACTGGGCGATAATTGGCCATCGTGGCCGCATCTAACGATGGTTTTTTAAGAAGCGGTTTAATAACCGCCTCTTTCAGCGGGTCTGGGAAGGCTCCCTCACGGAGGGAAGCATTCACCACCCCACGAAGCCCATCGCCCAGTTCTTCCTGGCTAGCTTTTATAAGCCAGGATGGGCAAGGATCCAGGAGACAGGTGGTTGGCTTCACTCGTCCAAGCAGCCTGTCCACATCCTCGGAGGTAACAGATTGGAATTGATCCCACACAACTTGACTAGACCGGACTCTAGCACTCTCCCGCCCCGGCCCTGCTCCCATGGTGGAGTCTACTTCTTCCCGAATCTGAGCGATTTTATCTGCAAAAAACTTTGCAAAATCATTGCAGGAGAACATGTGGCCCGTACTGGGCCCTGATGTTGCAGGTGGTTCCGCTAAATTGTGAACCACCTGAAAAAGTCTCCTGCTGCTGTTTTCTGCAGATGCAATAGAGGCGGTGAAGAAAGTCTTCTTCGCCGTCGCTATCGCCACTTGGTAGGCTCGACGTTGAGCTCTAACCTGTGTCCGGTCAGATTCGGAATGAGTTATCCGCCACCGGCGCTCTAGCCGTCTCAACGATTGTTTCATTGCCCTCAGATCCATGGAAAACCACGGGGCTCTCCGGGCTCCATGCAATCGGAGAGGGCGCTTCGGAGCCAAACAGTCAATAGCCCTGGTTAACTCCACATTCCAGCGGGCCACCAGGGAATCGGCTGAAAGGCCATCAACATGGGATAAAGCATCCCCTACCACTCTCTGGAAACCATTTGGATCCATTAAGTGGCGGGGGCGGACCATCCGAATCGGTCCCACCTCCCTGCAGAGGGGATGGGTCGCAGAGAAGTCCAGTTGCACCAGGAAGTGATCTGACCATGGCACTTCTTTTGTTTCGCTTTTACTTAGTGTCAGATCACCAACATCCATAGAGGTAAACACCAGGTCCAAGGCATGTCCGCGGCTATGGGTTGGGCCAGACTTATTCAGGGACAGCCCCATGGAGGCCATGCTTTCCACGAAGTCCCGAGCGGCCCCTTGTAACACCCTGCTTAACACCCTCCATCTCCCTTCTCACTGCTGCCCCCCCCCCATCGCTCCCCCCAGGCTCTGCGTCCTGCTTCAGGGAGCCGGTCTGTAACGTAGGGGAGGGGTGAGCTCCTCCAGGACCCTGATCTGCCCCCTCTTAAATCTGCTGCTAAAGCCCCTCCCTCAGTGGGGCGGAGATCGGGAGGGCAAGCAGGGGAGAGGAAGTGGAAGCACCTAGAGAACAGAGTCGCCTCTGCATTGGGAGAGAGGGAGGAGATTTCGAATTGGGTGGGGGTGAAAGGTGGACAGTTCCCTTGACATTCGCTTGACATTGGCCTCCGGAGCTTCCTGAGTAAGAAAGAGGCTCATGTGAGAAGGAAACAAAAGGATGCAATAATTTGCTTCTTGGGAAGGGGCAGGCCCTTTCAGAAATCCTAGTCTGGCTGGCTGAGGTTGCTTTGGCACAAAGGAAAGAGCCCTGTTGGGTTTCCCATGTTGGGGGGTGCAGTTGGGGAGGGTTTGCTGTGCTGCTTTTGTGCCCCAAAACTGGAGGGAAGAGGAACATTTTCCATTTCCTGAAGCATGAAAAAGCCCCTCATCAGTTTCCCTCCTGCTTGGCAAATAGAAGGGGAAGAAATGGAGGCAGTGAGAGATTTTACTTTCTTGGACTCCATGGTCACTGCAGATGGTGACAGCAGCCACGAAATTAAAAGACGCCTGCTCCTTCGGAGAAAAGCAATGACAAACCTAGACAGCATCTTAAAAAGCAGAGACATCACCTTGCCAACAAAGTTCCATATAGTTAAAGCTATGGTTTTCCCAGTAGTGATGTATGGAAGTGAGAGCTAGACCATAAAGAAGGCTGATCGCCAAAGAATTGATGCTTTTGAATTATGGTGCTGGAGGAGACTCTTGAGAGTCCCATGGACTGCAAGAAGATCAAACACATCCATTCTTAAGGAAATCAGCCCTGAGTGCTCACTGGAAGGACAGATCGTGAAGCTGAGGCTCCAATACTTTGGCCACCTCATGAGAAGAGAAGACTCCCTGGAAAAGACCCTGATGTTGGGAAAGATGGAGGGCACAAGGAGAAGGGGACGACAGAGGACGAGATGGTTGGATAGTGTCTTCGAAGCTACCAGCATGAGTTTGACCAAACTGCGGGAGGCAGTGGAAGACAGGAGGGCCTGGCGTGCTCTGGTCCATGGGGTCACGAAGAGTTGGACACGACTAAACGACTAAACAACAACAACACAACTATTTCATATATGTTTCACAGTATGTTTTTGGATTTCGCATTTGTAATTAGAATTTATGAGTATTGATTTATTAGTACTGGTATTTGTAATTTGTAAAAGGTATGCTGTCTGTGTAAATGTCTCCCACCCTAAATAAATCTGCCTTTCTATGAACCGCTGAGACCTCCGGGTATAGAGTGGAATATAAATACAATTCTGTAATAATAATATTAATAATAATAATTTCTGCATTTTTCTCTTTAAGGACCTGCTCCCTGCATTGAAATGCATTGTGGCAACAGCTGAGAGCGTCCCAGAAGTGGCCTAGTTTACGCCTCCTCCGTCCTTTCCACTGGCAACGCAATGGCTTCTGAGACCCCCTCTGAACGGTCTGTTCTTAAAGGTGGAGTGGAAAGAGGAGCCAGGCAGCTTCCTCAGGTAGGGAAAGAGCAACGGGAGGAGGGCAGAGGCACAGATGGGACCACCCAGCCTCCCTCTGTGTTGAGTGGGGATGATGGGGATCTAAGAGAAGCTCTGTTTTCTTCCTCTTCTTTCAGGCTCTCTTGACCTTTTTAGAGGTGGCTGTGTTTTTCACGGAGGAGGAGTGGCCTCTGCTGGATCGTGGCCAAAGAGCTCTGTACAAGGAAGTCATGGAGGAGAATTATGAGATGGTGGCCTCTCTAGGTGAGGGTACATTTTTATTCCTCTTGGCTGTTAGACGTTGGAAATGTAAAACTGCTGTTTGAGCCATTTATTCATGCTGTGTCTTCTTCTTTGGCAAATCCTCATAGTCAAGTCTTCCATGAACACGGTCTTAACTGTGTGTCTGTAAGTGACTGTAGAGTCAAATTCTGGATCCATACACCGTGGGGACATAGGTTTCCGGGCAGGAGTTAATCACAGTGAAGTTTTGCCAAACATGCTTTTCCTCTTAGCTTGTTTCTCCCTTTTTTCCTGAGCCTTGTGATTCTTCATAGTCCATGAAGCCTTTGGTAAAGCAATTTTCCAGTTGGCACTCTTGCAGGCCAGTGTTTTCTATGCCTATACTTCATTTCTTAAAGTTTGCCTTGAGAGTATCTTGAAGCCTCTTTTGTTGTCCGAAGTGATGTTGAAGATTGTAGTTTATAGCAACACTGTACTTTTGTCAGTAGGTAACTCTTCAGAAGCTTATATTGTGGTATGAATTCCCCCAAAAAACCTAAAAAGGGAAAATCTACAAAGAGACTCACAGGTTAATAATGGTGGCATGAGATTTCCTGGTCCACGTCATTTATTAGCTTTTAATGGGCCAGCAGATACTTTATTGTCTTTGCCTCAAAAGATTAATATTGTTGTATATTTTTAGAGTCATATAAAATAATATCGGAAGTTACAAACCGTCCTTCTTGCGAAAGCTTTGGCTTACGAGCTCCGCTAACCTAGAAGTAGGCGCTCCTGGTTGCGAACTTTGCCCCAGGATGCGAGCGGAATTGCCCCATTAGCGAAAGTGTGCCTCAGGTTAAGAACTGTTTCGAGTTGAGAATGGACCACTGGAACGAATTAAGTTCATAACCAGATGTATCACTGTATTACCACGAACTCCCATCTCTTGTGGGGACGCAATTAGTGCCAACGCCTTCTGTCAAGAGTTTGGGTGTAATCCTTGACGCCTCCCTTGCTATGGAAGCGCAGGTTGCAGCTACAACAAAGGCGGCATTTTTCCATCTTCGCCAAGCTAAGCAGTTGGTCCCTTACCTCTCTTGCCCAGACCTCGCCACTGTGATCCATGCGACAGTCACCTCCAGGCTTGATTATTGTAACTCACTTTACTTGGGGCTGCCCTTGAAGCTGATCCCAAAACTCCAGTGGGTACAGAATGCCGTGACAAGACTCTTTACGGGGTCTTTGCCGCGGGATCACATTCATCTAGTGTTATAACAGCTGCACTGGCTCCCAGTTTTAACCTTTAAAGCCCTATACGGCTTAGGACCCTCTTACCTAAGGGACCACCTCTCCTGGTATGTCCCACGAAGGACCTTACAATCTGCAAATAATAACATCCTGGAGATCCCGGGCCTCAGGGAGATTAGGCTGGCCAGGACCAGGGCCAAGGCCTTTTAGGCCCCAGTATGATGGAACGCTAAGCCACAAGAGATCAGGGCCCTGCGAGATTTGACATATTTCCGCAGGGCGTGTAAGACAGAGTTGTTGTGCCTGGCCTTTGATCATGGCTCAGCCTGTCTCCTTCTCTTTTTGTATATGAACTAGTACAAAAGAGGCCTCCCAGCATTTAAGATCAGCGTACACAGTTGGGCCTGACGAGCATTTACTGTTCCCAGCACTAACCCTGTGGAAAGCCATCTAATTAGAATTTATTTTGATTCCGACCTGTTTTTAGGACGTAATATAATTATTGTTTGATTTTATATCACTGTTATATATTTGATGTTAGCCGCCCTGAGCCCAGTCTAAGCTGGGGAGGGCAGGAAACAAATAAAAGTTCATTATTATTATTATTATTATGACTACTACCAATACAGCACTTATGTTTTACTTAGTCCACATAGCAGAGACTCTGATACTCAAGTCTGAGCTCATCTCCTCGCTTGGAACAGAAAATTACAGGGATGTTGTCCTGGACCAATTCAGAGGTACATACTTCCACTTTGCTGTGAGACTGTAACTTTTTATGTCTCCTTTCAGTGTGTAGGTATATAAAAAGAGCCCTTTTGGATCAGAACGAGGGCCCATCTTTTCCAGCATCCTGGTGCAGGTTTAGGTGATGTGTACAGTTGGCTGGAAAGTATCAGTGAGATATTACAGATCAGGAAGGAAGGAGAAAACTGAATACACAGGCGTAGCATTTTCACAGGAGGGGGAAGATGGAGAAAGTGTCTCCCTCTGGATGTGGCTGCACTACAACTCCTATCATCCCTGGTCATTGGCCATCTTTACTTGGGTTGATGGTACTTAGAGTCCAACCACATCTGGAGGGCCATAGATGCCTCAACTCAGCATAGAAGGTTTCTCTTGGTGCTCAGTGTTACATGGGAGTTGAAGGTAGAACTGGATACTAAGGGTTCTTGAAACTATTTTCAGATTTCCTTTCCTTTCCTAAAAATTTGGTACATAGTAGAGGGAGGAATGATGGAGGTGTTAAAAAAAGAGAAGGTGCTGATTGGTCTTGCTGTGTCTTAAGTTCTCTGGTTCTCTTCCTTGAAGACCTAACAATATTTTCTTATCGCCCACTTTAAACCAGGTGATGGAGAAGGCAATCAGAATTTTGAGGGGCCATCTGTAAATTACTTCAGTTTGAGTGAACACCTTAGCACACATCTACAAACTAACACAGAGGAGAAACCATTTAAATGTGTGGAGTGTGGAAAGTGCTTCAGACGGAATGGAACTCTTACAACACATCTACGAATTCATACAGGGGAGAAACCCTTTAAATGTACGGAGTGTGGAAAGAGCTTCCGTCACAGTGTATCTCTCACAAAACATCAACAAATTCACAAAGGGGAGAAACCCTTTAAATGTATTGTGTGTGGAAGGAGCTTCAGGCAGTGTTCACACCTTACTAAACATCAACGAACTCACACAGGGGAGAAACCATTTAAATGTATGGAGTGTGGAAAGAGCTTCAGTCACAGTGGAGATCTTAAAAGACATTTCCAGACTCACACAGGGGAGAAACCATTTAAATGTATGGAGTGTGGGAAGAGCTTCAGTGAAAATGGAAAACTTACTGTACATCAACGAACTCACACGGGTGAGAAACCATTTAAATGTATGGAGTGTGGAAAGAGCTTCAGTGAAAGCGGAAATCTTAGTGTTCATCAACGAACTCACACAGGTGAGAAACCATTTAAATGTATGGAGTGTGGGAAGTGCTTCAGTGAGAATGGAACTCTTACAAGACATCAGCGAACTCACACAGGGGAGAAACCATATAAATGTGTGGCATGTGGAATGTGCTTCATTTGTAGTTCGACACTCACTGTGCATCAGCAAAGTCACACCGGGGAGAAACCATTTAAATGTTTGGAGTGTGGCAAGTGTTTCCTTCAGTGCTCACACCTTACTATACATCAACGATATCACACAGGGGAGAAACCCTTTAAATGTATTGAGTGTGGAAGGAGCTTCAGACAGTGTTCACACCTTACTAGACATCAACGAACTCACACAGGGGAGAAACCATTTAAATGTATGGAATGTGGGAAGAGCTTCAGTCACAGTGGAGGTCTTACAACACATCTACAGACTCACACAGGGGAGAAACCATTTAAATGTGAGGAGTGTGGGAAGAGCTTCAGTGAAAATGGAAAACTTACCATACATGTACGGACTCATACAGGGGAAAAACCATTTAAATGTATGGAGTGTGGAAAGAGCTTCAGCGAAAGCGGAAATCTTACCGTACATCAACGAATTCACACAGGGGAGAAACCGTTTAAATGTGAGGAGTGTGGGCAGAGCTTCAGTCGGAATGGAACTCTTACAACACATCTACGAATTCATACGGGGGAGAAACCATATAAATGTATGGAGTGTGGGCAGAGCTTCAGTGACAATGGATACCTTACTGTACATCAACGAACTCATACAGGGGAGAAACCATTTAGATGTATGGAGTGTGGGAAGTGCTTCAGTCACAGTGGAAACTTGAGACAACATCAGCGGATTCACACAGGGGAGAACCCATATAAATGCATGGAGTGTGGAAAGAGCTTCACTGAGAGTGGAACGCTTAGAAAACATCAACAGACCCACACAGGGGAGAAACCATATAAATGTATTGAATGTGGAAAGAGCTTCATCTGTAGTGGAACACTTAGAAATCATCAACGGACTCACACAAGGGAGTAACCATGTAGGAGTATGGAGTGTGGAAAGAACTTCAGTCCGAATATTCTTATTTTTTTGTGACCCCACCACATGTGAAACTAAAGTGCTTCAGTTTAATAAAGTACATACAAAATGTTTACAGACGCATAGGGGGGGAAACCATTTAGGTGTATGGAGGGTAGAAAGTTTTCCCCTCAAGAGTTCACTTCTTCCTTCAGATGAACAGGTTCCTATAGGCAGAAATCAAATTTAAACGCATTCTGTGTATGTGATATTCTGGTGTTTCAATGTAAAGTTGTACATTCATGTAGTAAAGTAATGAAGGTAACGTCTCATAATACTTAGTAAAGGATAAGCAGCTTTGTATTGTTAGGGAGAAGGAGTGTGAATCTGGAGTTGTTGCGTTTAGTGATGATGGGCTGAGAGTCGGCTTAATTTTGGTCTTTGGTTGAGAGAGTTGGAAAAGTTGATGTTTGGAGTTAGGAATGGATAGTTGTGAAAGGGGAGTGTGAGATTCGTGGTGTTGCCTTGCAAAAAGAGTTGGTTAAACTAGTATTATAGGAACGACGGCATGAGACGCATTCTTTTAACTGCAATAAAGCAACAAATAAGAAACAGGCTGAAAGCGACTTCTTATCTGCATAAAGTAATCCTGAAGCCCTCATACATGGTCTATAGGTCATACATTAATAGTGCTGCAATGCCTCCTCATTCTGTGAAGGGCAAGGTCTTCAGAAAAAACATAGCTGGTGGCAGCAGGAGTAAAGGGGGTGTTTAGTGGAAGAGGCAGAAAAGTCTCAGCTCTTAGCTGTGCATCTTGCATGAGGTGGGAAGGAGGCACAGGGAAGTATGAGTGGTGCCAGAGCACCTAGTGGCAGGTGACACAAGAGAGGGTGTAAAATACATCATTGGAAGCTCATGTCTAATTCTCCCCAAAGTAGCACACAGAGGGGAGAACCACAGGGGAACTTCCTACAAATCCATGAACTGCCATAAGGCTGCAACCACCTCAGGGCATTTAAGATAGAGAGGCTCCCTCCAGCTTTGCAATTGGGATTTAAGACATATCTACTATTACAGCCAACAAGAAACTTCCTTCCAAGCAATAGGGCACAAGGACAGGGTGTGAAGGGAAAGTTAACCCTTACCTCTCCATCTGTGGCACAAACACAACTCCAGTTGAAGAATGGAACACTTTTGGAAAGAAAAGATGCTGCAGGTACCAGTGAATCCCCTAGTTGGTCCATTTTCAACCCTAAACATCATGTGGCTACCCCAGGGCTACTGCTTTTGTGACAAGCAATAATAATATAATAATAATCTGATTGGGTTGACCCAGACACTCTGGACAACTTCCGACATAATAAAAACACACAAAACATCAATTATTAAATGCTTCCTGATACAGTATTATGTTTTGGAAAGTTGTGTACAGTGGTACCTCTGGTTACTAATGGAATCCATTCCGGAGGTCCGTTCATAACCGGAAACCGCTCGTAACATGAGGCGCGCTTTCGCTAATGGTGATTCCTGCTGCGTGCACGCTTCTGGTGTGTGATTTCCACTCGCATCCTGGGGCAAAGTTCACAATCAGGAGTGGCTACTTCCGGGGTGGCGGAGCTTGTAACCCGAAGCGTGTGCAACCAGAGGTACCACTGTAGCTGTTTATCTCTTTGACATCTGATGGGAGGGCGCCACTACCGAGCTCTCTGTCTGCTACCCTGTAATTTCTCACAGTGAGGGAACTGCCAGAAGACCCCCTGAAGAGGACCTCATTTTCCAGTCTGGATGATGGGGGTGGAGACGCTCCTTCGGGTATACTGGGCCAAGGCTGTTTAGGCCAGCACCAACATTTTGAATTGTGCTCGTAAACATACAGGGAGCCAGTGAAGATACTTTAGGACCAGTGTTATATGGTCTCAGTGGCCACTCCCAGTCAATAGTGTGGCTGCCACATTCTGGATTAGTTGTAGTTTCTGGGTCACCTTCAAAGGTAACCCCAAGCAGATCGCATTGCAGTGGTGCAAGTGGAAGGTAACTAGAGCATGCACCACTCTGGCAAGACAGTCTGCGGGCTGGTAGGGTCTCAGGAATAAAGGGGGAGTTTAGTGGGAGAACTAGGAAAGACCCAACTCCTCTGCATGTTTTGCACGACATGAGAAGGTGGGACAGGGGAGTGTGGGAGCATCTCGAATCAAGCAGGCATGTGACAAGAGTGTGCAAAATGCTTCACTGTAGGCTCATTGCTTATTTTCCCCAAAATGAAACCCATGGGGAGAAACCATATGGGGTAGTCTGCCCACTCCAGGTAACCCCCTCCCGAACCACAGCAGCATTCACACAACAGAATCTACCGTAGAGACAGGAAAAATCTCAAAAGTGGGGGGTCCATGATTTTGCTTTTGAAAAACAGGTTCTGCAGAACTTGCCCAATTGGGAAAATCTGTCGTATAGAACTCAGTGGGAATTACTTCTGAATAAAAATCCTTCGGATTGAACAGGAAGTTTACTCAGAAGTCAGTCCCACTCAATTCAATGGGGTTTACTCCCAGGTAACTGGTTAAAGACTAAAACAGTGTTTGTAAAGGGGGGGAGGGCATATGGATATTCCGAGGGGGCAACAGGTGAAGATCGTGTAAATGGGGGGCCAGGGCACGAGACTGGGGGGGGGCACAAAGGGAAGTGAGAAGTGAAGAAAGAAAAGCAGAGAAGTGCCCGTGCTTTGCAGTGGATTTATAAATAAAAACTATAAATAAAAAAAGGTCTATGTACAAGCAAAACATTTAAATAGCTACCTTTCTACCGTGGGGGGGAGCAAAGGAAGGAAAGAAGGTCGGGAGGGGGCCATGGTTGGAAAAAGGCGGAGGGACACGAGACTCAGTGACCGTGGACGGGGGGGGGGTCCTTTCCCACTACATTCTTAGGTCTCTGCTTGCAGGGAGGAGGAATGTCCCCCCCCTCTCCCCCTGGGTCAATAACTCGCTTCCTAGAGAGGCAGGAAGTGACGGAGGAGGGGGGTAGAGGCAATTTTGGAGGGGTGGGGTCTCCATGCACACCCCCGAAAGAGAAGGAGGCCTGCAAAGGAGGAGGGGAAAGGTGCAACATTTCGGGAGGGGGGTGATTTGGGGTGCAGGGAGGGAGAAGAATTTGCTTTTCCTCCCCATGAACCTACAAACAGGGCGGGGGGGGGATGAAAGCAAGGAAGGGCTCCCCCCTTTCCCTCTAGGAACCAGGAGCGGCAATCTGCAGTCGGCTGCAAGGTGGGGGGGGCGTCCTCCCCCCCAAACAAGGTTTGCATTTCGGGATCCTCTTGGAAGCGGAGACTCCGGGGTGGGGGAGACATTTCGCTTCCCGAGACGAACTAGAGAAGGGCTCTCCCCCCCCCCACCCAGCCTAACTGGAACAGGGAACCAGTTGTGCCA
The DNA here is from genome assembly GCF_964234715.1 of Podarcis melisellensis. Lineage (NCBI taxonomy): Eukaryota > Metazoa > Chordata > Lepidosauria > Squamata > Lacertidae > Podarcis > Podarcis melisellensis. The sequence continues at coordinate 122,286,449 of NC_138529.1, read as the reverse complement.
GTTTCACCCCACGACCGTGGGTCCCCGGGGCTGTGGGTGCCATGCAGGGAGCATGGCCCTGGCACCGAAATTTGTGGGTGCCCGGCCCCTTCATGGGGAAATGGGTGGGTGCTCGGGGACCCGGGGAGTTGGCACCTATGCACTGAAAGTTGCCAGGTGACATCCCCCCACCCCGATCTTAGACCCAGCCTCCTCTAACCCATTTTTTTTGTATTTCTGCACACTCAGCCTGGAACACCCCCCTCCCTTAGCATCCTGAGTAAGAAAGAGGCTGATGTGAGAAGGAAGCAAAAGGAAACAAGGATTTGCTTCTTGGGAAGGGGAGTCCCCCCCCCCCAGCTCCCCTTTCAGAAATCCTAGTCTGGCTGGCTGCTGAGGTTGCTTTGGCACAAAGGAAAGAGCCTTGTTGGGTTTCCCATGTTGGGGGGGGGTCTGCTGTGCTGTTTTTGTGCCCCCAAATTGGTGGGATGAGGCACATTTTTCATTTCCTGAAGCATGAAAAAGCACCTTGTCGGTTTCCCTCCTTCTTGGCAAGGGAAATGGGCCCATGGATGGCAGGATTTGAAACTAATCCAGGTCTCAGGAGCCCTTTAAAAAGCTTCAAGGCAAGGATTGGAGGGATTTAAAAAATGCCCCCTCCCCAGCTGGACCTGGGGGAAAGAGGAGGGGGGATGAGTTTTTAATGCTGTTACTTTCCAAAAAGAGGCTTCTCCAGATATCTTCTTGGGAATTTGTCGCGAAGGAGAATCAAAGCCCCCGGGGGGGGGGGGAGAGATCTGGCCAGCCTTGCAGGATTGGCCCAGCGCAGAGGTGCTGAGGGACTTTCTCTGCCGCTGCTGCCAGCCTCACTCCTGCCTGGCCTCGTCCCCATCCAGGTTGCCAGGAGGGTCTTATAATACTGTAGGTGTTCTAAAGCCCACCACCTGGGCAATTCTCACACCAGAACCCTGCAGGGTGGGCCAAAACTAGGGCGAAGAGGCACATTTTGGATTCCCTGGAGCCTGGAAAAGCACTTGATCCGTTTCCCTCCTACTCGGCAAAGCAAATGGGTGGCAGGATTTGAAACTGATTAGATTCTTAGGGGACCTTTAAATATCCTTATGGCAAAGCTGGGAGAGGAATTAAATGCCCCCTCCGTAACTGAAATTTCTGGGGACAGTAATGGATTCGAGGGGGGACAGAGTCTGGTTTCTCTTCCAGGATTGGCCCAGTGCAGGGGTCCTGAGGGTCTTGCTGCCACCCTCACCCCGGGAGGGCCTAGTGATAAGGGGCAGGATGAAAGCACAACAGCCCTGTAAGATGGGCTAGTCTCAGTAAAATATAGCTGTTGTAACTGGTGTGGGCATGTTCTCCAGACAGAAGGCCACATTTCCTTCTGAACAGTCATCCAGGGGCCACATTCCATTGATGGGTGGGGCCAGAGATCAAAGTGGGTGGAGCTATGCAATTGATTTCCAGCCATGCAATAGGTAGATCCAGGGCAGTGATTTAAAAGAGGGTGTGGCCTGGGAGATTGCCGAGGCCTCAAGGGCTGGATTTGGCCCCTGCTACTGAGGTTCCCCAGCCCACAGTTAGGGTGCTGGGTTTGGACCAGGGAGACCCACACTTTGCTACTTAGCTCCTGGGTGACCTTGAGTTAAAGGTCTGGGGACATGTGCAATTAGTTTGATGCACGTTTTGCCAATTCCAGAGGTTGTCTAGCTCTACTTAATATTTGCTCCCCAGGCAAAGGTCTGCCATCTGTGTAAATGTCTCCCAACCTAAATGAATCCGCCTTTCTCTGTTGTTCCTGCATTGAAGTACATCGTGACAACAGCTGAGAGAGTCCCAGAAGTGGCCCAGTTTAAGCCTCCTCCGAATCGCCCACAGGCAGCTCAATGGCCTCAGAGGCACTGTTTGGACTGTCTCTTCTTAGAGGTGGAGTGGAAAAAGAAGCCGGGCAGCTTCCTCAGGTAGGGAAAGAGCAATGGGAAATCAGGGAGGAGGGAAGAGGCACAGATGGGACCACCCAGCCTCCCTGTGTGTTGAGTGGGGATGATGGGGATCTAAAAGAAGCTCTGTCTTCCTCCTCTCCTTCTTCCAGGCCCTCTTGACCTTTGTGGAGGTGGCTGTGTTTTTCACGGAGGAGGAGTGGGCTCTGCTGGATCCTGGCCAAAGAGCTCTGCACAAGGAAGTCATGGAGGAGAATTATGAGATGGTGGCCTCATTAGGTAAGGATGCATTTTTATCCCTCTTGGCTGCTAGACGTTGGAGGTGGGAACCTTTGTGCCATTTATTCATGCCGTATAGTGACAATGTAAGAACACCTGCTGTCTCCTCCTCTCCTCCCCCCCAAATCCCATGTGAGTGAGAAACTCTCTATTGTTCAGGGCTGCGGGGGAGCTGCCACCCTCCTTTCCCCTCCGTCTTGTAGAATCGTAGGGAACTCCAGCAATAATCATAATTATTTTATTCATTCCTGGCTGGGTTTCCCCAGCTATTCATTCATTCCCATCCCACCTGGCTGGGTTTCCCCAGCTCCTCTGGGCGGCTCCCAACAGAATATTAAAAATGGAATCAAACATAAAAAAACTTCCCTAAAGCATCCAGAACAGATGGCCCCACCTCTTTCGCTAAAGGAGCGTCTCCACCCCCATCATTCTACCCGGACACTGAGGTCCAGCGCCAAGGGCCTTCTGGCGGTTCCCTCCCTGCGAGAAGCCAAGTTACAGGGAACCAGGCAGAGGGCCTTCTCGGTGGTGGCACCCGTCCTGTGGAATTCCCTCCCTTCAGATGTCAAAGAGAGCAACAAATACCAGACTTTTTGAAGACATCTGAAGGCAGCCCTCTTTAGGGAAGCTTTTAATGTTTGATGCATTACTGTATTTTAATATTTTGTTGGAAGCTGCCCAGAGTGGCTGCGGAAGCCCAGCCAGATGGGCGGGGTATAAATAATAAATTATTGTTGTTATTATTATTATTATAAAGCCACTGAAAAAGGGTAGGGAGCACAGCAACTGCCGCCGCCTCCTTTTCGGGTAGACATCTTCTGTGGAGAGACACCCTCCCTGCAGAGCTGGCTCAAGAGAGTCATGAAACACACACACACTGCCCACACCCTGTCTTCTTCGAAATTGCTTGAGAAAAAGGCACGGTTGCTGCTTGAGGAAATTCTGTAGATGTGAGAGACACTCCTCAATGGAGGGGGACCTGCTGGGAAAAGGGGAGAAGGAGAAGAGAAATGGAGTGGCTTGTGTACCACGCCTAGCAATGACACAGTCATTGCTGTGTGTTTGTGTGTGTGAGTGTGTGTGAGTGTGAGAGAGAGACAGAGAGAGGCGAAGCTGCACCAGCCCTGATTGGCATGTCTAGCTCCCCCCTTTTTTAACAATTTCCATGCCCCCTGTTTTGCATTTGAGTTTATTTTGAGCTTTCAGTTGGAATGAATGAGAGATAGCTACATTGGTATTACAACCGAGGCAGGTGCTGGAATAAATAACACGCCCTTTCGGTCGTATGTCTAAAATGCCGATTGAGCAAAAAATGGGGGGAAAGGCAGTTGTGACGGACGGCAGAGGCGGACCAGAGTCAGTCCCCCAGAAATTCCACCAGAGGGATGGAGCCTCTCTCTGATTGGACAACAGCACTTTTGGAGGGAAAATAAAAGGAGCCATTTCTGAGGGAGAAAGTTTGATTTGAGAGAAGATGGAGAGGAATTGTTTGTGGATGGGAGTTAGGGGGGAGGATAGGATTTGTCTGAGGAAGAACTGGTTCTGGTTTGAGTTGTAGGCCCACCCTGAGGAGACTGTCCATAGCCAGAGGAAAGTCTCTCCCAGCTTGGATAGAGAGACTCAGTTGAGGGTCTGGGGAAGGTCTACAGCAGGCACCCCCAAACTCGGCCCTCCAGATGTTTTGGGACTACAACTCCCATCATCCCTAGCTAACAGAACCAGTGGTCAGGGATGATGGGAATTGTAGTCCCAAAACATCTGGAGGGCCGAGTTTGCGGATGCCTGGTCTACAGACAGAAGTGTCCTGGGAGGGCTGAGGCAGGAGAAGCAGATCCTGGGGGAATTTAGGCTCCCCTGGGTCTCCTTCCAGTCAGGAGGGGGCAGATCTTCTACGGAGAGAAGACCCCCCCCAAGCCAGCCATAAGGGGGGAGGGGATCCCCTGGGTCTGTCATGCCATTTTGGAATTACCTCAGGAGTGGGGTTGCTTAGAGAGGGAAAGTGCCCCTCGCTCATGAACCAGGGCATTGCTCAGTGAAGGAAGCTGTGTTGTATTATTTAATTGAACAACCTCTCATAACAGAAACTGAGCATTTTGCCACCTATTTTGGAAACCAGAACACCTGCCTGAAGTGTACCAACATTTCTTTAGCAACTGAAGTTTAAGAAGAGCTGTGCCTATAGTACTGTGTTTAAGCTTGTGACATCTTTATGTCTAGTTTTAGTACAGTCATACCTCAGGATAAATACGCTTCAGGATAAGTATTTTTGGGTTGCGCTCTGCGGTGACCCGGAAGTAACGGAGCACGTTTCTTCCTGGTATTGCCGCTCGTGCATGCGCAGACGCTTAAAATGACATCACGCACATGCACAGAAGCGGTAAAACACGACCCGCGCAGATGCGCAGTTGTGCCTTACGTTCTGTTCGGAACGGATTCCGTTAGCATCCCGAGTTACCACTGTAATAAGTTCCACTTGAAAGAACACATTTCCTGACCCACTTGGTTCCACAACCTCTTTTTATTTAGTGAAACTTTTCCTTTCCGTTGGATCAACTCCTGCCTGAGACTCTAATCATTAATTTCCCCCTCACAAAAGTCCCCCACGCGATAACCCGTGGTAAATGGTAAAACTTGGTGTAATTGGCATACAGTGAGGTGTGTGCGCAATATTTAATTGGGGGCAGTTAGCGGGGTGAGTCCGCCGCACTATTAATTGGTGGTAAGTGGTTGAATCCGCTACAGCAGCAAAATAAAAACATTCTAAACATCTTCACAAAACTGAGAGGCTCTATGCCTCTGCCTGTCTTAGAATAACCCCATCCCAGCAGTGATGTGTGAATTGACGTCACTTGTTGACTCCAGGTAGACAAACTCATGGACAGGGAGCCCTGGGGCAAGAAAGCTGTGGGAAGGTGCACAGTGGGGAAGCTAAAAAAATGTGTTTTATATTTTAATTTGTTTATAATTTTATTTTGACAAAGTAATAATCATGCATAAGTAAGAATAAAAATCTCCACTCAATCCTTTATTTTAAGTATTTTTCTTCTCTTTAGCATCTTTTTTGATTTCCCATTTTCAATTTACTAGCAAGTCTTCTATCATCACCACCAGAGATAGTGAGGAATTTGCTGGTATCAATTTTCCTTTATATTTCACCCATATCTCAATGACATTTCTTAATAAGGGATTTTCAATATTTTGCCAACATTGCCTGTTTGGTTTGATAAAAAATATATTCACTAACTTCTCCCTCATTTCCTCTGTACCACTCTCTAACCATTCTGACTCTCCTTGTTCTGTTATCCCATCTATGATATATATTAAATGATTTGCTATATATATTTGCTATATAACATAACTTTATGTTGGGGAGACCCAGTCCACCTGTTTTCTGGGGTTTATACCATCTTCTTTTATTAACTCTAGGTTTCTTACCCCATTACAAAATTTATTGATCATACTTTGCCAACTCTTTAACTCTGTCTCTGATATCTTAATTGGTAAGATTCTAAATTAAAAAATTATTCTGGACAAAATTTTCATTTTCATTATCGCTATTCTTCCAAACCATGAAAGCTTAATCTTCTTATATTCCTCCAGCTTTTCCTTAATTTCCTTCTTTAATTTGTTAAGTTTCTCTTCTTCTAAATTTCTTGTTATCTTTATTCCCAAGCACTTGTATTACATTTCTTATTTTTATTTTCTTTAATTCATTTTTCATCTTCATCATAGTTCAACATCACCATCTCTGATTTGGACCAAGTAATTTGCAACCCTGTTTTTTTATCCAAATTTTTTCAAATGTGCCTCTGTTTGTTGTTGTTGTTGTTTAGTCGTTTAGTCGTGTCCGACTCTTCGTGACCCCATGGACCAGTGCATGCCAGGCACTCCTGTCTTCCACTGCCTCCCGCAGTTTGGTCAAACTCATGTTTGTAGCTTTGAGAACACTGTCCAACCATCTCGTCCTCTGTCGTCCCCTTCTCCTTGTGCCCTCCATCTTTCCCAACATCAGGGTCTTTTCCAGGGAGTCTTCTCTTCTCATGAGGTGGCCAAAGTATTGGAACCTCAGCTTCACAATCTGTCCTTCCAGTGAGCACTCAGGGCTGATTTCCTTAAGAATGGATGTGTTTGATCTTCTTGCAGTCCATGGGACTCTCAAGAGTCTCCTTCAGCACCATAATTCAAAAGCATCAATTCTTCGGCGATCAGCCTTCTTGATGGTCCAGCTCTCACTTCCATACATCACTACTGGGTGCCTCTGTTACTTGCATATTTTCCAATGGGTTTTTGATTGTTTGCAAGGTTTCATCTGCAAATAAGCTCTTTTCTTTTATTGCTTATTCTTTTTATATTTCCACTGAGCCTAGGGCTTGCCGATCGGAAGATTGGTGGTTCGAATTCCCGCCATGGGGTGAGCTCCCGTTGCTCTGTCCCAGCTCCTGCCAACCTAGCAATTTGAAAGCATGCCAAAGTGCAAGTAGATAAATAGGTACTGCTCCGCCGGGAAGGTAAACAGCATTTCCGTACTTTCAAACTGCTAGGTTGGCAGGAGCAGGGACCGAGGAACGGGAGCTCACCCCGTCGCAGGGATTCAAACTGCCGACCTTCTGGTCGGCAAGTCCTAAGCTCTGTGGTTTAGTATAGTAAATGCTACTATACCAGCTTTCAATTTATTTCTTCTTTTTATATCTATTTTATTCAACACTCTTTGTATTAGACATCTGCCTTCCTGCTAATAATAATAATTTATTATTTATACCCCGCCCATCTGGCTGGGCTTCCCCAGACACTCTGGGCGGCTTCCAAAAAAATATTAAAATGCTGTAATACATCAAACATTAAATGCTTCCCTAAACAGGGCTGCCCCCAGCTGGTATAGTAGCATTTACTATACTAAACCACAGAGCTTAGGACTTGCCGACCAGAAGGTTGGCAGTTTGAATCCCTGCGACGGGGTGAGCTCCCGTTCCTCGGTCCCTGCTCCTGCCAACCTAGCAGTTCGAAAGATCCTCAGGATCTTTCTTCATTTTTAATATACTAAACCAGCATGTCTTTGAAATTGTAGTTGCTACCCCTCTTGATTTTGAAGTACCGTGTGCTTTTTCATAATTATTTATACCTCTCAGTAAGAGTTCATTAACCCCCTCTTTCGTCTGGTGCATTTCCTGTAAAAATATTATATCTTCTTTATCTTTATTCAGTAATGTTTCTATCCTCCTCCTTTTCCTAATCAACCTCAGCCCTTTAATGTTTAAGGTTGAAATCCTTATTTCATTATCCATGTGGTACCTCGGTTTTCAAATGTCTCCGTTGACTAACATTTTGCTTTTCGAATGCCGTAAACCCAGAAGTTAATGCTTTGATTTTTGAACATGCCTCAAAAGTCAAACATGGCACGTGGCTTCTGCTGAGTGCAAGATTCTGGGGCCTAGCTGTCGGCTGCTGAGCTTTCAGTTTTTGAACGCTTCGAACTCAAACAGTCTTCCAGAACGGATTACATTCGAAAACGGAGGTACCACTGTAGTACTGTTTATTATTTCACTACTCCAGGTTACATTCCTGCTTGAAAAGTTTCTTAAGGACTAACCTGTATTCTTTGCTTCATAATACTTGTTCTTCAGAGAAGTCCATCTTTTAAAATATTTTCTCTGGGAGCTCTCAGTTTTTACTCCATAGCCAGCAGGGCCCGCCCCCAAATGTGTATTTTAAATGCTGGTTTTAATGTATGTATTTGTTTTGTTTTGGGACTAAAATATTGCAAGTTGTGTTGAGTTCCCATACCCCCAAAAGTAACAAATACATTGAATTAATAGGCGGCGGCAGGACCTGGTGACTTAAGTTTTCCTGGTCCACAGTGCACGTCATCAGATTGCAGTCCATAGAGGTTTAGGCCATAATATGTTTATTATTGGGCCATCAGATATTTTGTTCTCTTTGCTTCAAATGATTATTTTTGAATATTTTTGCATATGACATAAATAGCAGGTCTCTTTTGCTTATTCCACACAGGAGAGACTCAGATACCTGAGTCCGAGCTCTTCTCCTCGCTCGAGACAGGAAAATACAGAGATGTTGCCCTGGACAAATGGAGAGGTAGGTGCTTCCACTTTGCTGTGACACTGTAGATTTGATTGCTTCGTTTCAGTGAGTATGAAAAGAGCCTTGCTGGATCAAAATGAGGGACCATCTTGTCCAGCATTATCTTCTTACAAGGACCAAACAGGGAGAATCCCACCAGCAGGGCCTGAGTACCAAAGCTCTCTCTCCCATTCACAATTCCCAGCCACTTGGATTCAGATAAACAATATTTCCAAAGGTGGGGGGAGAAGATGACAGCTGCTGAAATGGTGGGTGGTTCTGACAGTGGAGACACAGTGCAAGATTAGGGAATGTGTACAGTTGGTTGGAATGTATCAGGAAGATGATATAGTTCATGGAGAAAGGAGAAAATGGATTGCAGATATGTAGCATTTGCAGAAGAGGTGAAAGAGGGAGAAAGTGCGTCCCTACAGATGTTACTGCACTGAAACTCCTATCACCACTGGCCATTGAACATGCCTGCTTGGGCTGATGATACTTTGAGTTCAACCACATCTGGCTCCTACATCTGCTTGGAAGGTTCCGCTTTGTGCTCAGTTACTTGGGAGCTGAAGGTTGTACTGAATTCTAACAGTTCCTGAAACTATTGTTAGGAATTCTTCCCTTTCCTTTCCTGAAAATCTGTTCAGTGGTGTAAAGAGAAGGTGGTGGTCTTACTGTATGCTAAGCTCTCTTGTTCTCTTCTTTGAAATTCTAACAAGGTTTTATTTTCCCCTACTCTCAAGCAGACGATGGAGAAGGGAGTCAGAATTCTGAAGGACCATCTGTGAAGTGCTTCAGTGTGGGTGAGCATATTATCACAAATCTACAAACTCACACAGGGAAGAAACCCTTTACATGTATGGAGTGTGGAAAGAGCTTCAGTCGGAATGGAATTCTTACTGTACATCAACGAATTCACACAGGGGAAAAACCATATAAATGTATGGAATGTGGAAAGAGCTTCAGTTGTAGTGGAAAACTTCCTATACACCAACGAATTCATACAGGGGAAAAACCATTTAAATGTATGGAGTGTGGAAAGAGTTTCAGTGACAGTGGAGCATGTACAAAGCATCAACGAACTCACACAGGGGAGAAACCATATAAATGTTTGGAGTGTGGAAAGAACTTCAGTGAAACTGGAGCACTTACAAGACATCAACGAATTCACACAGGCGAGAAACCATTTAAATGTATGGAGTGTGGAAAGTCTTTCATTTGTAGTGGAAGCCTTAGTGTACACCAACGAACTCACACGGGGGAGAAACCATATAAATGTTTGGAGTGTGGGAAGAGCTTCAGTGAAAGCGGAAAACTTACAAGACATCAACAAATTCACACAGGAGAGAAACCATTTAAATGTATGGTTTGTGGAAAGTGTTTCAGTGATCCTGGAGCACTTACAAAACATCAACAAATGCACACGGGGGAGAAACCATTTAAATGTATGGCATGTGGAAAGAGCTTCAGTGAAAGTTCCCAGCTGACTATCCATCTCCGAACTCACACAGGGGAGAAACCATACAAATGTATAGAGTGTGAAAAGAGCTTCAGTCAGTGTTCCCACCTTACTATACATCAACGAATTCATACAGGGGAAAAACCATTTAAATGTATGGAGTGTGGCAAGAGCTTCAGTGCAAGTGGAAAACTTACAAGACATCAACGAATTCACACAGCAGAGAAACCCTTTAGATGCATGGTATGTGGAAAGAGCTTTAGTCAAAGTGGAAGCCTTACTGTACATCAACGAACTCATACAGGGGAAAAACCATTTAAATGTATGGAGTGTGGAAAGAGCTTCAGTGAAGGTTCAAAACTGACTGTGCATCTAAGAATTCACACTGGTGAGAAACCATATAAGTGCTTAGAGTGTGGAAAGTGCTTCAATGTGGCTGAACACCTTTATATACATCTACGAACTCACACAGGCGAGAAACCATTTAAATGTATGGAGTGTGGAAAGAGCTTCAGGGATAGGGGAAAACTTACTGTACATCAACGAATTCACACAGGGGAGAAACCATTCAGGTGTATGGTGTGTGGGAAGAGCTTCAATCGGAATGGAATTCTTACTGTACATCAACGAACTCATGCAGGAGAGAAACCATATAAATGTATCGAGTGTGGAAAAAGCTTCACTGAAGGTCCACAACTTACCATACATCTCCGAACTCACACAGGGGAGAAACCATTTAAATGTATGGAGTGTGGAAAGAGCTTCAGTCGGAAAGGAATTCTTACTGTACATCAACGAACTCATACAGGGGAGAAACCATATAAATGTATGGAGTGTGGAAAGAGCTTCAGTTGTCGTGGAAAACTTACAAGACATCAACGAATTCATACAGGGGTCAAACCATATAACTGTATCGAGTGTGGAAAGAGCTTCAGTGAAGCTTCAAAATTGACCATACATCTGCGAACTCACACAGGGGAGAAACCCTTTAAATGTATAGTGTGTGGGCAGAGCTTCAGTCACAATGGAATACTTACTGTACACCTACGAACTCACACCGGGGAGAAACCATATAAGTGTTTGGTTTGTGGAAAGTGCTTCAGTGAGAGTGGAAGCCTTACTGTACATCAACGAACTCATACAGGGGACAAACCATATAAATGTTTGGAGTGTGGAAAGAGCTTCATTTGTAGTGGAAAACTCAGTGTACACCAACAAAGTCACACCGGGGAGAAACCATTTAAATGTGTGGATTGTGGGAAGTGCTTCAGTGAAAGTGGAGCTCTTACAAGACATCAGCGAACTCACACAGGGGAGAAGCCATTTAAATGTTTGGAGTGTGGAAAGCGCTTCAGTGAGAATGGAACTCTTAGAAAACATCAACGGTCTCACAGAGAAGCAGTTGTTTAAATGGAAGTTCTTAATAAACACCTACCGACTCTCTCAGGGGAGATCCCATTTAGATTTATGGAGTGTGCCAAGTTTTCCCCACAGTTCACTTTGTCCCTCATGTCAGCAAACTGATACAGTGATACCTTGGGTTACAGATGCTTCATGTTACAGACGCTTCAGGTTACAGACTCCACTAACCCAGAAATAGTACCTCGGGTTAAGAACTTTGCTTCAGGATCAGAACAGAAATCGTGGGGCGGCAGCAGGAGGCACCATTAGCTAAAGTGGTACCTCGGGTTAAGAACAGTTTCAGGTTAAGAACAGACCTCCAGAACGAATTACAATTAACCTGAGGTACCACTGTATAGGGAAAAATCAATTGTAAATACATGGCGTGTATTTGATGTTCTGGTGTTTGTATGGAAAATTGTACATATATGTATTAAGGCAATGAAGGTAATGTCTCATAATAGTAAGTATGATGAAAGATACCATGTACTGTTAGAGATGTGCAGAATGTGACCCTGGAGTGCTCATTGTGAGTGAACATGTGCTGAGATACCGTTGATATTAGGTCTTTGGCAGAGAGAATTGGGATTGTAGAGTTGTGAAAAGTGGAGCACGACAGTGGTGTTTAACAAGCAGAATTGGCTCTGGAATCCTAGAACTGTAGAGTTGAAAGGGACTCTTAAGGTCTTCTAGTCCAAAACCCTGTCATAAGAACAACATAAAACCCATTTTTATAATTGCAATAAAGGAACAATGAAAACACAGAACGACTGAAACCATTGTCTTATGTCCTATGTTGTTTATATTTTATAAATTCATTGTTTTACAATACCTTCTTATTCATGGCTACGTTAACTACTAAGTGGATGAAATCCCTGGTGGCAGATGGGATAAAGAGGTTCTGTGGGGAACAACCAGTATGGGAGGGGAAGGTGGCACAGGGAAATGCAGGCTTTGCCAGTGGTATCAGGAACGTCATTTCCCAGCGAGGAGAGGACTCTCTGTGGACCGGACACAGGTTAGAGTTCAACATTGAGCCTATTGTTGTTCAGTCATTTAGTCGTGTCTGACTCTTCGTGACCCCATGGACCAGCGCACACCAGGCACTCCTGTCTTCCACTGCCTCCCGTTGAGCCTCCCAAGTGGCTATAGCAACCGTGAAGTGGACCTTCATAACTGCCTCTATTGCATCTGCAGAAAACAGCAGCAGGAGACTCTTTCAGGTGGTTTGCAATTTAACACAACCACCTGTGCCATCGGGGCCATAAGGACCTCAAGATCTCTTGCAATGATTTTGCGATTTTTTTGGCAGATAAAAGTCACTCAGATTCAGAAAGAGGTAGACTCCACCATGGGAACAGGGCTTGGGCGGGAGGGTGCTAGAGTCCTATCTAGTCAAGTTGTGTGGGATCAATTCCAATCTGTTACCTCCAAGGATGTGGACAGGCTGCTTGGACGAGTGAAACCGACCACCTGTCTCCTTGATCTCTGCCCATTCTGGCTCATAAAAGTGAGCTGGGAATAGCTGGGCGATGGGCTCTGTGAGATGGTGAATGCTACCCCCTGTGAGGGAGTCTTTCCGGACCCACTGAAAGAGGTGGTTATTAAACCGCTTCTTAAAAAAATATCTTTGGACCTGGCCGATATGGCCAACTACCTCCCAGTCTCAAATCTTCCATTCTTGGGCAAGGTGATTGAGTGGGTGGTTGCTGAACCATTTGAATCCCTTCCAATTCAGGCGTCATCATGGGACTGAAACTGCCTTGGCTGCACTGGTCGATGATCTCTGGTGGGCTAGGGACAAAGGTGAAAGCAGTTTCCTCATTCTGGATCTCTCAGCGGCCTTTGATGCCATCGACTGTGACATCCTTCTGGACTGTCTAGAGGAGCTGGGGGCGCTGTTATACAGTGGTTCCGCTCTTTCCTTCTGGGCTGTGTCCAGAAAGAGTCTGACCCTTGTTCATTTAGTTCAGTTTCTGAGTCTTTAACTCTTCCTTGCGATCTGGGGGGCCACGTTCCTGACACCGGATGATACCCAGCTCTTCCTCTCCTTTAAATCAGAACCAGTGAAGGTGGTGAAGGTCCTGTGTGTCTGGAGGCGGTTGCAGTATGGATGGTGGCTAACATATTGAGGTTGAATCCTGACAAGACGGAAGTACTGTTTTTGTGGGACGGTGGGTGGGCAGGTGGGCAGGACTTCCTGTGTCAGGAACCTGGCTCCCCAGGACCCAGTAGACAAGGGAACATCGCAGAGTGAGCGTGCAGATGAGGCAGAAGACTCAACTTTCCTAGCTGACACCCCACAGCTTCATCCCCCCTTCCCTTCTGGAGCTGGCACTCCAATATCAGTGGGAAGGGAAGGGCTGGAAGACAGCCCAGACGAGGGCAGTCTGCCAAGGGGTCAGATATCTCAGGAAGCATTATCTAGTGACAGTGAAGCAGAGCCAATTAACTACAGTGGTACCCCGCAAGACGAACGCCTCGCGAGACGAAAAACTCGCAAAACGAAAGGTTTTTTCGTTTTCGAGTTGCCTCGCAAGATGAATTTCCCTATGGGCTTGCTTCGCAAAACGAAGCTTGCCCAGGGGACAGCGGGTCTTCTCTTTTGAAGCAAGGGGCAGCGGGGAGAAGCGATCTTCTCCCCGCAGCCCCAGGTCCGGGGACAGCGGGAAGCGCTTCGCGCTGCCCCCGGACCTCTTTTGAAGCAAGGGTTTGCGGGGAAAAGCGATCTCCCCGCAGCCCCTTGCTTCAAAAGAGGTCCGGGGGCAGCGGGAAGCGCAGCGCTTCTTCCCCGCTGCCCCCGGACCTCTTTTGAAGCAAGGGGCTGCGGGGAGATCTCTTCTCCCGGTGCTCCGAAGCCGGGCGGGGGGGAGGGAACACCTGCCCCCACCGCCCGGCTTCGGAACGCTGCTCCGAAGCGGGGCGGGGGGGCGGGAACACCTGCCCCAGCCACCCCGCTTCGGAACGCTGCTCCGAAGCGGGGCGGGGGGGCGGGAACACCTGCCCCAGCCGCCCCGCTTCGGAACGCTGCTCCGAAGCGGGGCGGGGGGGGCGGAAACACCTGCCCCAGCCACCCGGCTTCGGAACGCTGCTCCGAAGCCGGGCGGGGGGGCGGGAACACCTGCCCCAGCCGCCCCGCTTCGGAACGCTGCTCCGAAGCCGGGCGGGGGGGCGGGAACACCTGCCCCAGCCGCCCCGCTTCGGAACGCTGCTCCGAAGCGGGGCGGGGGGGGCGGGAACACCTGCCCCAGCCGCCCGGCTTCGGAACGCTGCTCCGAAGCCGGGCGGGGGGGCGGGAACACCTGCCCCAGCCGCCCCGCTTCGGAACGCTGCTCCGAAGCCGGGCGGGGGGGCGGGAACACCTGCCCCAGCCGCCCCGCTTCGGAACGCTGCTCCGAAGCCGGGCGGGGGGGCGGGAACACCTGCCCCAGCCGCCCCGCTTCGGAACGCTGCTCCGAAGCGGGGCGGGGGGGCGGGAACACCTGCCCCAGCCGCCCGGCTTCGGAACGCTGCTCCGAAGCCGGGCGGGGGAGCGGGAACACCTGCCCCAGCCGCCCGGCTTCGGAACGCTGCTCCGAAGCCGGGCGGGGGGGCGGGAACACCTGCCCCAGCCGCCCGGCTTCGGAACGCTGCTCCGAAGCCGGGCGGGGGGGCGGGAACACCTGCCCCAGCCGCCCCGCTTCGGAACGCTGCTCCGAAGCGGGGCGGGGGGGCGGGAACACCTGCCCCAGCCGCCCGGCTTCGGAACGCTGCTCCGAAGCCGGGCGGGGGGGCGGGAACACCTGCCCCAGCCGCCCCGCTTCGGAACGCTGCTCCGAAGCGGGGCGGGGGGGCGGGAACACCTGCCCCAGCCGCCCGGCTTCGGAACGCTGCTCCGAAGCCGGGCGGGGGGGTGGGAACACCTGCCCCAGCCGCCCGGCTTCGGAACGCTGCTCCGAAGCCGGGCGGGGGGGCGGGAACACCTGCCCCAGCCGCCCCGCTTCGGAACGCTGCTCCGAAGCGGGGCGGGGGGGCGGGAACCTCGCACCCCGCCGCCGGGCATCGGAACGATGCCCCGATGCCGGGCGGTGGGGCGGGAACCTCTCCCCCCGCCGCCAGGCATCGGAACGAGGTCCTGGACCTCTTCTGAAGGCAGGCGGGGGCAAAAGTCTTTGCTCCCCCCGCCTGCCTTCCCGGGACAGCGGAGACTTCTCCGCTGCCCCGGGCAATCTTAAAATGCTGGCGGGCGGGAGCGAAGCGTTCGCTGCCGACCCCAGCATTTTAAAATCTCCTCGGGGCAGCGGAGACTTCGCTCCCGCCCGCCAGCATTTTAAAATCGCCCCGGGACAGCAGGGGCTTTTAAAATGCTGGCGGTCGGCAGCAAAGCCCTCCTGTCCCCGGAGCTTGCGGGGCGGGAGGTGGGAAGAAGGGCTTTTCTTCCCACCGCCAGCCTTCAGAACAGCCTTCTGAAGGCTGGCAGTGGGAAGAAAAGCCCTTGTCCCCCCCCCCCAGCCTTCAGAAGAGGTCGGGGGACAGACTGTCCCCGGACCTGGTCTGAAGGCGGTTTCCCTAGGAACGCATTAATTGATTTTCAATGCATTCCTATGGGAAACCGTGCATCGCAAGACGAAAAAACCGCAAGACGAAGAGACTTGCGGAACGAATTAATTTCGTCTTGCGAGGCACCACTGTATATCAGCCCGAGGAAGAATGGAAACACATTGCAAGAGGTGAGGTTACAGGCAGAGGACCTTCTCGGTGGTGGCACCCGACCTGCAGAACGCCTTTTCATCAGATATCAAGGAAATAAACAACTAGCTGACTTTTAGAAGACATCTGAAGGCAGCCCTGTTTAGGAAAGTTTTTGGTCTTTGATGTTTTATTGTGTTTTTAATATTCTGTTGGGAGCTGCTCAGAGTGGCTTGGGAAACCCAGCCAGATGGGAGGGGTATAAATAACTGCCATAATATCACAGAATGATGACTCCAATCACTCTAATGTTATCTTAGAGGTTTCCTTCCATTGTTGGGCAATAACTGTAGTCTAGCTGCTGCGAACAGAAAGGAAATTAATATTTTAGATTAAAGCGTACAATATGGGGTCTAATATGGTTATAATAAGGCAAATGCTAAATTCGGACGGATAGATTGTTTATTGGAGGTCTGATAAAAAAACTTTCCTCCAGAAGGCGTGGACCACGGTACACTCCCACCAAATGTGAAAATGGGAATCCGAGACCTTCTGCATGCAAAGCAACTGATCTACCACTGAGCTGCACCCCCCCCCCAATAACAAAGCCTAAATTTATCCATCAGCTCCCTCTTTTTACAGAAGGTACACATTGTAATGACACTGGACCAGCCCGTAGTGTTGTCTTAAGTTACTGGTCTAAACCCCTTCCCAGGAGGAGGCTTTTTAGAAATGAGGGGGGAGGGTCGTCTTTCGCTGCCTCTGCAGGGAATTGAACCCATGAATTTCTCACTAATTTTTTTTTTTTATAATATTTTATTAGGTTTCTTTTCTTACAGTCAGAGATATATAGATTAAAGAAAAAAGAAAAAGAACAAAGAGAAAAAGGAATATATAAAAAATCCAACTTTCCATAATGTTTTTTAACAATCCAACTGGACTTCCCCACATCCTCCAAACTCTGCGTTCTTTGTAATAAAAACGTCAGCAATTTGTTACCTTGTTTCATAACTTACTGTATCTTTCAATTTATCATGTTTCTAGATTCACAATGTTGTATCCCAATTCTTGTATATTTAAAATAAACATAATAAAATTATTTCATGATTCCGCCTCTTCTTTCTTATACCTTAATTTTCAGTTCACCTAATCAAATTGCTGAAGCTAAAGTTTCCTAATCGTGCATTTTCTTAACATTCATACAGCTTATAATGTTTTTGCAAATAGTCCTTAAATTTTTTCCAGTCCTCTTTGTGAGAAGTTTCTTACGTGGACTTACAATGAGACAAGGAGACACCGAGATAAGGTCTATTACTTCCCTTTTATTATAACGCGTTTGCAAAGGCGGGCTCCCCGTCCCAGGGTGGTACGAAGAGCCCCGAACAATGGACGGGCAAGTGTATTTATCCCTATTGCTGCCGCCCTTCATTTGAAGCTTGGCTTACAATCTATCTAATCATCAAAGACATGGTACTAATACATCATCCATTCTACACTCTCTAAACCTAACCTTATTTAGAGACTCTTTCTACTTCCTTATCTTGTTGACCTGGCTCCCCTGCAGCCGAACCCAACGCTGGAATTTACAACAGCCCAACGCTGGAATTTACAACTGAGTTCGAGGCACACTTTGTTTTACTCCTTCTCACAATCCCCCCTCTTTTTGTATCTTGTCTCGAACTCACATAATAATTCTTGGGCTGCTATTTCTGCTTCCTCATCTGATGTGGGTACTGAGGCATATTGCATCTTCATAAAATATGTGGATACCTTCCGTTCTGCTAGGAGGGACAAAGAATTATTGATAGTTCTAACGAAGATTGGCAAAATGCATGGAATTAAAACGCATCCTGCCGCAATTAACCCAATTAGGGCCACTATGGCCTGCAGACCAGGTAATTTAGGGAACCATGAACCAAACATATCCTTAAAATTTAATCCATCCCAAGTCTGGACCGGTACATGTGCTAACTTTACCATACGGTCTGCTATGTCTTTCACCACCTTCCCACTATCATCTATTTCAATACAACAATTAGTAAGATTAAATTTTCCACAAACCCCGCCTTCTTTTGCTAATAAATAATCCAAAGAAAGCCTGTTTTGCATAATATATGTTCGGCTTTTAGCACTTTCCTTAGCTAATTTGGTTAACGCTGCGGCTGTTTCATTAGTAATTATTTCTACAACTGCCTGTAAACGGATAATGCGATTCAGCAAATAGATGGGATCTCTGCCAAAGGATCCGGCTGTGCCATCATTTGCCCAAGTGGCTGGACCATAATATTGGATAATTCTCTCTGGGGGCCATTCTGTATCTGTCCATTTTCCTATATGGATTCCCCGTTTTCGTCGTGGTCCTATTTCATCATATACTGGGACTCCTAGTTTTGCTTTAGTATGCAAAGGGAGTAGGAAGAAACTAGGTCTTAAGGTTGCCAATACACATGAGCCGACCCAATTTAAAGGTAACCTATTGTAAGCATAGCTCCCACAAGCCCAGTAAAACCCATCGGGGGTTTTCCATTCTAGCATTCTGTTCTCCGGGTCTAGGAGAAAGCTCATATTGGTAATATTTCCGAGGGGAGAGGGCCAAGTTTTATTATTATTCCCTTGACTCCACCACTGTTTGTCCTCCCATTGTCCTATACAAGGGAGTGTCCCCACATGCGTTCCATTTATTCGGCTGGTGTTCCTGGTGAAGCATTCTGTCCCAACTAGGTGATTAGAGATTTGCCATACCTCGTTACCCAAATGCTTATAAGTGTAATTGTTTTGTGTTTTATATACCTCCGTATAGTTTACTTCATGAGCCACCCATGGCCACTGATCCCCCATATTTGTTCCTCCACATACAAAACAATTTTTCACCGTTAATTCCTTGGCTATAGTCTCAGCTAAACTTAGGAACATATTATGGGCTTTAGGGGGTAGGGGAAGGGTATTTAAATGCTGTACTTCTTCCTCAAAATCTTCGAATACTGATATGGGTTGTCTCGTTACCTTAGTTGTGTGTATTTGTATGATGAGATATCCATAAGGATCTTTTCCAGTCCCATCAATGCCTATACCTATGTGCACAAGTTTAGGCGAAGTAGAAGGTCTCTCGCTCGCCCATAGACATACTGGGTTGCATTTTCCTGTGGAGCAGTCGGTGGAGGCAGCTCCCCTAGTGAGATTTATTCCCTCAGGGCCTCTATAGGTGGGCTGCTTATTAACTCCCTCTGTGTACCAATAATTATATACCCCGGCCCCAGCCCCCACGTTGCTTCCTTTTATTCTCTGAAAAAGGTACTTTCTTTCCTGTAAATATGATTGTTCCCATCCACGATTTCCACACCAGACCCCTGCCCCTCCATTTGGGCCCTGTCCTTTATCTATTGCGATACAAGCATCAAAACAGACCATAATCCTGCCCTCTCCCCTTGTTGTATTATGTGCTACATAACCCTGTCGGTTTTGGGCCAAGGAAAACATACTTCTCCCCTCACCAGCTTGATTAGCGGTTCCGCCCTTATATCCGTAAACATATATACTGGAAGTTATGGGTCCCACCGCCAGGGGTTCATAGCATTCCGTCTTGTTTCCTTTTACCCTACATCTATAATATTGAGTTTGGTTGTGAACACAAGGATCTAACTGTTGAACACATTCTGGGGCTATATTATAATACATTAGGGTCTGTGTGATTTTATTGCCTGTTCGGGTTGTCTGGATGCATTCGGTGCACTGGGGTTCCGATTGGGTTGCCCATGAAGTGGCCCATCCTATTAATACTATTCCTAATACTTGCCAGTTACCTTTCATGTGTGGGGTTCAAATAGATTAAAGCTTGCCTCACCGTTGGGGTTTCTGCTAATTGGCACGTTACCTCCCCTCCTAATTTCACTTCACAATATTGGAGTATAACGTCCTCTATAAAGATGATGCTGCACCTTTCAGTACAATGCACACACTGCACACACCCTTCGCAATGTTGACAGCAACAGCACTCGAAAAAGCACACACAGGTACAAAACAAACACATCACAGTCTAGGTGCGCCCTTCTGGATCCCGGTTCCTGATTTGGTAAGCGTAACTTTCAGCGGATTATTTGGACTAGTCACTGCTGTCCAATTTTCAGGTGGAGCTCTTTTCACCCGGTGGTAATGGGTCCATCCATGCTCTCTGGTCCGTACTGCTGATTCGGTTGTGAGCAGGACCTGGTATGGGCCTTCCCAACTCGGGCTGAGTTTCTCCGTCCGCCAAGCCTTTATCAGGACCAGGTCTCCGGGCTGAAAGGTGTGCTGTTGCTCCAGGAGCGGGGGCCGCTGTGCTAGTATGCCTTGTCTGTGGAAAGATAACAGAGACTGGGACAGTGACTGCAAATATTTCCTGATAAACTGATCCCTGAACTCGATTTGAGGGTTTCCTAATACTACCAAATATGGGTGACCCATCATCATCTCAAAAGGGGACAGACCAGTGTCTTTTCGGGGAGCTACCCTCATCCTTAATAGTGCCAAAGGGAGATTTTTCGTCCAAGGCAGCCCATTTTCAAGATATAACTTAGTCAAATGTTTTTTTATTTCCCCATTCGCCCGTTCCACCTTTCCACTGCTCTCAGGGTGCCAGGGCGTGTGGAAACTCCACATAATCCCCACAGCTCTCATTACCTCCTGCATTGCTTTTTGGGTGAAATGAGTTCCCCTATCAGAGTCTATGACTTCTATTATTCCATACCGAGGAAGAATGTGTTCCAGAATGGCTTTGCTAACCACCTGAGCTGTGGCCCTACGGCTAGGGAAGGCCTCAATCCAACCTGTCAAATGATCTTTAAATATCAACAAATACTTCTGCCCCCCCCTTTCTGGCAGTTCGGTAAAATCTACTTGTACTCTCTGGAAGGGCCATACCGCTAGAGGCCGCCCACCCCTTTCAGTTTTCCTTGCCCGGGCTTTGTTAACCTTTTGACATATCAGACACTTCCATGCGATGGCGTGCGCCATCGGCCACATGTCTCTACTCCAATACACTGACTTCACCAAATTCACCATTCCCTCCGTGCCTAAATGACTTCCTTCATGTATTTTCTCCAATATATTTAACATAGTTGATTTTGGAAGGACCATTTGCTTTTCCGGAGTCTCCCAACTTTCTCCTTTTCTTTCCCATCCCTCCTTTTCCATGTATTCTTTCTCCTTTTGAGTGAACACTAAATCTTTTACCCCCTGCGGGTCAATCACAGGTACTTGCAGGACACATTGTTTAAATATTTCCTTCCTTGGTTCCCCCTCCGCCGCTTCTCGCGCTCGGAGATCAGCCCATGCATTTCCCTGTTTCTCCGAACTGTGTCCTTTGGTGTGGGCGAGGATGTGCACAATGCCTATCTTCCGAGGTCCCATCAGGGATTCTAGTAGCCGCTCGAGTAAAGCAACGTGTTCAATTTGTTTCCCATCCGCCTTTATGAAGCCCCTTTCTCTCCAGGTCCGACCGAAAGTATGCACCACTCCCCATGCATATCTTGAGTCAGTCCAGATTGTCACATCTAACCCGGTTGCCAATTCCAGGGCTCGGGTTAGCGCCATTACTTCACATTTCTGGGCTGACCACGTGCTAGGGAGGGCCCCACTCTCTATCGTCTCCCCGTCTTCCTTGACCACTGCGTATCCCGACCTTCTTTTTCCTTCCCTCACATGACTAGATCCATCTACGAACCATCTTTCCCCTTCCGTTAGAGGTACCTCGCTTAGATCTTCCCTAACTTTGGCCATTAATTCTATATCCTTAAGGCAATCATGCTCCTCGAGTTCCCATTCTTGCCGCTCCCCTCTTAGGAATTCCGCTGGATTCAAATTTCTATCTGTCCCTATGGTTATATCATTTCCAGTTCTGAGTATCCCTTCATATTGCACTAGGCGCCTGTCCGTCATCCAGGTGGGTGCAGCACCTGTCAGTACTGCGCCTATCTGATGAGGGCTGTGCACTATCAGTGCTCCCCCAAAGGTCAATTTCCTGCTTTCCAATACTAATTCGGCCGCTGCAGCCACCGCTTGAATGCACGCCGGCCATCCTCTAACCACTGGTTCTAAGGTTGCGCTTAGATAAGCTACTGGCTGATATCGCCCCCCTCTTTTCTGAGCCAGGACTCCTACTGCCGTCTGAGCAGCCACTGTCACATACAAGTGGAACGGCTGCTGTAGATTTGGCAGGGCCAGAGCCGGACTAGTTATTAAAGTTTTCTTAATTTCTTCCCACCTGGCCTTATCTTCCTCGTCCCATTGCACCTCCTCTTGTTTTCCTGTCAGTTTCCTATTCAAAAACTGAGTCAACTTTGAATACTGATCTATCCACAATCTGCAATATCCCAATAATCCTAACATTCTTCTTACATCAGTTTTATCTTTAGGTGGTCGTAGTTCCATGATCCCTTTTACTCTATCTGGGTCTAATTGCCTGGTTCCCCCATCTAAAATATGTCCCAGATACTTAACCCTCCGCTCAGTGAATTGCAATTTTTCTCTGGATACCTTAACTCCTAAATCACCTAGCCAATTCAATAGCCGAATAGAATCACATTTAACTTCCTTCTCTTTTTCCCCAATCAATAGTAGGTCGTCTACATACCGCAGAACCTTGTTGGATCCAGTGGGTTTAAACTCCCTCAATCTTTCCCCCAGTGCCTGTCCAAACAACAGAGGACTCTCTGTATATCCTTGGGGCAAGACCGTCCACCGGTACTGCCTTTTCTGACCGGTCTCCACATCCTCCCACTCGAAGGCAAACAAATGTCGACTGTCTTTGTCCAGAGGGCATGCCCAAAAGGCGTCCTTTAAATCAACTACTGTATACCATCGAGTGGAAGGAGGGATCCGGCTCAATAACGTATAAGGATCTGGCACGGTGGGAAATCGGGGTACCACTATGCTGTTTATATTTCTCAAATCCTGTACCATCCTATATTTGCCATCTTTCTTCTGTACGGCCAATATGGGTGAATTAAAAGGTGACATCGTAGTTTCTATAAGCCCCTGATTTAAAAGGGCGTCGACCACCGGCTGCAAACCTATTCTCCCTGCTCGTTTCATCGGGTATTGTGAGGTCCATAGATGAGTAATGCCAGGCTTCACTGTGATTTTTATTGGGTCCATTTCCATCTTCCCCATAGTTTTCCCATCTATCCACACTTTAGGATTGATTTGTTTCTCTTCTTCCAGCTGGAGTGTATACATTGGAGTTCCTTTTTCCTCATCCATTAATCTATACCCCAATGAAACCATGAGATCCCTACCTAATAAATTTATTCCTGACTCTGGTATGAACAGCAGGGATGCTTTGATTTCCTTTTCCCCCCGAACAATTTTGCTTGGTTCTAATTGGTAGACTTCGGTGGACTTGCCACTTACCCCTATCACTTTGACTGTTTTTAAAGTTTTCCTTACTCCTGGTATATTTACAGAAACAGATGATCGGGCTGCCCCAGAGTCCACCAGAAACACAACGGGTTTCCGAGAGGGACCCACAAACAAATTCACCAGTGGCTCATTCCGGGTCCCAGAGCATGAGCCGGAGCATCCCTAGTCTTCGTAGAGACTATACAATTCGGTCCCCGTGTCCTCATTATCTCGGGGAGGTCCTTGTCTCTGTCTGACAGGCGCATCGGGTATCTGGTCCCGCGGCGTCCTACACTCCCTAGCAAAGTGACCCATCTTCTGGCATCGGTAACATATTATTGTTCCGGTCCTAGGACCAGAGCCCCTGCCCGGTCCATAAGACCCCCTGCCTCTGTAACCTCCACTTCCTCGGAAATTCCCCTTGGTCTGAAATTCTCGGTTCCCATTCTGTTCTCCGATTTTCTTTTTCTCCTCTCCTGCCTTTTGGATAGCCGCTACCATCATCTGGCATTTTTGCTTTTGTTTGACTACCTCACGATTAACAAAAACCTGTTGTGCCGTTCTTACTAACTCTATAGTCGCGGCATCTTGCCAATTCATCTTTTGCAATTTCTTTTGAATATCAGGCCATGCCTTGGTTACAAATTGCATCTTTAACAGGTTATCAAATGCTGGAGAGTCCGGCGTAACTCCGGAATATTTAGTCAAATGTTCTCTAATCCTTTGTATAAAATCGCCTGGCGACTCGTCCCTCATTTGATTAACCTCAAAAGCCTTGGTTAAATTGGTACTTTGAGGCACTGCCCTCTTGATACCCTCCAAAATCATTTCTTTTAAATCTGTAAGCTGGACACGATGGTCTGGGTTATTTATATTCCAATTTGGGTCCCCTATAGGAAATTTGGTCTCCGGCGGAACTGCCGCCGGGGCCCCCTGGTTACCCGCGGGCGCAGCCACTCGCGCCTGTTCCCTTACTTCCCAATATTGCATTGCTGCCCTCCGTATCATTGCCTTTTCTTCTGGAGTGAATAAATGTCCCAATATATACATCAATTCTGTATATGTATATAGGTGTGGTCCCATCCACATTTGTAGGAGGTTTGCTACCTCCTGACTATTCTCATGTAGTTTAGGCAAAGTTTGCTTTAATTCTCTGAGTTCAGAGGGTTTTATAGGGCTGACCACATATACCATTACGGGCTGTCCGGCTGCATTGATTCCGCCAGGGGTTTCCCTCAGGGGATAATTTTGTACTATGCATGGATTTCTCTTTCTCAAGTTAGTACTGCTGTCTGAATCGTCATCCGGCAATGGATATTCTTTGTACGGTAAATTCTCCAAATCTCGTTTACACTGTTCCAATTCTTTTCGTAGCCTTGAATGCCTTAACATCTCATAAAGAGGGGGACTAGACATTACACCGTCGTTGGGCCTCAAAACATTTGGGCCGGATGACGGGGCTGTCTCATATGGGGGTGCGGTCGCCCTGACTGCGGGGGTCGGACTCACACGATTATAGTCCGGAGGCAAATCACTGAGTCCTCCACGACAGCCAGGCTGTGGTGGCGGAGGCAGTGGTTGGGGGAGGTCGGCCAATCCAGGCACTGCCAGGGGTGCACCGGTGGGTGGAGGTATCGCTGTCTCTTCATCAGACTCTATTTTCTTTTCTTTAAGTGGAAATTGTCTCAATGGTGGTGGATCTGGCCCGTAAAAAGTTACATGGGACCATAATTCTATGTATGGTCTTTCTTTATCTTTTTTAGATTTGATCAAATAGAATTTCAACTGCTTGATCCAGTATGGGTTTGTTTCCCCATCTGGATCCCAACGATACCCTTCATCGGGTCCTATGGGGTATTCTGGCCACCTTACTCTACACAGATTAATCATTGTCTCTTTGACTAATCCCCTACTATAGGGTCTTATGTCCTTATCATCCCAAGCCAACAAAACCTGTCCCAAAGGACTATTGGGATCTATGGGGTCCTTGGTCCCATTACTGGGGCCCCTTCTACATGTACTCTGACTCTTTCCCATACTCTATTATGTCTCTTTTTCGTTCACTCACACAATCGCGCGGAATCGCCTGGCCGTTTCCCTCGCGGGAGAACGGAACCGCAAGCTAATCCTCCCGCCGGGGTCCCAGGTCCCCCGGTCCACACTCACGCGTCCGTTTGGAACCTCTCTTTCATACAGAGACCACACACCAACAACACCCAATATTCCCCTTCCCAGGGATATATTACCAAGATACTCACCCCCTTCAGTCTAGTGCCTCCTTCTCGGTGGCTGGTAAACTGGCAGGCGTCCCTGCAGGGCGAGGCAGTCCCCGACTGCGGCGGTCCCAGACCACCAGTCTTTCAGAATATCTTAAGTCGGTTCTCCGTCCTTCCAGCTCCCGGAACCTGTCACCGCGGGCCCTGAGCAACAGATCTCTCCGAAAGTCGGAGTGCCGGCTGATCCGTTCCCCAGCCCCCGCCGAGCAGGTCGTCGAGAGCCCCACGTCGTAGGGCGCCAAAAATTGTGAGAAGTTTCTTACGTGGACTTACAATGAGACAAGGAGACACCGAGATAAGGTCTATTACTTCCCTTTTATTATAACGCGTTTGCAAAGGCGGGCTCCCCGTCCCAGGGTGGTACGAAGAGCCCCGAACAATGGACGGGCAAGTGTATTTATCCCTATTGCTGCCGCCCTTCATTTGAAGCTTGGCTTACAATCTATCTAATCATCAAAGACATGGTACTAATACATCATCCATTCTACACTCTCTAAACCTAACCTTATTTAGAGACTCTTTCTACTTCCTTATCTTGTTGACCTGGCTCCCCTGCAGCCGAACCCAACGCTGGAATTTACAACAGCCCAACGCTGGAATTTACAACTGAGTTCGAGGCACACTTTGTTTTACTCCTTCTCACATCTTCCATTGTTTCCTCTCCCAAGTCTCGGATTCTGCCAGTCATTTCAGCCAGTTCCATATAGTCCATCAACTGCGTCTGCCATTCCTCCAGCGTGGGTAAATCTTGTGTCTTCCAATACTTTGCAATGAGAATTCTTGCTGCTGTAGTAGCATACATAAAGAAAGTTCTATCCTTCTTTAACACTTTCTGGTCTACAATGCCCAGAAGGAAGGCCTCTGGCTTCTTGGGAATACCTTTTTTAACTCATTGTAAATCACTTCCCAGAAGGCCTTCACTTTTGGACAAGTCCACCAGAGGTGAAAGAATGTCCCTTCAGCCTCCTTACATTTCCAACATTTATTGTCAGACAGGTGATATATCTTAGCAAGCTTGACTGGGGTCATGTACCACCGGTATATCATTTTCATAATGTTTTCCTTCAAGGCATTACATGCCGTGAATTTCATTCCGGTGTTCCATAACCTTTCCCAGTCCTCAAACATGATGTTATGCCCAATATCCTGTGCCCATTTTATCATGGCAGATTTAACTATCTCATCCTGTGTATTCCATTTAAGCAGCAAGTTATACATTCTCGAAAGTGTCTTAGTTTTTGGTTCTAACAATTCTGTCTCTAGTTTCGATTTTTCCACCTGGAACCCAACCTTTTTGTCTATTTTAAAAACCTCTTGAATTTGAGCATAGTGTAGCCAATCTCGCACCTTATTTTTTAATTTTTCCAAGCTCTGCAACCTCCAATTGTCTCCAGTTTTTTCAATTATTTCCCAATATTTCGGCCAATAGGCCTCCATGTTGAGTCTTTTTCGAGCCTTAGCCTCCACCGGTGATAGCCACCTCGGGGTCTTACCCTCTAATAAGTCTTTGTATTTTATCCAGACCATAAATATTGCTCTTCTGACAATATGGTTTTTAAACAGTTTGTGAACTTTAACCTTGTCGTACCACAAATATGCATGCCAACCAAAAGCATTGTCAAACCCTTCCAGATCCAGGACATCAGTGTTCTCCAACAGAAACCAATCCTTCAACCAGCAGAAAGCTGCAGATTCATAATACAGCCTCAAGTAAATAAATAATTAAATGGGAATAAATGGGAATGAATAAATAAATAAATAAATAAATAAATAAATAAATAAATGGGAATATAGAGCTTCAGTGAAGCTTCAAATCTGACAGTACATCAACGAACTCACACAGGGGAGAAACCATTTAAATGTATGGACTGTGGACAGAGCTTCAGTCACAATGGAATACTCTCTATTCATCAACGAACTCACATGGGTGAGAAACCATTTAAATGTCTGGAGTGTGGGAAGTGCTTTAGTAAGAGTGTAAGTCTTAGAAAACATCAACTATCTCACAGAGAAGTAACTGCTTAAATGGAAAAAGTGTGGAAATGTTTGAATTAAAATGGAGTTCTTAATATACATCTTCGGAGTCTCCCAGGGGAGAACCCATTTAGGCATATGGAGTGTGCTATGTTTTCAACACAGATTTCACTTTGTCTCTCGTATCAATAAACTGATATAGGTGGAAATCAATTGTAAATGCATGGAGTGTATTTGATGTTCTGGTGTTTGTATGTACATATATGTATTAAAGCAATGAAGGTAATCTCTCATAATAGTAAGTATAATGAAAGATACCATGTACTGTTAGGGATGTGCAGAATGTGACCCATGAGTGAAGAAGAAGAAGAAGAGTTTGGATTTTATATCCCGCCTTTCACTCCCCTTCAGGAGTCTCAAAGCAGCTAACTTTCTCCTTTTCCTTCCTCCTCCACAACAAACACTCTGTGAGGTGAGTGGGGCTGAGAGACTTCAGAGAAGTGTGACTAGCCCAAGGTCACCCAGCAGCTGCAAGTGGAGGAGCGGAGATGCGAACCCGGTTCCCCAGATTACGAGACTACCGCTCTTAACCACTACACCAAACTGAATATGTGCTGAGACTCAATTGATATTTGGTCTTTGGCAGGGAGAGTTGGGAATGGAGAGTTGCGAGAAGTAGAACACAACAGTGATGTTTAGGAAGCAGAATTGGCTCTGGAATCCTAGAACTGTAGAGTTTAAAGGGTAATGGTAGTCCAATTCCCTGTTATAAGAACTGCATAAAGCCCATTTTTCTAATTGCAATAAAGGAACAATGAAAACATAGAAAGACTGAAAAAATCTTTAAAGTGTCCTAAAGGTAAAGGTAACAGGACCCCTGACTGTTAGGTCCAGTCGTGGATGACTCTGGGGTTGCAGCGCTCATCTCGCTTTATTGGCTGAGGGAGCCAGCGTACAGCTTCCGGGTCATGTGGTCAGCATGACTAAGCCGCTTCTAGCGAACCAGAGCAGTGCACGGAAACGCTGTTTACCTTCCCGCTGGAGTGGTACCTATTTATCTGCTTGCACTTTGACATGCTTTTGAGCTGCTAGGTTGGCAGGAGCAGGGACCAAGCAGCGGGAGCTCACCCTGTCACGGGGATTCGAACCGCCAACCTTCTGATTGGCAAGCCCTAGGCTCTGTGGTTTAACCCACAGCGCCATCCGCGTCCCATTAAAGCGTCCTACATTGTTTATATTTCATTAATTCATTGTTTCACAATACATTCTCAACTGAAATCAATGGAAAGTGTAACAAGCCACGTTAGACTGGCTACAATATCATTAGTTACATGAAATGTTTAAAACGGACAGGAAAATTTTTTGGGAACAAAGCTCACTATTTGAATAAAAGCTGCTACAAGATAAAGAAAAACTTTAGACCTTGTGATAATGGTTGAAGACCGTATAAACACTACAGAAAGTATTAGAAAAAATATAGGAATTTGGACAGGTATCACGTTTTAAATTGAATAAAAATAAGACTAAGCTCTTAGTGAAGAATGTTTCAGAGCAAGACAAAAAGGAGATACAGCATAAGACACAAATATATATATATATCTGTTAAATATCTGGGAATATGGTTTACAGTTAAGAATATTAATATATTTAAAGATAACTGAAAAATTATGGGCAGAAATAAAAAGGAATTTGCGGAAGGATTAATTTATCATTATTGGGCAGAATTTCAGTAATTAAGATGAATGTATTGCCTCATATGTTTTTATTTCATAAGCAATATGAGCTACTTCAAATAATGGCAAAAATATATCTCAAGATTTATCTGGAGAGGGAAGAAACCAAGAATAAAACATAAATTACTAATAGATGTCAAAGACAGAGGAGGTTTCTCTTTACCAGATTTAAGATTACCATATTTTTCGCTCTATTGGACATACCGGACGATAGGACGCACCGGACCATAGGGGGGAGAATAGGGGAAAAAAATTTTTTTAATTGTTCTCCCCCTCAAAAACAAGAGCAGGCCTTGCTGCTGCCCCCCAGCTTGTGGGGCTGGTGGTGGGGGGAAGCGCTGCTTTCCTCCACTGCCAGCCTCAAAGATCCCTGAAGCATTTGGAGCGCAGCTGCACTCCAAAGGCTTGAGGCTTCGGGGACATCCTTTGTAGCCTCCACAGGGCAGCATGGTGCCTTCACCCCACTGCCCTGCGAAGGCATTGCGCAGCCATCCCAAAGCTGGAACAGCGAGATGGAGGGCTGCGCAGAGCCCTGTCTCACTGTTTTGGCTTCGGGGACAGCAGGCTGCGGAGAGCTGCCCGAAGCCCGAGGTGCACAGCGCCACACTCCCTGTGCTCCGGGCTGCAGGCAGCTATTCGCAAGCCTGCAGAGCCCAGCGGGAGTTCCCGCCGCGCTCCGCAGGCTTGCGGATAGCTTCCTGAAGCCTGGAGAGCGAGAGGGGTCGGTGCACACCGACCCCTCTCGCTCTCCAGGCTTCAGCGAAAGCCTGCATTCGCCCCATAGGACGCACACACTTTCCCCCTTCATTTTTGGAGGGGGAAAAGTGTGTCCTATAAAGCGAAAAATACGGTATATTATGAAGCATCTTGCATTAGCTGGATCCAGGATAGGATAACTTTTAAAAAATGTAGATTTGTTAGATCATGATAAAAGATTCCGTTGGCATGTGTATTTATGATATCATAAGGCAAAAGCGCGGGTGGCGCTGTGGTCTAAACCACTGAGCCTAGGGCTTACCAATTGGAAGGATGGTGGTTTGAATCCCTGTGACAGGGTGAGCTCCCGTTGTTCGGTCCCAGCTCCTGCCAACCTAGCAGATCAAAAGCATGTCAAAGTGCAAGTAGATAAATAGGTACCACTCCGGTGGGATGGTAAACGGCATTTCCGTGCACTGCTCTGGTTTTCCAGAAGCGGATCAGTCATGCTGGCTAAAAGACCCAGAAGCTGTACGCCGGCTCCCTTGGCCAATAAAGCGAGATGAGCGGCACAACCCCAGAGTCTGAAGGCGGCCCTGTTCTGGGAAGTTTTTAATGTATGCTGTTGTATTTTTTTAAATATTCGGTTGGAATCGCTCCTGCAAATGTCATTTCATGTAATTTCATGAACCAATTTTCCTATCTCTATTCAAAGGGCCTCTGCTGCAGATTTCCAAATGTAACAATTCACTGATAAATGTATCTCTCTACTGGCTCATTGGGAAAACTCTAGAAAGTCATATAACAAAGCCTAACTTTCTCCATCAGCTCCCTTCTTTTTTAAAAAGGTACCCATTGCGATGACACTGGAACATAGGCGCCGACTCCATGGGGCCTGAGGGGGCCCGAGCCCCCTCAAAAATTCGTTTAAGAAAATTATTAGTTATATTATGCTTTGTAAGATCACAAAATTATGTTGGTATTTTTTATTTTCCTTGTTTGACGATAGTTACCTTTTAAAATACATTCAGTAATGAGTTAAAACAAAGCCACTCCCGATCTAGAGAGGCTCTCGACCCACCCATCAACAATCTCGAGGGGCTGGTGTCAGCCCCCGAGAAGCGGGGATTCCCCCTAGCTCATTAATATTCACCGCCCACGGCGGCAGCCGCAAAGGGCGGGCCCTCACAGGTTCACTTAAGGTCGGGGCAGCCCGGGGCTCGCCCCTTTCGTTTCCCCAGCAGCAGCGGTTTGGAGGTCTTGGGCCCCCCAATTTTTTTTTGTAAGTCGGTATGGGCCCCCGCCCCCCCCAATATTTTTTATAAGTCGGCGCCCCTGCACTGGAACAGCCTTTAGGGTTGTCTTAAATTACTGCTCTAAACTCCTTTCCAGGACGAGAATTTTTAGAAATCCGGGGGGCGGGGGTCGCCCTTCGCTGCCTCTGCGGGGAATTGAACCCATGAATTTCTCACTCAATAAACGGGAATATAGGGCTTGCCGGCTGGGAAGGGCATTTCTGTTTGCAGGGAGGGGGGCGGCGGATCTCCTGCCGCTCCCCCTCCCTCTGGGTCAATGAGCTCCGCTTCCTAGAGAGGCAGGAAGGGAGTTTTATTGCGGGGGAGGGAAGAGGCTATTTGGAGGGGAGGGGTCTCCATCCTCATTCCCGGAAGAGAAGCGGACGAGGAGAAGAGGAGAAAGAGGTGCCGCATATTGGGGGGGGGTGGGAGAAGGATTTGCTTTCCCTCCCCCTGAAACTACAAAGAGGGCAGCTGGGAAAGGAGGCGGGAGGATGGGGGGGGGGGAGAAAGGAAAGCAGGGAGGGGCTCCGCTCTATCCCTGTGGGAATCATGGGGGGGGGGGGGCGGCAGGATGCAGGCCATCCTGTT
Organism: Podarcis melisellensis; assembly: GCF_964234715.1. Lineage (NCBI taxonomy): Eukaryota > Metazoa > Chordata > Lepidosauria > Squamata > Lacertidae > Podarcis > Podarcis melisellensis. Next base: position 122,254,691 of record NC_138529.1, on the reverse strand, counting down.
GCAAAGTGGGGTCCTCTCCCCCCAGGAGGGTTTGCATTGCAAGATCCTTTTCGAAGCGCAGAGATCAAAACAGGCTCCCATGGTGGGGGGAGGGGGGGGCGAATCGGCCTCCGGAGCTTCCTGAGTAAGAAAGAGGCTGATGTGAGAAGGAAGGGGGAGGCCCCCCAGCTCCCCTTTCAGAAATCCTAGTCTGACAGGCTGAGGTTGCATTGGCACAAAGGAAATACACTTCTTGCATTTCCCGTGTTGGGGGGTGCAGTTGGGGAGGGTTTGCTATGCTGCTTTTGTGCCCCAAAACTGGAGGGAAGAGGCACATTTTCCATTTCCTGAAGCATGAAAAAGCACCTTGTCAGTTTCCCTCCTGCTTGGCAAGGGAAATGGGCCCATGGATGGCAGGAATTGAAAGTGATCCAGGTCTCAGGAGCCCTTTATAAAGCTTCAAGGCAAGGATTGGAGGGATTAAAAAAATGCCCCCTCCCCAGCTGGACATGGGGGAAAGAGGGGGGGGAGGAGATTAATCCCCCCCCTTCACAGATTTTGATGCTTTCTTTCCAAAAAGAGGCTTCTCCAGATATCCTCTTGGGACTTTGTCGGAAAGGAGACTCAAAGCTCCCAGGGGTGGGAGATCTGGCCTGTCTTGCAGGATTGGCCCAGCGCAGAGGTGCTGAGGGACTTTCATCCAGGTTGCCGGGAGGGCCTTGTAATACTCTAAGGTAAAGGTAAAGGGACCCCTGACCATTAGGTCCAGTTGCGGACAACTCTGGGGTTGCAGCGCTCATCTCGCTTTATTGGCGAAGGGAGCCGGCGTACAGCTTCCGGGTCATGTGGCCAGCATGACTAAGCCGCTTCTGGCAATCCAGAGCAGCACACGGAAACTCCGTTTACCTTCCCGCCAGAGCAGTACCTATTTATCTACTTGCACTTTGATGTGCTTTCAAACTGCTAGGTTGGCAGGGTACTGTAGGTGTTCTAAAACCCACCACCTGGGCAATGCTCACACCTGAACTCTGCAGGGTGGGCCAGGATGACAGCCAGTTTAGTGTTTGGGACAGGGGTGGAGACTGTTCTCCAGCCTGAGGGCCTCATTTGCTCCCGAGCAGCCTTCCAGGGGCCACTTTCCATTGATGGAACGGGCCAGAGGATAGAGTTGGTGGGGCTATGGAGCTGACTCTGAGCTTTGTCCAGGAGCTGCCTGCCTTCCAGGGATTTGTTCCACCCACTCAAAAGCCCCCCAGGAGGCAGCTGGGAAGCGTTGGAAAGAGGGTGTGGAGCTGGGGAAGTTCCTGAGGGCCAGAGAGAGAGGACTTGAGGGCCAATTTAGCCCCTGGGTCTGAGGTTCCCCACCCTGCAGTTTGGGTGCTGGGCTTCCACCAGGGAGACCCTGTCTCCCCTCCCCATTCTCAGGAGGGATGCCCTGTGCCTAGTTTGGACCCCCTGATTATTTCTCCTCTTCTCCTTCCTCACAGTGTAGGGAAGATAAAAGGACTCGCGCGCACACACACACACACACAGGTTCCTAAGAGGAAGGACTAGGGGGCCACTGAACTTCATATCTCTGTCCCATAAACTACAATCCATGTTAGCGCATAGAGTGCTCTAAATATTTCCATCTGCTCCCCTTGGATGGAGCTTCTTCACCCTGGTGCCCTCCAGGTGTTGGTTTTCCTCTGACTGCAAATTCTGCCCATAATTTAGGAATTTCCCTTATTTTCTTTATTCTAAATGTACCAAAAGGTCAGAAAGTGGTTTCCTGGATGACTGTTCAGAGGAAAGGGAAAGCGACGTCTGCAGAGGTACTAACCATAATGCTTTCTGAGAAGCTTCATTCAGAGTTTGGGATTTGATCCTAGAACTTTACAAACCAAAGTTGAATGTCCCCTAAAAACTGTGGCAGCTTATAGTGTTATAAAGTTCCTGTAGAAAGGATTACATCCTTCCAGTTCACTGCCTTTATAATTAGGATTTATGGGTATTAGTTTATTAGTACTGGTATCTGTAATTTGTAAATAAATCTGCCTTTCTGTGAACCGCCCTGATACCTCCAGGTATAGGGCGGTCTATAAATTCAATAATAATAATAATAATTTCTTCATTGTTCTCCTAAAAGAGCTGCTCTCTGCATTGAAGTGCATCTTGTCAACAGCTGAGAGAGTCCCAGAAGTGGCCCAGTTTACGCCTCCTCCGTCCTTTCCACTGGCAACGCAATGGCCTCCGAGACAACCTCTGAACGGCCTCTTCTTAAAGATGGAGTGGAAAGAGGAGCCAGGCAGCTTCCTCAGGTAGGGAAAGAGCAACGGGAGCAGGGAGGAGGGAAGAGGCACAGATGGGGCCACCCAGCCTCCCTCTGTGTTGAGTGGGGATGATGGGGATCTAAGAGAAGCTCTGTTTTCTTCCTCTTCTTCTTCCAGGCCCTCTTGACCTTTGAGGAGGTGGCTGTGTTTTTCACGGAGGAGGAGTGGGCTCTGCTGGATCCGGGCCAAAGAGCTCTGCACAAGGAAGTCATGGAGGAGAATTATGAGATGGTGGCCTCTCTAGGTAAGGATGCATTTTTATTCCTCTTGGCTGTTAGGCGTTGAAGGTGTGAATCTGCTGATTGAGCCATTTATTCATGCCGTGTCTTCCTATTTGGCGACCCCTCGTAGCTGAGTAAGATTGTCTTCCATCAACACGGTCTTAACGGTGTGTCCATAAGTGACTGTGGAGTCCAATTTTGGATCCACACATCCTTCCACAGTAGGGACATAGGTTTCTGGATAGGAGTTAATCACAGCGAGGTTTTGCCAAATATGCTTTCCTCTTAGCTTTTCTCTCTTTCGTCCTGAGTTTGTGCTTCTTCAAAGTCCATGAAGCCTTTGGTAAAGGCTATTTTCCAGTGGGCACTCTTGCAGGCCAGTGTTTCCCAATTTTCTATGCCTATACTTCATTTTTTTAGATTAGCCTTCAGAATATCTTGAAACCACTTTAGTTGTCCACCTGTAATTCACTTTCCATTATTAAGTTGGGAATAGAGTAGTTGGGAATAATCAGGCATCTGAACAACATGACCAGTCCAACGAAGTTGATGTTGAAGATTGTAGTTTATAACAACACTGTACTTTTATCAGTAGGTAACTTTTCATAAGCTGATACTGTGGTACGAATTCCCCCAAAAAACCTAAAAAGGGAAAATCTACAAAGAGACTCACATTTGGTATGAGGTTTCCTGGTCCACATCATTTATTAGCTTTTAATGGGCCAGCAGATACTTTGTTGCCTCTGCTTCAAAAGTTTAATATTTTTATAGTCATATAAAGTAATATCTCTGGTTACAAACCGTCCTCCTTGCAAAAGCTTCGGCTTACAAGCTCTGCTAACCCAGAAGTAGGTCTCCTGGTTGCAAATTTTGCCCCAGGATGTGAGTGGAATCGCTCCATTAGCGAAAGTGTGCCTCAGGTTAAGAACGGTTTTGAGTTGAGAACGGACCTCCGGAAGAAATTAAGTTTGTAACCAGAGGTACCACTGTATTACCAATACATTACTAATGTTTTACTTATTCCTCATAGAGAGGCTCTGATACTCAAGTCTTAACTCAATTCGCTTGGAACTGAAAAATACAGGGATGTTGTCCTGGACCAATTGAGTGGTACATACTTCCACTTTGCTGTGAGACTGTAACTTTGTATGTCTCCTTTCAGTGTGTAGGAATATAAAACTGGTCTTGAAAGACCTACATTGGCTCCCAGTGCGTTTCCGAGCACAATTCAAAGTATTGGTGCTGACCTTTAAAGCCCTAAATGGCCTTGGCCCAGTATACCTGAAGGAGCGTCTTCACCCCCATTGTTCTGCCCGAACGCTGAGGTCTAGCACCGAGGGCAGTTCTCTCATTGTGAGAAGCAAGGCTACAGGGAACCAGGCAGAGGGCCTTCTCAGTAGTGGCACCCGCCCTGTGGAACACCCTCCCATCAGATGTCAAAGAGATAAACAACTACCAGACTTTTAGAAGACATCTGAAGGCAGCCCTGTTCAGGGAAGTTTTAAATATGTGACATTTTAATGTATTTTTAATCTTTGTTGGAAGCCGCCCAGAATGGCTGGGAAAACACAGCCAGATGGGCAGGGTACAAATAAACTTCAACAACTTCTTCTTCTTCTTCTTCTTCTTCTTCTTCTTCTTCTTCTTCTTCTTCTTCTTCTTCTTCAAAAGAGCCATTTGGATTAGAATGTAGGTGATGTGTACAGTAGGTTGGAATGTATCAGCAAGAAATTACAGATCATGGACGTTAGTTTCTGTTTCTCGCTGTGCAGCTGCTGCCAGTCACAGGATTGTGTTTACATTCCACAGAGTCCAGAGACTATTGGAAGTCTCACGGGAAGGGAGACGGGATGTGACGTTAGTGCTTTCCTGTTTCCTTTGTTCCTTTGTTTCAGTTGCTCTTCAGGATGTCTTTTCTGTTCTGCGTAGTTTAGAAATAAAACTCTTTAAAAATGTAGCTCATACGACCTCATTACTTCCACATGCTGTTTTGATGCTCTGCTGATTGAAGAATGTGCGTCGTAGGTTATTTCAAAGGCTCGGTCGAACGGAGCTCCCGATAATGGAGGAAAGAGAAGACTGAATCCAGAGGTGCAGCATTTTCACAGGAGGGGGAAGTGTCCCCCTCTGGATGTGGCTGCACTACAACTCCCATCATCCCTGGTCATTGGCCATCTTTGCTTGGGTTGAAGGTACTTAGAGTCCAACCACATCTGGAGGGCCATAGATGCCTCAACTCAGCATAGAAGGTTCTCTTGGTGCTCAGTGTTACATGGGAGTTGAAGGTAGAACTGGATACTAAGGGTTCTTGAAACTATTTTCAGATTTCCTTTCCTTTCCTAAAAATTTGGTACATAGTAGAAGGAGGAATGATGGAGGTGTTAAAATCAGAGAAGGTCTGATTGGTCTTGTTTTGTTTTAACTTCTCTGGTTTTCTTCCTTGAATACCTAACAATATTCTCTTTCTCTCCCACTTTAAACCAGGTGATGGAGAAGGCAATCAGAATTTTGAGGTACCATCTGTAAAGTACTTCACTGCGAGTGAACACCTTAGCATACCTCTACAAACTAACACTGATGAGAAACCCTTTAAATGTATGGAGTGCGGAAAGAGCTTCAGTGAAAAGGGAAAACTTACCATACACCAACGAATTCACACAGGGGAGAAACCATTTAAATGTATGCAGTGTGGGAAGAACTTCAGACAGTCTTCACACCTTACCGTACATCAACGAACTCACACAGGGGAGAAACCATTTAAATGTATGGAGTGCGGGAAGTGCTTCAGTGAGAGTGGAAGTTTTACTCTACATCAACGAACTCATTCAGGGGAGAAACCATATAAATGTATTGAGTGTGGGAAGTGTTTCAGTGAAAGTAGAAAACTTACTGTACATCAACAAATTCACACAGGGGAGAAACGCTTTAATTGTACGGAATGCGGGAAAAGCTTCAGTCAGAGTGGAAGCCTTACTGTACATCAACAAATTCACAGAGAGGAAAAACCATTCAGATGTTTGGAGTGCGGAAAGAGCTTCAGTCAGAGTGGAAGCCTTACTATACATCAACGGAGTCACACAGGGGAGAAACCATTCAGATGTATGGAGTGTGGGAAATGCTTCAGTCAGTGTTCACACCTTACTAGACATCAGCGAACTCACACAGGGGAGAAACCATTTAAATGTATGGAGTGTGGAAAGAGCTTCAGTCACAATGGAATCCTTACTGTTCATTTACGAACTCACACAGGGGAGAAACCATTTAAATGTATGGAGTGTGGGCAGAGCTTCATTCACAATGGAATCCTTACTGTACATCAACGAACTCACACAGGGGAGAAACCATTTAAATGTATGGAGTGTGGAAAGACCTTCAGTCAGTGTTCACACCTTACTATACATCAACGAACTCACACTGGGGAGAAACCATTTACATGTATGGAGTGTGGGAAGGGCTTCAGTCACAATGGAATACTTACTGTACATCAACGAACTCACAAAGGGGAGAAACCATTTAAATGTATGGATTGTGGGAAGGGTTTCAGTGAGAGTGGAGCTCTTACAAGACACCAACAAACTCATACAGGCGAGAAACCATTTAGATGTATGGAGTGTGGAAAGAGCTTCAGACACACTTCACACCTTACTCTACATTTGCGAACTCACACAGGGGAGAAACCATTTAGATGTACAGAGTGTGGAAAGAGCTTCAGTCGGTGTTCACATCTTAATATACATCTACGAACGCACACAGGGGAGAAACCATTTAAATGTATGCATTGTGGGAAGGGATTCATTGAGAGTGGAGCTCTTACTAAACATCAACGATCTCACACAGGGGAGAAACCATTTAAATGTTTGGAGTGTGGGAAGTGCTTCAGTAAGAGTGTAACTCTTAGAAAACATCATCAAACTCACAGAGAATCAACTGTTTAAATGAAAGTGTTGAATATGTTTCACTTATAATGAAGTTCTTAATCAACACCTATGGACTCTCACAGGGGAGAACCTATTTAGATGAATGGAGTGTTCAAAGTTTTCCCCACAGAGTTCACTTTGTGCTTCATATCAACAATCTCATATAGGGAAAATTCAATTGTAAATGCATGGGGTATATTTGATGTTCTGGTGTTTGTATGGAAAGTTGTACATATATGTATTAAAGCAATGAAGGTAATTTCTCATAATTGTAAGTATAATGCTAAAGATAATGTACTGTTAGGGATGTGCAGAATGCGACTCTGGAGTGCTCATTGAGAGTAAACGTGCTGAGAGTCTGTTGATATTTGGTCTTTGCAGAGAGAATTGGGAATGGAAAGTTGTGAAAAGTGGAGTACGACAGTAGTGTTTAGGAAGCAGGATTGGCTCTGGAATCCTATAACTGAAGAGTTGAAAGGGACTCTTAAGGTCTTCTAGTCCAGTTCCCCGTTATAAGAACAGCAGCATAAAGCCCATTTTTATAATTGCAATAAAGGAACAATGAAAACACAAAATGACTGAAAAGTAATCATTAAACCTTGCTACATTGTTTATATTTTATAAATTCATTGTTTTACAATACCTTCTCATTCATGGCTACCTTAATGGCAAAGTGGACAAAATTCCATGGTGGCAGCCGGAATATAGGAGGTGTTCAGGGCAACAACCAATATGGGGAGGGAAGGTGGCACAGGGAAATGTGGGCATTGCCAGTGGTTTCAGGAGAGTCCTTTCCCTGCGGAGAAAGGAATCTGTGTCCAAGTAATTGGCCCATCTTTCAGAAATCGAGATGATCTGGCAGATCTGCAAATCTATTATGAAGCAGCCTGCCTGAGTTGGTTAAAAGAATGGATTACATTGGATATTGCAGACATCCTGGACCTAGAAGGCCATCATTTAAAATTTTGCTGGCATGCATGTTTATGTTATGGTGAGGTGAAAATTTACAAAAGCTTTAGAAACCATATTGTAAGGAAGAATTTGTATAGTGTTTGGGAGAAATATAAAAGTCTGTTCGAAATTAAAACATGTTAACGGCTATCTCCTATTGAGGCTATTACAATACAGAAAGGTGATATGGATAGACAATGGGCAACTTACAGGGAATTGTAACTTACAGGCCCATCTTTCAGAAATCTGTAGAAAGAGCAGGCAGTATAGGAGGCTGAAAGCAAGAGTTCATCTGGAGCTGCTCCTCCCTCTGCTGGCATTGAGCATTTACTCATGACATGACGCAGCCCCAGCAGGTCCTGGAAGCTGCCCACAGTTGGACTTCACCCCCAAACGCCCCCTCCTCCATCGCCTCCTGAGACAGACAGATGTCAACAGGGGTCTCTTTGCCTGCTGAGGATTCCACCTGGGACCTCCTGCAGGCAAAAGCATTGAATTCAAGACCTTTTAAAATAAATCATTTATTCAAAATAAATACAGCTTTGTCCACTGCCATAATACCACAGAATGATCACTCCAATCCTCAACCCAGATCATGGTCATGTTGGCTCCCCCAATACCTTCAATAGGAACCCAACTACCCAACTGCTTGGCTAGACATTTCCAATCATTATATCCCCTCCACAAATACCTCCGTGGTGATGATGATGTTGATGGTGATGGCATTAAAATATTGTGTTCTTCAATAAAGGGAGACTAGATTGTGTCAAAGGTATCTTTTTTGGAGATGCTTTTGATTGGACACCGATGGCATGTGAGGCATTCTGATGGAGCATGTACGCCCAATGCGTCAATCTCATTCTTCGCATGATGGATATTAGGGTCACGGGTGCCTCAGACACCCTGCTCCGGTTCCTGGCAATGGTCCAGATGTTATTGATCCAAGCAGGGACGCGGACTTATAAAAAATATAGGGGGGCCCCGGGAAAGCTCATGAATAATAAATAAGCTCATGAATATGCAAATAAAGTGGCGCCGCCTCCTCGTGAGCGAATAGGGGAGAGCGTGCTGCGCCTATTAATCAGCTCCAAAGGAAATTGGGTGGAGCTTTTGCTCGGGAGGGAGGGCAGGAGGCATGCAGCCCGCCCCTCCCTGTGCATTTTGGGCTGGGGGAGGGGCGGCGATGGCGCTCTGCTGGAGGGGCGCCGGAGATTATTGGGGGGGCGGAGCCCCCCCAAACGAATTTTTGAGGGGGCTCGGGCCCCCTCAAGCCCCATGGAGTCGGCGCCTATGGATCCAAGCCCCTATTGGTTTTTTAGGTTTCCTTCCATCATTGGGTAATAACTGTAGTTTAGCTGCTGTGGACAGAAAGGAAATTAATTGTTTAGATTGAAGCCTAGAATATGAGATAAAATCCAGTTATAATTAGGCAAGTGCTGGATTAGGACGGATAGATTGTTTAGTGATTTTGGAGATCAGATAAAAAACTTCTCTCCAGAAGACATTGACCACGGTACACTCCCACCAAACATGAAAATCGGAATCTGAGACCTTCTGCATGCAAGGCAACTGCTCTATCACTGAGCTGCACCCCCCCAAAAAATAACAAAGCCTAACTTTCTCCATCAGCTCTCTCTTTTTTTAAAAAAGGAACTGGTGCCGGAATTTATGGAAATTTACGAAATTTACCAAAATCATCACAATCACTCCGGCAAATGTCCCTACAAAACATTTAATCAACCAGTTTTCCTATATTCAAAGGGCCTCCGCTGCAGATTTCCAAATGTAACAATTCACTGATACAGACGCTTCAGGTTACAGACTCCGCTAACCCAGAAATATTACCTCGGGTTAAGAACTTTGATGAGAACAGAAATCATGCTCCGGCGGCGCAGCAGCAGCGAGAGGCCCCACTAGCTAAAGTGGTACCTCAGGTTAAGAACTGTTTCAGGTTAAGAACGGACCTCCAGAACAAATTAAGTTCTTAACCCGAGGTACGACTGTAAAATCGCTCAAGTATCAGATTTGCGCCATTCCAAGTTTGTTCTGTTCAGGAAAGGGCATCTTGGACGTGGGCAGAGGTAGACATAATCCCTGGAGCCTGAGACCACGTACTCAGCAGCCTCCTTGCCTGGCTGATAATCGCTGGCATTCTAGAAAGCGAAGGCTCAGAAAAAACTCAATATGGAGGCCAAATGGCCGAAATATTGGGAGATTTTGGAACAGGAAGGTGACCACCCCCAGAAACATCATACCTACATCAGAGAAAGGGTGGTCTACAACAGAAATCTGAGTGCGTTATTTACCTCTTGTCTGTCAGATTACCTGTTAATGCTTACTTGATTGGATACCCTGGGGAGCCTGGCCAGTCTTCTGTAATGACAAATACTTAGTTCCTGAGCCAGGTCACAGGCTCACCCTATTCATACACAGACATACCCTTAAGACAGGATTTGTGAACAAAAAGACAATGGGGAGGCTCCCCCACCCCTCCCTCCTTGCAGAGAAAACATTTGAAAATGGTTTCAGGGCGGTCCTCCTGTGCTGCTCCAGACATGTGGTCCACACATCTATGTATGTGCTTGGTTGGTATATTTATGAACATTTATTATATATACATATAAGATCTTGATTTTTTTAGTTCAGATGCCATTGGTCGATTGTTGTCAATCACAGGACCTTTAGCGATCTGCGTGACCCACAAAACGAAACAACGAAAAATGTTGGCGGAACCCTTCGCGACCAAAAAAAGAAAAATGTTCGCAACTGTTCAAACCCTCCTCCCCATAAAAAATGCTCAACAATTTTGGTCCCCCCCCCAAAAAAAAAGCTCAACAACTACCTCAACAACTTTTCCTGTCAGTAACAACTGGTAGATCACAGCCAGTAGTTTAACACTGTAAGTAGATCGCTTTTTCTTGGGAGTTGGAGGGACCTAATGCACATAATCACCTTTGTTTTACTTAATGGGAGTGAAGTACAGGTCAAGGGAGGGAGGGAGGCAAACCTGCCAGAACTGTGTGACGCTGTATTGTTTTAAATACTCGGTTGGAAGCCGCCCAGAGTGGCTGGGGAAACCCAGCCAGATGGGCAGGGTATAAATAATAAATTATTATTATTATTTATTATTATATAGAAGACCCCTCCCAGGTTATGACATAGCTGTGATGTATATATGACGTATGTATAATGTTGCACTAAGGGTGTTGAGTGTAAAAAGGGAAGCTTATGAAAAAGAGAGCTTCTTCCATGTGGTGGGTAGAAGTCCTGTTGCAACAATAAAGATCCCGGGGGGAGGCTTTTCAGAAATCGGGGTGGGGGGTGGGTCGTCTTTCGCTGCCGCTGCAGGTAATCGAACCCATGAATTTATCACTAAATAAAAGGGAATGTAGAGCTTGCCGGCTGGGAAGGAAATTCATTTTTGCAGGGAGGGGGGAGGCGGAGCTCCTGCCCCTCCCCCTCCCTCTGGGTCAAGGAGCTCCGCTTCCTAGAGAGGCAGGAAGTTATTTTTTTGGGGGGGAGGCTATTTGGAGGGGAGGGGTCTCCATCCTCATTCCCGGAAGAGAGGAGGGCTTGGAGAAGAGGAGAAAGAGGTGCCGCATATTGGGGGGGGGGGTTATTTGGGGACGGGGGGTGGGAAAATGATTTGCTTTCCCTCCCCCTGAATCTACAAACAGGGCAGCTGGGAAAGGAGGCGGGAGGATTGCGGGGGAGAGAGAGAGAGAGAGAAGAGAAAGCAAAGCAGGGAGGGACTCTGCCCTTTCTCTGTGGGAATCAGTGGGGCGGGGGGGGGGGCTGGATGCAGGCCATCCTGTTGCAAAGTGGGGTCCTCTTCCCCCAGGAGGGTTTGCATTGCAAGATCCTTTCTGAAGCGCAGATATCAAGCCAGGCTCCCATGGTGGGGGGGAGGGGGTGAAGACACTTGAGACGAACCAGAAAAGGTCCCCCCCCAGTGGAACTTAATTACAGAGGGATTTGCAGCCCCACCCTGGGCATGTTGACTCAGAAGTCAGTCCTTCTCCGTTCAAAGGGGGGGGGCAGCCCCATTCCGCCTAGTGATGCTCCTCTCTGTTTAACACCCTCCATCTCCCTTCTCACTGCTGCCCCACTCTTGCCCCCCCCAGGCTCTGTCCCCAGTGGCAGGGGAGGGCTGAGCTCCTCCAGGACCCTGATCTGTCCCCTTCCGAAATGTGCTGCTGAAGCCCCTCCCTCAGTGGGGATCCTGGTAGAGCCGGCTCCATGGGGGAAGATATGGAGAGGCTATTGTGAGGAGTTGGCAAAAGGAAACAAGGATTTGCTTCTTGGGAAGGGGGTGGCCCCCATGTTGGCAGAGGGGGGAACAATGGGGTGGGTTTGCTGTCCTGTTTATGAGGCCCTGGAGCGGAGGGAGGAGGCACATTTTGGATTTTCACCTGCTGCTAAGCAAAGAAAACGGGTAAATGTGTGGCGGGATTGAAATCTAATCAGGCAGGTTCAGGTTTGTGCTCACAAGGGACCAGTTTTGACCCCCTGGTTATCTTTCACCCTGTCCTATCTCACAGAGTTGGGAAGATAAAAGCACAGCTCCTTTCTTTGAAGTAGAACTGCGAAAGTCCCAGAAGTGGCCAACTTTACGGCTCCTCCGAATCGCCTCACCAATGGCCTCAGAGGCACCGTTTGGACCTTCTCTTCTTCAAGGTGGAGTGGAAAGAGGAGCCAGGCAGCTTCTTCAGGTAGGGAAAGAGCCTTGGGGAATCAGATAGGAGGGAAGAGGCACAGATGGGACCACCCAGCCTCCCTCTGTGTTGAGTGGGGATGATGGGGATCTAAGAGAAGCTCTGTCTTCTTCCTCTTCTTCTTCCAGGCCCTCTTGACCTTTGAGGAGGTGGCTGTGTTCTTCACGGAGGAGGAGTGGGCTCTGCTGGATCCAGGCCAAAGAGCTCTGCACAAGGAAGTCATGGAGGAGAATTATGAGATGGTGGCCTCTCTAGGTAAGGGAAAATTTGTAACCCTCTTGTCTGTTAGACGTTGGAGGTGTGAATCTCCTGTTTGAGCCATTTATTCACGCTGTGAAGAAACAACATATGAATAGGATTTGGCCAGTGGCCCATCTAGTCCAGCATCCTGTTCTCACACTGGCAAAGCCAGATGCCTGTGGGAAACCAGCAAGCAGGATTCGAACACAAGAGCACTCTTGCCTCCTGTAGTTTCCAGTATTTAGGAACACTGCTGTCTTCTGAGTGTGGAGGCATTGCAGAGCCATCACGGCGAGTGGCCAGCAATAGACTTCTCCATGTACCGTATTTTTCGCCCTATAGGGCGCACCTAGTTTTTTTGGGGGGAAATAAAGAGAAAAAATTATTTCCCCCCCAGGCCCGAGGTTCCCCTGACCCCAGCCCCCAGAACAGGCTGCTGTCCGCAAGCCGTGGGATAGTGGACAGCCCATGGCTTGTGGAGAGCTGTGCGAAACCTGAAGCCTGGGGAGTGCTGAGCTCAGCGCGTCCCAGGCTTCGGGATGCAGGCAGCTCTCCGCAAGCCGTGGGAGAGCTGCGCGAAGTCACGCAGCTCTCCCACGGCTTGCAGATAGCTTCCTGAAGCCTGCATTCGCCCCATAGGATGCACACACATTTCCCCTTCATTTTTGGAGGGGGAAAAGTGCGTCCTATAGGGCGAAAAATACGGTATTTGGGACATCATTGCTCCCTGTGGGATCGAGTTCCCTAGTTTAACTATGTGCTGTGTGAAGAAGGCTAATCTTTTATTTGTGCTTAGTGAATAATAATAATAAGAAGAAGAATTTTATTATTTCTACCCCACCCATCTGTCTATTTTCCCCCACCCACTCTGGGCGGCTTCCAACAAAATTAAAAGCATAATAAAGCATCAAACATTAAAAATATCCCTAAACAGGGCTGCCTTCAGATGTCTTCTAAAAGTTGGGTAGTTGTTTATTTCTTTGACATCTGATGAGAGGGCGTTCCACAGGGAGGGCGCCACTACCAAGAAGGCCCTCTGCCTGGTTCCTTGTAACCTCACTTCTCGCAGGGAGGGAACCTCCAGAAGGCCCTTGGAGCTGGACCTCAGTGTCCGGGCTGAATGATGGGGGTGGAGATGCTCCTTCAGGTATACTGGGCCAAGGCCGTTTAGGACTTTAAAGGTCGGCACCAACACTTTGAATTGTGCTCAAAAACATACAGGGAACCAATGTAGGTCTTTCAGGACCAGTGTTATGCGGTCTCGGCTGCCACTCCCTGTCATCAGTCTAGCTGCCACATTCTGGATTAGTTGCAGTTTCCGGTTACAGATTCCAGGTCATCATAGTTGCAGTTTCCGGTTGCAGTTTCCGGGTCATCTTCAAAGGTAGCCCCACATAGAGCGTGTTGCAGTAGTCCAAGCTGGAGTTAACTAGAGCATGCACCACTCTGCCGAGATAGTCTGCGGGCAGGTAGGGTCTCAGCCTGTGTACCAGATGAAGCTGGTAGACAGCTGCTCTGGACACAGAGTTGACCTGTACCTCCATGGACAGTTGTGAGTCCAAAATAACTCCCAGGCTCCACACCTGCTCCTTCAGAGGTACAGTTACCCCATTCAGGAGCAGGGAGTCCCCCACACCCGCTTGCTCCCTGTCCCCCCAAAAGAGTACTTCTGTCTTGTCAGAATTCAACCTGTTAGCCACCTTCCATCCTCCAACCACCTCCAGGCACTCACACAGGACCTTCACTGCCTTCACCGGTTCCAATTTGAAAGGGAGGTAGAGCTGGGTATTATCCGCATATTGATGGACACCCAGCCCAACTCCCCTGATGATCTCTCCCAGCAGCTTCATATAGATATTAAAAAGCATGGGAGAGAGGATGGAACCCTAAGGCTCCCCTAACAGCACTTTCTGGACATAGCCCAGGAGGAAGGAGTGGAACCACTGTAGAGCAGTGCCCCCAATTCTGAGCTCCCCTAGACGTTCCTCAAGGTTGTAATGATCAATGGTATAAAAAGCCACTGAGAGATCCAGCAGAGCTAGCAAACAGCTTTCACCTTTGTCCCAGGCCTGCCAGAGATCATGGTCTGCATCCTTCAGGCGTGCCTGGAGTTGTTCTGCAACCACCCGTTCAATCACCTTGCCCAAGAATGGAAGATTTGGGACTGGGTCAGGTCTAAAGATGTTTTTTTTAAGAAGCGGTTTAATAACCGCCTCTTTCAGCGGGTCTGGGAAGGCTCCCTCGCAGAAGGAAGCCTTCACCACCCCGTAGAGCCCATCACCCAGCCCCTCCCGGCTCGCTTTTATGAGCCAGGATGGGCAAGGATCAAGGAGACAGGTGGTCGGTTTCACTCGTTCAAGCAGCCTGTCTAGATCCTCAGAGGTAACAGATTGAATTGATCCCATGAAACTTGACTAGACTGGCCCTGCTCCCATGGTGGAGTCTACCTCCTTCCAAATCTGAGTGACTTTATCTGCAAAAAATTTTGCAAAATCATTGCAGGAGATCTTGGGGCCCTTATTGGACCCCAGTGGCACAGGTGGTTCCGTTAAATTATGAACCACCTGAAAGAGCCTCCTCCTGCTGTTTGCTGCAGATGCAATAGAGTTGGCGAAGAAGGTCCTCTTCGCTGTTGATATTGCCACTTGGTAGGCTCAACATTGAGCTCTAACCTGTGTCCGGTCTTATTCAGAATGAGTTTTCCGCCACCGGCGCTCTAGCCATCTCAGCGATTGTTTCATTGCCCTCAGCTCCAGGGAGCTCCATGCAATTGGAGAGGGCACTTTGGAGCCAGACAGTCAATAGCCCTGGTTAACTCCGCATTCCAGTGGGCCACCAGGGAATCAGCTGAAAGGCCATCAACGTGGCGTAAAATATCCCCTACCACTCTCTGGAAACCATTTGGATCTATTAAGTGGCGGGGGCGGACCATCCGAATCCCAGTCCCTACAGAAGGGAAGGGTCACGGAGAAGTCCAGTTGCACCAGGAAGTGATCTGACCATGGCACTTCTTTTGTTTCGCTTTTACTTAGTGTCAGATTACCCACGTCACTAGAGGTGAACACCAGGTCCAAGGCATGTCTGCGACAATGAGTTGGGCCAAACTTATTCAGGGGCCATGGAGGCCATGTTTTCCACGAAGTCCTGAGTGGCCCCTTGTAAGGTCGTGTTGGCATGGATGTTAAAATCCCCCAGGACAACCAAACTAGGTGTCTCCAGGAGAACATCCACCACGACCTGAAGCAGCTTGGCCAGGGAATCCTTGGTGCAGTGGAGAGGTTGGTACACCAAAAGGAATCCTGTACCGCCCCTATTGCCCAACTGCCAGAACATGCACTCAGAAAACTGGGTCTTCCCAATAGGATGCCTGGTGCAAGCTAATGACTGCCTAAAAAAATCACTGCAAACACACACACCCCGCCACCCGTATGACCTGGGTTGCTGTGTGTAAGAGAAACCTGGTGGACAAGCAAGCACAGACCGATCTGCTTCATCCAACCAAGTCTCAAGCCAGATCAAGTCATGGATGGCAGTGGTCTTATTAACCAATGACCTAGCATTGCACAGCAGCACCTTTAGGTCATATGGGTCTCCCGTTGCTGATTCCAATATCCTTCTGGTCAAGACCAGACCCAGAGGCAGAAATAGTATTCAAACAATGACTAAACCTGCCTCCTCGGTAATGACATGGTCTAAGACATTACCTGGAGGAGGCAGGAGAAAATGGACTGCAGAAATCTAGCACTTTCAGAAGAGAGGGAAGGTAGATAAAGTGTGTCCCTCCAGATGTTGCTCCACCGTAACTCCTATCATCCTGGCCATTGGACGTTCCTGCCTGGGTTGAAGCTAGTTTGAGTTCAGCCACATCTGGAAGACTATAGGTGCCCCACCTCAGCATAGAATGTTTCTCTCGGTGCTCAGTGTTACATGGGAGTTCAAGGTGGAGCTGGATACTAAGAGATATCATCTATCTCTATCTAAATCTTATTTACCATTTTCATTTTTACACTTGAAACAATAACAATGCTTCCAATGCAAAACACATAATTGATCTTGACTCCCCTTCCACTCCTTCCATGGTTCATTTTGTTAATTTATTTTCCACTACATATTCTAATTTTCCCCGTATCTTATTTTATCTCAGTTTTATATCCCAGTATTCTTACTGCTGAATTCATTCTTTTACTGTTATCTTTTTAATGTGTTTACAATAAGTTTCCAAAATAATCTACAAAGCATTTCCAATCTTCATTTTTAAAATTATTATTAATTTTAATTTATATACATTGCAACAATTATTTTGCCTAGTTTTAACATTTTCAATTTCAACTCCCTTCCATCTCTTTCTGCGGTTCCTTAGATTTATTGTCTTCCTTTCCTGCATACTCCAAATTGTCTTAACTTATTCTTTTATTCATCTATTCTTATATATCTCTCTCATATATATATTTTAAGCTGCAGGTTTTTACAATAATCCTGCCAATGTCTTCATCTGTTTACAGTTTGTGAATACTCAATAAACCATTTCCGTTCTTTTCTAAAAAGTTTGTTATCTTGATTTCTTATTCTTCCGGTAAGTTTCACCATTTCTGCATACTCCATTAGTTTCGTTGGGACCCCTTCATCCTTCCATTTTTGGACAAATAACAGTCTTGCAACAGTCTTGTATAGTCGTATACATAAATACATTTCTATACTGTTTGGGTAGTTCTAATCCTATAATTCCCAAGAGAAAAGCTTCTGGGTTTTTTAAAGGGAAGATATTTTAAACATCTTTTTCAGTCATTATGTATCATTTCCCAGTAAGCTTTAACCTTATTACAAGACCACCACATGTGCAAAAGGTGCCTTCTTTCTCTTTACATTTCCAACATTTATTTGACTTTAATTTATACATTTTTGCCAAGCTACTAGGTGTTAACTGCCATCTATATAGCATTTTCATATAATTTTCTCTTAAACCATAACATGCTGTAAATTTTATATTCGTATTCCATAATCTTTACCATGCTTCCATTTCTATATTATGACCAACATCTATTGCCCAGTGTATCATTGAAGATTTCACTTGCTCATTCTTTGTGTCCCATTCCAATAACATTGTGTACATTTTAGACATCACTTTAACATTACAACTTAACATGTCTCTCTCTAATTGTGATGGTTGTTCCCCAAACCCCCGCTTCATATCATTTTTAAATATTTAATTCAACTAATGATATTGTAACCATGTTGTTAACATCCCTGGTAAATCCTTCAACTCTTTTAATTTAAATTCTCATCCTTTCTTAATAAATTTCTGTAAGTTGCCCAATTTTCCATCATTTTTTTTCTCCTCTCCGCTGTGGCTTCCAAAGGTGAAAGCCAAAGTGGTGTTTTAGTTCCCAGTAAATTTTTATATCAGTCCCATATTCTATACAATTTTTTCCTAATTCTATGGTTTGTAAAGCCTTTATGTACTTTCACCATTTCAATACCACAGATAAGCTTCATAATATCATATCCGGCAGGGAGAAACCTCCTCTATCTTTCAGTTCTATCAGTATTTTATATTTTATTCTTGTTTTTTCCCCTTGCCAGGTATATTTAGAAATATTTTTTTGCCATTTTTGAAGCAATCTGCCTCACAGATCATCAGCATTTCCAAACTTCTTCAAATACTTTTTATCCTGATCTCTTATTCTATTTGTCAATCTTCCCATTTCTATATATTCTATTAATTAATCTGCCATTCCTCCTTTGTTGGCATCCTTCTTCCACTTCTGAGCATACACCATACTGTAGTTGTATATATAAAAAGAGAGCTGTGATCCCTAGATATACTTGCATCTATTATACCTAAAAGAAAAGCTTCTGGGGTTTTAACAAAGGTCCTCTTAAACATTTTTTTCAACTCATTAAATATCATTTCCCAGAAGTTCTTAACCGTTTTGCATGTCGACCACATATGATGAAAAGAACCTACTTTCCCCTTACATTTCCAGCAGATATCTGATTCAGTCTTGTACATTTTAGCTAATTTACTCGGTGTCAGATACCACCTATATATCATTTTCATAAAATTCTCCTTCAGTGTGCAACATGCTGTAAATCTAAAATCTTTTCCCACATTTCTCCCAAGCACTCATCTCCATATTATGACCTATATCTCTTGCCCATCCATTATTATAATCTTATCCAAATAATCAAACTTCGTGGTTGTTTAGTTGTTCAGTCATGTCCGACTCTTCATGACCCCCTGGACCAGAGCACGCCAGGCGTCCTGTCTTCCACTGCCTCCCGCAGTTTGGTCAAACTCATGCTGGTAGCTTTGAGAACACTGTCCAACCATCTCATCCTCTGTCGTCCTCTTCTCCTTGTGCCCTCCATCTTTCCCAGCATCAGGGACTTTTCCAGGGATTCTTCTCTTCTCATGAGATGGCCAAAGTCTTGGAGCCTCAGCTTCACGATACTACTTTTTAAAAAGCTGGTTTTTCCCCTCATTTGGTGCAAAGACACTCACCAAGAACATTTTTTCTCCTTCAACAATTGCCATATCCTGATAATTCTTCCTTGGTCATCTTTAAATAATTGTTATGGGTTCAAACCATGTTCTATATGCATTACCACACTTCTCTTTTTAGTTTTTCTGAGGTTATAAACTCTTCAACAAATATTTTGTTTACTAATAATCCGCTGTGTCGACTTGCAACATGTGTCTCCTGCACTAAGAGATAATTTTCTGGGATTATTTCCTTTCCTAAAAATGTGGTACATAGGAGAGGAGAGATTGTTGGAGGTGTTGAAAAAAAGAAAGTACTGATTGGTCTTGCTGTGTGTTAAGTTCCCTTGTTCTGTTCCTTGAAATCCTAACAATATTCTCTTTCTCTCCTACTTTAAACCAGGTGATGGAGAAGGCAATCAGAATTTTGAGGGGCCATCTGTAAAGTACTACAGTGTGAGTGAACACCTTAGCACACATCTACAAACTAACGCAGGGGAGAAACCCTTTAAATGTATGGAGTGTGGAAAGAGTTTCAGTGAAAGAGGAAAACTTACCGTACATCAACGAATTCACACCGGGGAGAAACCATTTAGATGTATGGAGTGTGGGAAGAGCTTCAGTCAGTGTTCACACCTTACTATACATCAACGAACTCACACTGGGGAGAAACCATTTAAATGTATGGAGTGTGGAAAGAGCTTCAGTGAGAGTGGAAAACTTACTGTACATCAACGAACTCACACAGGGGAGAAACCTTTTAAATGTATGGAGTGTGGGAAGAGCTTCAGTGTAAGTGGAAAGCTTACTATACATCAACGAACTCACACAGGAGAGAAACCCTTTAAATGCATGGAGTGTGGGAAGAGCTTCAGTCAGTGTTCACAGCTTACTATACATCAACGAACTCACACAGGAGAGAAACCATTTAGATGTGTGGAGTGTGGAAAGAGCTTCAGTGTAAGTGGAAAACTTACTGAACATCAACAAACCCACACAGGGGAGAAACCATTTATATGTATGGAGTGTGGAAAGTGCTTCAGTTGCAGTGGGAGCCTTACTGTACACCAACTAACTCACAAAGGGGAGAAACCATTTAAATGTATGGTGTGTGGAAGGTTCCTCAGTAGTAGGGGAGCACTTAAAAAACATCACTTAACTCACACAACAGATAAACCATTTAAATGTATGGAGTGTGGAAAGAGCTTCAGTGAAAGTTCACAATTTGCCATACATCTACGAACTCACACAGGGGAGAAACCCTTTAAATGTTTGGAATGTGGAAAGAGCTTCAGTACAAGTTCACAGCTTACAATACATCAGCGAACTCACACAGGGGAGAAACCTTTTAAATGTATGGAATGTGGAAAGCGCTTCATTGAAAGTGGAAAACTTAATGTACACCAACGAATTCACACAGGGGAGAAACCATTTAGATGTGTGGTGTGTGGAAAGAGTCTCAGTAGTAGTGGAGCACTTACAAAACATCAACTAATTCATGCAGGTGAGAAACCATTTAAATGTATGGAGTGTGGAAAGCGTTTCAGTGAAAGTTCACAACTGATCATACATCTTCGAATTCACTCGGGAGATAAACCCTTTAAATGTATGGAGTGTGGAAAGAGCTTCAGTAGGAAAGGAGTCCTTATTGTACATCAACGAACTCATGTGAGGGAAAAACCATATAAATGTGTGGAGTGTGAGAAGAGCTTCAGTTGTTGTGAAAATCTTAATTTACATCAACGAACTCACACGGGGGAGAAACCCTTCAAATGCATACATTGTGGAAACAGCTTCAGTAATAGTGGAAACCTTACAAGACATCAACGAACTCACACAGGAGAGAAACCCTTTAAATGTATGGAGTGTGGAAAGTGCTTCAGTAATAGTGGAGCACTTACAAAACATCAACTAACTCATACAGGGGAGAAACCATTTAAATGTATGGAGTGTGGAAAGAGCTTCAGTGAAAGGGGGAAGCTTACTGTACATCTACGAATTCACACAGGGGAGAGACCCTTTAAATGTATGGAGTGTGGAAAGAGTTTCAGTGAAAGTGGGAAACTTACAGTACATCAACGAACTCACACAGGGGAGAAACCATTCAGATGTCTGGTATGTGGAAAGTGCTTCAGTCGGAATGGAATCCTTACTGTACATCAACAAACTCATGTACGGGAGAAATCATTTAAATGCATGGAGTGTGAAAAGAGCTTCACTAAAGGTTCACAACTGATCATACACCTACGCACTCACACAGGGGAGAAACCCTTTAAATGTTTGGAGTGTGAAAAGAGTTTCACTTGTAGAGGAAGTCTTACTGTACATCAACGAACACACAGAGGGGAGAAACCATATAAATGTTTGGAGTGTGGAAAGAGTTTCAGCCGAAGTGGGCATTTTAGAATCCATCAGCGAACTCACACAGGGGAGAAACCATTTAAATGTATGGAGTGTGGGAAGAGCTTCATTGAGAGTGGAGCTCTTACAAGACATCAACGAACTCACACAGGGGAGAAACCATTTAAATGTATGGAATGTGGGAAGAGTTTCAGAGAAAGGGGCAAACTTACAGTACATCAACAAATTCACACTGGGGAGAAACTGTTTAAATGTTTGGAGTGTGGAGAGTTTTAGTCAAAATGGACATTTTATAAGACATCAACAAACACACAGGGGAGAAACCATTTAAATGTATGGAGTGTGAGATGTTCTTCAATGGGAGTGGAGCACTTACAAAACATCAAGAAGCTCATAGAGGAGAAACCATGTAAATTGAAGGAGTGTGGACTGTGCTTCTGTTAAGGTCATCTACATACTCTCACAGGGGAAAACCCATTTAGATGTTTAGAGTGTGTCTTGTGTTTTCTTCGTTCTTCACATCAACAAACTTATATCAATTGTAAATGCATGGAGTGTTGTTGGTGTTCTGGTTTTTTTATGGAAAGTTGTAGACACATGTATTAAAATAATGAAGGTAGCTTCTCCCAGTAGTAAGTATAATGAAAGATATGATGTACTCTTAGGGATGTGTAAAGTGTGAATCTGGAGTGCTGTTGGTGAGTGATGACTGGGCAATAATGGGCCCTTTAGCAGCAAACAAATTTAGCCCTCATTTTGTACTGGAAAATCCTCTTCCAGAACAGGGCGCACTTTCTAATTTGTGAACCCTGTCCCTGATTGGCAACATTCACTGCCTAGGACCTGTTACAGAAATGTTAGTGATTTTGTATTAACTTTTAAACAAGGGAAGGCCAATCTTGTTCCAATAGCAGCAGTCACCACATAGTCATTCCTGCCTCTTTTGTATGTGTGAAAAACCTCTTCATACACAAAACTCGGACAAATTTTGGCTGTTCTGTCCAGGTTGCTCTGCAGTTCATAAGCCCGAACTTTTATTTTCTTCAAGGCTGACAGCGTACGAATCAATATGGCTGACTTGACCCAACAACCCTTCCCCCCCCACACACAAACGAAACTCACTGCAGCCTAGTTAAGACAACCAACCATGACCTGGGCCACCCTACCTCTCTCACCGCCAATGAAAACTTAAAAATGAATAGAAAGAGAACCTACCCACGTGATGCTGACACAAAAACCTTGCACATATGCTTCTTAAAAGAACCAATGTTTACTACCCCCTCTCTCTGCCTCTTTCTTCCCCCCTAACTTTATTAATGTCTCACATCGCGTGTAATATAATATATAAATCTTTATTGCGGTCCAAAGACCCGTAACATAGATTCAGAATATAATACAGATTCATACAGACAACCCCCTGGGAGAGGAAGACCAAGACAATATTTGTTCAGTCTTGAGTATGATGATCTTTGATACATATGACTACCGAAAGAAACTTTGCCACGGCCACTGTGATATCATTAGAAGATATTTAGTATAGTAGGCTTCAGATTTACCATTTAGCACTTCTGATGGAAATACATTTAATCCGGCTTTGGTAAAAAGACGCCGATAAGTAGGTACAGACAGATTTTTAAGATATGCAGGTATCTGAAAATTTTACCTGTGATGAATTCCTACTGCTATTGGGCCACAGATAACATGAGGTTGAGATCGGAGATCACTATGTGATATGTCCCAGAGCCTTTGCCTCAGAGATTCAAGGGCGGTATCGTATCCCAGATCATACAAGAGTGAAGGTGGCATTCCAATCGAAGTGGCTTTTCTGACCACAGTTTTCATCCATGAGCTGATAAACTCCTCGTTGTTTAGGTGTTGAAGTAACCCCTTCCCTAGGCCAAAGACTGAGATCTTAAGCCAGTATCTCAGGGCAGCCCACCATGCTTTTGTTGAGAGAGGGCATTCACCTGTCTCTGAAAACAGAATTGCATTTGGAACCTGTAAAAGGGACTGGTGAAACATTGCCTGGAACCCATCAAACATGGAGAATGAGCCATTGAACCAGACGTTTGGGCATAGACAGATTTTGCATTAAATACCCTAATGGCTGATGGAACATAATGGCCTCCCCTTGTATAAAAGAATTGAATTATAGCTAGTTTGCTTACCTCCACCTTTAGATAGGCGGTCTGCCAATGGTGTTTCCAGGACTTAGAATGATGGAATAGAAGCCCTAGGTACCGGAAGTATTTTGTCTGCTCTAGTTTGTGATCATCCAGTACCCATTACTCGGGAGAAAATTTTTTCAAACACCAGGACTTTTGATTTTCCATAATTAACGGATAACCCATTACCAGAGCAGTAGTCTGAGAATTTCCTTAGTTGGTAGTTCAGGCCAGGTCTGGATTGGGAGAGGCTGGCCGCGTCACCCACATACAGCAAGAGAGGGGTGTTTCTTGTTCCTATTTTTGGAAGACGGCCATCAGGATCCATCGAGTATAACTGATCTGTAGAAAGGACTTTATGAAATGAAAACAGAGGTCTTGTATGTACTTTTGTAACCCAATAAAATCTTTAATAAAATTCAAAATTCAAAAAACGACGTCAGTATCTGAGATAGGCTAGATCAGTTCTGGCCTCTTATTGAGGGGAGACCCAACTCAGATGAGCCGCCAGAATCCCTGGAGGAAGCCCCAAAATCTGCCTTATAGTTCTGATTTCACACTAATTCCCCTGACCTCAGCCCTGAAAAGCATTTGGCCAATGATCTTTGGCACATAAATCTTAATGTCTGGATTGATTAACTGCCCCCCTTCGAATGGAAAATACCTGTATAGATGCCCAGTCGAGTAGGCAGGTAAGAGCTTGACTGAATTCAGATGTATTCAAGTATTGTTGGAGGTAAAGACTCAAAAGGTTTATCTACAAAACCTCAATGAATTAGGTTCCAAAAATTGAATTAATTCCCTTCAATAAGAGGCCAAACCCAAAGATTTCCAACTATTTTCATAATGTTCCTTTTTTAAAATCTTTTTCATAATGTTGCATTTTAAAAATCCTTTTCATAATGTACCACTTTCTCTCACTCACTGTTGCAGTTATAAAAGAGAAATGGCCTCATCTGATCAGGCAAACTGAACTGGTCAGGTTAATTTGGTCAGTTCTTTTTTCTTGGAGTTACAGTCCCTGTCAAACCAACTCCATGTGTTTATGTTAGCTATTTTTTTAGTTCTTTAGAGTGATGTAGCAGTTTCACCTTCAAGCCTGAGTGATGAAGCAGACCCCACATACAAGACCTGAAAATTAACATTTACTTGTCATGGTGACAACAACTGAGCAATTTGTATTATTCATATATATTAAGCCCAAAGCAATGTGTTTCTTTCCTTTGAGCCCAAGAGAGGGTTTAGTCTTTTTACTTTCAAGAACATTGTATTTCGTAACAATGCATTAATCCAGAGGTTTTCAGCCTTTTTGAGTCCTGGCTCCCTTGACCAATTTTCTTCTTTCTGTGGCTCCCCTGTGGGGCTGAGGAGCCCTGTTATGTCCCCCCTTGCCTGCAGAGCTGGTAGCCTCTCACCCCTTTTCAAACACCCTTGTGCAGTGTTCCCTCAGTCTCCTCTCCTTGGGAAGGGAAGGAGCTCTCCCTTAACTACCAATAAGAGGCAGACTATAGCACTTTGCCCAGGTGTGGGCAGAGAGGACCTTGGATAGATGGGTCAACTGAATGATCTCTTGGGATTCCTCCTTAAAGGTTTCAAGGAAGCCATGGGAGATGTTTGTGGGTACGCGCCCCCCCATCCAACATAGCAGACAAACACAAGGCTGACATGAAGCCAATAGGACACCTGAGAAGCATAAAGGCAATTGTGTTAGGATCGTTCTACTCTCAGGTAGGACCCTGGCAGAGACACATGCCCGACTGGCATGTTCTCTCCCTCCTGGTTGATCGTTTGGGAGCTTCAAAAGCTTTCTTCTGCCCAAACATCACAGCAACTGATGCCAACAGACACCAGCACATTCTGGGATCCGCAGTCTTTGCAGTTTGCGTAACAGACCTCAGCAACTCAGCATTTTGGCTAATCGACTTTATTTACATATAAAACACTCGGAGCATTCTGACTTAGCTCCTTCCTCTTTCTCATCAGACAGCAAAGAGAAAGAACGAAGGACAATAGTCCCACTTTACGGAACACAGTAACACAAACATCCTGTCTTCATCACTTTCCACTCTGTGGAATGAAAGCGTACACCATCATGTGATAGACAACAATCCCATGACTGCAGACACGGGGAATGAATCTCCAACAAATTGAGCTCATCTCACACAAGGAACAGGGTTGGTTCTGTTATCACCATGTTGAGCACTGCTTTCCTTTTGGGTGATGATGGAGGCAAAGTAGGTGTTGAGCAGTTCCGCCTTCTCTGTATGAGTGTTTGTTGTGGGGGAGGAAGGGAAAGGAGAACGTTGGCCGCTTTGAGACTCCTTAAAGGAGTCTCAAACTCTTCTTCTTCTACTTGATTTGTAGGATCGCTATATATATGTGTGAAAAGAAAGCAATATTAAGGCTATTGATAGAGCTGCTTTAATCTCAGCATCCTTTGCTGTGCCGCCTTAGTGCCCAAAAAACTGGTACTCAAGATTGTTTCAGTAACAGGACAAACTGAAGCGCTGGTCAGATTGTGACACTTTATTTAGAATAAAATAGGGTTGCTGCTGCCGCCCCTTGTCTTTGAGCAACCTGCCCCAATGACAAGTGCCTTCCAGAGGCACCATTCGCCTACAGAGCTTGCAGCCAGGGCTGTGGCAACAAACAGCTGTGCAAGCCTTTGGGAGGCAGAGATGCGAGAGGACATCAGAGGAAGGAAGGAAGGAAGGAAGGAAGGAAGGAAGGAAGGAAGGAAGGAAGGAAGGGAGGGAGGGAGGGAGGGAGGGAGGGAGGGAGGAAGGGAGGGAGGAAGGGACGGGACAGAGGCCAGTGTTGCCCGTGGCACTCCTGACCATCCTTCAAGGCACACTGGTTGAAAACCACTACCCTAAGGAGTCTGGCCAAGCCTTCTCCCCCAACAATCTCCAACTTTCTACGCAGGAAGGAGACTGCCTCTACAGGCTCCCAAATGAAAGATTCTCCCACCTCCTGTCTTTGCCCTCAGATGGTGCTTTTCTAACTGGTCAGGGCAAAATGAAGAGTAATAACAATAATAATTAATGTTTTCTTTATTTCATAAAATTCCTACACTGCTTGATTGTAAAAAGAAGCAGCAGCAGAACAGCTTCAAAGCGGAACATGAAAAAGATAAAATTATAAAATTATCAATAAGAAAAATTACCGTATTTTTCGCACCATAGGACGCACCGGACAATAGGACGCACCTTGTTTTAGAGGGGGGAGAACAAGGAAAAAAAATTCTTCTGCTCTCTGCCCAGCGCCCCTTCAGCGAAGCGGCAGGAAGCGCTGCGCAGAGAGTGGGAGAATTTTCCCCCTTTTGTTTTCCCGCTCTAAAACAAGGTGCCATTTAAGGTGCATTCAGGCGGCTACCTTGGAAGCCTGGAGAGCGAGAGGGGTCGGTGCGCACCGACCCTTCTCACTCTCCAGGCTTCAGGTTCCTTTCGAACTGCTCTTTGGGGCTGGCGGGGGAAGCCCACCACCTGCTGCTTTAGCCCCGTGCGTGCTCTCCCAGCTGGAGAGGTGGCGCGCGCCTATGGAGGCTCCTGCCATAGGCGCGCGTCACCTCTCCAGCCGGGAGAGGGTCGCGGGGGGCTGCTTTAGCCCCGTGCGTGCTCTCCCGGCTGGAGAGGTGACGCGCGCCTATGGAGGCTCCTGCCATAGGCACGCGTCACTTCTCCAGCCGGGACGGCGCGCGCGGGGCTAAAGCAGCCCCCCGCGACCCTCTCCCGGCTGGAGAGGTGACGCGCGCCTATGGCAGGAGCCTCCATAGGCGCGCGTCACCACTCCAGCTGGGAGAGCGCGCGCGGGGCTAAAGCAGCCACCCGCGACCGTCTCCCGGCTGGAGACGCGGGGCTGGGGCGGGGGAAGCCCGAGCTTCCCCCTCCCCCAGAACGGGACCCAGAGCCATGCCGAAGCTGCGCGCAGCTTTGGCATCGCTCTGGGAGCTTGCGGGGCTGGGGGAGGAGCCTCTCCCGCTGTCTCCAGAGTTTGCAGGGCTGGCGACGGGGAGGAGCAGGCTTCCCCCCCCGCCAGCCTTCTAGCCAAGTCGGGGGACAGCGGGAAGGGCGCGCTACGCCTCTCCCGCTGTCTCCCGAGTTTGCGGGGCTGGCGATGGGGAGGAGCAGGCTTCTCCCCCCCGCCAGCCTTCTAGCCAAGTCGGGAGACAGCGGGAACGGCGCGCTGCGCCTCTCCCGCTGTCTCCCGAGTTTGCGGAGCTGGCGACGGAGAGGAGCAGGCTTCTCCCCCCGCCAGCCTTCTAACCAAGTCGGGGGACAGCGGGATGGCGGCGTTCCGCCTCCCCGCTGTCCCCCCAGCTTGTGGGGCTAGCGGTGGGGCTCTCCTGAAGCCTGGAGAGCGAGAGGGGTCGGTGCGCACCGACCCCTCTCGCTCTCCAGCTTCAGCGAAAGCCTGCATTCGCACCATAGGATGCACACACATTTCCCCTTCATTTTTGGAGGGGAAAAAGTGCGTCCTATGGTGCGAAAAATACGGTAACAAAAATAATGTGAAAATTTCCAGAAGTTTATATGGCAATAGACTGAAAGCAGGTCAAAACCTGCATTAGCTTCCTAAGCATCTGGGTAGGCTGGTCTAAACAAGCTGAACAGTCACTGAAAAGAGCAGTGTATCATAAAACAATTTCAGGCGCCACAATTTATGATACAATTCCTTGTATCATCAAACAATTCCAGGCACCACAAGATGGTTGTTTCTACACTCTGGTTTATTCTGTTCTGGTTCTTCCATGTCTAGTAAACACTTCAGTTGCTAATGAAGTGCTGTTCACACTGAACAAATCTAGACTGTTTCTCCATCTTTGGAATCTTTTGTGTGAAGTAAGTTTGCTGCTCATATTTATTCACTTAAGAGTTAGTTATCTGGTGTGAGTTCTCAGATGCAAAGTCAGGCCACAATCCCACTGAAACTCATTCCACACTCCACGTGTTTTCATGGTATCTTCTTGGCGTGGGGTTTTTAATGTAAGATAAGGACACCCCCAATACAGAAGTGCTTTCCACAATCTAGACATTCATACAGTTTCTCCTGTGTGGGTTCTTCGTTGGACAATAAGTGCACTCCTACAATTTAAACTCTTTCCACACTCCACACATGTATGCAGTTTCTCCCCTGGGTGGGTTTTTTGAGGTACTGTACAGGGAGATGGTGATAGAGACTGAAGCTCTTTCCACATACCATACATTTAAAGAGTCTTTCGCCTGTAAGGGTTCTTCGATGTGCAGTGGATTCTTTGATGTAAAGTAAGGTGGTGATTCAGACTGAAACTCTTTGCACACACCATACAATGAAATGGTTTCTCCCCTGTGTGGGTTCTTCGATGTGCAATAAGGTTTCCGTTCTGGCTGAAGCTCTTTCCACACTCCATACATTTAAATGGTTTCTCCCTGGTGTGAGTTCTTTGATGTAAAGTAAGGTTTCCACTCTGGCTGAAGCTCTTTCCACACACTACACATTTAAATGATTTATCTGCTGTGTGGGTTCTTTGATGTGCAGTAAGGCTTCCGCTCTGGCTGAAGCTCTTCCCACATGCCATACATTTAAATGGCTTCTCCCCAGTGTGAATTCTTTGATGTGCATTAAGGTTTCCACTCTGACTGAAGCTCTTTCCACACTCCGTGCATTTAAATGGCTTCTCCCCGGTGTGGGTTTTTCGATGAAAGGAAAGTACACTCCCAATACGGAAGCGCTTTCCACAATCTATGCATTCATATGGTTTCTCCCCTGTGTGGATTCGTTGATGTTCTGTAAGGGCACTCCTACAAGTGAAACTCTTTCCACACTCGGTGCATTTATGCCGTTTCTCCCCTGTGTGGGTTTTTTGAGGTACAGTGAGATGGTGATAGAGACTGAAGCTCTTTCCACATACCATAGTTTTTAATGGCTTCTCCCCTGTGTGGGTTTTTTGATGTGCAATAAGGCTTCCACTCTGGCTGAAGCTCTTTCCACATTCTACACACTTAAATGGTTTTTCTCCTGTATGGGTTCTTTGATGTAAAGTAAGATGGTGATTGAGACTGAAACTCTTTGCACACACCATACATTTAAATGGTTTCTCCCCTGTGTGGGTTCTTTGGTGTGCAATAAGGTTTCCACTCTGGCTGAAGCTCTTTCCACACTCCATACATTTGAATGGTTTCTCCCCTTTGTGGGTTTTTGTATGCTTGACAAGGTTACCAGCACTACTGAGGCTCTTTCCACATTCCGTGCATTGAAACGCTTTCTCCCCTGCTTGGGTTCCTTGATGTAAACTAATGCTTCCACTCTGACTGAAGCTCTTTCCGCACTCCACACTGCTACTTCCTGTGAATTCTTCCTGTGGACTCAGTGATACACGGACATCAGTGTCCTGAGTAGTAAGGGATTTGGTTTTCCAGTTCTTCAACACATTTCCTACATGCTTTTCAGGTGATCGTTGATTTACAAAGGTCTCTTTCGGTGCTTCATGCCCCACATTTTCTACAGACACCACAGATGGCTCCCCATAATTCTTACTCTTCTGCCCATTACCTGTTTTGAGGCAGAAAAAGAAAATGCAATTCAAATTACAACTCAGAAGCAGAGACTCTCATTATGGATCAAGCCCAGTTCTCCACTTATCTGATTTTACCATTTTCAAGAATGTCCCCCTCCTTCCTTCCCTGCCCAGCTGAATCTGAAGTTTGCTTCTGAATATGAATATGTTGTCTCAAGACAACAACACAAGTCCCTTCCTGCTCCTCCTCAAACTTGCTGAGCT
Organism: Podarcis melisellensis; assembly: GCF_964234715.1. NCBI lineage: Eukaryota > Metazoa > Chordata > Lepidosauria > Squamata > Lacertidae > Podarcis > Podarcis melisellensis. The sequence continues at coordinate 122,224,589 of NC_138529.1, read as the reverse complement.
GTGTCTGCTCATCTCTCCCCTTCCTCAGAGCCCCATCCAACTGGATCTTATCCTTCAACCCAAATGACAAAATACAAAATAGCCAGACACTCCTAGTGCTACTACTGCCATGGCTCTCTTCCCAAAAGCAGGGAAAGGCAAGATCTTAGCTCTCCTGCTGAGGGATAGCAGAGGGGACACGTGGACCCAACAGAATCCCCCTGGTGCCATGAAGAGGATCTCAGCTCAGTGGCACTACAGAGGATATTTTAATTTGGGGTGCATCTCAACACATGGAAGGGAAACCTCAGCCTGGAGGCCGTCTCTGCTATTTAGAAGAAGACCCTGTGTGGGCAACATTATGTGGCTTGAGAGTGGCTTGCCTGTACACTGTGGGGCCAGAGGCATTTACAATGAATGTAAATGCAACCTTTGGACAGGATCAGAGCTTCCACACACCCTTCTCTGTCCTCCATCCAGGCTGGCAAGAAGCCCCATCAGATTTCAAGGAAACAACCCAGCCAGACCAAAAACACTCAAGGAAGATGGGAAGCAGGTCAGGGTATGGGGAGAAGAGAGTCCCAAGGGCCAGCTGGAGAGGTTTCAAGGCTGCATTTGTCCATCTGGTCCATTTAATCCAAGAGCCCCACAGGGGCCAACTAAATACTGATAGGAAGCCCAGAAGCAGGACTTCACTTCCTCGGCCCAGTATATCTGAAGGAGCATCTCCACCCCCATCGTTCAGCCCAGACACTGAGGTCCAGCACCGAGGACCTTCTGGCGGTTCCCTCCCTGCGAGAAGTGAGGGTACAGGGAACCAGGCAGAGGGCCTTCTCGGTGGTGGTGCCCGTTCTGTGAAACACCCTCCCATCAGATGTCAAGGAGATAAACAACTACTTGACTTTTAGGAGAAATCTGAAGGCAGATCTGTTTCGGGAAGTTTATAATGTTTGATGTTTTATTGTGTTTAATATCCTGTTGGGAGCCACCCCAGAGTGGTGGGGAAACCCAGCCAGATGGGCAGGGCATAAATTATTTATTTATTAATATTAATATTACTGGAGCAAAAATGGCCCCACGACACAACTAAGCGCATACCTGTTGCGGTTTCCCCTTCTTTGGGTTCCTGGAGGAATAGATCTTGTTCTTCTACCCAACAGGAACTGAGATCTGATTCTGCCAAGGAAAGAGTTAATATTAGCTACTTTTGGCCACAAAACCTCCAGCCCTTTCAAACCAATCTGTATTTTTGACCACAAAGGCAAAGAGGAGGAATTGCCATACCCAGATCCTATAAAGACATGCAATATGCACAGGAGTACTGTTACAAGGGTGTGTGTGTGTGTGTGTGTGTGTGAATATATGGATGCTGCTTCGGAGAGCAAAGCTGCAAATATCGTACATACACATAAAGAGGGACCCAGCAGGCTATTCTTATTCCTACTCTGCATGAATAAATGGCACAAAAGAGTGGATTCACACCTTCAACGTCTAGCAGCCAAGAGGCATAAAAATGTACCCTCACCTAGAGAGGCCACCATCTCATAATTCTCCTCCATGACTTCCTTGTGCAGAGCTCTTTGGCCACGATCCAGCAGAACCCACTCCTCCTCCGTGAAAAACACAGCCACCTCCTCAAAGGTCAAGAGGGCTTGGATAGTCACCAGATTCTGGAAGAAGAAAACTTTTTAAAGGTCCCTTCCCTACTTGACACACAAGCAAGTGTAAACTGGGCCACTTCTGGGACTCCCTCACCTGTTGCCACGATGCACTTCAAAGCAGAGAGCAGCTCTTTGATGTGAACAATGGACAAATACAGATTTATTTAGGGTCGGAGACATTTACACAGATGGCATACCTTTGACTGGCGAACAAATATTAAGCAAAGCTAGACAATATCTGGAACTGGCTAAATGTGCCTCAAATTACACATTTCCTAATAAACCAAACAGTTACTGCACATGCCTCTAAACCCTAGACCAGGGGTAGGCAAACTAAGGCCCGGGGGCAGGATGCGGCCCAATCGCCTTCTCAATCTGGCCAGCGGACGGTCCGGGAATCAGCGTGTTTTTACATGAGTAGAATGTATGCTTTTATTTAAAATGCATCTCTGGGTTATTTGTGGGGTATTTTTTCCCCTTCAAAATAGAGAGTTGTGTTTATATGTTTGTTATGTTCAACATTTTGAAAAAACAAAAACTTATACAATACATATATATTTAAGGGGGGGAGAAGCAGGAACCAGTCCAGGGACTGCAAGGGAGAGACAGGGAACAGGAAGAATGTCAAACTCTACATAGAGGCTTTAGAAACCATGTCTTGGTCTTTAGGGGACGTTTAGCCTGGATTTGCCCAGTCACTCAGGATTGTGAGGTTTATCTCTTAATGAGGTTTCATGGAAAACCTGCCTCTCTAGGAAGCAGGGGGGGGGTTGGCAGGCGATTCCCCCTCGCCTCCCTGCAAACATAAATTCCCTTGCTCCCCCCCCAAGCTCTATTTCCCCATTTGCTTTGTGAGAAGGTCCCAGGTCCAATCCCTGGCAGAGGCAAGGAAAGAGACCCCCCCCTCCCAAAAAACTCATCATGTGAATGAAGGTTGCACAGTGTTACATTCCCCCCCCCCTTAACCCCATGGGAGAAAAGATCCCTCATTATTACACCTGTTTACAAAGGGAGGCAGGGCTGTGTCTGAGGGTGCCCCCCCCCCTTATAACAGCCCCTCAGAGCAGCCTGGTGTTGTTAGGCCCGTTTTGCTAGAGGGATTCTGAGCAGTACCTTACGACAACCCTCAAGGGTAGTCCAGTGTCATTATCATGGATAGCTTTTATTTTAAGGCCGGGTCCTGGAAGTTGGGCTATGCTATTAGGGGAGGGGGCGCAGCTCAATGGCAGAGCAGCTGCTTTGCATGCAGAAGGAGGTGCCGGGTTCAATTCTTCGATTCCTCAGGGCCAGCCTTACCATTGGGCAGCCTCAGGTGGTTTCCTCGGAGGGAAGGATCCAGGGAAGATGCAGACCGGAGGCGAAGCCTGTATCTCCTCTGCAGAGGAGCAGCAGCAGCCGGGGCGGAAGAAGCTGAATGACCAAGACGCAACGGCTTCAATGGGCTTCCAGCTTCCGCCTCCCCTGATTGGTTCGCCGCAGCCTCTCGGGTCTCTTCTGATTGGTTCTCTTTTTCCCGGGTCTCCATTCATTCTGTGTTCCTGCAACAGAATTACTTGCGCTTCTTGGCATTCTTCTGGTTATGAATATCCTTTTCCATGATTATTTTATTCCAAATAATAACGTATTGCATACTGTGTCAGAAGTATTTCATTTTGTTTTAGTTGGACTAGATGACACTTGGGACCCCTTCCGGTGGGGTGGGGGCAGAACGGGAGAATCCCCAATGAGTCCATGGGGCTAGCTGGGGGGGGGGGAGCAGGGAGAGGCAGGTGCCCACCCTTAAATCAATAAAAGTACATAGCTATTCGAGGTTGTGCCCCCCCAAAGGCCTGTCTCCATAAACACCCCCCACAAAAATCCTGCCTCCCCCCATGCCACTGATGTGCATCCCAGTGGCCCTGAATGTAAGTGGGGATTTCTGCCCCCATTATCCCACAGGGGAGCTGCAGAAAGACTGTTCTTGGTCAAGGGAGCTGTGGACTCAGAAGATTGAAAACCACCGGCATAAGTAAACAAACAAACAAACAAACTGCAAAGTTCTTTTACGTGGTATCAGCCCACCCACCTGCACCTCTTCCCCTGCCTTTTCTCTGCTGTTAGGGGTGGATTCTACCACCACCCCCTATTTCAGAAAAGATGGGGTGTGCATGGGGTGCTTCTAAGCAAAATGAGCATTATTCTGGAAGAGAAGCGAGAGAAGGTGATATAAGTAACAAAAAAACAACTGCTCTTTTTCCCTTATGGGGTACCCAAGAACCCGTATAGAGTCCTTTTGTAGGTTCTCCATCGGTCAGAGAAAATAACAGGCCAACCAGAGAATATTGAGAAGCAAAGCAGCTAGTAAGCCTGATCTTTATTAACTGTTGCAACAGGGTGCTCACAACCCGAGGCAGGAGGGACCCTGAACAATGGCGCGCAAGCCCATATATAAACCACTTATAAATGCCATCTCCAACTCCTCGAAAGATTCCATCAACGGTGTCTCCAAAAAATTTTAACACATCACTTGGGAAGACAGCGAACAAATATCAGTGTACTGGAAGAAGCAAAGATCCCTAGTGTTGAAGCAATGATTCTTCAACATCAACTTTGTTGGACTGGTCATGTTGTGTGGATGCCTGATGATCCTATTCCAAAGCAACTACCCTATTCCAAACTTAAAAATGGAAAGCGTAATGCTGGTGGTCCACAAAAGAGGTTTAAAGACTGTCTCAAGGCAAATCTAAAAAAATGTAGTATAAACACTGACAACTGGGAAACACTGGCCTGCGAGCGCTCCAGTTGGAGAACAGCCTTTACCAAAGGTGTCATGGGCTTTGAAGACACTCGAACTCAGGATTCAAGGGAGAAACGTTGCACGCTTGGCAAATCCATACCATGATCAACTCCCGCCCTGAAACCAATGTCCCCACTGTGGAATAATGACATGTGGATCCAGAATTGGCCTCCACAGTTACTTACGGACTCATTGTTAAAACCGTGTTTATGGAAGGCAATCTTACTCAGCTATGAGGGATCGCCAAAGAAGAAGATAGACATTTGAAATTGCCCATCCTGGAGCCCTAGACACCCCCCCCCAATACATCATACATACATCAGAGAAGGGGTGGTCTGTAGTAGAAATCTGAGTATGTTGTTTTTCTCCTGTCTGCCAGGATAATGGATCACTGGTTGCATTACCTGGGCCATTTGGCCACTCTTTTGTGATGTTAACTACTTAATTCCTGAATCCAGCTCACAGGCTCACCCTATTCATACACAGACACAACCTTAAGACAGGATTTGTGAATAAAGAGACAGTGGCTTTTCCATTTCCTTCCTCTTTGCAGAGAAATATTTGAGGTGCCTGAAAGAGTCAAAATGACTTTAGGACTGTTTTCCTGTACTTTTTCCAGACATGTGGTTTATATATTTATGTATGTGTTTGCCTTGTACAGTTATGAACATTTTATATATGTAAGACATTAAAATTCCTATAGCACCCCTTTTTATTTCTTTGTTTTTATTATTCAAATGTTCTCCATTTGAAGTGTTTGTGTGTGTGTGTGTGTGTGTGTGTGTGTGTGTGTGTGTGTGGTTGAACATGGAGCCAGGCCTGTTGGCCCTCATAATAACTTCGCTTTATTCGTATCCGTGGGTCTCTCTTCGGAGTCAAATTCTGCTGGGGGATTCCCCTAGGCTTTGCGGGGCCCTGGCACGCGGCATAGTGATTTTCAATCACCTTAAACCCTAAGAGTTTAAAATAGACAGTTATTGAAAGACGGGATGTCCCCCTTGTTTGAGTCTGTGATGGACAGCAGAGCCAGGCCAGTCAGGGTGCGTAGAAATACCACCATGGGGCTGGAGCCTCGCTCTGATTGGCGCGCAAGACAGCGAGGGGCGGAGCCAGCCTTTTTGGAGGGAAAATAAAAGGAGCCAATTCTGAGGGAGTTTTCTGAGAGGGAGAAAGGGGGGACTGGGAGAGGGGACCTTGGAGGGGAAGGTGAGGAGAATCTCCACTGGGAGAGGAGGGTCTGGGGAGAAGACAGTCACCAGGGCTGAGGGGATCCCCTGGGTCCGCGAGGCTGACTGGAAATCCCTCCGGAGTGGCTGAGAGGGAGGAAAAGGGCCCCTCGCTCACGAACCCCCCCCCCCCCAGGTCTGAATCTGTGAGGGAAGCAGGGCTGCGTCCCAAGGATTGAACGGGGACAAAACTCGGGGAAGGAGCAGAAACCCAGGGAACATTTGGCCCCCGTTTCTAGAAAGCGGAACATCCGCCTCAATTATTAATACTATTATTATTTTATTTATAGCCCACCCATCTGGGCGCAGGGCACTAAGCTGCTGTCTTCAGGGCCTCGGAGCCGAGAATCACAGAGAACTCTGCACATGCCCTGGACCCCCGGATTCTGGGAGGGAAGGAGGACAGCCAGCCAGCCAGGGGGCTGTGCTCAGCTTGCGAAGGGTTAAATGGAACAGAGCCGGAGTCCTAGAGAGGACAGGAAGTGGAGGGGCGGGGCGGGTCCTCCAGAGGAGAATCCCCTCCCTCCGTGCCCAGTCCCGTCTTTTCTCTCTTGTCTCCTCCCCGCGCTGCCTCGGTTTCCCTCCTGGGAAGAATCCGGTGAGTCTCCTCTCTCTCCCCCCTTGGGGTGCCCATGGGAGAAGGGGGTCCCGGGGCTGCAGGGGGAGACCCCCAAGTCTGGGAGCAGAGGGTCCTGCCCCCCCATTCCTCTCTGCCAAGCCTGGGAGGGGGCGAGTTTCCAGGGGGTCTGCAGCTCTGCTCTTCCTTGGCATCCTCTTTGGGGAAGGAGGGAGGGGTCTGGGGGGGAGGGCATGCCCAGAATGCCCCTTCCAGTGGAGGAGCCCCTGCCAGGCCGGCCTTTCCCCCTGCCAGAATATTCCTCCTCCAGATCAGCTCGGGTCTCCAGCCCAGAGCCTCAAGGGAAGCCTCTCTGGGCAGGGGCCCCGCCTGGGGCCCCTCCGTGGAGAAAAGGGGAGAGCCAGAGGGCTGAGCTGGCTGCACTGGGCTTGCCAGGGTTCAAGGGGACGGAGCTGCCTTCCTTGAGAGGAGAGGGTGGAAAGGCGCCTTAAGGACCCCAAGATCTTGTCCTGAAGGGGGTGAGGCAGTGCAGGGAGGAGAAGGAGGGGGCTCTGGGTGGCAGGTCTGCCAACTTTTCTCTCTCTGATCCCAGAGGGAGCTTTCAAGGATGTTCCCCATCCTGGAGTTTCTCTACAGCTGCTGCTGTTGCAGAATGTTTTATTTACATTAAACTTATAACTTCCACAGTGCGTAGGTAAAACTGGAATTTCCTCCCGCAGGAGCCAGGGATTGGAGAGACTTTTCTAAAGGGAAATAATCTATACATGGCAAGCATGATTGTGAATAATATTCTCTTAGAAAAATGTAAGATACAGAAGGGGACATTTATTTATGTATTATCAAGAAGAATAAAGGAAGGATAAAAGACACCTACTCCCCACCTTCTGGGACAAAAGAGGGATTATCAGTCATTGTGTGGCTCCTACTACTAACAGGGGACATTGGTACTATCTCAAAATAGACTAGTTCTATCAAGCTACCCTAAGATTTGGGAATCTTGTCACAAGAGGAGCGTAAAGCTCACCTCTGCAGTTTTTGGAGGATATACAGTGGTGCCCCGCAAGACGAACGCCTCGCAAGACGAAAAACCCGCTAGACGAAAGGGTTTTCCGTTTTGGAGGCGCTTCGCAAAACGAATTTCCCTATGGGCTTGCTTCGCAAGACGAAAGCCCATAGGGAAATCTCCGGGGACCTCTTTTAAATGCTAGCGGTGGGGAGCAAAGCCTTTCCCCCCCCCCTCCGGCCTCCAGAAGAGGTCCAGGAAGGCCGGCGGGGGCCGAAAGGCTTTGCTCCCCACCGCCAGCATTTTAAAAGCAGTCCGGGATAGCAGGGAAGCGCTTCCCGCTATCCCGGATGGCTTTTGAAGGCAGGCGGGAGGGAGCAAAGACTTTTGCCCCCCGCCAGTCTTCAGAAGAGGTCGGGGGACAGACTGTCCCCGGACCTGGTCTGAAGGCGGTTTCCATAGGAACGCATTAATTGATTTTTAATGCATTCCTATGGGAAACCGTGCTTCGCAAGACGAAAAACTCGCAAGACGAAAAGACTTGCGGAACGAATTAATTTCGTCTTGCGAGGCACCACTGTACATGCCTGGTGTTCTTAAGAACACTGCAGATTTAGGACATGGGGAAGATCTATACTTTGATTGCTTCCGTGCCAGGGTGGGGGCCACATTTCAAGACTGGAGACTTGCGAAGATGGTGTATAAGCACAGACGATATCTAAGGAGGAGAGGTGTATTAGTTTCCTGATATTTCAAAAATGTGGCATCACCGGCTCCTCTGCTTTCACGTATAGATTTGCTACTCCTGACAGAGGCGGATACGACCACAACATCTGTCTGGCTTGTGATGAGAGACCTCAAATATTGTGAACAGAGCATATCATACAAAGCACCCAGTATGGGGGCACTTATATGTAATATCTACTCTGCTATTTTTTGCCCATGATCTGGGGTTTCAGTTTTCAGGCTTGGGGACAGGACGGTGACTGGTTTTTCTACGAAGTTCTGTCAATAGTCCTCAGTGCTTTCAATGGGATCTATTCTCAGGTCACTACTGTGCAGAGCATGCCAGGCTTGCAAGTGGGGTGAGGAGCATGCAGAAGAAATTGGAATCACTGGAGATGTTTAGAAATGGGGATTCTCTTGGGAAGGGGCTGCCCCATTTGTGCTTCTCCAGGGGCAGGAGAATATCTAGGGAAAGAGGATCCCTGCAGGGCCTCTGAGGCTCCCTTTGTTTCTTCCTCTCTCCCAGGACCCTGCAGCTTGTTTTGGCTTCTTGACTGCTCAGAAAGGATGAAAGAGACGGATCCTGCAAAGCTCGTAAGGATGGAAGGGGGAAGATGGACGGTTGACCTGGTCAGGATGCCTCCTGCATCCCTCCTCACAACCTCTGAGCATTCCCTCCCAGGGACCTCTGAGAGATCTGGTGAGTTCCAGGGGAGGGGAGATGGGGACATGGATGGATGGAGCCAGAGAGGTATTGGGGCTTGTTCAGGGGGGCACCATTTTGGGCTCCTCCACCTGCCTGCCTGCCTGCGCCTTTGTCATCTGCAGGCAATTTGAGCTAGGAATACATCACAGCCCCCCGGCCACCACGATGTATTGGCAGCTCAAAATGTCTAAAACCAGCACCGTGATTGACTGCTCTACCAATGTCAGACAACTTACCGATCCTTCAGACAGCACTAGAAGTCATGATTCTTGAAAGTAACCTGATCCTGGGCTTCTGATTTGTCAGTGAAGGGAAATTGCAAGGCAGTGTGAGTCGTCTGTCTAAAAGAGGGACGTTACTGGGGCTTTTGAGCAGTGGGGTTGAGTGCCAGGGTTAGACACCCCCCCAAAAAAAAGTGCCCTACAGGTAGTGGGGTGTTGAGTGGACCAGCCGGGCGTGAAGAGGCTTGCCGCAATTGCCAGAGCCCCAACGCTGCATCGGCAGCGCGTGGGGGTGTGTGTGTGAGAGACAGTAGCCTGAGCCTGCCCATAGCTCCAGCGCAGCTCAGAAACCTGAAACCAGAAATCGCCACCTGAAGCAGCAGACTTTCAAAGGAAAAAAGGTATTGTCAACAACAATAAAAAGAATTGGATTTAATAAAAAGAATTGGATTTAATTTAGATTTGGCAAAGACAGAATCTAAACAGGAAGTCAGCTTCCGTCTTTTGAAGGGAAGATTTTGCAGTACAGGCTTGTGAATGGGGAAAAAACTTTGGAGACACACCAGTCTTTAGATACTTTTTAAACTGCACTTTGTTACTTTGCTACCTATTAACACTATGTACTCTGGATACAAGAAGAAACTGTAGCTCTTTGTTCTTTGATTCCTTAAAAGGAAAATACAGGAAGCGATTGGAGTACTCTCAGATTTTTTTGAATGGGGATGCAGATTTTATGAATGAAAGCACTGAAAGGCTTGAAAACATTGCAAATTCTTTTTTTAAAAACCTCTAAAAAGGACCCTGGATCTTGGCAAGTCCTACCAAAGCTTGGCAGGAGGACACTTTTCCATAACTGGGAGGTAATCCCAGGGAGGGGAGGTGCCTGGTAAGAGCTGGAGTAGGAGAAAGGGGGAAAAACGGGATTTATTTTTAAAGACCAGGTCCTGTATTGGAATAAAAACTGAGAGAAATAGCATATATTGGATTACAATTACCATTTGGATTATAAATCTAATTTGGATTATAAATACGTCTGGAAAATATTTGAACTCACAGTGTAAATATTTTGGATTACAAGACACATTGTGGATTATAATATAACTAGAAGTTTGCCAAGTGCTTAATCATCATCAAGGAGACAATGTAACAGTGAGTTTGAACAATGCTAACTATTAGACTTTTGTTGTGGACTGGTTTTTAAATTTTTTTTGTAGGTTGTATATAAAGTTGGTATTGCCCACTTTTCTCTCTCTCTTTTGGATATTGTGGAACTTTTATAATTCTGTAAGTTTGAAAGTGTTACTACAGTTTGGTTTAAAAGGGTGTGGGAATTGGATTGGTGGGAGAACTGTTGTATACAAGGCAAGAGTGAGAAAAAGATAGGGCTGAAGGAACTATCAAACCTGACATCAATTCTAAGAGGAGCAGGAATAAATTATAAATGGGAATTCCCGGAGGGAGTTTCCTTTACTTATAGGAGAAAGAGATTCAGATTAATGTCAGAGAGTCAGGTACAGGAATTTCTGGATAAACATGGCAAAGACCCAGAGTTTCAAAGCTCAGGGAGAGACTTAGGAACCCCCTTTGAGATGCAAAGAGATGAACTGGAAAAGACTGAAAGAACAGGGCAAAAAAGCTAATCTATTTAAAATGAACCAGATCATGGCAAATCTTAAATTACTAACTGGCATGTCAATGGCCTTAACAATAATGTTAAAAGGAACAGGGTGTGGCATGAAGTTTTAAAACTGAATTTGGATATAATTTGCCTACAGGAGACTCATGTTGCAAGAAAGCATGAGAAAATCTTGAGTAATAAGAATTAGGGAGCCAATTTATTGCATCAGATGTTTCCAAAAAACGTTGAATTGTTTTGCACATAAAACCTGCACTTGAACCACAATTAATTCAAAAGGATGAGAAAGGGAGAAAATTAATGGTACAAATTAAAGTTGAGGGAGAAAAAAATAATTTTGGTAGGGATATATGCACCAAATGAAAATAAATAAAAAAAATTCAGGATTTAGAAACAGAATTGCTAGAATTTGCAGATGAGAAAATAATAGTGATGGGAGATCTTAATGGAGTCCCATCACTAGAGAAAGACAGAACGGTAGGAAGAAAGACACGAAAGAAGGTAGACTTCCCAAAACTTTTTTTGAAATGACAGAAAATGTAAAATTGATAGATATTTGGAGAATTAAGCATCCATTTGAAAAACAGTTCACATTTTTCTCTCATGTTTATGGAAGCAGTGCCCGACTGGATGCGGTTTGGGTCTCTAAGGAATTAGAGTCAAGAATCAAAAAAATTGAAATAGATCCAAGAACAATGTCAGACCATGATTCTATAATTATGGAAATACAGAAAGACACTCAGTCCACCTTTTTTTTTATATAAATTTTTTATTGGTTTTCCAACACAAATTAAAAACAAAACAATACACAATACATAGACAAACAAACATATAAACATGTATAATTTCAAAACTTCTTTTTCATAAACCTTACTTCCCAGACTTCCCCTTACCTCCCCTTTTCTGCATCCCTGTTTTAAAATTTCTTCAGCAACCCCTCACTTCAATTAACTAATTACTCATTTTCTTTTTTGCCTTCTTCTCTTACTTAATCAATTACAGCTGTAATTCTATATTTTCCTTTCCCTTGACATTTTAGCATTCATTAATTTTACAACAGTTCTTGAGATATACTTTAAATTTCTTCCAATCTTCTTCCATCGTCTCTTTCCCTTGGTCACGGATTCTGCCAGTCATCTCCGCCAGTCCCATATAGTCAATCACCTTCGTCTGCCATTCTTCCAGCATGGGTAGTTCTTGTGTCTTCCAATACTTTGCTAAAAGAATCCTTGCTGCTATGGTAGCATACATAAAAAACGTCCTATCCTTCCTTGACACCAATTGGCTGACCATGCCCAGGAGAAAAGCCTCTGGTTTCGACACTCAGTCTTTCTGGAAAGCACAGAAAAGACAATAAGTGAATATTTTGAACAAAATTTGAATAATGAGACCAAACTCCAAACAGTCTGGGATACAAGCAAAGCGGTGATGAGAGGCCTATTCATTCAAGAAAATTAAGGTAAAAAAAGAAGAAAAACAGAGATTTTACATAAAATAGAAGAAAAAGAATTAATAAAAACATTAAATAAAGAAATAGTAAAGCAGGAGATAAAATTATTACAATCACAATATTCAATGGTAATCAGTGAGGAAATAGCATGGAAAATAAAACAAAAAACAAAAAGTCCAGGGTTGATTTATTGGCCAGGGGAGCCGACGTTTGTCCGCAGACAGTTTTTCCAGGTCATGTGGCCAGCATGACTAAGCTGCTTCTGGCAAAACCAGAGCAGTGCACGGAAACGCCATTTATCTTCCTGCCAGAGCGGTAGCTATTTATCTACTTGCACTTTGACGTGCTTTCGAACTGCTAGTTTGGCAGGAGCTGGGACCAAGCAATGGGAGCTCACCCCGTCGTGGGGATTTGAACCACTGACCTTTCGATCGACAAGCCCTAGGCTCATTGGTTTAGACCACAGTGCCACCTGTGTCCTGATAGGTCCTTGTAAAACCTTTAGGAAAAAATCTAGCAGAGAGTCTGTGGGTTTTGATAAACAAGAAATGGCAATTGGTACTATCTCAAAATAGACATCTGTCTGGCTTGTGATGAGAGAGCTCAAAGATTGTGAACAGGGCTCTCCATACAAAGTACCTAGCATGGGAGCACCTACATGTAATATCTACTCTGCTATTTTCTGCCCATGCTCTGGGGTTTCAGTTTGCAGGCTTGGGGACAGGACGGTGACTGGTTTTTCTAAGAAGTTCTGTCAGTTAGGATCTACTCTGCGTTCAATAGGATCTACTCTGAGGTCACTACTGTGTAGACCATGCCAGGCTTGCAAGTGGGGTGAGGAGCATACAGAAGAAATTGGAATCACTGGAGATGTTTAGAAATGGGGCTTCTCTTGGGAAGGGGCTGCCCCATTTGTGCTTCTCCAGGGGCAGGGGAATATCTAGGGCAAGAGAATCCCTGCAGGGCCTCTGAGGCTCCCTTTGCTTCTTCCTCTCTCCCAGGACCCTGCAGCTTGTTTTCGCTTCTTGATTGCTCAGGAAGGATGAAAGAGACGGATCCTGCAAAGCTCATTAGGATGGAAGGGGGAAGATGGATGGTTGACCTGGTCAGGTTGTCTCCTGCATCCCTTCGCACAACCTCTGAGTGTTCGCTCCCAGGGACCTCCGATAGATCTGGTGAGTTCCAGGGGAGTGGAGATGGGGACATGGATGGAACCGGAGAGATATTGGGGCTTGCTCGGGAGGCACCATTTCTGGCTCCTCCACCTGCCTGCCTGCCTGCGCCTTTGTCATCTCCAGGCAATTTGAGCTAGGAATACATCACAGGCCCCCGGCCACCGTGATGTATTGGCAGCTCAAAATGTCTAAAACCAAGGACTTCCGGGTTGGCGCCATCACCGAATGGCGGACTCCCTCCGAGCTCCGGAGGGAGTCTGCTCGGCAGGGGTTGGGTCCCGCCGCGCCGGCGATGCGGGGACCCTCAAAAACCATGGGCGCGGAAGCCCATGGACCGGTGACTTGGCGGGCACCGTTTGTGCCCCCCGACCCGCGAAGGAGCCTTTTTAAAGGCTACAGAGCGGGGGACGGGGGGTGGTGTGGTGCTATGAGTCTTCTGCTTCCCCTGCCGAGCGAAGCCGCATGCCATTTGACAGAGAACGCTGACTTCTTCTATTGAAAATTTGGACTAAAAATAATAACCCGTGAGTAATTTGGAAATCGGACCTAAAAGGGAATTTTTTTTTGATTCGGAACGAGCGGGGGAGGTGCAAAAAGGAAGTCTGTCTCCCCCCTGTTGTAGATCAGTGTTTCCCAACCGGTGTTCCGCGGCACACTAGTGTGCCGCCGGACGTTGCCTAGTGTGCCGTGGGAGGGAGTCGGGCGAGTCGGGCTAATCCTCCGACGAGCTCCACCTCCAGACCCATTGCTCAAATCCTTTAACCCAGGAGGGCGGGGAGGGGGGAGAAAGAGAAAAAAGAAAGGGTGGGAAAAAAGAAGGGGAAGAGAAAATATTTTTTAAAAAAAAGGAAAGAGAGGGAAAAAAGCGAGGGATGGTGGAAGGGGAATAAACAGAAGGGGAGGCCAATGAAGAGGGGCGGGGCTTGGCAGGCAGCAGATAACTGGGGAGGGGGGCGCGGCTTGCGGCGGCTCAAGGCAGGAAGGGAGGAGCTGCCTCGCGGAGAGTCTTGGGCTGCAGAGATTTCCCGTTCAGGAGCGCGGGAGGCCACGCCGTGGATGGGAATCTCCTCCTCCTCTTCCTCCTCCTCCTCCAGGAGAGAGGGTGGTCCGCCCCACCGAGTCGGGCGTGCTCAAGCGTGGGAGCCTATAGTTAGAGCTCAGCTCCTTTTCTTGCCTTCCCCACCCCCCCCACGGAGCACATTTTCCTCGCCCCCAACCCCCGCATGTAGAATAGAAGCCCTCCAGCCTCCACGGTGCACAAACTCTCCCCTCTGCAACGAAGCGCTTTGTTGCATATCTTTGGTGAGGTTTTTAGGCAGTCTTGGTGCACCTTAAATCAGCGCTAATTGCGCCTGGACGCAGTATTTACTTCCGAGTAGGCCCCCTTCCTCCCCCCCGTAGCACCTGACGTTGCTATTCGTATCATCAGGTTTGTTTGTTGATAATTTAATTGTTTTAAAAGCATCATGCTAAAGAGCTCTCTCCCACCCCCAGACCCTTGGGCAAAACAGAAACACACACATACACAAACACAGAGATTGAGCCCTGCAGGTTTTATGAAATGAATGGATTCTGAATGCCTGTTTCAGTGGCTTGTCCGCCTTAGGCTGCTGGGCCAGACACCTGTTACACGGTGCAGTCCGTAAGCTGTGAGCGCTGAGACCACGTAACGACAGTCTTGAAAGACCTACATTGGCTCCCAGTACCTTTCCGAGCCCAATTCAAAGTGTTGGTGCTGACCTTTAAAGCCCTAAGCGGTTTCGGTCCAGTATACCTGAAGTAGCGTCTCCGCCACCATCGTTCAGCCCAGACACTGAGATCCAGTGCCAAGGGCCTTCTGGCAATTCCCTCACTGTGAAAAGTGAGGTTACAGGGAACCAGGCAGAGGGCCTTCTCAGTAGTGGCGCCCGCCCTGTGGAATGCCCTCCCATCAGACATCAAAGAGATAACCATTACCTTCTATGTTGTTACTATTTTTTTTTTTTTTTTACATAAGTAAAAAGTGACCTTTCCCCATCTGGCATGGTGGTGTGCCTCGAGATTTTTTTCATGAAACAAGTGTGCCTTTGCCCAAAAAAGGTTGGGAAACACTGTAGATGATTTAAAGCAAGGATCTGACAACTAAGGTCGAGAGAAGAGTCTGTTTTTTTTTATTGATAAAAGTTATTAATTTCACGATGGGAAATTACAAGTAATTGTGCTGGAGGAGAAGAGTGGATTGTGAGAGCTAAAGTGCAACCCCCCAGGAACCGGGAGTGATCCGTGAGAGAGCCTGGTGAAGAGATATAGAGATTTTGACAGCTGTCAAAGTAGCTGTCAAAGTTGGAGAATAAAAAGAGAACTTTGTTATGATGACTTTGCTGGTTAGGTTCGTTACAATTTCGATATAAATTGTTGAAAACAAGGGATAACAAATTAGCTTGACTTTTGGGTGTGATCTGGAAGGAAACTAAGTTACCATAATCCCTCTAGAGGGGGTTTTGGGACATTGCAAGAATGGTTGTAAGTGGAAAAATACTCATGGAATTGAACAGGACTTTTTATCTCCTGGGAAAGCTGCAAAAACAAAACATTATTTTGTCTACAGAGATCTCTACACTAAAGGAGACGATAGATATATCTAAAGAATGGAAGGGACTTGACGCAAGTTTTTGTTCCTGAATAAATAAAGCCTCTGGAGAGTAACTAGAAGTTTTTGAATTAGAATGTTTTTGCAGCGGAACAGGAAAAGAAACCTGAGGAAAGTGAGGAAAGAGAACAACAAGAACTGGACTAAGCTGGAAGTTGGAGCATTTGGGACATTCAGACTTAAAAGGATTAAGAAACAGAATTCGAGATTTACTCTTAAATATAGAGGTCTGGATGGAAGAAAAATGGACTTTCTTGAGGTAGAGCTTCTCCAAGATTGGGTGTTTGAAACTAAAGACTACCAAAAAGACGGCAAAGTGGAGCCGAGAGAGATTTGGACATGGACGTGGGGTCTCCAGGCTGATAGCAGATAGATTGATGGACATTGGGGATCGAAACCGGGAAAGGGGGGAGGGAGATTTGGAATCCAAAGGGTGTAAAATTATATTCTGAAGTTTTTTTTATTTCGTTCTGCTGTGTGTAGTAAAAAGGGGAATTCGTGGAAGGGAATTGGGGTCGACCTTAGGGAATTTTTTTTTTTTTTAAGTTGAAAGACGGTGGAATATAAAGGGAAAGTGGTTATATAAGATGAATTAAATTGAATAATGGGCTAATTATAATAAGTTTAAAATTTGGGGTAAGAACTTGTGGAACTAATCTAATGGAAATGGAATACAAGAGGGGGAGGGGTGGGGAAGTCCTGGAAAGATGTTAATGAAAGTAAGGCCTTAAATGCAAATGCTTCTTCTTTTTTCTTTTTTCTACTTTTTGGAAATTTCAATAAATATGATTTTTTTAAAAAAATGTCTAAAACCAGCACCGTGATTGACTGCTCTACCAATGTCAGACAACTTACCGATCCTTCAGGCAGCATTAGAAGTCATGACTCTTGAAAGTAACCTGATCATGGGCTTCCGATTTGTCAGTGAAGGGAAATGGCAAGGCGGTGTGAGTCGTCTATTTAAAAGACTGTTACTGGGGCTTTTGAGCAGTGGGGGTGAGTGCCAGTGTTAGACACCCCCCCCAAAAAAATGCCCTACAGGTAGTGGGGTGTCGAGGGGACCAGCCGGGTGTGAAGAGGCTTGCCGTGATTGCCGGAGCCCTGACGCTGTATCGGCAGGTCAGCAACCACACTACCTGGGGTGTACGAGGCATTCATATCTTTCTGGTATAATTCCTCTGTGTATTCTTGCCACGTCTTCTTCATGTCTTCTGCTTCTGTTAGGTCCTTACCACTTTTGTCTTTTATTATGGTAATCTTTGTACGAAATGTTCCTTTCATATCTCCAATTTTCTTGAACAGACCTCTGGTTTTTCCCATTCTATTGTTTTCCTCTATTTCTTTGCATTTCTCGTTTAAGTAGGCCTTCTTGTCTCTCCTTGCTATTTTTTGGAAATCTGCATTCAATTTCCTGTATTTTTCACTATCTCCCTCGCATTTTGCTTGCCTTCTCTCCCCCGCTATTTGTAAGGCCTCGTTGGGCAACCACTTTGCTTTCTTGCATTTCCTTTTCATTGGGATGGTTTTAGTTGCTGCCTCCTGTATAATGTTACAAGCCTCCATCCATAGTTCTTCAGGCACTCTGTCCACCAAATCTAAATCCTTAAACCTGTTCCTCACTTCCACTGTGTATTCATAAGGGATTTGATTTAGATTGTATCTTACCGGCCCAGTGGTTTTTCCTACTTTCTTCAGTTTAAGCTTGAATTTTGCTATAAGAAGCTGATGATCTGAGCCACAGTCAGCTCCAGGTCTTGTTTTTGCTGACTTGTATAGAGCTTCTCCATCTTTGGCTGCAGAGAATATAATCAGTCTGATTTCAATGCTGCCCATCTGGTGTTGTCGATGTGTAGAGTCGTCTTTTGTGTTGTTGGAAAAGAGCGTTTGTGATGACCAGCTTGTTCTCTTGGCAAAACTCTATTAGCCTTTGCCTTCTTTGTTTGGAACTCTAAGGACAAACTTGCCAGTTGTTCCTTTTATCTCTTGCGTCCCTACTTTAGCATTCCAATCCCCTATAATGAGAAGAACATCCTTGTTTGGTGTCATTTCTATAAGGTGTTGTAAGTCATCATAGAATTGGTCAGTTTCAGTTTCTTCAGCACCAGTGGTTGGTGCATAAACCTGGATTACTGTGATGTTAAAAGGGCTGCCTTAGATTTGTATCGAGATCATTCTATCATTTTTGAGATTGCATCTCAGTACAGCTTTCGCCACTCTTTTGTTGACTACGAGGGCCACTCCATTTCTTTTATGGGATTCTTGCCCACAGTAGTAGATATGATGGTCATTCGAACTGAATTTGCCCATTCCTCTCCATTTTTGTTCACTGATTCCCAGGATGTCAATATTTATTCCTGCCATCTCATTTTTGACCACATCCAACTTACCAAGGTTCACGGTTCTTACATTCCAGGTTCCTATGCAATATTTTTCTTTACAGCATTGGACTTTCCTTTCGCTTCCAGGCATATCCGCAACTGAGCGACCTTTCGGCTTTGGCCCAGCCGCTTCATCAGCTCTGAATATACTTGTCCTCTGCTCTTCCTCAGTAGCATGTTGGACGCCTTCCGACCTAAGGGGCTCATCTTCCAGCGTCATAACTTTTATATGCCTGTTGTCTTTCTCCATGGAGTTTTCTTGGCAGGGATACTCGAGTGGCTTGCCGGTTCCTGCTCCAGGTGGATCACGTTTGGTCAAAACTCTCCACTATCACCTGTCCATCTTGGGTGGCCCTGAACGGCATAGCTCATAGCTTCTCTGAGTTACTCAAGTCCCTTCGCCATGGCAAGGCAGTGATCCATGAAGTGGGGAATAACTTTTTATTTGCTTTTAAAAACAAGGATCATAGGACTAATATACAAATATGTAGACCAAGTATCTATAGCATATAGTTCACTATTAGTGGTCAGTGTATGAGTTCTGGGTTCCTGAATTGGTTTAAATTGAAAGGAAAAAAGGGAAACAGGAGAGAACAGAGAACATTCAACATTGCATAGCTGAATGCCTAGTCAGGAGCTCTTGCGGCTGTTGTGTTTAGATCAAGTGTGAGTTAGTCACTTTTCCTCTTTTCTCACCAATGAAACAATACAGAGTTAGTCTACTCTTGAAAATGAGAGTGGGGTTCAAACTGAAGAAAGTGATTTAGGTATAAATTAAAATTTAGACCAAATTTAGATTGAGGCAACAGCTGGTGGGGAGTGTGCAGGTGAAGATGTTGCTGTTTTTTTCACGGACAATTTGCAGGATCTTGACCAGAGAGCTATGCATAAGGAAGTCAAGGAGGAGAATCGTGGGGTCATGGACCCTCTTGGCAACGCTTCCTCATGGATCATAATATCTGTTCTGAAATTAAGCAAGTAACTTTGAAAGTCCATACATACCTCTATGTGATGAACCTTCACTATTTAGATGGAGACCAACAGCATTCGGGATTCTAACATGCCCACCATGAACCCTGAATGGAGGGATATCCACTGTTTTCTCTGCAATTTTTTTCCTTCTAGTCATGCCTTTTAAAGCAATGACCAGGTTGTCTGAACTGCCCAGGCCTTCTTAAATGTCAGCCTCAGAGCTTTAAGGGAAATTGGAGATGGAGTGGATTCCAAGATTGAGCCAAACAAAATCTATCCCAGATAAAAACTAAGCACTATGTCAGTTAATACCAGCTAACAGTGAAAACTATAGTAAGGGCTCACGTCTAACTCTCTTCAGTTCCTCCTCTATCACAAGCATTCATTAACTTTGTTCTTCCTGAGGCTCTAATTAGCTTCTCTCTTCATTGCAGATGGTGATGAATTGGAAGGGAAGAACAAGGGGGACCACAACAGTATCCACATAGCAGAGAAGTCAGATAAATATACAAAGTGTGGAGAGAACATCTGCCAGAGCCCCCAGTCCACCTCACATCAAGGAAAGAGCTTTGTTCGGAGGGATAGAATCTCTTCACATGAAAGAACTAACAGCGGAGAGAAATTGTATCAGTGCAGAGAATGTGGGAAGAGCTTCAATCACCGTCAGAATCTGACTTGCCATCAAAGAATTCATACAGGGGAGAAACCCTATCAGTGCTTGGAATGTGGAAAGAGCTTCAGTTGGAAGGTACATCTCACTTCCCATCAAAGAATTCATACAGGGGAGAAACCCTATGAGTGCTTAAAGTGTGGAAAGAGCTTCAATCGGAAAGATGGTCTCAGTATCCATCAAAGAATTCATACAGGGGAGAAACCCTTTCAATGCCTTGAGTGTGGAAAGAGCTTTCGTCACAGTTCCAGTCTCACTTCCCATCAAGGAATTCATAAAGGGGAGAAACCCTATCAGTGCTTAGAATGCGGAAAGAGCTTTAATCGGAAGGATGGTCTCAGTATCCATCAAATAATTCATACAGGGGAGAAACCTTTTCAATGCCTTGAGTGTGGAAAGAGCTTTCGTCACAGTTCCAGTCTCACTTCCCATCAAAGAATTCATACAGGGAAGAAACCCTATCAATGCTTAGAATGCGGAAAGAGCTTCAGTCAAAGTTCCAATCTAATTATGCATCATAGAGTTCATACACGGGAGAAACCTTATCAGTGCTTGAAATGTGGGAAGAGCTTCAGTCACAGAGAGATTCTCACTTGCCATCAAAGAATTCATACAGGGGAGAAACCCTATCAGTGCTTGGAATGTGGAAAGCGCTTTAGTCAAAGTGCACATCTCACTTCCCATCAAAGAATTCATACAGGGAAGAAACCCCATCAGTGCTTGGAATGTGGAAAGAGCTTTCGTAAGAGGGTGCAGCTCACTTCCCATAACAGAATTCATACAGGGGAGAAACCCCATCAGTGCTTGGAATGTGGAAAGAGCTTTCGTCAGAGAGGTGATCTCACTTGCCATCAAAGAGTCCATACAGGCGAGAAACCATATCAGTGCTTGGAATGTGGAAAAAGCTTCACTAAGAGGATGCAGCTTACTTCCCATCACAGAATTCATACAGGGGAGAAACCATATCCATGCCTGGAATGTGGAAAGAATTTCAGGTATATGCAGGGTCTTAGTTTGCATCAAAAACGTCATACGGGGGAGAAACCCTATCAGTGCTTTGAATGTGGAAAGAGCTTCAGCCAGGGGGCCCATCTCACTTCCCATCAAAGAATTCATACAGGGGAGAAACCATATCAATGCTGTGAATGTGGGAAAAACTTCAGTCAAAGCACCCATCTCAAGACCCATCAAAGAATTCATACAGGGGAAAAACCATATCAGTGCTTGGAATGTGAAAAGAGCTTCATTCAGAAGGATTTTCTCACTTCCCATCAAAGAATTCATACAGAGGGAAAACTAAAAAAAGAAACATAATAACGCAAACATTATTGAACAACCCTTACAAAACACATTTGTATAGAAAATAGAAAGGGCAAGAGTGTAACTAAAAATACCCTTTATCACATTTGTATCATATCATTTGTCAACACATAGAAAGGCAGGCTCCCCTGGGTGCCCCCTCTTCTCCCTGTCTCCCACCCTGAGTGATCGTTCCACTGTAGCAATAATTATTCAGAATATGCACTACTGGATAAACCCAGCTGTATTTAGTATCCAGCCTTTTTCCTCCCCTTTAGCAAGATGGCACTTTCCCTACATTCCACCCCCCCCAGCCCAGCCTTCAAATCTTAACCACTCAGATAGTGCAATATGACTCTTATTATGATTGTCTAATAATCCAAATTAGTATTTCTCCAGTTTCTAGGTCCAGTTTCTATAAAGCCTTATTAAAACTGCTCCAACAAATCTCAGTCAAGTCACAGTCCAAAATTATTGTCCTTTTTAATGTTCATCCAATCCTGCTTCCTCTTCTTTTATTTATCTTCTCTCCTAATCCACTGGGGGTGGGGAAGAATGCATATTAAATCCCTTTCCTCATGCGAGCTCATAGCTTGTGTTGTGAACAGTTTCAGGAGTTGCACTGCATCCCCTTTTGCGGGATGTACCTTTTTCTCTGCCGATAATTCCCACACCAGCTCATCCCAACGCAGCCTTGTCTTTCCATGGAGCTCTTTCTCTCTCCTCCTGTTCTTCCCTTACCTGCTCAACAGAACCTTCTGACTCTCCCAGCGACTCCTTTCCAACGACTCCCAGCTTATGACCCACACATTCACCTCGGTCTCTCTTTCTGGGACCCGTCTTGGTCTTCAATGCCAAGGTGCTCCATGTCTGGATGGAGAGCAGAACTGCAGAAGCTTGTTTGGAGTGGATGCATCTGGTTCTCCATAAATCAGGCAGAGGCAAAGTTAATTGGCAAAAGAAGAACTTTCTACTAAAGGTTTTTCAGCTTCGTTACAGAATAAAGCTTCAGGGGCCTTAGCAGATGTGAAAGTTAGAAAAGTTAGAGCTCACAGATTTATCTTTCTGGCTCTGTGTGACCTTGAGATAACAAAACACAAATCATAATAAATCCAGCTGCCTCAGCAGAAAAGAACAAAACCTTCTGGAAGGAACCAGTGTTTTCCAGTGTTTTCCGGTTTCTCCTCTCAGGATTTTATCTGTGACATTTTTGTCCCACTGCCAGAAAAGCATCTTTAGCTCCCTAGTTCCTGTGGCAACACTTTAGCCCAAGTTTCAAACTTTTTAAATTAGCAGGGTGGTTAGCTTGTTGCAGGCTTGTTAAGCCTCTTTGAATATAGGATTTCTGGTAAGATCCCTTCTTCTCCCTCATAAAAAGATAGGACACAATCTTGTTAAAGTCAATATAAAAGTGGTTTACTCATTCAGTTCACAGATGCATCTCTGAAGGCAGACTTGGGTTACAAAAGTGTCTAACTATATGAACTATCCCATAAGGAAGTTAGTCCCAAGTAACCACAACTGAGCTGTCACTTCTCCTAACATATAGAAAGACAAAATGGAGAAAAAGAGTAGAACATGGAGGACATATGATATTATGACCGGGGCTTATCTGAAGAGCCAAATGATTTTGGTTAGTTCAGGATGATGACATTGGGTTGCAACTATTAAGATTGCTGCGATCCTTTGATTGGTGAATAGGAATGATGTGCAATTTGCCATTCCATCCAAAAAAAACCTAGAATAAAATATAAATTACTTATTGATCGGAGAAAGAGAGGCGGATTTGACCTATGTGGCCTGGAATTATATCATGCTGCAGCAGCTCTGACCTGCTTAAAGGAGTGGATTAAGTTAAAGGAAACTGATGAGTTAGATCTGGAGGACGTAGGCACTCGATTTGGATGGTATGCATACCTAATAGATGGAAAGGATAGAGTCCACAAGGGTTTTCTGGATCATATTACAAGGAAATCATTGTATAAAATATGGATGTATATAAAGGGATCCTAGAACCCAAAACTATTGGATTTAAGCAGGTTTCTTGCACAGCCTGCTATGATTTCTGGCCATCCTTCATACTTCCCTGTGCCACTGGACTCGAGCCAGTGTGGTGTAGTGGTTAAAAGCGGAAGTCTCATAATCTGGGGAATCGGGTTCGCGTCTTCGCTCCTCCACATGCAGCTGCTGGGTGACCTTGGGCCAGTCATGCTTCTTTGAAGTCTCTCAGCCCCACTCACCTCACAGAGTGTTTGTTGTGGGGGAGGAAGGGAAAGGAGAATGTTAGCCGCTTTGAGACTTCTTAAAGGGAGTGAAAGGCGGGATATCAAATCCAAACTCCTCCTCCTCCTCCTCTTCTTCTTCCTCCTCCTCCTCCTCCCAGTTTCAAGCAGAGTATTGCAGCAGTGGTGTGCCTTGTGTAGGTGCAATAAATAACAGGTCCATACACTGGCTTCTTCCTAATCTAAAGAAGCTTTAGGTAAAGATAAAGGGACCCTTGACCATTAGTTCCAGTCGGGCTGACTCGGGTTGCAGCGATTATCTCGCTTTATTGGCTGAGGGAGCTTCCGGGTCATGTGGCCAGCATGACTAAGCCACATCTCTTAGTAGGCAGGACGATACCTAGAGCTGTTTAACCCTGTAAGTTCTGATTCTCACAAAAACACCTTGGTGGACCTCACCTTAGAAATCATGACCGTAAAGAGAAAGAATATGAATAACAACTGGGCAGCATATAAGGATTACTGGAAAAGGAAAATAATAAACTTAAATTGAAAAAATATAAGGAAGTTAGGAGATATTTGAACAATTGGCTGCAGTTCTTTAAATTAATCAGAGATTGGCAAAAGATAAACAAAAGGGATTTGAGAAAGAAATTTCAAGATTGGATGAGTACTTAATCTAATCTAAAAGTACTCCTAGAATGCGAGGTAAAAGAGGAGCAAGTGAAGACAGAGAATTCAGAACATGATTAGAGTGAAAAGAGTAAAGTTAAGATAGAAGAGATTAAAGAAATAATGAAATGTGTTTAAGTCAATTGGAAAAATAAAGTAGCGTAACAAGAATGGCTGGAAGAAGAAGAGTTTGGATTTGATATCCTGCTTTATCACTACCCAAAGGAGTCTCAAAGCGGCTAACATTCTCCTTTCCCTTCCTCCCCCACAACAAACAGTGAGGTGGAGGAGCAGGGAAGCGAATCCGGTTCCCCAGATTAAGAGTCTACCGCTCTTAACCACTACACCACACTGGCTCAAGTCACCTTGTGGCTGTTCATGTGGGGTAGGTGTGTTTGTTTGTATAGTATAGGTAAGTATAATATAGAGTAATGTTAGGTATGCTTTATGTTAGGAAATAAGGTATTGTTTACAGAGTGGTACCTCGGGTTAAGAACTTAATTCGTTCCGGAGGTCCGTTCTGAACCTGAAACTGTTCTTAACCTGAAGCACCACTTTAGCTAATGGGGCCTCCTGCTGCCGCCGGAACACGATTTCTGTTCTCATCCTGAAGGAAAGTTCTTAACCTGAGGTACTATTTCTGGGTTAGCGGAGTCTGTAACCTGAAACGTATGTAACCTGAAGCATATGTAACCTGAGGTACCACTTTATGTACTGTGTACATGTATGCGTTTTATATGTTAATAAAATATTTTAACTAAAAAAAAGGAATGACGGATGTGCTTCTTTGCAGACACATTTGTATTTCAGTAAAGGCTGTATTTCCACTTGGAGACTTCCTCCTTTTCTTTTGGGTTTCTGTGTGGATAACCTCCAGTCTGGGAACCACTTTTTGAATTTCTACTACATATACATGACAGGATTTTAAAAAAATAAAAAAGTGATTTATAATGAGACTGAATATAATTATTGGTAGAAACAACTCTTTAAAACTTTCAAAAAATGAATCAGCAATACATTTTAAGATAGAATTTTTTCTTACCGTGAAGTTTAGTTTACAGATGGTTGGGGAGGGGGCACAGCATGCCGAAGCAGAGCCCATTTCCCCCCCTTCCAAATCATTTTTATTATTTTTTCTAGTAAGGCTGCTTCCCATACTATTTGGTACCATTGGTCCATTCTTACTCCTGACAAGTCTCTCCAGTGTCTGGTTATGATGCTTCTGGCTGCTGAAAGTAGGTGGGTTATGAGTGGCTGAGAGGGAGGAGAGCAGAGGAAAAGGGCCCCTGGCTCACGAACCCCCCCAAGTCTGAATGTGTGATGGAAGCAGGGCTGCGTCCCTAGGATTGAATGGGGACAAAACTCAGGGAAGGAACAAGAGGGAAGGAGCAAAAACCCAGGGAACATTTGGCCCCCGTTTCTAGAAAGCAGAACATCTGCCTGAAGTGGAGCAACTGCTTTTTGGCAAGCGGAGCGGAAGAATAAGTTGACTTCCGCCAGAAAGAAGACATCTCCTGACAGCAGGTTTTTCTGGGTAAATAGAAATTTCTGTGTTTGTTCAGCTTCAGACCAAGATTCTAAATCACCAAGTTTTCCTTCACACAAGAGATGCTGTGGTCAATGACAGAAATTCGTTTAATGGGCGTACTGTGAGGCGGATCCACTATATTTCATTGGGGGCCATTAGCAGGGACATAATGCAACTTTATTAATGGGAGGCTTGAGGTGGGATCCGCTACAAGGCCATTATAAAATGATCAGAAAGAGTTGTAGAGTTGGAATGCATTTATACCAAATATAGTAGGTTAGGAATCAACATACATGTTTTTGGATAATAATATCACCTAGACATTAGATAAGCATATATGGAATTGGAATTGTTAACTCTTATAATGATATAGTGTGGTGTTGTTTAGTGTTGTTCAACACTGATCTTTTAAAAAGAAACAAATAATAATAGTAAACAACTGTGAGGTTGGACCTCAACGGACATCTAGTCCCACCCCCTGCAATAAGGAATCCCTGACATTTGGCCTTCCAGCCTCCATTTGGAAAACCTCCAAAGAAAGCAATTCTGACACTGGTGGTTTAAAAACAGAGATTGGGGAAGGAGCGTTTGCTGACACTGAAGGTCCAGAGAATCATTTAATTTAATTTTACTTCTTAACGCAGGAGTGCTGGAAAGGAGACAAATCAAGGGTGTGTGTGTGGGGGGGGGGGCATAATAATTAACTCATGCCCTGGTTGGGAAATGCCGCATCAGCCCCACAGCGAAATGGGTGCAGTTTCCCAGCCTCAGTTGTGGTGCCTGTGAAATGGGTATATCACAGTGAGGCTGAATTTAGAGGTGCTTCAAGGTGAAGGAGAAGCAGGGATGGGAAGGGGGCAGGCTGGGCTTTGCAAAGGGCCTGGTTTTTATTTTAAGGGTGGGGGTCTCCAGACCCAGGACCTGGAAGACCAGGCAGGCCTCGACCTCCGGGGGCAACTCGGACTCCAGGACTGATTCTTCCAGGCGTCTCCTGGATGGGGGCAGGAACAAAATGGCGGGGCGCTGCTTGAGGGCAGTGGGCATGACTGAGCCTCTGCCCCCAGCCTCCTCCAGGAACCAGAAGCCCAGCTTGGCCACCAGAGGCAAATGGTGCTCCTGCGAAGAGGAGGAGAAAAAGGGGGTGTACTAGATGGCCCCTGGGTGTGATTCTAGGAGCGGAAGGGCCTCAGGAGAGCCCCAAATCATCAGCAGCATCATCAGCAGCATCTGGGTCCGGACCAAGGGGACCCCTCCCCCCTAGCCCAGCCTCCTGTCCTCACAGCAGCCCAACGCCCCACAGAACAGAGCCGTCTGGGTAGAGTGCCTGTGGGCCTGGAGGCTCCATAAGAAGAGCCCTGCTGGATCAGGACCAGCCCCCCCCCCCGGGAACTCCGCAAGCAGGAGTTGAAGAGCATCTTCTCCTTCTCCCCCGTTGCAAGGTAGACTGGCTCTGTCCATGGAGGATCCGCTTGGGCATCGCTGGGGACAAAGCAGAGCCAAAGGGGACCAGGCTCCCCCCAAGCGAAGAGGCCCTCTTCAGGACTAGGCTTCCAGGAAAGCGGAGGGACTATCCCGGGCCAAATTCCCCTCCCGGATCCTGGCCATGCCGCCCCACCTCCCCCCGCCTGGACTAGATGACCCTCAGGGGTCCCTTCCAAGTCCAGAATTCTACGGTTCTCTGAATTCTAAGATTCTGAAGTTGAATCGGAAACAGCGGGAAGGAAGCTGCCTCCAACACTCCTCCAGAATTTGGGGAGGGGGCGGGAGGGAGAGCAGCCAGGTGGGGGCGCCCCATCGGATATTTGGGCCTCCGAGTCTTCCTGCCTGAATGCAGAACCCGACCTTTGTCCCCGCTGAAGGTCCCTTTCTGAGTCTGGAGCGAGTTCTCCAAGTGGGGAGTGTTCTGATTGATTTATTTGCATTTAACAGATCCACAGAGGGGTCGAGGGTCCTCCAGTCCAACCCTTTGCGATGCCTAAAGTGGGTCTTGAACCCAGAACCCAGCTGAAGCATTATTATTATTTTATTTCTACCCCACCCATCTGGGCGCAGGGCACTAAGCTGCTGTCTTCAGGGCCTCTGAGCCGAGAATCACAGAGAACTCTGCACATGCCCCGGACCCCCGGATTCTGGGAGGGAAGGAGGACAGCCAGCCAGCCAGGGGGCTGTGCTCAGCTTGCGAA
Source organism: Podarcis melisellensis (assembly GCF_964234715.1). NCBI lineage: Eukaryota > Metazoa > Chordata > Lepidosauria > Squamata > Lacertidae > Podarcis > Podarcis melisellensis. The sequence continues at coordinate 122,196,900 of NC_138529.1, read as the reverse complement.
GGGTTAAATGGAACAGAGCCGGAGTCCTAGAGAGGACAGGAAGTAGAGAGGCGGGGCGGGTCCTCCAGAGGAGAATCCCCTCCCTCCGTGCCCAGTCCCGTCTTTTCTCTCTTGTCTCCTCCCCGCGCTGCCTCGGTTTCCCTCCTGGGCAGAATCCGGTGAGTCTCCTCTCTCTCCCCCCTTGGGGTGCCCATGGGAGAAGGGGGTCCCGGGGCTGCAGGGGGAGACCCCCGAGTCTGGGAGCAGAGGGTCCTGCCCCCCCATTCCTCTCTGCCAAGCCTGGGAGGGGGCGAGTTTCCAGGGGGTCTGCAGCTCTGCTCTTCCTTGGCATCCTCTTTGGGGAAGGAGGGAGGGGTCTGGGGGGGGAGGGCATGCCCAGAATGCCCCTTCCAGTGGAGGAGCCCCTGCCAGGCCGGCCTTTCCCCCTGCCAGAATATTCCTCCTCCAGATCAGCTCAGGTCTCCAGCCCAGAGCCTCAAGGGAAGCCTCTCTGGGCAGGGGCCCCGCCTGGGGCCCCTCCGTGGAGAAAAGGGGAGAGCCAGAGGGCTGAGCTGGCTGCACTGGGCTTGCCAGGGCTCAAGGGAACGGAGCTGCCTTCCTTGAGAGGAGAGGGTGGAAAGCCGCCTTAAGGACCCCAAGATCTTGTCCTGAAGGGGGTGAGGCAGTGCAGGGAGGAGAAGGAGGGGGCTCTGGGTGGCAGGTCTGCAAACGTTTCTCTCTCTGATCCCAGAGGGAGCTTTTAAGGATGTTCCCCATCCTGGAGTTTCTCTGCAGCTCATGCTGTTGCAGAATGTTTTATTCGCATTAAACTCATAACTTCCACAGTGCGTAGGTAAAACTGGAACTCCCTCCTGCAGGAGCCATGGATTGGAGAGACTTTTCTAAAGGGAAATAATCTATACATGGCAAGCATGATTGTGAATAATACTCTCTTAGAAAAATGTAAGATACAGAAGGGGACATTTATTTATGTATTATCAAGAAGAATAAAGCAAGGATAAAAGACACCTACTCCCCACCTTCTGGGACAAAAGAGGGATTATCAGTCATTGTGTGGCTCCTACTACTAACAGGGGACATTGGTACTATCTCAAAATAGACTAGCTCTATCAAGCTACCCTAAGATTTGGGAATCTTGTCACAAGAGGAGCGTAAAGCTCACCTCTGAAGTTTTTGGAGGATATGCATGCCTGGTGTTCCTAAGAACACTGCAGATTTAGGACATGGGGAAGATCTATACTTTGATTGCTTCCGTGCCAGGGTGGGGGCCACATTTCAAGACTGGAGACTTGCGAAGATGGTGTATAAGCACAGACGATATCTAAGGAGGAGAGGTGTATTAGTTTCCTGATATTTCAAAAATGTGGCATCACCGGCTCCTCTGCTTTCACGTATAGATTTGCTACTCCTGACAGAGGCGGATACGACCACAACATCTGTCTGGCTTGTGATGAGAGACCTCAAATATTGTGAACAGAGCATATCATACAAAGCACCCAGTATGGGGGCATTTATATGTAATATCTACTCTGCTATTTTTTGCCCATGATCTGGGGTTTCAGTTTTCAGGCTTGGGGACAGGACGGTGACTGGTTTTTCTACGAAGTTCTGTCAATAGTCCTCAGTGCTTTCAATGGGATCTATTCTCAGGTCACTACTGTGCAGAGCATGCCAGGCTTGCAAGTGGGGTGAGGAGCATACAGAAGAAATTGGAATCACTGGAGATGTTTAGAAATGGGGCTTCTCTTGGGAAGGGGCTGCCCCATTTGTGCTTCTCCAGGGGCAGGAGAATATCTAGGGAAAGAGGATCCCTGCAGGGCCTCTGAGGCTCCCTTTGTTTCTTACTGTCTCCCAGGACCCTGCAGCTTGTTTTGGCTTCTTGACTGCTCAGAAAGGATGAAAGAGACGGATCCTGCAAAGCTCGTAAGGATGGAAGGGGGAAGATGGACGGTTGACCTGGTCAGGTTGTCTCCTGCATCCCTCCTCACAACCTCTGAGCATTCCCTCCCAGGGACCTCTGAGAGATCTGGTGAGTTCCAGGGGAGTGGAGATGGGAACATGGATGGATGGAGCCAGAGAGGTATTGGGGCTTGTTCAGGGGGGCACCATTTTGGGCTCCTCCACCTGCCTGCCTGCCTGCGCCTTTGTCATCTGCAGGCAATTTGAGCTAGGAATACATCACAGCCCCCCGGCCACCACGATGTATTGGCAGCTCAAAATGTCTAAAACCAGCACCGTGATTGACTGCTCTACCAATGTCAGACAACTTACCGATCCTTCAGGCAGCACTGGAAGTCATGATTCTTGAAAGTAACCTGATCCTGGGCTTCCGATTTGTCAGTGAAGGGAAATGGCAAGGCAGTGTGAGTCGTCTGTCTAAAAGAGGGACGTTACTGGGGCTTTTGAGCAGTGGGGGTGAGTGCCAGGGTTAGACACCCCCCCAAAAAAGTGCCCTACAGGTAGTGGGGTGTTGAGGGGATCAGCTGGGCGTGAAGAGGCTTGCCGCGATTGCCGGAGCCCCAACGCTGCATTGGTAGTGCGTGGGTGTGTGTGTGTGAGAGACAGTGGCCTGAGCCTGCCCGTGGCTCCAGCGCAGCTCAGAAACCTGAAACCACAAATCGCCACCTGAAGCAGCAGACTTTCAAAGGAAAAAAGGTATTGTCAACAACAATGGACTTTTCAAAATAAAAAGAATTGGATTTAATTTAGATTTGGCAAAGACAGAATCTATTTTTTTAAAAATAGTATTTATTGAACATTTTCAAATATAACAAAAAAAAAAGAAAAGAAATAGAACATCCATTCTATAACCTTATTTTCATTAACATCCTTCCAGGACTTCCCCACCCCACCCCCTCTTGTATTCCAATTCCTTCAAATAAATTCAACAAGTTCTTACCCCAAATTTTAAACTTATTACAATTAACCCAATGTTAAGAATGTTTTTCCCTCCCCTAAAACCGACCCCGCTCCCTTCCACGAGTTCCCCTCTTTAATATGCAGAACAGATTAAAATAAAAGAAAATAGAAAAAAGAAAAATAAATAAATAAAAGAAAATAGAAAAAAGTATAATTTAACACCCTTTGGATTCCAAATTTCCCTCCCCCCTTTCCCGGTTGCGTTCCCCAATGTCCATCAATGCCTGTTGTCATCCTGGAGATCCCACATCTAGGCCGAAATCCTTCACAAGTCCACTTTGCCGTCTTTTTAAATAGTCTTTGCCGTCTTTTTGATCATCTTTAGTTTCGAGCGTCCAATCTTGGAAGAACTCTATCTCAAAAAGGTCCATTTTTTGTCCAATTCTTATTGTTCATGTTGTTCTTATTATTCTCTCTCCTCACTTTTCTCTAGTTTCTTTTCCTGCTCTCCTGCAAAAATGTTCCAATTCCAAAAGCTTCTAAATCTCCCACAGAGGCTTTGTTATTCAGGAACAAAACTTTACGTCAAGTCCCTTCCATTCTTCAATAGATAAGTCTATTGTCTCCTTTAGTGTAGAGACCTCTGTAGACAAAATAGTGTTCCATTTCTGCAGTTTCCCAGGAGATAAAAAATCCAGTTAAAATTCCATGCCAGCAATACTTGTAATGTCCCACAGCCCCTCTAGAGGGATTATAGTTACTCAGTTTCCTTTCAGATCACACCCAACAGTCAAAGTAACTTGTTATTCCTTATTTTAAACAATTTATATCTAATTTGTAACAAATGTAACCGGCAAAGTCCTCATAACAAAGTTCTCTTTTTACTCTTCGGCTTTGACAGCTCATTTGACAGCTGTCAAAGCCTCTGTTTCTCCTCTCTCGGCGCTCTCGCGGATCGCTCCCGGTTCCCGGGGGGGGGGTTTGCATTTTAGCTCACATTCTACTTTTCTCCTCCAGCCCAGTCTTATAATTTTCCATCGTGAAATTAGTAGCTTTATCAAACTTAGGTAGCACTCGATCTTAGTTGTTAAATCCTTTGCTTTAAATCCTCTACGACAGGGGGGAGACTGACTTCCTTTTTGCACCTCCCCCGCTCGCTCCGAATTTAAAATTTAAAGTTTTTTCCTTTTTTAAGTCCAGTTTCCAATTACTCACGGGTTGTTCTTTTAATCTGAATTTTCAATGGAAGAAGTCAGCGCTCTCCGCCAAATGGCATGCGGCTTCGCTCGGCAGGGGAAGCGGAGGACTCATAGCACCACACCCCCCCCGGCACCCGCTCCATAGCCTTTAAAAAGGCTCCTTCGCGGGTCGGGGGGGCGCAAACGGTGCCCGCCGAGTCACCATGCCCATGGGTTTCAGCGCCCATGGTTTTTGAGAGTCCCCGCGACGCCGAAGCGGTAGAACCCAGCCCCTGCCGAGCAGGCTCCCTCTGGAGCTCGGAGGGAGTCCGCCATTCGGCGATGGTGCCAACCCGGAAGTGGCAAAGACAGAATCTAAACAGGAAGTCAGCTTCTGTCTTTTGAAGGGAAGATTTTGCAGTACAGGCTTGTGAATGGGGAAAAATCTTTGGAGACACACCAGTCTTTAGATACTTTTTAAACTGCACTTTGTTACTTTGCTACCTATTAACACTATGTACTCTGGATACAAGAAGAAACTGTAGCTCTTTGTTCTTTGATTCCTAAAAAGGAAGATACAGGAAGCGATTGGAGTACTCTGTTTTTTTGAATGGGGATGCAGATTTTATGAATGAAAGCACTGAAAGGCTTGGAAACATTGCAAATTCTTTTTTAAAAAACCTCTAAAAAGGACCCTGGATCTTGGCAAGTCCTACCAAAGCTTGGCAGGAGGACACTTTTCCATAACTGGGAGGTAATCCCAGGGAGGGGAGGTGCCTGGTAAGAGCTGGAGTAGGAGAAAGGGGGAAAAACGGGATTTATTTTTAAAGACCAGGTCCTGTATTGGAATAAAAACTGAGAGAAATAGCATATATTGGATTACAATTACCATTTGGATTATAAATCTAATTTGGATTATAAATACGTCTGGAAAATATTTGAACTCACAGTTCAAATTTTGGATTACAAGACACATTGTGGATTATAATATAACTAGAAGTTTGCCAAGTGCTTAATCATCATCAAGGAGACAATGTAACAGTGAGTTTGAACAATGGTAACTATTAGACTTTTGTTGTGGCCTGGTTTTTTATTTTTTTTGTAGGTTGTATATTGGTATTGCCCACTTTTCTCTCTCTCTTTTGGATATTGTGGAACTTTTATAATTCTGTAAATTTGAAAGTGTTACTACAGTTTGGTTTAAAAGGGTGTGGGAATTGGATTGGTGGGAGAACTGTTGTATACAAGGCAAGAGTGAGAAAAAGACAGGAGGGCTGAAGGAAGTATCAAACCTGACATCAATTCTAAGAGGAGCAGGTATAAATTATAAATGGGAATTCCCGGAGGGAGTTTCCTTTACTTATAGGAAAAAGAGATTCAGATTGATGTCGGAGAGTCAGGTACAGGAATTTCTGGATAAACATGGCAAAGACCCAGAGTTTCAAAGCTCAGGGAGAGACTTCAGAAGCCCCTTTGAGATGCAAAGAGATGAACTGGAAAAGACTGAAAGAACAGGGCAAAAAAGCAAATCTTTTAAAAATGAACCAGATCATGGCAAACTTAAATTACTAACTGGCATGTCAATGGCCTTAACAATAATGTTAAAAGGAACAGGGTGTGGCATGAAGTTTTAAAACTGAATTTGGATATAATTTGCCTACAGGAGACTCATGTTGCAAGAAAGCATGAGAAAATCTTGAGTAATAAGAATTAGGGAGCCAATTTATTGCATCAGATGTTTCCAAAAAACGTCGAATTGTTTTGCACATAAAACCTGCACTTGAACCACAATTAATTCAAAAGGATGAGAAAGGGGGAAAATTAATGGTACAAATTAAAGTTGAGGGAGAAAAAAATGAAATGAAAATAAATAAAAATGAAAATAAATTTTAAAAATTCAGGATTTAGAATCAGAATTGCTAGAATTTGCAGATGAGAAAATAATAGTGCTGGGAGATCTTAATGACGTCCCATCACTAGAGAAAGACAGAACGATAGGAAGAAAGACACGAAAGAAGGTAGAATTCCCAAAACTCTTTTTGAAATGACAGAAAATGTAAAATTGATAGATATTTGGAGAATTAAGCATCCATTTGAAAAACAGTTCACTTTTTTCTCTCATGTTTATGGAAGCAGTGCCCGACTGGATGCAGTTTGGGTCTCTAAGGAATTAGAGTCAAGAATCAAAAAAATTGAAATAGATCCAAAAACAATGTCAGACCATGATTCTATAATTATGGAAATACAGAAAGACACTCAGTCCACCTTTCGGTGGAGACTGAATGAAGAAATATTAGATGATAAAATCTTTCTGGAAAGGACAGAAAAGACAATAAGTGAATATTTTGAACAAAATTTGAATAATGAGACCAAACTCCAAATAGTCTGGGACACAAGCAAAGCGGTGATGAGAGGCCTATTCATTCAAGAAAATTAAGGTAAAAAAGAAGAAAAACAAAGAGATTTTACATAAAATAGAAGAAAAAGAATTAATAAAAACATTAAATAAAGAAATAGTAAAGCAGGAGATAAAATTATTACAATCACAATATTCAATGGTAATCAATGAGGAAATAGCATGGAAAATAAAAACAAAAAACAAAAAGTCCAGTCGTGAATGACTCTAGGGTTGATTTATTGGCCAGGGGAGCCGACGTTTGTCTGCAGACAGTTTTTCCAGGTCATGTGGCCAGCATGACTATGCTGCTTCTGGCAAAACCAGAGCAGTGCACGGAAACGCCATTTATCTTCCTGCCGGAGCGGTACCTATTTACCGTATTTTTCGCTCTATAACACGCACCTGACCATAACACGCACATCGTTTTTAGAGGAGGAAAACAAGGGAAAAAACATTCTGAATGAAACAGTGGATGTATCATTTTTGGGCTTCATGCTGTGGCCACAGACATGTGATCTGATGGTGAATTTGGGGTGACCCAATGCAAAGATCCTGAGAATCCCTGTGGATCCATGCTTTGTAACCACGTTTTTGCACCATTGCAGCCCCAGGCAACAGTGGGTGTGTGATTTTTTTGGTGCAGGCTGTAGCCATGGACATGCTATGTGATCTGATGGTGAATTTGGGGTGACCCAATGCAAAGATCCTGAGAATCCCTGTGGATCCATGCTTTGTAACCACGTTTTTGCACCATTGCAGCCCCAGGCAACAGTGGGTGCGTGATTTTTTTGGTGCAGGCTGTAGCCATGGACATGCTATGTGATCTGATGGTGAATTTGGGGTGACCCAATGCAAAAATCCTGAGGATCCATGTGGATCCGTGCTTTGTAACCACGTTTTTGCACCATTGTGGCCCCAGGCCACAGTGGGTGCGTGATTTTTTTGGTGCAGGCTGTAGCCATGGACATGCTATGTTATCTGATGATGAGCATGCTATGTTATCTGATGATGCTATGTTATCTGATGGGCTTGTTCAGGGGGGCACCATTTTGGGCTCCTCCACCTGCCTGCCTGCCTGCGCCTTTGTTATCTGCAGGCAATTTGGGCTAGGAATACATCACTGCTCCCTGACCACCATGATCTATTGGCAGTTCAAAATGTCTTAAAACCAGCACCGTGATTGAATGCTCTACCAATGTCAGAAAACTTACCAATCCATTGGGCAGCACTAGAAGCCATGACTCTTGAAAGTAACCTGATCCTGGACTTCCGGGATCCTGGACTTTCCTTTGTCTGCGAAGGGAAATGGCGAGGGAAATGGCGATGTGGTGTGAGACGTCTGTTACCAGGGCTTTTGAGCAATGGGGGTGAGTGCCAGGGTTAGACAACCCCCCAAAAAACTGCCTCACAGGTAGTGGGGTGTGGAGGGGACCAGCCGGGCGTGAAGAGGCTCGCCGGATTGCCAGAGCCCTGTCGCTGCATCGGCAGCGTGTGGGGTGTGTGCGTGTGTGTGTGAGAGAGAGACAGACAGACAGACAGACAGACAGACAGTGGCTTGAGCCTGCACATGGCTCCAGAGCAGCTCAGAAACCTGAAACCACAAATCGCCACCTGAAGCAGCAGACTTTCAAAGGAAAAAAGGTATTGTCAACAACAATGGACTTTTCAAAATAAAAATAATTGGATTTAATTTAGATTTGGCAAAGACGGAATCTAAACAGGAAGTCAGCTTCCGTCTTTTGGAGGGAAGATTTTGCAATACAAGCTTGTGAATGGGAAAAGAATCTTTGGAGACACATCAGTCTTTAGATACTTTTTAAACTGCACTTTGTTACTTTGCTACCTATTAACACTATGTACTCTGGATACAAGAAGAAACTGTAGCTCTTTGTTCTTTGATTCCTTAAAAGGAAGATACAGGAAGTGATTGGAGTACTCTGTTTTTTTGAATGGGGATGCAGATTTTATGAATGAAAGCACTGAAAGGCTTGGAAACATTGCAAATTCTTTTTTAAAAAACCTCTAAAAGGGACCCTGGATCTTGGCAAGTCCTACCAAAACTTGGCAGGAGGACACTTTTCCATAACTGGGAGGTAATCCCAGGGAGGGGAGGTGCCTGGTAAGAGCCTTAGTAGGAGAAGGGGCGGGGACGGGGACGGGGCCTGTATTTGAATAAAAACTGATAGAAATAGCCTATATACCGTAGATTCTAGCCTATTGGCAGCTGCAATTTGGGGGTTCGTCTTATAAGCCCAGTTGCCTAATACGCTGGGCAGCAACAGGGGGTGGGCTCAGCTCCGCACAACCCATATCCGGCGTATAAGGCACCGAAAATTTTCCGGGGTTCAAAAGTCGCCTTATACACTGGACACAGTATATTCGATTACAATTACCATTTGGATTACAAATCTAATTTGGATTATAAATATGTCTGGAAAATATTTGAACTCACAGTGTAAATATTTTGGATTATAAGACACATTGTGGATTATAATATAACTAGAAGTTTGGCAAGTGCTAATCATAATCAAGAGACAATGTAACAGTAAGTTTGTTGTGGCCTGCTTTTTTGTAGATTGTATATAAAGGTGATTTTGCCCTCTTTTCGCTCTCTTGGATATTGTGGAACTTTTATAATTCTGTAAGTTTGAAAGTGTTGTTACAGTTTGGTTTAAAAGGGTGTGGGAATTGGATTGATGGGAGAACTGTTGTATACAAGGCAAGAGTGAAAAAAAGACAGGAGGGCTGAAGTGTCCTTGAGACAGAAGTGTTTGGGAACAGTTTGTTTTGAGAACTGACATGGAAGAGAAATCTAAACAAGAGCCAGTAAAACAGAGAGTATCAGAAAGAAGGAGAGGTTCAGCACAAGAGGAGATAGAAAAAACTCCAAAAACAGAAATTGCTGAACGTATGGCTTTACATTTTGCAGAATTCAGGAAAGGGCTGGAGCAGACTATGAACAAACAATTTATGGATGGAAGATCAGACATAGAGAACACCAAGGAAATATTGTTGCAGAAATTTGATAAACTGGATGAAAAAGTAAATGCTTTGGAGGTAAAGGCAGAAAAATTAGAAAAAAGAGTGGAGTCGACTGAGGGATTAAAGGAAGATCAACTGGTTTTGGTTGGAGCGATAGGGGGCCTGGCAGAAAGACAGGATGAACTGGAACAACAGAATTTACTTTTTCAATTAAAATTGAATGCTAACATGGTACGAATAAGAGGGTTATTGGAAAGAGAAGAGGAGCAAGGCCTTGCTAGCTATCAGGGTGGAATATTGGGGGAATGGATGGGGATACAAGAAGGAATGGAAGAATGTTTTGAGAATGTTTACAGACTTGTTGCCTACCTGTCAATGGTTGAACTGAAAAATAGGGAGAATAATCTCAGGCTGAGAGCTATCCCAGAACTGGAACAAGAAGATCTGAGTGGCTATTTGACATCTGTATTTTCTAAATTCTGGGGTATAGAAGAAGACAAGGATTTTAAAATTGTAACAGCATTCAGACTGGGAAGATTGGTAAAGAAAGACAAGTCCAGAGACTGTTTGATTATTCTGAGATCAAGGGAAGAAAGAGACAAGATACTGGGCCTACATTTTAAAAAAACACTTGAGATACAAGGTAAAAAGGCTGAAATTTACAGAGACATACCGAAACAGCTATTGGATCTTAGAGCCACCTATATAGAACTGACTAAATTGGTGAGATACAACACAATCCCTTATAGGTGGGAGTTCCCGCAAGGACTATCATTTACCTACAAAGGAAGAAAAGTTAGAATCAAAACACCAGAAGACCAGCAAAAGTTCCTGCACGACCACGGGGAAGACCTTCAAAAAGGAGCAACAGCATCTTGGCCACCACCATTACCTGGACCTATACCGCCTGGAGCTGGACCAGCGTTACCACCTCCGGGATCGGAGGAAAAAGAAGATACCCCATTGTAGGATCTACGAATTAATCCAGGATGTCTCTGCAGCTACTCAGTTGGAATATAAATGGCGGAAATTCCCCGGAAAAAAGAAGAAAAGTATTTCACATTTTGAAAAAAGAACAATTGGACATTATTTGCTTGCAAGAAACCCATGTGACCAGGCTCCACAGAAAAGTGTTAATTAACAAAAGACTAGGCCAGGAATTCATTTCATCGGACAGAGTTAAGAAAAGAGGAGTGGTGATATATGCAAAGGAGAGCCTGTCACCGAAATTTTTATTTAAAGATGAACAAGGTAGAATTTTGGCGATTGAAATTCAGACACAAGGAGAGAAATTTTTGATATTAGGAATTTATGCACCAAACGATGGGAAATCAGAATTTTTTAAGAAGCTGCATGAGATTATGCTGGACTATTTATACTATAACAACATCATTATGATGGGAGATATGAACGGGGTTGTATCTGTAAACATGGATAAGTCACAAAGTCAAAACATAACGAAAGATGGCAGGCTACCTAAAACTTTTTTTGAAATGACTGACAATATGTATTTGATTGACATATGGAGGACAAAGAACCCCCTAGGAAAAGAAGGAACCTTCTTTTCTGAGGCTCACCTGTCATGGACACGAATCGACCAAATATGGATAACTAGAGGACTGGCACCTAAGACTAGAAAAGTGGAAATCTGCCCAAGAACCTGCTCCGACCATAATGCTTTGAAAGTGGAATTGAGACTCAATTTAATCGGTTCTTTCAGATGGAAAATGAATGACACCTTATTAAGAGATCAGGAGATTGTGAAGAAGGCCCAAAAAACTTTAAAAGACTATTTTGAGATAAATTTAAATACCACGGTGGAAAAAAGGACAATCTGGGACGCAAGTAAAGCAGTTATGAGAGGGTTTCTGATACAACAAAATACGATTAAGAAAAGACTCTGGAATGAAAAGAAGGAGAAGATATTGGAAAAAATAAGAGAAGGAGAGAAAAAACTAAGATCCAGGCCTAAGTCGAAGGAGGTGCTGAGAGAAGTGAAATTTTTCCAAGCACAATATTCGAAATTGATAAACCAAGAGGTTGAATGAAAAATCAAACAAATGAAGCAAAGATCTTTTGAATCAGCGAATAAATGTGGGAAACTGCTAGCATGGCAGTTAAAAAAGAGACAAAAATTAAATACAGTTACAAATCTAGAGATTGAAGGGAGAATCGATCAGAAACCGGAAGAAATTAGAAAGTGTTTCCAGAGATACTTTAAAGAACTTTATGCACAGGGGCCGCAGAAAGAGCTTGAGGTGGATCAATTTCTAAAAACTAATGGACTACCAAAATTACCTCAGGAAATGAGAACAACCCTGAACTGCAAAATAACACAACAGGAAATTGAAGGTGCCATACAGAACTTGCAATTAGGCAAATCTCCAGGCCCTGATGGACTTACCTCCAAATATTATAAGATTTTGAAAGACTATCTGACACAACCTTTGATGGAGGTCTGCAACCAGATTATGGAGGGGAAGAAGGCACCGGAAACGTGGAAAGAAGCCTTCATCACATTGATACCCAAACTAGAAACTGAAAAGACTCAACTTAAGAACTACCGTCCCATCTCACTCCTAAATGTGGATTACAAAATTTTTGCGGATATTTTGGCAAGTAGGTTTAAAAAAGTACTCAATGGAGTGATTCATAAGGACCAGGCGGGCTTTCTCCCTGGTAGGCATCTGTTTGACAACACAAGAAACATTGACATTTTGGAACTTTTACAAACAAATATTAATACGAGAGCGGTGTTAATTTTTATTGATGCGGAGAAAGCCTTTGACAACATCTCCTGGATGTTTATGAAGAAAAACTTGGAAGGGATGGGAGTGGGGCGGGGGTTTGAAAATGGAATAGAAGCAATCTACTCAGAGCAAAAAGCTAAATTGATAGTGAACAATGTGGTGACAGAGGAGTTCAAAATTGAAAAAGGGACATGGCAGGGGTGCCCCCTATCCCCTCTATTATTCATTTCAGTCCTGGAGCTGCTTTTGAACATGATTAGGGAGGACCGGTTGGTAAAAGGAATCCAGGTCGGAGTGAAACAATATAAACTGCAAGCATTTGCAGATGATTTGGTATTAACATTACAGGAGCCAGTATCTAGTACAAAAAGAGTTTTAGAACTGATCTTTGAATTTGGTCGGGTGGCAGGATTCAAGTTGAACAAGCAAAAAACTAAGGTTTTAGCTAAAAATTTGACATCTACAGAAACAGATGAGTTTCAGAAAGAGACAGAACTAAACGTGGTTAAAAAAGTGAAATACCTGGGGGTGTATTTGACCTCCAAAAATTTGAATTTGTTTAAAGATAACTATGAAAAATGTTGGTCAGAAATCAAAAGAGATTTGGAAATTTGGTCAAGATTGAAACTTTCCTTGTTGGGTCGAATTGCAGCTATAAAGATGAATGTATTGCCAAAAATGCTATTTTTGTTCCAGGCCCTACAGATCGTGGACAAAGTGGAATGTTTTGGAAAATGGCAGAAGGATATTTCTAAGTTTGTCTGGCAGGGCAAAAAGCCCCGAATAAAGTTTAAAATACTAACTGATTCAAAAGAAAGAGGGGGGTTTGCCCTGCCGGACTTGAGGTTATATTATGAATCTGCAGCCTTCTGCTGGTTGAAAGATTGGTTTCTGCTGGAGAACACTGATGTCCTGGATCTGGAAGGGTTCGATAATGCTTTTGGGTGGCATGCATATTTGTGGTACGACAAGGTTAAAGTTCACAGATTGTTTAAAAACCATGTTGTCAGAAGAGCAATATTTATGGTCTGGACAAAATACAAAGACTTATTAGAGGGTAAGACCCCGAGGTGGCTATCACCGGTGGAGGCTAAGGCCCGTAAAAGACTTAACATGGAGGCCTACTGGCCAAAATACTGGGAAATAATTGAAAAAACTGGAGACAATTGGAGGTTGCAGAGCTTGGAAAAATTAAAAAATAAGGTGCGAGATTGGCTGCATTACGCTCAAATTCAAGAGATTTTTAAAATGGACAAAAAGGTTGGGTTCCAGGTGGAAAAATCGAAACTAGAGACGGAATTGCTAGAACCAAAAAATAAGATACTTTCGAGAATGTATAACTTGCTGCTTAAATGGAATACACAGGATGAGACAGTTAACTCTGCCATGATAAAATGGGCACAGGATATTGGGCATAACATCATGTTTGAGGACTGGGAAAGGTTATGGAACACTGGAATGAAATTCACGGCATGTAATGCCTTGAAGGAAAACATTATGAAAATGGTATACCGGTGGTACATGACCCCAGTCAAGCTTGCTAAGATATATCACCTGTCTGATAATAAATGTTGGAAATGTAAGGAGGTGGAAGGGACATTCTTTCACCTCTGGTGGACTTGTCCAAAAGTGAAGGCCTTCTGGGAGGTGATTTACAATGAGTTAAAAAAGGTATTTAGGTATACCTTTCCCAAGAAACCAGAGGCCTTTCGTCTGGGCATCGTGGACCAGAAAGTGTTAAAGGATAGAACTTTCTTTATGTACGCTACCACAGCCGCAAGAATTCTTATCGCAAAGTATTGGAAGACACAAGATTTACCCACGCTGGAGGAATGGCAGACGCAGTTGATGGACTATATGGAACTGGCTGAAATGACTGGCAGAATCCGAGACTTGGGAGAAGAAACAATGGAAGAGGACTGGAAAAAATTTAAGGACTATTTGCAAAAACATTATAAGCTGTATGAACGTTAAGAAAATGCACGATTTAGGAAATTTTAGCTTCAGCAACTTGATTAGGCGAAATGAAAACGAAGGTACAAGAAATAAGAGGTGGAATTATGAAATAACTTTATTATGTTTAATTTAAACACATAAGAACTGGGACATAACATTCTGAATTTAGAAACATGATAAATTGAAAGATACAGTAAGTTATGAAACAAGGTAACAAATTGCTGATGTTTGTATTACAAAGAATGCAGGGTTTGGAGGATGTAGGGAAGTCCAGTTGGTTTGTTAAAAAATATTAAGGAAAGTTGGATTTTTTATATTTTTTCTTTTTTTCTGTCTTCTCTTTCTTTCTTTATTCTGTATAACTTGGATTATAAGAAAAGAAACTCAATAAAAATATTTTTTTAAAAAAAGAGAATGTTTACAGAGTTTGGACCCGAGGTTCAAGAGAGAAAAGACAGCCACCAGACATACTCTTGACTTTTACAACAAGGAAAAGGAAAGATGCAGTAATGCAGAAAGCTTTGAGGATGACCTGGTGGTTGAAGGGCAGAAAATTGACATTTTTAAAGAAATCCCATTTAAATTGAGAGTCAAGAGAAGGAAATATTGAAACCTGACATCAATTCTAAGAGGAGCAGGAATAAATTACAAATGGGAATTCTCGGAGGGAGTTTCCTTTAATTATAGGAGAGAGAGGAACTTCCGGGTTGGCGCCATCGCCGAATGGCGGACTCCCTCCGAGCTCCGGAGGGAGCCTGCTCGGCAGGGGCTGGGTCCTACCGCACCGGCGATGCGGGGACCCTTAAAAACCACGGCCACGGAGGCCGTGGACATGGAGACTCGGCTGGCACCGCTAGCGCCCTCCCGACTCGTGAAGGAGCCTTTTTAAAGGCTACGGATCGGGTGCCAGGGAGAAGCGTGGTGCTTTGAGTCCACCGCTATCCCTGCCGAGCGAAGCCGCATGCCATCCGGCGGAGAGCGCTGACTTCTTCCATTGAGAATTCGGACTTTCAATAATAACCCGTGAGTAATTTGGAAACCGGGTTTAAAATGAGAAAAAAAAATTCGGATTTGATACGAGCGGGGGGGGGGGATCTAAAAAGGAAGTCAGTCCCCCTCCCTATTGTAAATCTTCCAAAACAAGGACTGGGAGACCAAGGTCCAAAAAGAATTGTATCGCTGACAAAAACTAAGAATTCCACGATGGGAAATCATAAGAACTGTGCTGGAGGAAGAATTGAGGGAGAAGGAAATGTAAACCCCCCCCTGGGAACCGGGGTGATTGAGGAGAGAGTATTGAGGAGAGAGCCTGGCGAAAAGCGAAGGAGATTTTTGACAGCTGTCAAAGTAACTGTCAAAGTTGGAAATTCAAAGAGGACTTTATTATGAGGACCTTGCTGGTTAATCTTGTTATAATTTGCTACAATCCGTTAAAAATTGGATACAAAATGGCGAAAATATGGACAACAATCGGACTTTTGGACTAGAGAAAACAAAGTTACAACAATCCCCCTAGAGGAGTTTCGGGACACTACAAAGAAGGTCGTAAGTGGAAAAATACCATTGGAATTTTACAGGACTGGTTATCTCCTGGGAAAACTGCAAAACGGAAACAATATTGTGTCTACAGGGTGTTTAACTAAAGGAGACAATAGAATTTTCTATTGAAGAAAGAAAGGGACTGAACGCAAGTTTTTGTTCCTGAATAACAATAATCCTGCAGACTTATTAAATTTCTGAACTAGAACGTTTTAGCAGCGGAACAAGAGGAAACTGGACTACAATTTGGGAAGAACAATGGGGGGAGTTTCATTAAAGATTTGAAGTTACAAAATCTTTGCAGACATTTTAGCAAAAAGATTCAAAAAAGTGCTACAAGAGGAGATTCATAAAGACCAAACAGGCTTTCTCCCTGGGAGACATATGTCAGACAATGTGAGGAATATTATAGACATTCTGGAACTGTTGGAGTCTGACATTAATAGAAAAGCAGTTTTGATCTTTGTGGATGCGGAGAAAGCCTTTGACAACATTTGTTGGAGTTTCATGAAGAGGAATCTCCAAGGGATGGGGGTAGGCCAAAACTTTGAAAACGGTATAGGTGCTATATATTCTGAACAAAGAGCTAAACTAATTGTGAATGGTATGGTTATGGACGAAATCCCAATAGAAAAAGGAACACGACAGGGATGCCCATTGTCCCCCCTATTGTTTATATCAGCCCTGGAGGTACTGTTGAATATGATTAGAAGGGACCAGCAGGTAGAAGGAATAAGATTGGGAACAAAGCATTATAAGTTGAGGGCATTTGCAGACGATCTAGTTCTGACTTTGTAACAACCTGAAGCCAGCACAAAAAGGATCCTAGAACTCATTGAAGAATTTGGTCAAGTGGCAGGTTTTAAACTAAATAAGCAAAAGACAAAGGTGTTGGGGAAAAATCTGACGCTGGGGGAAAAAGAGAATTTTCAAAGGGAAACCGGTTTGGAAATAACAAAAAAAGTTAAATATCTGGGGGTGAATCTAACATCTAAAAATGCGAATCTATTTAAAGATAACTATGAGAAATGTTGGACGGAAGTTAAGAAAGATTTTGACATATGGTCTAGGTTGAAACTTTCCTTGTTAGGCCGAATTGCTGTTATTAAGATGAACGTATTGCTGAGATTGTTGTTTTTATTCCAGACACTGCAAATTTTGGATAAAATGGACTGTTTCAAGAGGTGGCAGAAAGATGTATCTAATTTTGTCTGGCAGGGCAAAAAACCCAGAATAAAATTTAAAATTTTAACAGATGCAAAGGAAAGAGGGGGCTTCGCCCTGCCGGACTTAAGACTTTATTATGAAGCAGCAGCTTTTTGCTGGTTGAAACAATGGCTACTTCTTGAGAATGCAGACATCTTAGATTTAGAAGGATATGATAATAATTTCGGCTGGCATGCATATTTATGGTATGACAAGGTAAAGGTGCACAGAGGTTTCAAAAACCACATTGTCAGGAAAGCATTGTTTAATGTATGGAACCGATATAAAGATTTGTTGGAGAACAAAACCCCCAGGTGGTTGTCACCCCTGGAAGCCAAGGCGGTAAAAAAACTTAATATGGATCCAGACTGGCCAAAATATGGTGAAATCATAGAATATGATGGTGAAAAGATTAAATTACAGAGTATGGAGAAACTGAAACCTAAAGTCCGAGACTGGTTACATTACCAGCAGATTAATGAGACGTTCAAACAAGACAGGAAAGTAGGATTTCAGAAGGAGAGGTCAAAGTTAGAAACAGAATTATTGGAGCCCAATACTAAGATTTTGTCTAGAATGTATAATTTGTTGCTGAAATGGAACACACAGGATGAAACAGTAAAATCAGCGATGATTAAATGGGCACAAGACATTGGTCATGAGATTATGTTTGCAGACTGGGAAAGGTTATGGAACACAGACATTAAGTTTACAGCATGTAGTGCCTTAAAAGAGAACATAATGAAAATGATCTATAGGTGGTACATGACCCCAACCAGGCTAGCAAAGATATATCATTTGCCCAATAATAATTGCTGGAAATGTAATGAATGTGAAGGAACCTTTTACCACCTTTGGTGGACCTGCCCAAAGATTAAGGCCTACTGGGAGATGATCTATAATGAAATTAAGAAAATCCTTAAGTGGACATTTGTTAAAAAACCGGAGGCTTTTCTCCTGGGCATGGTCGGCCAAACGGTACCAAGGGAAGACAGAACATTCTTCATGTACGCAACCACGGCGGCAAGAATTCTACTGGCAAAGTATTGGAAGACCCAAGAACTACCTACTCTGGAAGAATGGCAAATCAAGGTGACAGAATTTATGGGACTGGCTGAGATGACCGGCAGGATTCGTGACCAGAGGAGAGAGACGGTGGAAGAGGACTGGAGGAAGTTTAAAATCTATCTTAAGAATTGTTGTAAAATTTTGGAATGTTAAAATGTCAAAAGGTATGAGATACAGAATCATAGCGGTTAAATTTGAAACATGAGAAAACTTAAGGAAAAAGAGTTTTGAAATTGAACAAAGGTTTGCTAAGAATTAACA
The DNA here is from genome assembly GCF_964234715.1 of Podarcis melisellensis. Taxonomy (NCBI): domain Eukaryota; kingdom Metazoa; phylum Chordata; class Lepidosauria; order Squamata; family Lacertidae; genus Podarcis; species Podarcis melisellensis. The sequence continues at coordinate 122,178,703 of NC_138529.1, read as the reverse complement.
CTTTAAAACTAAGGATGCAGTGAAGGGGAGGTTTGGGGAAGTCACATTAGTGTTAGTGTTGTTTTGTTGTTGTTGTTTTTGTTTTGTATGTTTTTGTTATTGTCTATGTTGGTGAAATGAATAAAAATATTAAAAAAAAAAAGATTTGAAGTTTAATGGTTTAAAAATAATTTTAAAAATAAGTATAAATTTGCTCTCAGGTTATGTATGGGGTAAAAATAATTATAAAAAGAAAAAGCCAGCAAGGAGTTGGGGGGGGGGAAGTGATTTATGGACTTTAAGAATTCCAGGCAGACAACATGGATTGGTGGTCAGGGGGAAATTAAACCGGGGACGGGGGGGGGGGGAGAATTAGAATCCAAAGGCTTGTTAACTATTTTCTGAATTGGTTTTCTTTCATCTATGATATTTCTTATTTCTTATTTCTTATATTTCTATTGTGTGGGGTGTCTTTATCATTTTAAAAAAAAAGGGGAAATTGTGGAATGGAAAGGCGGTGGGTCCTAGGGAGAGAATTTTTGTTTTTTATTAAGGGTATTGATGAGGATTGTATAAATTTAAATTTAAATTTGAAGAATGGTTTATAACAAATTAAGTTTTAATTAGAATCAAGAGCTTGTGGAGCCAATAATATGATAGGGGAATATGGTAGGGGTGGGGGAAGGAGGGAGCCCTGGAAAGCGGGTGTATGAAAATAAGGCCTTGAATGTATCCTAATCTTTTCTTTCTGTATTCTTGAAAACTTTAATAAATATTATTTTTAAAAAAAATTATAGGAGAGAGAGGTTCAGATTAATGTCAGAGAGTCAGGTACAGGAATTTCTGAAGAAACATTGCAAAGACCCAGAGTTTCAAAGCTCGGGGAGAGACTTTCAGAACCCCCTATTTAGAGTGAACGAAGAAGTTCGCCATACTTCTCCCCAACATGGGGAGTTCACCGGGTCTGTGCTGCAGTTTCTTCCGCCAGAAGGGAGTATGTCATAGGCTGACAGTTCCGCACTGTCCCCAACAGAATGCTTTGCTTTTTGATGCTGGGTTCCCCCAGAGGTTTTGGGGAGAAGCATGGCAAACTTCTTTGTTCACTCTGAATCGTTTGTTCTGTTCTGTTCTGGGACACATCCTATTTTCTGCTGCAAAGCAAGAAGCCCAAGGTGCATTTTGTCTGTGTGTTTGGCTGCGATGCTTGGGTCCTTGTGCCAAAGGCCAAACGCAGAAAGGGTGGCCCTAGGTCCCAAAAGATGATTTTCTGTGGATATGAGCCAGGGACCAAGGGGTGGAGATTTGCCTATCCAACAGGATTCTACTGAGCAGCAGTGCTGAGTTCTATGAACGGAGTGGGTGGATACATGGGAATCCTGATATTTTTTCAGTGCGTCTGCTTGACTCTGCTGATGAGGAAGAGGTAGAGGTTGAACCTGCTGCTGAGGCACAGAGTCCCGACCCAGAGCAGATACCGGGAAGAGCTTCTCCCAAAACTGTGAAGCTTGAGCGGAGAAGTGCTCCTTCCTCACCCACAGGTCCAGCTGAGAAGTACGGAAGGCACAGCAAATCATAGGGGGAGCTCTCTTACAGCAAGGATGTTCTGGCTGGCCCTAGTGGGTCAGAGGGGGTACCTGAAGTTGTGCTGAGACGTTCAGCTCACACCACGAAAGGCAAACCTCCGGACACATTTGCAGTCACAAACGTGTGGGTAGGTATGGCTCAATGTAAACCTGAGAGTTTTGAGAATGTTCAGAAACCGCCTCAGGAAGAAGCCAGGAAATGGCATGAGGCAATGCAGAAGGAGATGAGCTCAATGGAGTCTCTAGGTGTGTTCTCCCTCACGACATTGCCAGCGGACAAACAAGCTGTGAGCAGTCACTGGGTTTACCGTCTTAGACCCACAGCAACTGGAGAACCACAGTACAAGGCTAGACTAGTAGCCAGAGGGTTCACGCAGTGGAAGGGGCTGCATTACACTGAGGTATATGCTCCCACTTCCAGAAGTGAAATTCTGCGCATGCTCTTAGCCATTGCTGCACAAAGAGGTTTTCCGGTGCATCACTTTGATGTGGATGTGGCCTATTTGAACTCAGACCTCCAGGAGGATCTGTGCATGCTTCCTCCTCCAGGGTTTGAGGGCAATGGGCCAGGAACTGTGTGGAAACTGCACAAGTCAATTTACCGGCTGAAACAATCAGCCAGGAATTGGGACTTGTGTCAGAATGAAGCCTTAGAGAGGTTAGGTTTCAAGAAGAGTCTTGCTGACAGCTGCCTGTACCTCGAGGGGTCAGAAGAGTCACAAGAACTGGTCTTGGTCTTTGTTGACGACATCATTCATGTTTCACGGGCAAACAAACAGGTGCAGAAGTTTGCCAAACAGCTTGGAAAACATTTCCAACTCAAGAATATGGGTGCAGTAAAGATTTATCTGTGTGTACAGATAGGCCTGAAGATGGAAGTTTCTTGCTCATTCAGAAAGGCAAGATTGAGCAGTTGCTTGAGAAGTTCAGGATGTCTGATTGTGCAGGGGTTAGGACACCCATGGAGACAGGCTACGTGAAAAACAGTCAGCTAGCAGAATGTGCTGAGTTTGAGAACGCTGAGGTCTTTCAGTAAGCTCTGGGTAGTCTATTGTATCTGTCCCAGTGGAGCAGGCCAGACATTGCTTTTGCTACCAATCTGCTCAGCAGGGAAGCTACAAAGACCAGTGTAAATGCCTGGAATGGTATTAAGCGGGTGCTGAGATACCTGCAGGATACCAAAGACTTCTGTCTCAAACTGTCAGCTACAGGTGACGCCAAGCTCATGTGCTGAACAGATAGCGAGTGGGCAAATCTGGATGACAGGAAGTCCATATCTGCGATGGTCATAAAATTTGGGGAATCTCTAGTTGGGTGGAAGTTCCAGAAGCAGAGTCTCATTGCGCTGTCCTCTACTGAAGCTGAGTTCAGTGCACTGTCAGAGCTGTGCCGGGAACTGGAGTTCTACAGATGTCTGGTTCAAGAAATCTCTGGGGAATGTTGCTTGCCCAGCACTGTTTGGGAGGACAATCAACCCTGTCTGAAGTTGGCAGAGTCTGGGCAATTTAAGGCCAGAACCAAACATCTGGACATATGTTTCCAGAATGTGTGTCAGAGTGTCCAATCAGGCTTGGTGAAGTTGCAGTACTGTCCAAGCCATAAGAACCTGGCAGATGGGTTCACAAAACCTTTGAGCTAGCATCATGGCGAGTTGTGTGAAGGTTTGGTTTTGGGGTAAGTGGTGGTACTTACAAGCCCCCCAGCAGCGCAGGATGAGAGGGGGTGTGAGGGGAACCAGAGCTTACAGGGTTAAACGGCTCAGTTCCATCGTCCTGCCTCTGAGGGGCGGAGAGATCCTACATTCGGGATCTGTTTCGTTGTTCTGTATTCTGCTTTTGTTTTTGTCCGAGCCGGAGATGTTTTTCCTGCTGGACTCTGGCTGATTTATACTGCTGTAAAAATAAAGCTTCTAGAATAGAAAGAAGCTGAGTGGGCTCTTGATTTATGCACACTATGCAAACCACAGAGGGCAGAAGGCCAATTCGCTGTGTTTACTCTGCTGTGTTCAGAGGTCAGAAGAAACAGAGAGGCGCCACGGAAGCCTGCAGGGCCTTCACCCTGAGCAATATTTCACACAAAGATGGTAGGGATAGAGGCATATAAAATTTTTTTAAAATATTTAGGAGTTTGGATAACTGCAAAAATATATAAATATTTTAAAAGACAATTATGAAAAAAATTGGCAGGAAATTAAAAGAAACTTTTCTCTATCGGATCCCCGCGTGAGCTTTCAAGGATGTTCCCCATCCTGGAGTTTCTCTGCAGCTGCTGCTGCTATTAGAAAACAAGCCCATAGCCTTTGGAGTCCCCAGGTCGCCCATCCCTTCCCAAAGGAGGAACACCAGTCTTGTCTCCATCGCAGCGTGCTTTACGTACGTTAAACTTATAACTTTCACAGTGCGTAGGTAAAACTGGAACTCCCTCCTGCAGGAGCCAGGGATTGGAGAGACTTTTCTAAAGGGAAATAAGACAATCTATACTGACACATGGCAAGCATGATTGTGAATGATACTGTCTTAGAGAAATGTAAGATACAGAAGGGGACACTTATCTATGTATTATCAAGAATAAGGAAAACTCCAGATATAAAAGGAGGTGAGGGTGGGGCAACAAAATGACAGACTGAAGTCCTCTGCAGATGATGTGGTATTATCTTTAGGGGAACATCTTAGTAGTGTATTAGAAGCAATAGGGCTGCTTGGAAATGCTGTCTAAAATTATTTGGTATGTATTTTTTATTCATTATTCTTTATTTAATATGCAGGTTGCTCAGTATTATTTTTGTTGTCATTCATTATATGTAATGTATTCAATTTCATCATCAGATGACGAAGATTCATCTTCGAAACAGTTGATTCAATCCGGATGTCTTGGACATCATCCGTTGAAAGACATCGTGGTGTTCCCCACCAGCATTCCATTACATTGACTACTTGGTTATGGACTGATTGATATATATATATGTGTGTGTGTGTGTGTGTGTGTGTGTGTGTATATATATGTATATATGTATATGTATATATTATTTTGAAGTTTATGATTTGTAAATTTTAGATGACAATCAACTACTAATAATAGCACATTATCTATATTAATTAGCCACGTGTTGCGACCATAATTGAGCAGCTCAACTGCTAAGTCAGCTCTGGCATTGAGACTAGTAGCTCAAGTGACTCAAGGCCTAATTCAGGCTAAACACATCTAACTCTCTTCAGTTCTTCCTCTATCACAAGCATTCATTAACTTTGTTCTTCCCGAGGCTCTAATTAGCTTTTCTCTTCATTGCAGATGGTGATCAATTGGAAGGGGAGAACAAGGGGGAACACAACAGAATCCACATAGCGGAGAAGTCTTATAAATATTCAAAGTATGGAGAGAACATCCATCAGAGCTCCCAGTCCACCTCCCATCCAAGAAAGAGCTTCATTTGGAGGGATAGCCTCACTTCACACAAAAGAATTCACAGTGGAGAGAAATTGTATCAGTGCTTGGTATGTGGAAAGAGCTTCAGTCGGAAGGATGGTCTCACTTCCCATCACACAATTCATACAGGGGAGAAACCCTATCAGTGCTTGGAATGTGGAAAGAGCTTCAATCAGAAGGATGGTCTCACTTCCCATCACAGAATTCATACAGGGGAGAAACCCTATCCATGCTTGGAATGCGGAAAGAGCTTCAGTCAAAGTTCCCATCTAACTTCCCATCAAAAAGTTCATACGGGGGAGAAACCCTATCAGTGCTTAGAATGCGGAAAGAGCTTCAGTCTAAGTTCCAATCTAACTTCTCATCAAAGAGTCCATACAGGGGAGAAACCCTATCAGTGCTTCGAATGTGGAAAGAGCTTCCGAGAGAGGACCAACCTCACAAAGCATAAAAGAGTCCATACAGGGGAGAAACCCTATCAGTGCTTAGAATGCGGAAAGAGCTTCAGTCTAAGTTCCAATCTAACTTCTCATCAAAGAGTCCATACAGGGGAGAAACCCTATCAGTGCTTCGAATGTGGAAAGAGCTTCCGAGAGAGGACCAACCTCACAAAGCATAAAAGAGTCCATACAGGGGAGAAACCCTATCTGTGCTTCGAATGTGGAAAGAGCTTCAGTCATAGACAGAGTCTCACTTCTCATAACAGAATTCATACAGGGGAGAAACCCTATCATTGCTTAGAATGCGGAAAGAGCTTCCGTCAAAGTTCCCTACTAACTAGTCATCAAAGAGTCCATACAGGGGAGAAACCCTATCAGTGCTTCGAATGTGGAAAGAGCTTTCATCACAGTTCCAGTCTCAATTCCCATCAACGAATTCATACAGGGGAGAAACCCTATCAGTGCTTAGAATGCGGAAAGACCTTCAGTCAAAGTTCCAATCTAACTAAGCATCATAGAGTTCATACACAGGAGAAATCCTATCAGTGCTTGAAATGTGATAAGAGCTTCAGTCACAGACAGAGTCTCACCTCCCATAACAGAATTCATACAGGGGAGAAACCCTATCAGTGCTTGGAATGCGGAAAGAGCTTCAGTCAAAGTTCCCATCTAACTAGCCATCATAGAGTTCATACAGGGGAGAAACCCTATCAGTGCTTAGAATGTGGAAAGAGCTTCAGTGAGAGGATGCAGCTCACATACCATCAAAGAGTCCATACAGGGGAGAAACCCTATCAGTGCTTGGAATGTGGAAAGAGCTTCAGTGAGAGGGTGCAGCTCACTTCCCATCACAGAATTCATACAGGGGAGAAACCATATCCATGCCTGGAATGTGGAAAGAGCTTCCGTTACAGGCAGAGTCTTGCTTCGCACCAAAAGGTTCATACGGGGGAGAAACCCTATCAGTGCTTTGAATGTGGAAAGAGCTTTCGTCAATGTTCCACTCTCACTTTCCATCAAAGAATTCATACAGGGGAGAAACCTTTTCAATGCCATAAGTGTGGAAAGAGCTTTCGTCACAGTTCCACTCTCACTTTCCATCAAAGAATTCATAAAGGGGAGAAACCATATCAGTGTTTGGAATGTGGAAAGAGCTTCAATCGGAAAGATATTCTCACTTCCCATCAAAGAATTCATACAGAGGGAAAACCAAAAGAAAAACAATAACGCAAACATTATTAAACAACTTTTACAAAACATATTTGTATAGAAAAGAGAATGGGCGGGGGAGAATAACTAAAAATACCTTTTATCACATTTGTATCATATATATCATATCATCTGTCAACACATAGAAAGGCAGGCTCCCCCAGCTCTCCCCTGGGTGCCCCCCTTCTCCTCGTCTCCCACCCTGAGTGATAGTTCCTCTGTAGCAATAATTATTCAGAATAAGCTCTCCAGGATAAACCCAGCTGTATTTAGTATCCAGTAACCTTCAGCAAGATGGCACTTTTCCTACATTGTGCCCGCACAGCCCAGCCTTGCAATCTTAACCACTCAGACAGTGATCATCTAATACAGTGGTACCTCAGGTTACATACGCTTCAGGTTACAGACTCCGCTAACCCAGAAATAGTTCCTCGGGTTAAGAACTTTGCTTCTGAGAACAGAAATGGTGGTCCGGCGGCGCAGCGGCAGCAGGAGGCCCCTATTAGCTAAAGTGGTGCTTCAGTTTAAGAACAGTTTCAGGTTAAGAAAGGACCTCCGGAACGAATTAAGTACTTACCCCGAGGTACCACTGTAATACAAATTAGTATTTCTCCAGTTTCTAGGTCCAGTTTCTATAAAGCCTTATTAAAACTGTTCTAACAAATCTCAGTCAAGTCGCAGTCCAAAATTATTGTCTCTTTCAATGTTCATCCAATCCTGCTTCCTCTTCTTTTACTAATCTTCTTTCCTAATCCCCTGGGGGTGGGGAAGAATGCATATTAAATCCCTTTCCTCATACGAGATCATAGCTTGTGTTATGAACAGTTTCAGGAGTTGCACTGCATCCCCTTTTGCTGGATGTACATTTTTCTCTGCCAATAATTCCCACACCAGCTCATCCCAACGCAGCCTTGCCTTTCCATGGAGCTCTTTCTCTCTCCTCCTGTTCTTCCCTCACCTGCTCAACAGAACCTTCTGCCACTCCCAGCGACTCCTTTCCAACGACTCCCAGCTTATGACCCACACATTCACCTCAGTCTCTCTTTCTGGAACCCGTCTTGGTCTTCAATGCCAAGGAGCTCCATGTCTGGATGGGTTCAGTGTGACCTTGAGATAACAAAATGCAAATCATAATAAATCCAGCTGCCTCAGCAGAAAAGAACAAAACCTTCTGGAAGGAACCAGTGTTTTCCAGTATTTCCCGGTTTCTCCTCTCAGGATTTTAGCCGTGACATTTTGTCCCACTGCCAGAAAAGCATCTTTAGCTCCCTAGTTTCTGTGGCAACACTTTGGCTCAAGTTTCCATCACAGAATCGTAGAATGGGAGAGTCGGAAGTGTGGGGATGTTTAGGGAGGCAGGAGAAGGATATCCTTCCTAACTTGCATTAGCCAGTTCTAGAACTTAGCAGAGTTCCAAACATTCCCCTTTTTAAATTTGCACGGTGGTTAGCTTGTTGCAGGCTTGCTTAAGCCTCTTTAAATATAGGATTCCTGGTAAGATCCCTTCTACTCCCTCATAAAGATATGACACAATCTTATTATAGTAAATGTAAAAGTAGTTTACGCACTCATTCAGTTTAAAAAATCATTTTGCGTAGCAAGTGTTGTCTCATACCTACTGTGATTTTTCCATATATATGTGTGTTTTTTATTAACATTTTTGTTTTCCCTTTGTCTCTGTTTCCATATATACCCTGAATTTATCCCATTCATTATTAAATTTTGTGCTTTTTTGATTTCTTATTTTCTGTGTCAATTTTGCCAGTTCTAGATAATCAAATAATTTGGATTGCCACTCTTTTATAGTTGGGGTTTTTGATGTTTTCCAATACTGTGCTATAAGGGTTCTGGCAGCCACTGTTGCGTATTGAAAAAATATTTTATCTTCCTTTTTGATTTCCTCACCAATTATCCCCAGCAGGAAGGCTTCGGGTTTTTTACTGAAGGTGTATTTAAAAAAACATTTTAGTTCATTATAAATGGATTCCCAATTTTTTTTGAGCACCTCACACGACCACCACATATGATAGAAGTCGCCCTCCTTGCTCTTGCATTTCCAGCACATTTTGTCACCTTTTTTGTAATTTTTTTCCAATTTTACCGGCGTTATATACCACCTGTACATCGTCTTGTACATATTTTCCCTGAGTGTTATACATGCCGAGAAGCTCATACCTTTACTCCATAATGCCTTCCATTTATCAAACTCTATGTTATATCCTAAGTCCACTGCCCATCTCACCATTACCTCCTTTACGTCCTCATCTTTGGTATCCCACTCAAGTAACTGGTTGTACATTTTTGATAATAATTTTGTTTTGCTTTCTATTATTTCGATCTGAAATCTAGATTTTTTTCTCACTTATCCCAATCTTTTTATCTTCTGTCCACATGGAATTAATTTGGTGATATTGGATCCAACCAGTCAATTTCTTTTTTATTTCTTCATATGGTCAAATCCTCCACCCAGTCTCTGTTTTTGCTAGTAGATCTTCATAGGTCCATCTTTCCCCTTCAATATTTGTTTTTTTTATTGTCAGAATGTCAGTTGGTGATAACCACCAGGGGGTTTTCTGTTCCAACAATTTTTTATTTCTTTCCCACACTTCTAGCAGTGGCCCTCTAAAGATGTGGTTAGAAAAACCTTTATGGACCCTTCCCTTATCCTGCCATAGATAGGCATGCCTGCCAAATCTTAAATTGAATCTCTCTAAGTCTAACAGGTTTTGTTTTTGATGACAATCCATTCTTTTACCCAGCAAAGGCATGAAGCTTCATAGTATAACTTTAAATTTGGAACCGCAAATCCACCCCTATCTCTTTGATTTGTGAGCAATTTAAATCTAATTCTTGGTCTTTTCCCTTGCCAGATGAATTTAGAGAGTGGTCTCTGCCAATCTTTGAATAGTGAGGTTCCCCTGATTATCGGTATATTTTGGAATAGAAATAGTAATTTTGGTAATAGGCTCATTTTAATTGCTGCCATTCTCCCCAGCCAAGAGAGGTGTATTCTGTTCCAAGTGTCCAAGCCCTTCGTTATTTCTTTCCATGTGTTCTTATAGTTGTTTTCGATCAAATTTATATTTTTCATCGTTAACCAGATTCCAAGATATTTTACTTTTTTAGTTATTTTAATCCCAGTCTGAGTTTCAAGATGGTTTTTTATCTCATCTTCCAGGTTTTTAGTCATTATTTTGGTTTTTGCTCTATTCAATTTAAATCCAGATAGTTTTCCAAATTCTTCTAATAGCTCTAGCACTTTGCCGACGCTCTCTTTTGGATCTTCCAACGACAACATAAGATCATCTGCATATGCTTTCAGTTTATATTCTTTCACTCCAATTTTTATACCACGAATCTCTGAGGTTTTCCTTATCTTATTTGAAATTATCTCTAGCACCATAATGAACAGTAGCGGTGACAGAGGGCACCCCTGTCGAGTACCTTTCGCAATTTCGAAGGGTTCTGTTAAATTATTATTAATAATTAATCTTTGTTTATTCTAAACTTTGTTGTGTATAAATTGCTTTGATTCCTTCCAGGAATGAGCCCCCTATCCCTGACCTTTCCAAACATATTATCAGAAAACCCCAGGAAACATTATCAAAAGCCTTTTCGGCATCCATGAACATTAAAGCTGTGGGAATTTCATTGTGGCATTCTAGGTATTCAATAATGTCTATTGTATGTCTTATGTTATCTTTTATTTGTCTATTGGGTAGAAAGCCGGCCTGATCAATATGAATAAGATTGACTAAACACTTTTTAAGTCGGTGCGCCATTATGTCTGCGAAGATCTTATAATCATTATTCAATAGTGAAATTGGTCTGTAATTCATAATGTTAAGTCCGTCTGAATCTGGTTTCGGTATCAATGTGATGTATGCTTCTTTCCAAGACGTTGGTGTTTTTCCTCCTCTTAATATCTCATTCATTACATCACATAACACCAGTGTTATCAATTCTTCCAGGACCTTGTAATATTTGGCAGATAACCCATCTGGGCCTGGGGTTTTCCCCAGTTTCATCCTCTTAATTGCTTCTTGAATTTCCTCTACTTTTATGGGTTTATTTAAGGCGCTTCTTTCCTCTTCCGATATGTTGTTGGGGCTATTTTCTTCTAGATATTTTCCTGCACCTATTAAATCTTCTTCTTCTCTTTTGTATAGATTTTCATAGAATTTGAGGAAGTTCTTTTTTATTTCATTAGGATCCTCCAGAACTTGTTCTTCAACTTTTATTTTGTTAATAATACTAAGTTTTCTCCTTTTTCTCAGTTGCCACGCCAGGAACTTTCCAGTTTTATTTGCCGATTCGAAAAACTTGTTTCATTAACTTAATTCCCCATTCCACCTCTTGACTTATTAATATTGAATATTGTGTTTGCAGCATCTTGTATTGTTGCTTGTAGCCATCATCATTCGGTTTTCCTATCATATTTTTCTCACATTCTCTCATTTGATTAATTAATTCTTCTTTTTTTGTTCTCTGGCCTTTTTTCTTTGGCTATTTTGTTGTATCAGGAAACCTCTTAACACTGCCTTACTGGCATCCCAAACTATATCCATACCTGTCCCCTTGTTGATATTTAATTCAAAATAGTCTTTTAAGGTAGTTTTAGCTTTTTTGATCACTTCTTTTTCGAATAGGTAGTCATTCATTCTCCATCTGTATAGACCCTGGGTCTTCCCATTTAGTTGTAATGTTATTGGGCTGTGGTCAGATAATGTTCTGGGCTGTATCTTACATTTTGACACTCTTATTATTAGTTCTCTTGATATCCATATCTGATCTAACCTACTCCAGCTCTGGTGTGGTTCTGAGAAGTGAGTGAATTGTTTTATCATGGGGTTTTTGTATCTCCATATATCAATTAAATCCAGATTTTCCTCAAGATCATTAAACGATTTCGGTAATTTCCCTTGGTTTAAATTCTTTTTTCTTGCGCTTCTATCTAATTCTGGTGTCGGTACTCTATTTAGATCTCCAAGTAAGACCAATTTGTTATTGTCTAAATCTAGTAAGAATTGCTCCAGTTTTTTGAAAAAATCCAGTCTGTTTGAATTTGGTGCGTAGACTGTTACCACGTTTAGTTTTTCTCCCTGGTAGTTAATTTGTACTCCTAGGATTCTTCCTTCCTCATCCTTGCAAATTTGTTTGGGTTCCAGTTTCTCTTTCACGTAGATTGCTACCCCTCTTTTTTTCTTAGAGTCTGAATTAATAAATTCTATTCCCAACTTCTTATTTATTAAAATATGTTTGTGTTTTTTGGCAACATGGGTTTCTTGGCAACAAATGACATCAATGTTTTTTTTCTTTATGATTTTTTCAAATTTATTTCTCTTGGACTTTTCATTAAAGCCATTCACATTCCACGATAGAAACTTAAGAGTCATTTCAAATTATAACTGGATACACTTTTTCCTAATTTCTAATTTAAATTCTAGTACTTCTGTGTCTGTTAGTCTCTCTGTCTTCCCCCTCCTCCTCCTCCTCCGATCTTATGTCGCCCGCTTCTTCCTCTGACTCCCCCCCTCCCCCTCGACTCCTCTCCCCTCCATCCCTCCCTTCCCCTCTATATCTGTATCACCTCCTCGCTGTCTTGCTTCTTCTCTACCCAAGTCTTTTTCATATCTTTTCAGGAACTTTTCTGCTTCTTGTATATCTGTCAGTTTGAATTTTTTGTTCTTATGAAAGAAGGAAACCCCCTCTGGGAATTCCCATTTGTACTGTATTGCGTTTCTCTTCAGCGCACTTGTTAGCTGTCTGTATCCTTCCCTTTTGCGCAGAATCCTAATAGGAATTTCCTTGTAGATAAGATTGGCCGATCTCCAATCATTAACTTTCTTTTAAAGCTAGTTCTTAATATTGTGTTTTTCATTTCAATGGAGTTAAATATTACTAAACAGTCTCCCGGGATTCTTTTTGACTTAATTTGTTGCAGTTTCCCTCTTATTCTAAACGCATTCTCTATTGTATATGCTACTTGTTCTTCTTACATTTCCAACCATTTTGCGAGTTCCTTAACCATTTTTTCTCTTATGTTCTCATTTGCTTCTTCAGCGATCCCTCTAAATTTTAAATTAACCTGTTTTTGACGCATCTCTGTCATAGCTAAATTATCCCATAATTGATCTTGTGTTTTATGTAAGTTTTTTACTTCTTCTTTTAGCTTTTCTGTTTCTTTCTTTTGGTCCCTCAAATCTTTTTGTGTTCTTTTATTTGATTCTTCAATTATTTTTGATTTGACTGACAAATCTTGTATCTTTTTCGAGAGTTCACCTACAGCGCTTTCTATTTTGCTATCTATTTGTTCCTGTATTTCTCCTAGTTTGCTTTCCATATGTGTTTCCCTTTGCTTGAATTCCTCTTTAATTTTTAACCATAGAATGTCTAAATCTTTAGTCTCCTCTTGTCGGGATGCCTTTCTTTCTCCCGGTGTCCCTCCAGCTTTTTTACCATTTCCCCCCGACATCTTATGATTTGTTTCTCTCTCCCCTGAGGGGCGCACAATCTTTTCTGCCCTTTTTATCTTTTCCACACCATAAACTATGTAGTCCCGTGTTAGCTAATCTTCTTATCCTCCTATCCACTTTTGTTTCTCCCAGTAACAAAGGGGAACTTTCAATATCTTATTTCAATTTGCCTATTTCAATAACTCACTCTATATTATCCAATCCCAATCCCACTTACATTTCCAGGAACCTTTTGTTGTTAAGTATTTGATTTATATTAGTATGTTAGTATGATTTTTTCAGAGACGGGGGAAAAAAGAGCAAAAGAAAGGAGAGTAGATAAAAAACAAAAGTCAGGTGTGGTGTCCTTCTTTTTATGCTCCAAAAGAGGGTTATATAGTCTCTATATATTCCTGTAGTTTTCAGCCACTTGTCGGCTTAATCCAGTTCGCAGAAGCTGTGCTAGGTTTTGTTACACTCTAGTGCCTCCAATTCCAAGTTCCATTGTGTCTCTTTTGTAGTCTTAGGGAGGTATATTTATGTCTGAGAGATATATTTATGTCTGAGAATCCACACTGGATACCTCAATTAATATCCAACTTTTGGCAGTCTGTGGTTGTTCACCGTATCACTCAACATGCGAGGTTGTGTTCCGTTGGTTGTATTTCTCGGGTAATAAAGGGACGTCTTAGGTTAAATGTTGTTCAAGTAGATTAAGTAGATTAAGTTTCCTCCAAAAACTGGAAGTATGGAGAATAAGTTGTTAATTGTGTTATTAAAGTGAAAAAGCGAGAAGAGCAGATGGGAAAAAAAAGAAGTCGGGGGGAAGGAGAAAGGGGGGAGAAGAGATGGGGAAACACAGAAATGAAATAACCAAATAACTCTCTGATTTAACACAGAAGTACAAATATCATAAGTGGTGTAACAGGGCGTGAAGTAAGAAAGAGGGGGGCAGGAAGGGGGAAAGTCACAAACTTATAAGCATAGCATATGTATAATTTTTACCAAAAAAAAATTAGAGGAAAATTTTAGAGTTCCTTTGATAGATGTTTGATTAATGTTCTTTTGTTTGAAACTCTTCTGACTATCGTTCCGTAAGCTTTAACTTCTTAAAGTTTTTTGTCCTGATCGTGGAAACCTTGAGGAAACCCCCAACGCATCCACGAATGCCCACGAATTAGGGAGGGTTCTTTTTATTGATAGTTCTTTCAGTTTTGAGCCGTATTCCCAACAATTCTCTCAAGCAGTTCTCTCAAGCAGTTCTGCAAGCAGTTCTTCTTTCAAGCAGTTCTGCAGACCTCCGTCTTAAACGGCTCTTTATCGTTCCGTTGTTTACTCTTTTTTAGTTTTAACCGCTCCCCCTAAAAGAGGTTAGCAGCCGGAGCTGTGGAATGTTTCAAATTCTTTATAATCGTTACTCTAGAAGTCCAAGGCAGTTACTTTGTAACTCACACAGTCAGGCGGAAAAAGACTTCCCGTCTCCTCCTTGCTACTTTGTAGCCAGCGCCATTTTAACCCTCTACCGAAATAAATTCCCAAATTAAATATGATGAGCCAACTACTGTGAGACAGGGATATTAAATTTACTGCATGCTACAATTTTAGAGAGAATGTAACAAAAATGCAATACAGATGGTACCTGACCCTGGTTAGACTGGCAAAAATGTATAAAAACTGTAGTGGTGTTTGTTGGAGATACAACAACGGGGCGGGAACCTTTCTACACATGGGGTGGGAATGCAAAGAGATTGTGGGGTTCTGGGAAAATATTTACAACTAGTTGAAAAAGTGAATAAGGAGTGGCCTATCTTTAAGGAATACATCAAAAGCTATGTGGAAAAAGTTGAACTTTTGACAGATATTGAGTGAATCCAGAACATGATTAGAGTGAAAGGAGAGTAAAGTTAAGATAGAAGAAGAGATTAAAGAAATAATGAAATGTGTTTAAGGCAATTGGAAAAATAAAGTAGTGTAACAAGAACGGCTAGAAATCAAGTCAGTTTGTGGGTGTTCATGTGGGGTAGATGTGTTGGTATGTATAGTATAGATAGGCATAATATAGAGTAATGTAGGGATGCTTTATGTTAGGAAAACAACGTATTGTGTATATGTACTGTGTAAATGTAAATGTATGTGTTCTATATGTATGTGGTTCTTTGCAGGAACATTTATATTTCAATAAAGGCCTATCTTTCCACCTGGAGACTTCCTCCTTTTGGGGGGGGGGTTTCTGTGTGGATAACCTCCCGTCTGGGAACCTCTTTTTGAATTTCTACTACATATACATGACAGGATTTTTTTTAAAAAATGAAAGTGATTTTTGATGAGATTGAAACTATTTAAAACATTCAAAAATGAATCAGCCATACATTTTTTCTTAGGGTTTACAGTTCAGTTTACAGATGGTTGGGGCGGGGAGAGGGCGCAACATGCCGAAGCAGAGTCCATCTTTTTCAAGGGATCCTTAGTAAACCTGGGAACGTCTGCATGTGATCCCACCATAAAGAAGGAGGCTGGAGCTTGAAAGGCAAAAGCATTGGCCCCGAAGGCCTCAAGGGCGATTTTCCCCATGGAGACCTGGGACCCCTTCTCCTTCTAAAGGGACCTCCAAGGAGGAAGCCAGGGCTGCCAGGGCGGATCATTGGGTGACGATATATGTGGGGTTTTGTGTCAGCATTGCTTGTGCGGGTTCTCTGCTGTTCACCTGTGTCCCTTTGGTGATGAGAGAGGTTGTTCATTTGTGGTTGGCTGTGGTGGTCTTTGTTTTCATAGGTGAGTGGGGTGGCTGGGTGTTTTGGATCAGGTTAGCCACATTGATTTGTATGCTGTAGGTGGGTTTTTGTCATTGTCTTGTTGGGCTTCCAGCCTCCATTTGGAAAACCTCCAAAAAAAGCAATTCTGACACTGGTGGTTTACAAACAGAGATCAGGAAAGGAGTGTTTGCTGACACTGAAGATCCGGAGAATCATTAAATTTCGTTTTACTTCTTAACGCAGGAGTGCTGGAAAGGAGAAAAATCAAGGGTGTGTGTGTGTCGGTGTGGGTGCGTGGGCATTATAATTAACGCATTCCCAGGTTGGGAAATGCCGCATCAGCCTCACAGTGAAATGGGTGCAGTTTCCCAGCCTCAGTTGTGGCGCCTGTGAAATGGGTATATCACAGTGAGGCTGAATTTAGAGGTGCTTCAAGGTGAATGAGAAGCAGGGATGGGAAGGGGGCAGGCTGGGCTTTGCAAAGGGCCTGGTTTTTATTTTAAGGGTGGTGGTCTCCAGACCCAGGACCTAGAAGACCAGGCAGGCCTCAACATCCAGGGGCAACTCGGACTCCAGGGCAGATTCTTCCAGGCGTCTCCTGGGTGGGGGCAGGAACAAAATGGCAGGGCGCTGCTTGAGGGCACTGGGCATGACTGAGCCTCTGCCCCCAGCCTCCTCCAGGAACCAGAAGCCCAGCTTGGCCACCAGAGGCAAATGGTGCTCCTGCGAAGAGGAGGAGAAAAAGGGGGTGTACTAGATGGCCCCTGGGTGTGATTCTAGGAGCGGAAGGGCCTCAGGAGAGCCCCAAATCATCAGCAGCATCATCAGCAGCATCTGGGTCCGGACCAAGGGGACCCCTCCCCCCTAGCCC
Organism: Podarcis melisellensis; assembly: GCF_964234715.1. Lineage (NCBI taxonomy): Eukaryota > Metazoa > Chordata > Lepidosauria > Squamata > Lacertidae > Podarcis > Podarcis melisellensis. Next base: position 122,161,990 of record NC_138529.1, on the reverse strand, counting down.
AGCCTCCTGTCCTCACAGCAGCCCAACGCCCCACAGAACAGAGCCGTCTGGGTAGAGTGCCTGTGGGCCTGGAGGCTCCATAAGAAGAGCCCTGCTGGATCAGGACCAGCCCCCCCCCCCGGGAACTCCGCAAGCAGGAGTTGAAGAGCATCTTCTCCTTCTCCCCCGTTGCAAGGTAGACTGGCTCTGTCCATGGAGGATCCGCTTGGGCATCGCTGGGGACAAAGCAGAGCCAAAGGGGACCAGGCTCCCCCCAAGCGAAGAGGCCCTCTTCAGGACTAGGCTTCCAGGAAAGCGGAGGGACTATCCCGGGCCAAATTCCCCTCCCGGATCCTGGCCATGCCGCCCCACCTCCCCCCGCCTGGACTAGATGACCCTCAGGGGTCCCTTCCAAGTCCAGAATTCTACGGTTCTCTGAATTCTAAGATTCTGAAGTTGAATCGGAAACAGCGGGAAGGAAGCTGCCTCCAACACTCCTCCAGAATTTGGGGAGGGGGCGGGAGGGAGAGCAGCCAGGTGGGGGCGCCCCATCTGACATTTGGGCCTCTGAGTCTTCCTGCCTGAATGCAGAACCCGACCTTTGTCCCCGCTGAAGGTCCCTTTCTGAGTCTGGAGCGAGTTCTCCAAGTGGGGAGTGTTCTGATTGATTTATTTGCATTTAACAGATCCACAGAGGGGTCGAGGGTCATCCAGTCCAACCCTTTGCCATGCCTAAAGTGGGTCTTGAACCCAGAACCCAGCTGAAGCATTATTATTATTTTATTTCTACCCCACCCATCTGGGCGCAGGGCACTAAGCTGCTGTCTTCAGGGCCTCTGAGCCGAGAATCACAGAGAACTCTGCACATGCCCCGGACCCCCGGATTCTGGGAGGGGAGGAGGACAGCCAGCCAGCCCTGGGGCTGTGCTCAGCTTGCGAAGGGTTAAATGGAACAGAGCCGGAGTCCTAGAGAGGACAGGAAGTAGAGAGGCGGGGCGGGTCCTCCAGAGGAGAATCCCCTCCCTCCGTGCCCAGTCCCGTCTTTTCTCTCTTGTCTCCTCCCCGCGCTGCCTCGGTTTCCCTCCTGGGAAGAATCCGGTGAGTCTCCTCTCTCTCCCCCCTTGGGGTGCCCATGGGAGAAGGGGGTCCCGGGGCTGCAGGGGGAGACCCCCAAGTCTGGGAGCAGAGGGTCCTGCCCCCCCATTCCTCTCTGCCAAGCCTGGGAGGGGGCGAGTTTCCAGGGGGTCTGCAGCTCTGCTCTTCCTTGGCATCCTCTTTGGGGAAGGAGGGAGGGGTCTGGGGGGGAGGGCATGCCCAGAATGCCCCTTCCAGTGGAGGAGCCCCTGCCAGGCCGGCCTTTCCCCCTGCCAGAATATTCCTCCTCCAGATCAGCTCAGGTCTCCAGCCCAGAGCCTCAAGGGAAGCCTCTCTGGGCAGGGGCCCCGCCTGGGGCCCCTCCGTGGAGAAAAGGGGAGAGCCAGAGGGCTGAGCTGGCTGCACTGGGCTTGCCAGGGTTCAAGGGAACGGAGCTGCCTTCCTTGAGAGGAGAGGGTGGAAAGGCGCCTTAAGGACCCCAAGATCTTGTCCTGAAGGGGGTGAGGCGATGCAGGGAGGAGAAGGAGGGGGCTCTGGGTGGCAGGTCTGCCAACCTTTCTCTCTCTGATCCCAGAGGGAGCTTTCAAGGATGTTCCCCATCCCGGAGTTTCTCTGCAGCTGCTGCTATTGGAAAACAAGCCCTCCCTGAGTGAGTGACTCCCCTGAGTGAGTGCTTGAGGGCCCTGCTCTTGCCACTTACCATCTGGCCTGGGGCGGGGCCTGAAGCCTCATAAGGACTGCATGCTGCTTGCTGCCTGCTGCCCATGAGGACTCCCCTGAGTGAGTGCTTGAGGGCCCTGCTCTTGCCACTTACCATCTGGCCTGGGGCGGGGCCTGAAGCCTCATAAGGACTGCGTGCTGCTTGCTGCCTGCTGCCCAGGAGGACTCCCCTGAGTGAGTGCTTGAGGGCCCTGCTCTTGCCACTTACCATCTGGCCTGGGGCGGGGCCTGAAGCCTCATAAGGACTGTGTGCTGCTTGCTGCCTGCTGCCCAGGAGGACTCCCCTGAGTGAGTGCTTGAGGGCCCTGCTCTTGCCACTTACCATCTGGCCTGGGGCGGGGCCTGAAGCCTCATTAGGACTGTGTGCTGCTTGCTGCCTGCTGCCCAGGAGGACTCCCCTGAGTGAGTGCTTGAGGGCCCTGCTCCTTCCTGCCACTTACCATCTGGCCTGGGGCGGGGCCTGAAGCCTCATAAGGACTGCATGCTGCCTGCTGCCCAGGAGGACTCCCCTGAGTGAGTGCTTGAGGGCCCTGCTCTTGCCACTTACCATCTGGCCTGGGGCGGGGCCTGACAGGCCTCACTAGGACAGTGTTACTGCAGGAGGGGCACAGAGTGTTTTAAAATGTTTTTAAAAAATTTCTTTTGGATTTTCTGTATGTGGGGGGTGGGGGTGGGATGGATGTTTGGTTGGGTTTGGGGAATTTTTTTTTTTTTGATGTTTTTGTAATTTTTACATTTTTTGTTTTATTGGTTTATTGGTTTTGTTTGTTTGTATAAGTTGTTGTTTTGTTCTTAGGGGGAGGGGTCAGGGCTGCCGGGGAGTGGGCCCCAGCCCACCAAATGGCTGGGGCATGTTCCACAGGGGGGAATGCACTGGGACAACCGATCTCAGTGATCACGGGTAGGAGGAGGAGTTACGCTAAAACCAGACCATGTCATTACAGAGGAGGCAGGTTTAGTCGTTGTCTGAGGACTATTCCTGCCTCCGGGTCTGGTCCTGACCGGATGGATACTAGAATCAGCAAGGGATACCCACATGACCTGAAGGTGCTGCTGTGCAATGCCAGGTCAATGATTCATAAGACCACTGCCATCCATGACTTGATCATGGATGGAGGACTTGACCTGGCATGTGTAACAGAGACTTTGTTGGATGAAGCAGATGGGCCTGTCCTTGCCACTGCTTGTCCACCAGGTGGGCGGGGAGGGGGGGTTGCAGTGATTTTTAGGAAGTCATTAGTTTGCACCAGGCGTCCTATTGGGAAGACCCAGTTTTCTGAGTGCATGTTCTGGAAGTTGGGCAATAGGGGCAGTACAGGATTCCTTTTGGTGTACCGACCTCCCCGCTGCACCAAGGATTCCCTGCCCGAGCTGCTTCAGGTCGTGGCGGATGTTCTCCTGGAGACACCTAGCTTGGTCGTCCTAGGGGATTTTAACATCCATGCTGACACGACCTTACAAGGGGCCGCTCGGGACTTCGTGGAAAGCATGGCCTCCATGGGGCTGTCCCTGAATAAGTCTGGCCCAACCCATAGCCGCGGACATGCCTTGGACCTGGTGTTTACCTCTATGGATGTTGGTGATCTGACACTAAGTTAAAGTGAAACAAAAGAAGTGCCATGGTCAGATCACTTCCTGGTGCAACTGGACTTCTCTGCGACCCATCCCCTCTGCAGGGAGGTGGGACTGATTCGGATGGTCCACCCCCGCCACTTAATGGATCCAAATGGTTTCCAGAGAGTGGTAGGGGATGCTTTATCCCATGTTGATGGCCTTTCAGCTGATTCCCTGGTGGCCCGCTGGAATGCGGAGTTAACCAGGGCTATTGACTGTTTGGCTCCGAAGCGCCCTCTCCGATTGCATGGAGCCCGGAGAGCCCCGTGGTTTTCCACGGATCTGAGGGCAATGAAACAATCGTTGAGACGGCTAGAGCGCCGGTGGCGGATAACTCATTCCGAATCTGACCGGACACAGGTTAGAGCTCAACGTCGAGCCTACCAAGTGGCGATAGCGACGGCGAAGAAGAATTTCTTCACCGCCTCTATTGCATCTGCAGAAAACAGCAGCAGGAGACTTTTTCAGGTGGTTCACAATTTAGCGGAACCACCTGTAACATCGGGGCCCAGTACGGGCCACATATTCTCCTGCAATGATTTTGCAAAGTTTTTTGCAGATAAAATCGCTCAGATTCGGGAAGAAGTAGACTCCACCGTGGGAGCAGGGCCGGGGCGGGAGAGTGCTAGAGTTCTGTCTAGTCAAGTTGAGTGGGATCAATTCCAATCTGTTACCTCCGAGGATGTGTACAGGCTGCTTGGACGAGTGAAACCAACCACCTGTCTCCTGGATCCTTGCCCATCCTGGCTTATAAAAGCTAGCCGGGAAGGACTGGGCGATGGGCTTCGTGGGGTGGTGAATCCTTCCCTCCGTGAGGGAGCCTTCCCACACCCACTGAAAGAGGCGGTTATTAAACCGCTTCTTAAAAAACCATCTTTAGATGCGGCCACAATGGCCAACTATCGCCCAGTCTCAAATCTTCCATTCTTGGGCAAGGTGATCGAGCGAGCGGTTGCCGAACAACTCCAGGCACGCCTGGAAGAAGCGGACCATTTGGATCCCTTCCAGTCGGGATTCAGGCCTCATCATGGGACTGAAACTGCCTTGGTCGCACTGGTTGATGATCTCCGGCGGGCTAGGGACAAAGGTGAGAGCTGTTTCCTAGTTCTGCTGGATCTCTCAGCGGCGTTTGATACCATCGACCATAACATCCTTCTGGACCGTCTTGAGGGGATGGGAGCTGGGGGCACTGTCCTACAGTGGTTCCGCTCCTTTCTCCTGGGCCGTGTTCAGAAAGTGGTGGGGGGGATGAGTGTTCAGACCCCTGGGCTCTCACTTGTGGGGTGCCTCAGGGTTCTGTCCTCTCCCCCATGCTTTTCAACATTTACATGCAGCCGCTGGGAGAGATCTTCAGGAGGTTTGGGCTGGGTGTTCATCAGTATGCAGATGATACCCAGCTCTACCTCTCTTTTAAATCAGAACCAGTGAGGGCAGTGAAGGTCCTGTGTGAGTGTCTGGAGGCGGTTGGAGGATGGATGGCGGCTAACAGATTGAGGTTGAATCCTGACAAGACAGAAGTACTGTTTCTGGGGGACAGGAGGCGGGCAGGTGTAGAGGATTCCCTGGTCCTGAATGGGGTAACTGTGCCCCTGAAGGACCAGGTGCGCAGCCTGGGAGTCATTTTGGACTCACAGCTGTCCATGGAGGCACAGGTCAAATCTGTGTCCAGGGCAGCTGTTTACCAGCTCCATCTGGTACGTAGGCTGAGACCCTATCTGCCTGCGGACTGTCTCGCCAGAGTGGTGCATGCTCTGGTTATCTCCTGCTTGGACTACTGCAGTGCACTCTACGTGGGGCTACCTTTGAAGGTGACTCGGAAACTACAACTAATCCAGAATGCGGCAGCTAGACTGGTGACTGGGAGCGGCCGCCGAGACCATATAACACCGGTCTTGAAAGATCTACATTGGCTCCCAGTATGTTTCCGAGCACAATTCAAAGTGTTGGTGCTGACCTTTAAAGCCCTAAACGGCCTCGGTCCAGTATACCTGAAGGAGCGTCTCCACCCCCATCATTCTGCCCGGACGCTGAGGTCCAGCGCCGAGGGCCTTCTGGTGGTTCCCTCATTGCGAGAAGCAAAGCTACAGGGAACCAGGCAGAGGACCTTCTCGGTAGTGGCGCCCACCCTGTGGAATGCCCTTCTAGCAGATGTCAAAGCGATAAACAACTACCTGACATTCAGAAGACATCTTAAGGCAGCCCTGTTCAGGGAAGTTTTTAACGTGTGATATTTTACTGTATTTTTGGTTTTTATGGAAGCCGCCCAGAGTGGCTGGGGAGGCCCAGCCAGATGGGCGGGGTATAAATAAATTATTATTATTATTATTATTATTATTATTATTATTATTATTATTATTATTATTATAGCCTTTGGAGTTCCCAGGTTGCCCATCCCTTCCCAAAGGAGGAACCCCAGTCTTGTCTCCATTGCAGAATGTTTTATTTACATTAAACTTATAACTTCCACAGTAAAACTGGAACTCCCTCCCGCAGGAGCCAGGGATTGGACAGACTGTTGTAAAGGCAACTAAGACAATCTATACGGAATATATGGCAAGCATGATTGTGAATAATATTCTCTTAGAAAAATGTAAGATGCAGAAGGGGACATTTATTTATGTATTATCAAGAAGAATAAAGCAAGGATAAAAGACACCTACTCCCCACCTTCTGGGACAAAAGAGGGATTATCAGTCATTGTGTGGCTCCTACTACTAAGAGGGGACATTGGTGCTATCTCAAAATAGACTAGTTCTATCAAGCTACCCTAAGATTTGGGAATCTTGTCACAAGAGGAGCGTAAAGCTCACCTCTGGAGTTTTTGAGGATATACATGCCTGGTGTTCTTAAGAACACTGCAGATTTAGGACATGGGGAAGATCTATACTTTGATTGCTTCCGTGCCAGGGTGGGGGCCACATTTTGGGACTGTAGTCTTGCGAAAATGGTTTATAAACACAGATGATATCTAAGGAGGAGGGGTGTATTAGTTTCCTGATATTTCAAAAATGTGGCATCACCGGCTCCTCTGCTTCCACATACAGATTTGGACCCCATGCAACACCTGACAGAGGTGGATACGGCCACAACATCTGTCTGGCTTGTGATGATAGAGCTGAAAGATTGTGAACAGGGCTCTCCATACAGAGCACCTAGCATGGGGGCACCTACATGTAATATCTACTCTGCTATTTTCTGCCCATGCTCTGGGGTTTCAGTTTTCAAGCTTGCGGACAGGACGGTGACTGGTTTTTTTATCAAGTTCTGTCAGTTATCCCAACTGAGTTCAATGGGATCTACTCTCAGGTCACTACTGTGCAGACCATGCCAGGCTTGCAAGTGGGGTGATGAGCATACAGAAGAAATTGGAATCACTGGAGATCTTTAGAATTGGGGCTTCTCTTGGGAAGGGGCTGCCCCATTTATGCTTCTCCAGGGGCAGGAGAATATCTAGGGAAAGAGGATCCCTGCAGGGCCTCTGAGGCTCCCTTTGCTTCTTTCTCTCTCCCAGGACCCTGCAGCTTGTTGTGGCTTCTCGACTCCTCAGGAAGGATGAAAGAGACGGATCCTGCAAAGCTCGTAAGGATGGAAGGGGGAAGATGGACGGTTGAGCTGGTCAGGTTGTCTCCTGCATCCCTCCTCACAACCTCTGAGCGTTCCCGCCCAGGGACCTCCGAGAGATCTGGTGAGTTCCAGGGAAGTGGAGATGAGGACATGGATGGAGCCGGAGAGGTATTGGGGCTTGCTCGGGGGGCACCATTTCGGGTTCCTCCACCTGCCTGCCTGTGCCTTTGACATCTGCAGGCAATTTGAGCTAGGAATACATCACAGCTCCCCGACCACCACAACGTACTGGCAGCTCAAAATATCTAAAACCAGTACCGTGATTGAATGCTCTACAATGTCAGACAACTTACCGATCCTTCAGGCAGCATTAGAAGTCATGACTCTTGAAAGTAACCTGATCCTGGGCTTCCGATTTGTCTGCGAAGGGAAATGGCAAGGCGGTGTGAGTCATCCGTCTAAAAGACGACTGTTACCGGGGCTTTTGAGCAGTGGGGGTGAGTGCCAGGGTTAGACACCCCCCCAAAAGCACCAGGGGTAGTGGGGTGTCGAGGGGACCAGCCGGGTGTGAAGAGGCTTGCCGTGATTGCCGGAGCCCTGACGCTGTATCGGCAGGTCAGCAACCACACTACCTGGGGTGTACGAGGCATCCATATCTTTCTGGTATAATTCCTCTGTGTATTCTTGCCACCTCTTCTTCATGTCTTCTGCTTCTGTTAGGTCCTTTCCACTTTTGTCTTTTATTATGGTAATCTTTGTACGAAATGTTCCTTTCATATCTCCAATTTTCTTGAACAGACCTCTAGTTTTTCCCATTCTATTGTTTTCCTCTATTTCTTTGCATTGCTCGTTTAAGAAGGCCTTCTTGTCTCTCCTTGCTATTCTTTGGAAATCTGCATTCAATTTCCTGTATCTTTCACCATCTCCCTCGCATTTTGCTTGCCTTCTCTCCCCCGCTATTTGTATGGCCTCATTGGACAGCCACTTTGCTTTCTTGCATTTCCTTTTCATTGGGATGGTTTTCGTTGCTGCCTCCTGTATAATGTTCCGAGCCTCCATCCATAGTTCTTCAGGCACTCTGTCCACCAAATCTAAATCCTTAAACCTGTTCCTCACTTCCACTGTGTATTCATAAGGAATTTGATTTAGATTGTATCTTACCGGCCCAGTGGTTTTTCCTACTTTCTTCAGTTTAAGCTTGAATTTTGCTATAAGAAGCTGATGATCTGAGCCACAGTCAGCTCCAGGTCTTGTTTTTCCTGACTTGTATAGAGCTTCTCCATCTTTGGCTGAAGAGAATATAATCAATCTGATTTTGATGCTGCTCATCTGGTGATGTCGATGTGTAGAGTCGTCTCTTGTGTTGTTGGAAAAGCGTGTTTGTGATGACCAGCTTGTTCTCTTGGCAGAACTCTATCAGCCTTTGCCCTGCTTTGTTTGGAACTCTAATATCAAACTTGCCAGTTGTTCCTTTTATCTCTTGAGTCCCTACTTTAGCATTCCAATCCCCTATAATGAGAAGAACATCCTTGTTTGGTGTCATTTCTATAAGGTGTTGTAAGTCATGTTCCACAGGGGGGGATGCACGGGGACAACCGATCTCAGAGATCACGGGTAGGAGGAGGAGTTACGCTAAGACTAGACCATGTCATTACAGAGGGGGCAGGTTTAGTCATTATCTGAGGACTATTCCTGCCTCCGGGTCTGGTCCTGACCGGATGGATACTAGAATCAGCAAGGGATACCCACATGACCTGAAGGTGCTGCTGTGCAATGCCAGGTCAATGATTCATAAGACCACTGCCATCCATGACTTCATCATGGATGGAGGACTTGACCTGGCATGTGTAACAGAGACTTTGTTGGATGAAGCAGATGGGCCTGTCCTTGCCGCTGCTTGTCCACCAGGTTTCTCTTACGTACAGCAACCCAGGTCATGTGGGCGGGGAGGGGGGTTTGCAGTGGAGGATTCCCTGGTCCTGAATGGGGTAATTGTGCCCCTGAAGGACCAGGTGCGCAGCCTGGGAGTCATTTTGGACTCACAGCTGTCCATGGAAGCACAGGTCAAATCTGTGTCCAGGGCAGCTGTTTACCAGCTCCATTTGGTACGTAGGCTGAGACCCTATCTGCCTGCGGACTGTCTCGCCAGAGTGGTGCATGCTCTGGTTATCTTCCGCTTGGACTACTGTAATGCACTCTACGCGGGGCTACCTTTGAAGGTGACTCGAAAACTACAACTAATCCAGAATGTGGCAGCTAGACTGGTGACTGGGAGCGACCGCCGAGACCATATAACACCGGTCTTGAAAGACCTACATTGGCTCCCAGTATGTTTCCGAGCACAATTCAAAGTGTTGGTGCAGACCTTTAAAGCCCTAAACGGCCTCCGTCCTGTATAACTGAAGGAGCGTCTCCACCCCCATCATTCTGCCCGGACGCTGAGGTCCAGCGCCGAGGGCCTTCTGGCGGTTCCCTCATTGCGAGAAGCAAAGCTACAGGGAACCAGACAGAGGGCCTTCTTGGTAGTGGCACCCGCCCTGTGGAACGTCCTTCCAGCAGATGTCAAAGTGATAAACAACTACCTGACATTCAGAAGACATCTTAAGGCAGCCCTGTTCAGGGAAGTTTTTAACGTTTGATATTTTACTGTATTTTTTGTTTTTATGGAAGCTGCCCAGAGTGGCTGGGGAGGCCCAGCCAGATGGGCGGGGTATAAATAATAAATTATTATTATTACTATTATTATTATCATAGAATTGGTCAATTTCATTTTCTTCAGCACCAGTGGTTGGTGCATAAACCTGGATTACTGTGATGTTAAAAGGTCTGCCTTAGATTTGTATCAAGATCATTCTATCATTTTTTAGATTGCATCTCAGTACAGCTTTCGCCACTCTTTTGTTGACTATGAGGGCCACTCCATTTCTTTTATGGGATTCTTGCCCACAGTAGTAGATATGATGGTCATTCGAACTGAATTTGCCCATTCCTGTCCATTTTTGTTCACTGATGCCCAGGATGTCAATATTTATTCCTGCCATCTCATTTTTGACCACATCCAACTTACCAAGGTTCACGGTTCTTACATTCCAGGTTCCTATGCAATATTTTTCTTTACAGCATTGGACTTTCCTTTCGCTTCCAGGCATATACGCAACTGAGCGACCTTTCGGCTTTGGCCCAGCTGCTTCATCAGCTCTGAATATACTTGTACTTGTCCTCCATTCTTCCTCAGTAGCATGTTGGACGCCTTCCGACCTGAGGGGCTCATCTTCCAGCGTCATAACTTTTATACAGTGGTGCCCCGCAAGACGAACGCCTCGCAAGATGGAAAACCCGCTAGACGAAAGGGTTTTCCGTTTTGGAGGCGCTTCGCAAAACGAATTTCCCTATGGGCTTGCTTCGCAAAATGAAAATGTCTTGCGAGTTCCTGCGGGTTTTTTCCCCTTCCCCCCTTTTTCTAAGTCGCTAAGCCGCTTATCAGCTGATCCGCTAAGCCGCTAAAAGCCGCTAATAGCGCTAATCCGCTAAGCCGTCAATGCGCTTGCTTCGCAAGACGAAAAAACCACTAGACGGAGAGACTCGCGGAACGGATTAATTTCGTCTTGCGAGGCACCACTGTATGCCTGTTGTCTTTCTCCATGGAGTTTTCTTGGCAGGGATACTCGAGTGGCTTGCCGGTTCCTGCTCCAGGTGGATCACGTTTGGTCAAAACTCTCCACTATGACCTGTCCATCTTGGGTGGCCCTGCACGGCATAGCTCATAGCTCCTCTGAGTTATTCAAGCCCCTTCGTCACGGCAAGGCAGTGATCCATGAAGCGGAGAATAACATTTTATTTGCTTTTAAAAACAAGGATCATAGGACTAATATACAAATATGTAGACCAAGTATCTATAGCAGTGTTTCCCAACCTTGTGCCTCCAGATGTTTTTGGACTACAACTCCCATCATCCCTAGCTAGCAAGACCAGTGGTCAGGGATGATGGGAATTGTAGTTCAAAAACAGCTGGAGGCCCAAGGTTGGGAAACACTGATCTATAGCATATGGTTCACCATTAGTGGTCAGTGTATGAGTTCTGGGTTCCTGAATTGGTTTAAATTGAAAGAAAAAAAGGGAAACAGGAGAGAACAGAGAACATTCAACATTGCATAGCTGAATGCCTAGTCAGGAGCTCTTGCGGCTGTTGTGTTTAGATTAAGAGTGAGTTAGTCACTTTTCCTCTTTTGTCACCAATGAAACAATACAGAGTTAGTCTACTCTTGAAAATGGGAGTGGTGTTCAAACTGAAGAGAGTGATTTAGGTATAAATTAAAATTTAGACCAAATTTAGATTGAGGCAACAGCGGGTGGGGAGTGTGCAGGTGAAGATGTTGCTGTTTGTTTCACAGACAATTTGCTGGATCTTGACCAGAGAGCTCTGCATAAGGAAGTCAAGGAGGAGAATCGTGGGGTCATGGACCCTCTTGGTAATGCTTCCTGTTGGATCATAATATCTGTTCTGAAATTAAGCAAGTAACTTTGAAAGTCCATACATACCTCTATGTGATGAACCTTCACTATTTAGATGGAGACCAACAGCATTCGGATTCTAACATCCCCACCATGAACCCTGAATGGAGAGATATCCACTGTTTTCTCTGCAATTATTTCCCTTCTAGTCATGCCTTTTAAAGCAATGACCAGGTTGTCTGAACTGGCCAGGCCTTCTTAAATGTCAGCCTCAGAGCTTTAAGGGAAATTGGAGATGGAGTGGATTCCAGGATTGAGCCAAACAAAATCTATCCCAGATAAAAACTAAGCACTATGTCAGTTAATACCAGCCAACAGTGAAAACTATAGTAAGGGCTCACGTCTAACTCTCTTCAGTTCCTCCTCTATCACAAGCATTCATTGCCTTTAAGAACCATATTGTCAGAAAAGCAGTGTTTAATGTCTGGACAAAATACAAAGACTTATTGGAAAATAAAACTCCAAGGTGGCTCTCACCCTTGGAAGCTAAGGCTTGGAAAAGACCCAATATGGAAGCCTATTGGCCAAAATATTGGGAACTGTTAGAAAAAGATGGGGATAATTGGAAATTGCAGAGTATGGAGAAAATGAAGGATAAAGTGCGAGACTGGTTACATTACGCTCAGATTAAGGAAATCTTTAAAAGTGACAAAAAGCTAGGATTCCAGGTGGAGAAATCGAAGTTGGAAACAGAACTGTTAGAACCTAAGACTAAGGTACTTTCAAGAATGTATAATTTGCTGCTGAAATGGAATACGCAAGACGAAACGGTTAAGTCGGCTATGATAAAATGGGCACAGGACATTGGGCATAACATTATGTTTGAGGACTGGGAAAGGTTGTGGACCACTGGGTTGAATTTCACTGCATGTAATGCTTTGAAAGAAAATGTAATGAAAATGATATACAGATGGTACATGACCCCAGTTAAACTTGCCAAAATATACCATTCGTCTGATAATAAATGTTGGAAATGTAAAGAAAATGAAGGAACATTCTTCCACCTCTGGTGGACTTGCCCTAAAGTGAAGGCCTTCTGGGAAATGATATATAATGAGTTGAAAAAGGTGTTTAAATATACCTTTACCAAGAAACCAGAGGCCTTTCTTCTGGGCATAGTAGACCAGAAGGTGTTAAAGAAAGATAGAACATTTTTCATGTACGCAACAACAGCAGCAAGGATACTGGAAAACTCAAGATCTACCCACACTGGAAGAATGGCAGATGCAACTGATGGGCTATATGCAACTGGCGGAGATGACTGGCAGAATCCGAGACCTGGGAGAAGAGAGGATTGAAGAAGATTGGAAGAAATTCAAGATTTACCTGCAGAAATATTGTGACTTAGTGGAATGTTAAGAAGGATGCTTGGTTATAAATAATTGGCCATCATTAAAATAGATTAAGAATTGATGACAAGAGAGATTAAGAGAAATAATTAGTAGGAGAATTATTTTATGGTATTTCAGCAAGTGGTTATAGATTTGGAAATAAGATGATAATTTGCTTGACAAAAACTTATTAAAGATGTAAATGGGAGCGGGAGACGTGAGGAAGTTCAAGGATATTATGGAATTTTGTTAAAACAAAGTAATAATATGTATTGTTATTGTATTCTTTTTCTAAAAACTCTAATAAATATTTATAAAAAAAAAAATATCACAAGCATTCATTAACTTTGTTCTTCCTGAGGCTCTAATTAGCTTCTCTCTTCATTGCAGATGGTGATGAATTGGAAGGGAAGAGCAAGGGGGACCATAACAGTATCCACACAGCAGAGAAGTCAGATAAATATACAAAGTGCGGAGAGAAAATCTGCCGGAGCCTCCAGTCCACCTCACATCAAGGAAAGAGCTTTGTTCGGAGGGATAGAATCTCTTCACATGAAAGAACTAATAGTGGAGAGAAATTGTATCAGTGCAGAGAATGTGGGAAGAGCTTCAATCACCGTCAGAATCTGACTTGCCATCAAAGAATTCATACAGGGGAGAAACCCTATCAGTGCTTGGAATGTGGAAAGAGCTTCAGTTGGAAGGTACATCTCACTTCCCATCAAAGAATTCATACAGGGGAGAAACCCTATGAGTGCTTAAAGTGTGGAAAGAGCTTCAATCGGAAAGATGGTCTCAGTATCCATCAAAGAATTCATACAGGGGAGAAACCCTTTCAATGCCTTGAGTGTGGAAAGAGCTTTCGTCACAGTTCCAGTCTCACTTCCCATCAAGGAATTCATAAAGGGGAGAAACCCTATGAGTGCTTAAAGTGTGGAAAGAGCTTCAATCGGAAAGATGGTCTCAGTATCCATCAAAGAATTCATACAGGGGAGAAACCCTTTCAATGCCTTGAGTGTGGAAAGAGCTTTCGTCACAGTTCCAGTCTCACTTCCCATCAAAGAATTCATACAGGGAAGAAACCCTATCAATGCTTAGAATGCGGAAAGAGCTTCAGTCAAAGTTCCAATCTAACTTCTCATCAAAGAGTCCATACACGGGAGAAACCCTATCAGTGCTTGAAATGTGGGAAGAGCTTCAGTCACAGAGAGATTCTCACTTGCCATCAAAGAATTCATACAGGGGAGAAACCCTATCAGTGCTTGGAATGTGGAAAGCGCTTTAGTCAAAGTGCACATCTCACTTCCCATCAAATAATACATACAGGGAAGAAACCCTATCAGTGCTTAGAATGTGGAAAGAGCTTCAGTCAGAAGGATGGTCTCACTTCCCATAACAGAATTCATACAGGGGAGAAACCCCATCAGTGCTTGGAATGTGGAAAGAGCTTTCGTCAGAGAGGTAATCTCACTTCCCATCAAAAAGTCCATACAGGCGAGAAACCATATCAGTGCTTGGAATGTGGAAAGAGCTTTCGTCAGAGAGGTGGTCTCACTTCCCATCAAAGAGTCCATACAGGCGAGAAACCATATCCATGCCTGGAATGTGGAAAGAGCTTCGGGTATATGCAGTGTCTTAGTTTGCATCAAAAACTTCATACGGGGGAGAAACCCTATCAGTGCTTTGAATGTGGAAAGAGCTTCAGCCAGGGGGCCCATCTCACTTCCCATCAAAGAATTCATACAGGGGAGAAACCATATCAATGCTTAAAATGTGGGAAGAGCTTCAGTCTCAGACAGAATCTCACTTTACACCAAAGAATTCATACAGGAAGGAAACCCTATCAGTGCTTGGAATGTGGAAAGAGCTTTCGTCACAGTTACACTCTCACTTTGCACCAAAGAATTCATACAGGAAGGAAACCCTATCAGTGCTTGGAATGTGGAAAGAGCTTCACCTGGAAGAACAGTCTCACTTTCCATCAAAGAATTCATACAGGGGAGAAACCCTTTCAATGCCTTGAGTGTGGAAAGAGCTTTCGTCACAGTTCCACTCTCACTTTGCACCAAAGAATTCATACAGGAAGGAAACCCTATCAGTGCTTGGAATGTGGAAAGAGCTTCACCTGGAAGAACAGTCTCACTTTCCATCAAAGAATTCATACAGGGAAGAAACCCTATCAATGCTTAGAATGCGGAAAGAGCTTCAGTCAAAGTTCCAATCTAACTATGGACCATAGAGTTCACACAGGGGAGAAACCCGATCAGTGCTTGGAATGTGGAAAGAGCTTTCGTCAGAGAGGTGATCTCACTTCCCATCAAAGAGTCCATACAGGCGAGAAACCATATCCATGCCTGGAATGTGGAAAGAGCTTCGGGTATATGCAGTCTCTTAGTTTGCATCAAAAACTTCATACGGGGGAGAAACCCTATCAGTGCTTTGAATGTGGAAAGAGCTTCAGCCACGGGGCCCATCTCACTTCCCATCAAAGAATTCATACAGGTGAGAAACCATATCAGTGCTTGGAATGTGGAAAGAGCTTTCGTCAGAGAGGTGATCTCACTTCCCATCAAAGAGTCCATACAGGGGAGAAACCATATCAGTGCTTGGAATGTGGAAAGCGCTTTAGTCAAACTGCACATCTCACTTCCCATCAAAGAGTCCATACAGGCGAGAAACCATATCAGTGCTTGGAATGCGGAAAAAGCTTCACTAGGAGGATGCAGCTTACTTCCCATCACAGAATTCATACAGAGGGAAAACCAAAAAAGAAAAATAATAAGGCAAACATTATTGAACAACCCTTACAAAACACATTTGTATAGAAAAGAGAAAGGGCATGGGAAAATAACTAAAAATACCCTTTATCACATTTGTATCATATCATTTGTCAACACTTAGAAAGGCAGGCTCCCCAGCACTCCCCTGGATGCTTTTAGGTATTGTATGTAGCAAATGTCTGTTCCAGAACCCTGAAAAGAATAAAGTTGGAGTTGTATACATGAAAAGAGAATCAGCTAGGCATGGGAATTGTGATTTATCTTGAACTCTTTTGTAGATGGATGAAAGAGGACTTTGGAAGACATTTATTGAATAGGAATATTAGCCAAAGTCTTAAAAAGAAAGACAAAAAAATTGTTATATGTCGTCACATGATATGATGAGGGCTTATCTGAAGAGCCAAATGATTTTGGTTAGTTCAGGATGATGACATTGGGCTGCAACTATTAAGATTGCTGCGATCCTTGAAGATGATGGGTTTTTCGGAGCCAGCCAACCTAACCGGAAGAGTCCGCGACCAAAAGGAGGAGGCATATCAGGAAGAATGGACTAAATTTAACGATTATTTAGTTAAATATGTCAAGTTAGATGAATTGGAATCAGCTTGCAGATACTTAATCGACTTAGGATTTTATATAAGTTAAGTGATGAATTAATAGGTGTAATTTCAAAATGAAAATATCTAAGGATGTTAATGTTCAAGTTAAACTTTATAAGAACTGTGATTTGGAAAACCCTTAAAAGGATATGCATTGAAATTCAACCAAGGGGAAGTGAGGAAGGCACTTAACAATGTTAATAAGTGTAATTTTTAATACGGTTATGATTTATGTTTGTTTGTTTTATGTGTTTGTTTATAATTTTGTGAAAACCAATAAAAAAATTGAAGTAAAAAAAAAGATTGCTGTGATCCTTTGATTGGTGAATAGGAATGATGTGCAATTTGCCATTCCATCCAAAAAACACCTACAATAAAATATAAATTATTTATTGATCGGAGAAAGAGAGGCGGATTTGACCTACCTGACCTGGAATTATATCATGCTGCAGCAGCTCTGACCTGCTTAAGGGAGTGGATTAAGTTAAAGGACACTGACGTGTTAGATCTGGAGGAAGTAGGAACTCAATTTGGATGGCATGCATACCTAACAGATGGAAAGGAGAGAGTCCACATGGGTTTTATAAGGAAATCATTGTATAAAATATGGATGAAATATAAAGGGATTCTAGAACCCAAAACACCTTGGTGGACCTCACCTTGGAAATCATGACTGTAAAGAGAAAGAATATGAATAACAACTGGGCAACCTATAAGGATTACTGGAAGAAGAAAATAATAAACTTAAATTGAAAGGATATAAGGAAGTTAAGAAATATTTGAACAATTGGCTGCAGTTCTTTCAAATTAATCAGAGATGACAAAAGAGGAAGAAAAAGGATTTGAGAAAGAAATTTCAAGATTGGATGAGTACTTACTCCAATCTAAAAGTAAACATATTTCCAAACTATATGATTTGCTCCTAGAATGGGAGGTAAAGGAAGAGCAAGTGAAGACAGCGATGGTAAAGTAGGTCCAGGATTTAGGGGAAAATATGATGAGCCAACTACTGTGAGACAGGGATATTAAATTTACGGCATGCTACAATTTAAGAGAGAATGTAATGAAAATGCAATACAGATGGTACCTGACCCTGGTTAGACTGGCAAAAATGTATAAAAACTGTAGTGATGTTTGTTGGAGATACAACAACGGGGCGGGAACCTTTCTACACATGTGGTGGGAGTGCAAAGAGATAGTGGGATTCTGGGAAAATATTTACAACAAGTTGAAAAAGTGAATAAGGAGTGGGCTATCTTTAAGGAATACATCAAAAGCTATGTGGAAAAAGTAGAACTTTTGACAGATATTGAGTGAATCCAGAACATGATTAGAGTGAAAGGAGAGTAAAGTTAAGATAGAAGAAGAGATTAAAGAAATAATGAAATGTGTTTAAGGCAATTGGAAAAATAAAGTAGTGTAACAAGAACGGCTGGAAGTCAAGTCAGTTTGTGGGTGTTCATGTGGGGTAGATGTGTTGGTATGTATAGTATAGGTAGGCATAATATAGAGTAATGTAGGTATGCTTTATGTTAGGAAAATAACGTATTGTGTATATGTACTGTGTAAATGTAAATGTATGTATTCTATATTGTCAGGGCTGCCTCAGGTCCCAGCTCACAAGAGACCAACGCCAAGTCCAGTTTATATACAAAGATGTTTATTGCAGTGTATTGTACGCTCCACAGCCGAGGCGCGCAGCCCCACGTCTGTTACGCTTAGACCGCTGAAGTCCCCTCTGAGTCAGTCCCTCCTCTGCACCAGTTTAAGAGGGCTGTGCTGCTCCACCTCTTCCTTTCTTTCCTTTTCCGCAGGGTCTTCCTGCCCCCTGGGGTTTCGCCCCTCCTGGATTCCCCTGACGCGGAATCCCCAGACAGCTCTTCCCCCCTCCTGCGTGCTTTGGGACCTGGCTCCTCCTCCGGGCTCCCTGTACTTCCGCGCGCCTCCACATTTGAACTTGGCGCGCGTTCGCAGCCTCTAACCTTCCTCTTGACAGTTACCCTACTCCCTGCACTACTCCCCTCCCCTTCCGGGAGGATGTCTTGCTCCGCTCTCCCCTCCCTCTCTGCTTTCGGACCTGCTTCTCCTGTGACTCTGGAATCTCCACCCCCTTCACTGCGCTCTGGCGTAGAAGCCGGTCCCAACTCCCAGCTCCCACTTTGGGTTCCCCTGCTGGTCCCCTGCGCCTGACGAGTCCCCCCTGTGACTCCCCTTGGCCTGACCACAGGCGCCCCCTTCTGGGAATCCTCCGGTTCACTTGAAAGACTCATGGAATCCCTCAAGTCATTGTCATCCTCTTCCTCGCTGTCCTGGGATTCTTCCCCCTCGCTCTCCGTCTCCTCCCTCACCTGTGCCTCTGTCTCTGAACCCCTGACATATATGTATGTGGTTCTTTGCAGGAACATTTGTATTTCAATAAAGGCCTATCTTTCCACCTGGAGACTCCCTCCTTTTTTGGGGGGGGGGTTCTGTGTGGATAACCTCCAGTCTGGGAACCTCTTTTTGAATTTCTACTACATATACATGACAGGATTTTTTAAAAAAAAATTGAAAGTGATTTATAATGAGATTGAATATAATTATTGGTAGAAACTATTTAAAACATTCAAAAAATGAATCAGCCATACATTTTTTCTTAGTGTTTACAGTTCAGTTTACAGATGGTTGGGGGGGGGAGGGCACAACATGCCGAAGCACAGCCCATCCTTTTCAAGGGATCCTTAGTAAACCTGGGAACGTCTGCATGTGATCCCACCATAAAGAAGGAAGCTGGAGCCTGAAAGGCAAAAGCATTGGCCCCGAAGGCCTCAAGGGCGATTTCCCCCATGGAGACCTGGGACCCCTTCTCCTTCTAAAGGGACCTCCAAGGAGGAAGCCAGGGCGGATCATCGGGTGACGATGTTTCTGTTTTACTTAATATATATGGGGTTTTGTGTCAGCATTGCTTGTGCGGGTTCTCTGCTGTTCACCTGTGTCCCTTTGGTGATGAGAGACGTTGGGGTTGGCCTAGGGTGTGGTGGTTCATTTGTGGTTGGCTGTGGTGGTCTTTGTTTTCATGGGTGAGTGGGGTGGGTGGGTGTTTTGGATCAGGTTAGCCACATTGATTTGTATGCTGTAGGTGGGTTTTTGTCATTGTCTTGCTGGGCTGTGTGTGTGATAAAGGGGAGTCATACTGGGGTGATGGCGTTAAGAATGGACCTCCAGAACGAATTAAGTACTTAACCCGAGGTACCACTGTAGTGTGTTGTTGTTGTTTAGTGTTGTTCAACACTGATCTTTTAAAAAGAAACTAATAATAATAGTAAACAACTGTGAGGTTGGACCCCAACGGACATCTAGTCCCAATCCCTGACATTTGGCTTTCCAGCCTCCGTTTGGAAAACCTCCAAAGAAAGCAATTCTGACACTGGTGGTTTACAAACAGAGATCAGGGAAGCAGTGTTTGCTGACACTGAAGATCCAGAGAATCATTTAATTCCGTTTTACTTCTTAACGCAGGAGTGCTGGAAAGGAGAAAAATCAAGTGTGTGTGTGTGGGCATTATAATTAACTCATGCCCAGGTTGGGAAATGACGCATCAGCCCCACAGCGAAATGGGTGCATTTTGCCAGCCTCAGTTGTGGCGCCTGTGAAATGGGTATATCACAGTGTGGCTGAATTTAGAGGTGCTTCAAGGTGAATGAGAAGCAGGGATGGGAAGGGGACCTGGTTTTTATTTTAAGGGCGGGTCTCCAGACCCAGGACCTGGAAGACCAGGCCAGCCTCAACATCCAGGGGCAACTCAGACTTCAGGGCAGATTCTTCCAGGCGTCTCCTGGGTGGGGGCAGGAACAAAATGGCAGGGCGCTGCTTGAGGGCACTGGGCATGACTGAGCCTCTGCCCCCAGCCTCCTCCAGGAACCAGCAGCCCAGCTTGGCCACCGGAGGAGAGGATCTGCCGAAGGATGTCCTGCGAGGAGGAGGAGAAAAAGGGGGTGGACTAGATGGCCCCTGGGTGTGATTCTAGGAGCGGAAGGGCCTCCGGAGAGCCCCAAATCAGCAGCAGCAGCAGCAGCATCTGGGTCCGGACCAAGGGGACCCCTCCCACCTAGCCCAGCCTCCTGTCCTCACAGCAGCCCAACGCCCCACAGAACAGAGCCGCCTGGGTAGAGTGCCTCTGGGCCTGGAGGCTCCATGAGAAGAGCCCTGCTGGATCAGGACCAGGGCCCACCTAGCCCAGCCTCCTGGAGTTGAAGAGCACCCTCCCCTTCTCCTTCTCCCCCGTTGCAAGGTAGACTGGCTCTGTCCATGGAGGATCCCCTTGGGCATCGCTGGGGACAAAGCAGAGCCAAAGGGGACCAGGCTCCCCCCAAGCGAAGAGGCCCTCTTCAGGACTAGGCTTCCAGGAAAGCGGAGGGACTATCCCGGGCCAAATTCCCCTCCCGGATCCTGGCCATGCCGCCCCACCTTCCCCCGCCTGGACTAGATGACCCTCAGGGGTCCCTTCCAAGTCCAGAATTCTACGCTTCTCTGAATTCTAAGATTCTGAAGTTGAATCGGAAACAGCAGGAAGCAAGCTGCCTTCTCCAGAATTTGGGGAGGGGGCGGGAGGGAGAGCAGCCAGGTGGGGGCGCCCCATCGGATATTTGGGCCTCTGAGTCTTCCTGCCTGAATGCAGAACCCGACCTTTGTCCCCACTGAAGGTCACTTTCTGAGTCTGGAGCGAGTTCTCCAAGTGGGGAGTGTACAGACTGATTGATTTTCATTTAATATATTCACAGAGGGGTCGAGGGTCCTCCAGTCCAACCCTTTGCCATGCCTAAAGTGGGTCTTGAACCCAGGACCCTCAAATCGAGAGTCTCCTGCTTTACCACTAAGCGGCATCTGAGCCGAGATTCACAGAGAACTCTGCACATGCCCCGGACCCCGGATTCTGGGAGGGAAGGAGGACAGCCAGCCAGCCAGGGGGCTGTGCTCAGCTTGCGAAGGGTTAAATGGAACAGAGCCGGAGTCCTAGAGAGGACAGGAAGTGGAGGGGCGGGGCGGGTCCTCCAGAGGAGAATGCCCTCCCTCCGTGCCCAGTCCCGTCTTTTCTCTCTTGTCTCCTCCCCGCGCTGCCTCGGTTTCCCTCCTGGGCAGAATCCGGTGAGTCTCCTCTCTCTCCCCCCTTGGGGTGCCCATGGGAGAAGGGGGTCCCGGGGCTGCAGGGGGAGACCCCCGAGTCTGGGAGCAGAGGGTCCTGCCCCCCCATTCCTCTCTGCCAAGCCTGGGAGGGGGCGAGTTTCCAGGGGGTCTGCAGCTCTGCTCTTCCTTGGCATCCTCTTTGGGGAAGGAGGGAGGGGTCTGGGGGGGAGGGCATGCCCAGAATGCCCCTTCCAGTGGAGGAGCCCCTGCCAGGCCGGCCTTTCCCCCTGCCAGAATATTCCTCCTCCAGATCAGCTCAGGTCTCCAGCCCAGAGCCTCAAGGGAAGCCTCTCTGGGCAGGGGCCCCGCCTGGGGCCCCTCCGTGGAGAAAAGGGGAGAGCCAGAGGGCTGAGCTGGCTGCACTGGGCTTGCCAGGGCTCAAGGGAACGGAGCTGCCTTCCTTGAGAGGAGAGGGTGGAAAGCCGCCTTAAGGACCCCAAGATCTTGTCCTGAAGGGGGTGAGGCAGTGCAGGGAGGAGAAGGAGGGGGCTCTGGGTGGCAGGTCTGCCAACCTTTCTCTCTCTGATCCCAGAGGGAGCTTTCAAGGATGTTCCCCATCCTGGAGTTTCTCTGCAGCTGCTGCTGCTATTAGAAAACAAGCCCATAGTCTTTGGAGTCCCCAGGTCGCCCATCCCTTCCCAAAGGAGGAACCCCAGTCTTGTCTCCTTTGCAGAATGCTTTATTTACGTTAAAGTTATAACTTCCACAGTGCGTAGGTAAAACTGGAACTCCCTTCCGCAGGAGCCAGGGATTGGAGAGACTTTTCTAAAGGGAAATAAGACAATCTATACTGACACATGGCAAGCATGATTGTGAATGATACTGTCTTAGAGAAATGTAAGATACAGAAGGGGACACTTATCTATGTATTATCAAGAAGAACAAGGAAAACTCCAGATATAAAAGGAGGTGAGGGTGGGGCAACAAAATGACAGACTGAAGCCCTCTGCAGATGATGTGGTATTATCTTTAGGGGAGCCTCTTAGTAGTGTATTAGAAGCAATAAGGCTGCTTGGAAATGCTGCAGGTTTTAAAATACGTAGAGGGGAAACTAAGGTGTTAGTGAAAAGCATGGATGCACAGTCAAAAAATGAATTACAGAGAGTGAGTGGATTGGTGATAAAGAATAAAGTGAAATATATTGGAGTATCGTTAACAGCATAAACAACAACAACCCTCCCAATATTTCAAGATAATTATATTAAAATCATTAACTTCAAAATAATATATATATATATATCGGTCCATAACCAAGAAGTAGTCAATGTAATGGATTGCTAGTGGGGAACACCACGACGCCTTTCAATGGATGATGTCCAAGACAGTATAGCTTCGTCAGCTGATGATGAAATTGGATACATTACATAGAAAGAATGACAACAAAAATAATACTGAGCAACCTGCAAATTAAATAATGAATAAATAATAAACGAAGAATACATACCAAATAATTTTAGATAGAATAGCCATATAGGTAAATGTTAATACTTGTGGATCAGAGCTCAGTTACTTACACCAACATTGTCTAATACTCATGTCATACGATCTTATTTAATTATATGTCCTTGCAACTTATTGTACATTGGATCCACCACACGAGCAGTCGGTGTTCGTATAGGTGAATATCGATCCCGTATAAGAAATGCAGTAATGGAGGCACCCCTAGTTGAACACTTTATCAAATACCATCATTCAGACATAGATTTATACATGGTTCTATGGGTCAACCAGAGAAAACGTGGGATCAGGAAAAATTTCGAGAAGTTCTTTTTTTTAAAAAAGATATTTATTAAAGTTTCAAAGATTATATAAAAACAAAACAAAACAGCAATACAAACAAACAAAAATAAAAACAAGTATAGTTTCAATCCCTTATGTTCTTGTAACTTACTTCCCCGACTTCCTCATACCTCCCCTTTCTGTATTCCAATTTCTAATTATTAATTCAGCAAATCCTCTCCCTTATTTTTCATTTAATTTTTAGCCTTTCTTTTCTTTTTACTTAACCATTACAGCTGTTAACCACATAATTTCTAAACCAACGTCATTCTAACATTCATTAATTTTGCAATGTTTCCTAAGATAGTCCTTAAATTTCTTCCAATCTTCTTCCGCTGTCTCTCTTCCCTGGTCTCGGATTCTGCCAGTCATTTCTGCCAGTCCCATGTAATCTATCACCTTCATCTGCCATTCTTCCAAGGTGGGTAGATCTTGTGTCTTCCAATACTTTGCAATGAGTATTCTTGCTGCTGTTGTAGCATACATAAAAAAAGTTCTATCCTTCTTTGGCACCAATTGGCCGACCATGCCCAGGAGAAAGGCCTCTGGTTTCTTCAGGAAGGTATATTTAAATACCTTTTTCATTTCATTATATATCATTTCCCAGAAAGCCTTAATCTTTGGGCATGTCCACCAAAGGTGAAAGAATGTACCTTCAGTTTCTTTACATTTCCAACATTTATTATCAGGTAAGTGGTAAATTTTTGCAAGCTTGACTGGGGTCATGTACCACCTATAAATCATTTTCATAATAATCTCTCTTAAGGCATTACATGCTGTAAATTTCATACCGGTGGTCCACAACCTTTCCCAGTCAGCAAACATGATGTTATGACCAATATCTAAATTTCGAGAAGTTCTTGTGACAACAGGAAACTAGGTTGATTTATTTATTCAAATCCACACATCTAGGGGGTTTGAATTCAGAGCTAGATTTCAACTGTTTTATTTAAAGTCTGTAACTTTATGGTTTCAGCTTGTGTTGTGATGCCAGATTTGATACTCTGTACCTTTCAATTTTCTTACATTGTCCTTAATTATTTGTTATTTCCCACACCTGTGGATAAGCTTATAAGTTCTATACATCTGTTTTATCAGTATCAGTTAGCTACACTGGTTAGTGTGCTTACGGGGTCCTTGCCACGGGATCACATTAATCCAGTGCTTTACCAACTTCACTGGCTCCCGGTGGAGTACAGGGTCAGGTTTAAGGTGCTGGTTTTGACCTTTAAAGCCCTATGCGGCCTAGGACCCACGTACCTACGGGACCGCCTCTCTTGGTATGCCCCGCAGAAGAAGAAGAAGAAGAAGAAGAAGAAGAAGAAGAAGAAGAAGAAGGAGGGTTTGGATTTGATATCCCGCTTTATCACTACCTGAAGGAGTCTCAAAGCGGCTAACATTCTCCTTTCCCTTCCTCCCCCACAACAAACACTCTATGAGGTGAGTGAGGCTGAGAGACTTCAGAAAAGTGTGACTAGCCTGAGGTCACCCAGCAGCTGCATGTGGAGAAGTGGAGACACGAACCTTGTTCCCCAGATTACGAATCTACCGCTCTTAACCACTACACCACACTGGCTCCCTTAAGGTCCACAAATGACAACATTTTGAAGGTCCCAGGTCGCAGGGTGGTTAGATTGGTCTCAACTAGGGCCTTTTCAGTACTGGCCCGACTTGGTGGAATGCTCCGTCACAAGCGACTAGGGCCCTGCAAGACAGATCTGTTTCCGCAGGGCCTGCAAGACAGATCTGTTCCGCTTGGCCTTAGGTTTGGACTCAGTCTGACCCTTATGTTTCCTTCCCCTTATGGTCTTGATTTATCGGCTACTTTTAAAACAAGGCTGCATTTTAAATTGCATTTTAACCTGTAATTTAAATTGGGTCCCCCCCCCCCCCATTATGTTTGTACTGTGATGTTGGTGTTAGCCACCCTGAGCCCAGCCATTTACCTTCCCGCCGGAGCAGTACCTATTTATCTACTAGTACTTTGACGTGCTTTTGAACTGCTAGGTTGGCAGGAGCTGGGACCGAGCAATGGGAGCTCACCCCGTCGTGGGGATTCGAACCACTAACCTTTTGATTGGTAAGCCCTAGGCTCATTGGTTTAGACCACAGCGCCACCTGTGTCCTGATAGGTCCTTGTAAAACCTTTAGGAAAAAATCTAGCAGAGAGTCTGTGGGTTTTGATAAACAAGAATTGGAAATTGGTGCTTTCTCAAAGTATACTAGTTCTATCAAGCTACCCTAAGCCTTTGGGAATCTTGTCACAAGAGGAGAGTAAAGCTCACCTCTGGAGTTTTTGGAGAGTATACATGCCTGGTGTTCTTAAAAACACTACAGATTTAGGACATATGGAAGATCTATACTTTGATGGCCTCCATGCCAGGGTGGGGGCCACATTTCAAGACTGAAGACTTGCGAAGATGGTGTATAAGCACAGACGATATCTAAGGAGGAGGGGTGTATTAGTCTCATGATATTTCAAAAATGTGGCATCACCGACTCCTCTGCTTCCACATACAGATTTGGACCCCATGCAACACCTGACAGAGGTGGATACGGCTATGACATCTGTCTGGCTTGTGATGAGAGAGCTCAAAGATCGTGAACAGGGCTCTCCACACAAAGCACCTAGCATGGGGGCACCTACATGTAATATCTACTCTGCTCTTTTTTGCCCATGCTCTGGGCTTGCAGTTTTCAGGCTTGGGGACAGGACGGTGACTGGTTTTTGTACCAAGTTCTGTCAGTTACCCCCACTGAGTTCAATGGGATCTATTCTCAGGTCACTACTGTGCAGACCATGCCAGGCTTGCAAGTGGGATGAGGAGCATACAGAAGAAATTGGAATCACTGGAGATCTTTAGAAATGGGGCTTCTCTTGGGAAGGAGCTACCCCATTTGTGCTTCTCCAGGGGCAGGAGAATATCTAGGGAAAGAGGATCCCTGCAGGGCCTCTGAGGCTCCCTTTGCTTCTTCCTCTCTCCCAGGACCCTGCAGCTTGTTTTGGCTTCTTGACTCCTCAGGAAGGATGAAAGAGATGGATCCTGCAAAGCTCGTAAGGATGGAAGGGGGAAGATGGACAGTTGATCTGGTCAGGTTGTCTCCTGCATCCCTTCGCACAACCTCTGAGCGTTCCCTCCCAGGGATCTCTGAGAGATCTGGTGAGTTCCAGGGGAGGGGAGATGCGGACATGGCTGGATGGAGCCGGAGAGGTATTGGGGCTTGCTCAGGGGGGCACCATTTCGGGCTCCTCTACCTACCTGCCTTCCTGCCTGCGCCTTTGTCATCTGCAGGCAATTTGAGCTAGGAATACATCACAGCTCCCCGACCACCATGATGTATCGGCAGCTCAAAATGTCTAAAACCAGCACCGTGATTGAATGCTCTACCTGTTGGGATACTGCCAGGGAGACAAAGTCCATCATGGCCCCACGTCGCCTCCGGACGTCCGGAGAAACGAAAGCAACAGAAAACATAAACATCCTGTGCACAGGAAATACGCAGACTCTGTGACTCACAAAAGCCTGCTCCCTTTTAAGGTGGAATGGAAATATCCTAACATCCTCCCCCTTTCCGTGTAACCTGTAGTATCTGTGGTTCAACCCAATTGCAACCTTTGTACATAAACCTTAAGCTGTTCTCTGTTAACAACCTTAGACAACAGATCAGCAGGAATTTCATTTCCTGGCATGTAGGACACCTGAATCAGTCCTTTCTGAATACACTCTCTTGCACGATGTAGCTTAATCTGCAAGTACTTGGTTCTTTGCTTGCAAGTCTCTTTCAGCAAAGCCAAACAGGATCTATTGTCTTGATACACTTGTATAGGACATTTCACAGAAACTCCGATGTCCTTAAACAGTTGAATCAACCATTCACAATCCATGAGTGAAAATGACAGAGCATTGAGTTCTGCTTCACAGGAACTTAGGCTCACTGTCGTCTGCTTTTTGCACAACCAGTCAAACAGACAGTGGTTGTACATGTAGAATACTCCAGAAGTGTTTCTACCATCCGTGGTGTCACTTCCAAAACTAGCATCTGCAAAGATTTCAAGACCTCCAGTCTTCTGACTGGTGAACCTCAGCCTGTAGTGCATAGTCCCTTTCAAATAGCGGGCTATGCGCTTCAGAGCTTTCCAATCCTGAACAGTAGGATTGTTAGCATGTCTGCTAAGCAGGTTAGTGCTTACAGCTATGTCAGGTCTTGAGCATCTACCAATGAAATTCAACTTGCCTAGAATGAATCTGTACAGCGTAGTGTACAGAAAACACTTCAGCAGTACTATCTATCTGGTAACCTGTCACCATTGGTGTGTCTGCTGGGTTTGCATCAACCAAATTCAACCTGGTTAATACATCAGCAATTTTCTGTTTGGTGTACCAGAAAATTACCTGCTTGGTCCCTCTCTACCTGCAGAGAAAGATAGTTGGATACCTCACCAAGATCCTTCATGTCAAAGTGCTCCTTCAGCTGAGCTAGGGTGCTTTGGTACAAAGCCTGATTCTTCCAAAACATCAGAAGATCATCAACAAAACAAACAATACAGTTTTGTGTTCCAACACCTAGCACTCTGCTTGAGACCATATAAGGATTTCCGCAGTTTACAGACCATTCCTTTCTGTATCTGCATTCCATCAGGTGGAAGCATATACAGCTCCTCCCCCAAAATCCCGTACAAAAAAAGCTGTATTAATGTCATGATGAGAAACATGCAGTTTCTCCTCTGCAGCAATCTTGAGCATCAGTTGAATGCTCTCATACTTGACGGTGGGTGATAATCCCGTGGTAATCCTGTCCTGGTACCTGTGAAGAACCTCTGGCAACCAATCTGGCTTTGTGCCTGACAACCTTGCCATTCTGGTCTGTCTTGGCCTTGAAGACCCATTTGCTGCCAACCAGTCTCATTCCTGGGACTACCGGTACCAGTTCCCAAGTTTGGTTCCTATTCAAGGAATCAACTTCAGCCTTCATGGCATTAAGCCAAGGCTCAGCATCTTTAGAGGTTAACTCCTGAACCTCTTTGAAGCTTGAAGGCTCCCACACCTTCTCTGAGCTACTAAGAACAGCAGTTGCCGTCTTAGCAAACTCATCAGCAAATCTCTTTGGAGGTTTGCCCTTCGTGGCTCTCTCAGATCTGCGTACTAGACGCAAGTCTTCTGGACTCATCTCCTCTCTCTTAGGAGAAAAGTGACCAATGGTGAACAGTGGTTCTTCCAGTTCATTGTCAGACGCATCAGATGGTCTGACTGAGGCCTTTGCGCTCTTGTAGTCCACTGTGTCATCACTGTCACTGACATCAGCAGCAGCGCTGCCCACTGAGCTGGAATCCGAACTCTGATCATCATCATCATCATCATCATCCTCAGCACCATCTGCTTTTTTCACATCACCTTCATCTTCCTCTGGGTAACTCTGGAAAATTCCCACATTTTCCCCCCACTTAGGATTGTACTCAACACTCCTTGTGAACTTTATGGACTTTGAGTCAGTCATCCATACCCTGTATGCACTTTTTTGGTACCCCATGAACAAACCATGTGCCCCATGCTTCCCAAGCTTGTTGCTCTGTGGGGTGTGTACCCACATGTCAGAACCAAAGATTCTCATGTGCTTGACGTGAGGTTCCTTACCAAACATCTTCTCATAGGGAGTGCAACCAATAGGTGATGACAATCTGCGATTAAAGGTGTAAACAAAATTCGACAGAGCCTCCCCCCAAAACTTCTCAGGGAGATTGGCATCATGCAACAAGGTTTTCAGGCCTTGAAGCAAAGTTTGATTTGCTCGCTCTGCAAGCCCATTCATCCATGGTGATCTAGCCGTTGACAAGTCATGCTGGATTCCCTTCTCAGTCAGGAAAGCTTCAAACTGCTGAGAAGTGAACTCCCCACCCCGATCAGTAAAGAGACAGCCGATACGTTTACCGTGAACATTCTCCAATCAAGCACAGAATGCCTTGAACCTAGGAAATGCTTGCGATTTCTGCTCGAGCATAAACACATGAATGTACCTGGCAAAAGAATCAATTAGAACCATGAAGTACTTTGCTCCACCCAAAGAGGGCGCAAGTGGACCAACCAGGTCTGCGTAGACTAGCTGGTAGGGTTTGGAAGCCTGCCTGCTAGACTCCTTGCCTTTTGGAGCAACCTTCACCTTGTTCTCTGCACAAGATACACATTTCATGTGAAACTTACAGGGTTTGATGTTCAAACCCTCAACCAACTCTGGCATCTTGGCCAATGCCTGCCACGACAAGTGACAAAACCTTCTGTGTGGATCATGAATGCATCCTGCATGAAGAACTTTGTTAGTTTGTGCAACACAACAAGAATCAACATTAGACACAACAGCACCATTGTCATCATAAGTTATACAGAACAAACCATCTATAAACCTTTGCATGCAAAATGTCCTCTTTGCCTTTCCTGATGACACAGACGCTCCTCTTGAAGGAAATCTCAAAACCACGCCCAGTCAGCTGTGGGACACTGAGCAAATTGTCTGCAGCACCTGGAACATAAAGTACATCTTTGATGGTTGTATGCAAACTTGCCAGTTTCACAGTCCCTTCTCCTGCAATTCATAACGCCTTTCCGTCAGCCAGGTGGATCTCTCCGTCTTGAGGCTTGAAGGAGATAAAAAGATGCTTATCTTTTGCGAGATGGCGGGTGCATCCAGAATCCACAGTAAATCTGGCCTTGGCCTTTGGAGCAGCTTTTGCAGCAAGCAAAACCTTGTTTTTCACCGGCGTGGGCTTTTGCTGCTTGCCCCCCTGCTCCTGGCCATCAGACTTGCCTTTAGCCTTTGGTGAAGCTGTGCCAGCAAACAAAGCCTTGTTTTTCCCTGGCTTGGGCTTTTCACCCCCCTTCTACTCCGGGCCATTTGCAGGCATCTGTCTCTGTTTACTTCTGGCCTTCCAGTATCTGTGAGGATGACCTTGGCTCCCATGAGAAACAGAGCTCACAGCTGCCGACTCCTTGGCTCCCCCTGGAGACTGGAATGCTGCCTGGGATAACATCACAGTCAGCTCCCCCTGCAGCTTGCAACTGGTGCCCTCAGCATCCCTGCATTCATTCACATTCTAGGAAACAGCCAGGACCTCCGATGCAGTCAAACTCTGGGCTGGGATGATTGGCAGATGGGCTACTTTTAAAGCATTCCACATCTGACGTGCTGTAGTATTGCCAGCCAGCGTTTTAATTTCCTCCAGATAGACGGATAAGACTATTACGTCTATGGCCTTCGAATGTTGGGCCTTCCATCTATCTGTCAGAGGAACTGGAGGGGCCTCACACACAGTATGCCACACTCCAAACTGTTATAGTAAACTCTCACACCACACAGCCCAGGTTTTATAATTGTGCCGATTTAGCTTTGGGCACTCAGCAGACTCAGAAGCTTGGAAAAACTCCATTCCAGCTTTTTACTTGAGCCGTGAGTCTATTTCACTTCAGAGACTTCTTATCTCGGCAGCTCATTAATCAGGAAGCCTTTGGCACGGCTTCCAGGCCCATTAGTCTGCCGGAGTTCAAAGTCTCTTGCCGCGGCAAACAGAAAAGCCTTATTTGCTTTCGCTTTTCCACACATACCTCAGCAATCTGTTGCAGTCTTACTCTCCTGTAAGTGAATCTGGGCCCGAAACCTGTTGTTGGGATACTGCCAGGGAGACAAAGTCCATCATGGCCCCACGTCGCCTCCGGACGTCCATCGATCTCCCGTAGACACGCAGTATCAGCAATTAGCGACACGAGCTCCAGAAATAGCTTGCCACATTCCAGAGCTTATGCACGCTCTTATCAGCAGATAATGCACAGCAAAAGATGCACGCAGGAGAGCATATTTACAAGTTTATTCAGCGTTGGTCAGAACAAAGAAAAACATGACTGCCTGCTTCAGTGTCTCTGACACAGAGAGAAACTGTTTTCTCTGCAATTTTTTTCCTTCTTGTCATGCCTTTTAAAGCAATGACCAGGTTGTCTGAACTTCCCAGGCCTTCTTAAATGTCAGCCTCAGAGCTTTCAGGGAAATTGGAGATGGAGTGGATTCCAGGATTGAGCCAAACAAAATCTATCCCAGATAAAAACCAAGCAATATGTCAGTTAATACCAGCCAACAGTGAAAACTATAGTAAGGGCTCACATCTAACTCTCTTCAGTTCCTCCTCTATCACAAGCTTTCATTAACTTTGTTCTTCCTAAGGCTCTAATTAGCTTCTCTCTTCATTGCAGATGGTGATGAATTGGAAGGGAAGAACAAGGGGGACCACAACAGTATCCACATAGCAGAGAAATCAGATAAATATACAAAGTGCGGAGAGAACATCTGCCAGAGCCCCCAGTCCACCTCACATCAAGGAAAGAGCTTTGTTCGGAGGGATAGAATCTCTTCACATGAAAGAACTAACAGCGGAGAGAAATTGTATCAGTGCAGAGAATGTGGGAAGAGCTTCAGTCACCGTCAGAATCTCACTTGCCATCAAAGAATTCATACAGGGGAGAAACCTTATCAGTGCTTGGAATGTGGAAATAACTTCCGTCGGAAGGAACATCTCACTTCCCATCAAATAATTCATACAGGGCAGAAACCCTATGAGTGCTTGAAGTGTGGAAAGAGCTTCAGTCGGAAGGATGGTCTCACTTCCCATCAAAGAATTCATACAAAGGAAAAACCCTTTCAATGCCTTGAGTGTGGAAAGAGCTTTCGTCACAGTTCCGGTCTCACTTCCCATCAAGGAATTCATACAGGGGAAAAACCCCATCAATGCTTGAAATGTGGAAAGAGCTTCAATCAGAAGGTTGGTCTCACTTCCCATCAAAGAATTCATACAGGGGATAAACCTTTTCAATGCCTTGAGTGTGGAAAGAGCTTTCGTCACAGTTCCGGTCTCACTTCCCATCAAGGAATTCATACAGGGGAGAAACCCTATCAATGCTTAGAATGTGGAAAGAGCTTCAGTCAAAGTTCCCATCTAACTGTGCATCATAGAGTTCATACACAGGAGAAACCCTATCAGTGCTTGAAATGTGAGAAGAGCTTTCGTCACAGTTCCGGTCTCACTTCCCATAACAGAATTCATACAGGGGAGAAACCCTATCAGTGCTTGGAATGTGGAAAAAGCTTTCGTCAGAGAGGTGATCTTACTTCCCATCAAAGAGTTCATACAGGGGAGAAACCATATCAGTGCTTGGAATGTGGAAAGAGCTTCAGTCAGAGGGTGCAACTCACTTCCCATAACAGAATTCATACAGGGGAGAAACCCTATAAGTGCTTGGAATGTGGAAAGAGCTTTCGTCAGAGAGGTGATCTCACTTCCCATCAAAGAGTCCATACAGGCGAGAAACCATATCAGTGCTTGGAATGTGGAAAAAGCTTCCGTAAGAGGTGGCAGCTTACTTCCCATCACAGACTTCATACAGGGGAGAAACCATATCCATGCCTGGAATGTGGAAAGAGCTTCGGGTACAGGCAGAGTCTTAGTTTGCATCAAAAACTTCATACGGGGGAGAAACCATATCAGTGCTTTGAATGTGGAAAGAGCTTCAGCCAGGGGACCCATCTCACTTCCCATCAAAGAATTCATACAGGGGAGAAACCATATCAGTGCTTGGAATGTGGAAAGAGCTTCAGTCTCAGGCAGAGTCTCACTTTGCACCAAAGAATTCATACAGGAAGGAAACCCTATCAGTGCTTGGAATGTGGAAAGAGCTTTCGTCACAGTTACACTCTCACTTTGCACCAAAGAATTCATAAAGGGGAGAAACCATATCAGTGTTTGGAATGTGGAAAGAGCTTCCGGGAGGAGGCCAAGCTCACTTCCCATCAAAGAATTCATACAGGGGAGAAACCTTTTCAATGCCATGAGTGTGGAAAGAGCTTTCGTCACAGTTTCAGTCTCACTTTCCATCAAAGAATTCACACAGGGGAGAAACCTTTTCAATGTCATGAGTGTGGAAAGAGCTTTAGTCACAGTTCCTATCTCATGACCCATCAAAGAACTCATACAGGTCAGAAACCATATCAGTGCTGTGAATGTGGGAAAAACTTCAGTCAAAGCACCCATCTCAAGACCCATCAAAGAATTCATACAGGGGAGAAACCCTATCAGTGCTTAGAATGTGGAAAGAGCTTCATTCGGAAGGATGTTCTCACTTCCCATCAAAGAATTCATACAGAGGGGAAACCAAAAAAGAAAAATAATAAGGCAAGCATTATTGAACAACCCTTACAAAACACATTTGTATAGAAAAGAGAAAGGGCAAGAGAGTAACTAAAAATACCCTTTATCACATTTGTACCATATATATCATATCCTTTGTCAACACATAGAAAGGTAGGCTCTCCCAGCTCTCCCCTGGGTGCCCCCCTCTTCTCCAAAAAAGAAAAATAATAACGCATATGATTTTGGTTAGTTCAGGATGATGACATTGGGTTGAAACTATTAAGATTGCTGCGATCCTTTGATTGGTGAATAGGAATGATGTGCAATTTGCCATTCCATCCCCCCAAAAAACACCTAGAATAAAATATAAATTACTTATTGATTGGAGAAAGAGAGGCGGATTTGGCCTACCTGATCTGGAATTATATCATGCTGCAACAGGGACTTCCGGGTTGGCGCCATCGCCGAATGGCGGACTCCCTCCGAGCTCCGGAGGGAGCCTGCTCGGTAGGGGCTGGGTCCCACCGCGCCGGCGACGTGGGGACCCTCAAAAACCATGGGCGCTGAAACCCATGGACATGGTGACTCGGCTGGCACCTTTTGCGTCCCCCCGACCCGCGAAGGAGCCTTTTTAAAGGCTGTGGAACGGGTGACGGGGGGTGCTTTGAGTCCTCCGCTTCCCCTGCCGAGCGAAGCCGCATGCCATTTGACGGAGAGCGCTGACTTCTTCTATTGAAAATCTGGACTTAAAAGAATAACCCGTGAGTAATTGGAACCTGGACTAAAAAGGGGGATAAATTTTTAAAAAATTCGGAGCGAGCGGGGGAGGCGTAAAAAGGAAGTCAGTCCCCCCCCCCTGCTGTAGAGGAGTTAAAGCAAAGGTTTTGACAACTAAGATCGAGCGCAACCCTATTTTGACAAAGTTATTAATTTCGTGATGGAAAATTATAAGACTGAGCTGGAGGAGAGAAGTGGAACTGAATTAAAAAGCAACACCCCCCCCGGAACCCTGGGAGCGTTTTGCGAAAGCGCCGGGAGAAGAGAAAGAGAGAGTTTGACAGCTGTTAAAGAGCTGTCAAAGTGGAAGAATAAAAATGAGAACTTTGTTACGAGGACTTTGCCGGTTACATTTGTTACAAATTGGATATAAATTGTTTAAAACAAGGAACAAGAAGTTGTTTTGACTGGTGGGTGTGATCTGGAAGGGAACTGAGTTACTGCAATCCACCTAGAGGAGTTGAGGGATATTACAAGCATTGTTGGCATGGAATTTGAATAGAACTTTCTATCTCCTGGGAAACTGCAGAAATGGAACATTGTTTTGTCTACAGAGGTCTACACACTAAAGGAGACAATGGATTTATCTATTGAAGAATGGAAGGGACTTGGCATAATGTTTTGTTCCTGAATAACAGAGCCTCTGTAGAGGAATTAGAAGCTTTTGGAATTAGAACATTTGTGCAGGAGAGCAGGAGAAAAATGAAAAAGGAGGAGAGAGATCAACAAGAACAACAAGAATAACAAGAATTGGATAAAGTCGAAAGTGGGAACATTTGGGACATCCAGATTTGAAAGGCTTAAAGAAATAAAATTGGAGTTTCTACTCCTAAATATAAAAATCTGGATGGAAGAAATGGGCCTATTTGAGATGGACTCCTTTCAGGATTGGACATTCGAAATTGAAGACGACTGGTAAAGGACTATGGCTTAGATAGATGTGGGAGCTCCAGGAAGACATCAGACGTTGGTGAACATTGGGAACGCAACCAGGAAAGGGGGGAGGGAAATTTGGAATCCAAAGGGTGTAAAACTATATGTTATTTTTCTTTATTTTAAGCTGTATTCTATATTAAAGGAGGGAACGCGCGGAAGGGAACAGGTCGATTTTAGGGGACGGGAAAACATTTTTAAAATTGGGCCAATGATGGTAAGTTTAAAATTTGGGATAAGAACTTGTTTAAATTATTTCTAAGAATTGGGATACAAGAGGGGGAGGGGAGGGGAAGTCCTGGAAAGATGACAGTGAAAATAAGATTTTAAATTTGGATGTTTTGCTCTTTTTTATTTTGTTGTAATTGGAAACTCTTAATAAATATTATTATTATATATATATAGCATGCTGCAGCAGTTCTGACCTGCTTAAGGGAGTTAAAGGACGCTGATGTGTTAGATATGGAGGACATAGGCACTCAATTTGGATGGCATGCATACCTAATAGATGAAAAGGAGAGAGTCCACATGGGTTTTATAAGGAAATCATTGTATAAAATATGGATGGAATATAAAGGGATTCTAGAACCCAAAACACCTTGGTGGACCTCACCTTAGAAATCATGACTGTAAAGAGAAAGAATATGAATAACAACTGGGCAACATATAAGGATTACTGGAAGAGGAAAATAATAAACTTAAATTGAAAGGATATAAGGAAGTTAAGAAATACTTGAACAACTGGCTGCAGTTCTTTCAAATCAGAGATGACAAAAGAGAAAGAAAAAGGATTTGAGAAAGAAATTTCAAGATTGGATGAGTACTTACTCCAATCTAAAAGTAAAGATATTTCCAAACTATATGATTTGCTCCTAGAATGGGAGGTAAAGGTGAAGTGAAGACAGCGATGGTAAAGTAGGCCGAGGATTTAGGGGAAAATATGATGAGCTAATGGGAACTGCTGTGAGACAGGGATATTAAATTTACGGCATGCTACAATTTAAGAGAGAATGTAACGAAAATGCAATACAGATGGTACCTGACCCCGGTTAGACTGGCAAAAATGTATAAAAACTGTAGTGATGTTTGTTGGAGATACAACAACGGGGCGGGAACCTTTCTACACATGTGGTGGGAGTGCAAAGTGAATAAGGAGTGGGCTATCTTTAAGGAATACATCAAAAGCTATGTGGAAAAAGTAGAACTTTTGACAGATATTGAGTGAATCCAGAACATGATTAGAGTGAAAGGAGAGTAAAGTTAAGATAGAAGAAGAGATTAAATAATGAAATGTGTTTAAGCCAATTGGGAAAATAAAGTAGTGTAACAAGAAGTCAAGTCACTTTGAGGGTATTCGTGTGGGGTTAGGTGTGTTGGTATGTATAGTATAGGTAGGTATAATATAATGTAGGTATGCTTTATGTTATGAAAATAAAGTATTGTGTAAATGTACATGTATGGGTTCTATATGTTAATAAAATATTTTAATAAAAAAAGGAATGATGTGCAATTTGGAAGTTTATTTTAAAAAGCATTTTATCGGATGTGGTTCTTTGCAGGAACATTTGTATTTCAATAAAGGCCTATATTTCCACCTGGAGACTTCCTCCTTTTCTTTTGGGTTTCTGTGTGGATAACCTCCAGTCTGGGAACCTCTTTTTGAATTTCGACTACATATACATGACAGGATTTATTTTTTAAAAAATTGAAAGGGATTTATAATGAGACTGAATATAATTATTGGTAGAAACAACTCTTTAAAACATTCAAAAAATGAATCAGCAATACATTTTAAAAATACATTTTTATTATCGTGAAGTTCAGTTTACAGATGGTTGGAGGGGCACAACATGTTGAAGCAGAGCCCATCTTTTTCTTTTTTTCAAATCATTTTTATTAATTTTCCAATAAAAAACATCCGATCCACATATCCAATCATAATCCAAATAAAACAAAAAAACTAAAATTAAAAAAGACCAAATTATAATCCAAATTGTAATTATTGATTTTTTCAGGGCTCCCCATAGTCTGGACCTCTGAAGCATATCTCCAATTCCTGCCTCTCGTTTTCATATTTTCCACATCCTGATTTTAACTTTTTAAAGTTCTCCGTCCCTGGCCCTACGATTCTCAATCATGTCACAAATCATATCCTTTCGTTCTTTCGTCTGACTCAACAAAAAACTTCCATTTGTTCTTTGAATTTCTAGACCGAGATAATTTTTCACTGGTCCCAAATCTCT
This sequence comes from Podarcis melisellensis, assembly GCF_964234715.1. Lineage (NCBI taxonomy): Eukaryota > Metazoa > Chordata > Lepidosauria > Squamata > Lacertidae > Podarcis > Podarcis melisellensis. Next base: position 122,124,739 of record NC_138529.1, on the reverse strand, counting down.
TACTTTAAACTCTTTTCTTAGTTCTGCAAATTTTTTCACTTATCATCAACATAAGACAAACGTAATTCTTGTTTATCACCCTTTCCTTTAGTGTACAAGCAATTATCAGCTAGGCTTCTTTTAATGCCAAGATTTTTTAAAGCATTATCGAGAAGCTCGTTCCAATTTCTAGCTGATTGTTTGAGCCCATAGATTGCTTTGTGTAACCTATATACAGAATTCTGTTCACCTGCCTCAAATCCTGGTCCTTGATTCATAAAAATTTATTCGTGCAGATTTGCATTAACATAAGCTGTTTCAATATCAAAATGGTTTACCTTAAACCCACGTTGTGCTGCAATAGCTAGCAATAAAGTACACTTTCACTCCTTGCAGTAGGAGAAAAGCTTTCATCAAAACTTTCACCTTTTCTTTGCATAAAGCCATGTGCTACCAGCCTAGCTTTGTACTTAACACTACCATCTGCCAAGTGTTTTGTTTTATGCACCCATCTACAGTCCACTGCCTTTCTTCCTTCTGGTCATGGCTCAATAGTAAACACATTATGTTCTGCCAAATATTTCATTTCTGCTCTCATTGCATTTTTCCACATTATTATTTCCTAGTGTGGTATCTTTAAAACCTCCTCATAATCACAAGGTTCTTTCTTCACATCAACAGTTTTAACTACTTGTATAGTAAACCTTTCTGGAGGTACGCCCTTACTGCTTCTTTGTGATTTTCTAACTTGAGCACTTTCCTCCTCTGAACTATCTTCCTCTCTTGATTCATCTCGCTCAGGAGAAATTGGTTCAGCTTTAGGAAATTGTGTATTGGGACCCTCATCCCCTGATTCCTCATCACTATCACTTTCAGAACTTTCTTTAATTTGTGGCTTTTCTTCCTCAGATTTCACAAATTTATCTGTACCTTCTGAAGATAAAACAACTTCTGAATTTCCATGTAAACGAGCCCAACCTGCCACACCCTAGTGCAAAATGATATCCTTTTGACCAACTTTGATAACCAACAAATCTACCGTATTTTTCGCTCTATTGGACGCACCGGACCACAGGACGCACCTAGTTTTTAGAGGGGGAAATCAAGGGAAAAATATTAGCAGCCTGTCTGCTTCTCCCAGAGCTTCTCAGGGCTGCGGGGGAAGCCCGGGTTCCCCCACCAGCCCCAAAGAACAAAGAAGCCAAGACAGCGCGCAGGATCCATAGCCGCGCAACCACTCCAGCCAGGAGCTAAACTTCTCCAGCGCGGCTAAAGAAGAAGACAAGGCAGTGAGCACGATCCATCCCACTCGCTGCCCTGGCTTCCTCTTTAGCCTTGCGCAGCATCTTTAGTCTTGCGCAATGGGATGGTTTGCGCCCGCTGTCCACCGGGGCTGGACTAGATGACTCCTGGGGTTCCCTTCCAACCCTGCAATTCTATGACCTTGGAAGGTGTTTGGGGTCTCCACCACTGGAGGCATTTAAGCAGTGGTTGGGGGGCCATCTGCCTGGCGTTCTTTAGCTGTGATTCCTACATTGTGAGGGGGCTGGGCTAGATGACCCTCGGGTGGCCCTCCCAACTCTATACAGTCCTACAGTTCTGCAGCAGGAGATCCACAGCCACTTCACACAATGCCCACTCCCAATTTTCATCTGAGAGACATGGCTTCAGTGTCTAGGTAGGTACCTGCCACACTTCCCCCACCCCACTTAAGCTGAGGGAATTCCTGCCCAGAGAAGCTCCCAGGTGAGGCAAGGGTTAAAATCTACCTCTGGTAGATCTCTTGCGGCTGGAGAGGCACGCAAGGCTAAAGAGGAAGCCTGGGCAGTGAACGGGATGGATCACGCTCCCTGCCCTGGCTTCCTCTTTAGCCTTGCGAAGCCTCCCCCCCCCCCCCCGGAGAGGCGCACAAGTCTAAAGAGGAAGCCAGGGCAGAGAACGGGATGGATCGCGCTCGCTGCCCTGGCTTCCTCTTTAGCCTTGCACAGCCTCCCGCGGCTGGAGGGGTGCACAAGGCTAAAGAGGAAGCCAGAGCAGTGAATGGGATGGATCACACTAGCTGCCCTGGCTTCCTCTTTAGCCTTGCGCAGCCTTCCACAGCTGGAGGGGTGCACAAGGCTAAAGAGGAGGCCAGGGCAGCGAACAGGATGGATCACGCTCGCTGCCCTGGCTTCCTCTTCAGCCTTGCGAAGCCTCCCCCCCGGCTGGAGAGGTTGTGCAAGGCTTTTCTAGAGGAGGGAGAAGGGACTGACTGGCGGTGTCAGTCCCTTCTCCCTCTTGGGGAAAAGCCTGCAAGAGCCGCGCGAAGCTTGTGTGGGGCTCTTGGGGGCTTTTCCTGCCTGCCTCCCCCCTGCATTCGCTCCATAGGACTTTTCCCCTTAGTTTTTAAGACGGGAAAAGTGCGTCCTATGGTGCGAAAAGTACGGTAAGTCTCTTTGCCTTGGGATCTCCTTTCCTTATTTGTCCTTTTGGGATGTGAACCCAAGCCCAACAACCAAAAGTTTTAATGTGGTCCAAAAAAGGCTTTTTTTCATAAAGCAAAAAATGAGGGGTATTGTTTAAGGTAGAATGAAACAATCGGTTCTGTATGTAAATAGCACAGAGAATTGCTTCTCCCCAGAATTTTATGGATAAGCCAGAATCACATAGCATAGAATCTACCATTGTTTGTAAATACCTTATCTTGCATTCTGCAATTGAATTTTCTTCGGGTGAAAAAGGACACGATTTACAGTGACTAATGCCACATTTTTTCAACCATATCTGGAGGGCTTCAGACATGAACTCGCCTCCACGGTCACTCTGCAATTGGGTAACTTTGTAGGAAACTGCCTTTCTGTATAGTTGACCCAATTTTTTATCAGTTGACCAGTTTCACTTTTGTGTTTTAACAAGTATACCCAAGTATACTGGCTATAATCATCCAGAACAACAACAACAAAAAAAAAAACATTGCTCCTCCTTCGGATTCTGCAAATGGCCCACAAAAGTCTGAGTGTACTAAAGCAAATGGCTTCTTGTTAATTCTATTACTTTCACGATAAGATCCCCGCTTACTTTTAGACTCCTTGCAGGTATTGCAGTCCAGAAAAGCTGAACATTTTTTCATTTTAATTCCCTTACTTAATTCTGGCATTTTTGCAATACTGCGGAAATTGGCATGCCCCAAGCAACGATGCCACAGATGCTGGCACTCATCATGCAAGGCTCTATTACAGGATTTAACACATGCCCCAGACTCACTTACTAGCTGGTCTTTAAAAACAAACAAACAAACAAACAAACAAACCATTCTTTAGTGACGCTGTAACCACTTTTCCAGCTTTCTCTATTTCACAGCCTGAACCAGAGAAAGTTATCTTAAACCTCTGTTTAACAAGACTTGCAACTGAAAGCAAATTATTTTCTGAACTTTGTACACATAATACATTGGTAAATTTGGTGTTTAAACAGTTACTATTCACACTACCTTTTCTAGCTGACTCACGCACTGTTCCGTCAGCTAGTACTACATTTACAGATTTACAAGGTTGCTTTTCTACAAGGGCTTGTGCAGACTTAACAAAAATGTTTGTTGCTGCAGAGTCTAAAATCCAGTCCTTTCCAAGGTCGTGACTGGTGCCTCAAACTGCTGCAGAAACATACTGGATTCTACTATTTCTGTCTCCTCACTTCTCAGCAAATGCAGGCCGCCATTTTCTTGTGTTTTCTCCCACAAACACAGTGCACTGTCATACTAAATGCTTGGTTGACCCACAATGATAGCATATTCTGACTGTGAAAGCTGCTTCCTCTGTGTGGTCAATGACCTCTTTATGTTGCCGCTCCTCATCAGTTGCATATATTTTACTGGACCGCCTCCCATTTCCGGAGTTATGGTGAGGTGTTGTCGCCTTCCTCTCATGGCGTCTTTCCTCCTCATCATGCAAATGCCCCGTTAAGAAATGCATCGTTAATTGGCTTTCTGGAATTGCCTCCAGCGTCATCACAAAATTGTCCCATGACTCAGGAAGTGAAGACCGCAGAATATAAACCTTTCTCTGCTCAGAAAAATGTTCCCCAAGTTCATTTAACTGTGAAAATAAATAATGCATTCTTTGAAGGTGTTTTGAAACACATTCACCCTCACTTAGTCTGGCTCGGTACAGAGCTCTCATTAGAGTAATTTTACTACCAGCAGTATCTCTTAACGTGTATCGCTCTCAGTGCTTTCCAAATCTCACTTGCTGTTTCAAGGTCTCACATTTGAGATAACTGTGACTTCTCTAAACTCAAAATTAGATTGACATAGGCTTTATCTTCCAGCCTTTGGTCTGTATCATCTAACTCTTCATCCTCATCTTTTACAGGAGGGTTAACAATAACAGTCCAACATTGTTCTTTCTTGGCTGCATCTGTAAACTCCATGACATATAACTGGATTCTCCCAGTTTCTCTACTGGAAAATATGAAGCTCCCTCTTGAGCTCCAGCTCCAAGTCCAGCCATAGCTCCATCCAGCTTTCAGCTTTCCACTCAGTCTTTACTCACACGTGGCTTGAAGAAATGTTCGGCTCCTGGTCTCAAACAGACTCTCCCTGCCGACGCCTTCACACAGCCAGCTGCTTGAGAAACACTGAGTCACTTTTCGCTTTGCAGAGAGACACAGGTATGACAATGCTTTAAAAAGAAAGAATAAGCACTTACTCAGAAGTAAGTCCAGCTGCTTGTAATTGTGGCGGGGACCGGAGGTAGCGTGTCCTAGATTTATATAGTTCAGGCTTTTTAGAAGCAGCGTGTTTTCTCAAAAGTCAGCCCAGGTGACACTTGGGGACCCTTCTGGTTCTATAGTTCTAACAGTTAATTGGGGCGGGGGAGGGGCAGTTTCTCATCAAGAGCAGGAGGGCAAGAGGCAGCTTGTCATGTCTGGTTCCCATCCAACCACAAGCAGGAGCTGCTCTGTAGCCTTAGCTCCATGGTTAGGCAGTCTCCAGGCAGGGTGGGGGGTGGGGGTCAGTGGATGGGAAATCAGGAAGGGCAGGGCTGATTGCCAGAGAGGACACAGAGGTAAAGATGCAGAGTGGTGGAAGGGCAAATATATAAAACTGCAAAATCAAGGTAGGTGTCAGTCAACACTGATGGCCTTCTCCTATGACTGCCAGTAAGTACGGCCTGCTGATGCATGTTTTGGCCTAACATTGTGTTATGTACTGAGCTTGGATCCTAGAACAATAGGCAAGTAGGATCCTAGAAGGCAGCATCCTGATTGGTCTGCAGGAGCCGCCCAATCCGGCTCCAGGAGGAAGTGAATCAGCTCCAGGTGGGGAGTTGAATCAGCCAATCATGAGGGAGCCATTGTCTAAATAATGTATATATAGCCAGAGGTTTTTGGGAAAACTTACTCCCTGTTTGCTATGAGTTGAAATAAAGAACATGAAATCAACACTCATCTCCAAGTATATTTCACGTTGCCTGCTATTTTGTTCCTTCTGCTTCCAGAATTTCATGCGTTTAAATTTAGCAAAGGTAAAGGACCCCTGAATGGTTAAGTCCAGTAAAAGGTGACTATGGGGTTGTGGACATTATCTCGCTTTCAGGCCACGGGAGCCCGTGTTTGTCCGCAGGCAGCTTTCCAGGTCATGTGGCTAGAATGACTTAACCGCTTCTGGTGCAATGGGACATACCTATTTATCTACTTGCACTGGTGTGCTTTCAAACTGCTAGGTTGGCAGGAGCTGGGACATAGCAACGGGAGCTCACTCCGTTGTGGGGATTTGAACCGCCGACCTTCCGATCGGCAAGCCTAAGAGGCTCCATGGTTTAGACCACAGCACCACCCATGTCCCTTTAAATTTAGCAAGCACTAGTAAAAATACAGTGTTACTGTGTGATTGCCTTTTCAAATAATGAGGTTCCTCACAGGAAAGGGAGTTCTCTGTCCATGAAGTACAGGGAGATTTGGTTTTAAAACCCCCAGAAGGAAGAATCACACTGCTGAGATACATGGTTTTTGCAAATAAGAAAGGAGACTTGTAAAACCTCTGTTTGTATTAGGAGACAAAGTTGGGTTTAAAGGCTTTCTTATTTTATTTTTCTTTTTTATTATTTTCTTTTGTATCCTGGGAAGCTTTGCAAATAAGTTGTAATGAAAGAGGGAAAACAGGAAATCAAATATCAAAATATTAGTTTAGAGGGAAAGTACACCATGAGAAAGTAGAGTGAGAGATTAAGGATGGAATTACAGTGATACAGTGACAGTGTGGCTAAAAAACAATTGCAGGGGTTTTATATTTTTCTTTTAAGTATTTCCCTATAATAAAGGACAGAGTGCCATCTAGTGATATTTCGATATAATTACAAGCATTGAAGACAGGAGTGCCTGGCGTGCTCTGGTCTATGGGGTCACGAAGAGTTGGACACGACTAAACGACTAAACAACAACACAAGCATTGGTGGGAAAAGAAAGCAATATATATATATCTTTACTTATTTTATTTTTCTTTCTCTCCTTCCTCCCTTTTGCTTTTTCTCCTCTCTATACAGAAATCAAAAATTGAAACTTCATACATAAATGTAATTGTTGAAAATTGTTAAAAATCATTTAGTTATTCTGAATTAATATCTTAAATAATAACTGGAACTTTATTTTTTATTTGTTACTTTGTATTCTGAATATTTGAAAGGAAGTAGGGAAGGGAGAGAGTCTGCTTCTATTGTTGCGGACAAAACTATGGCTAATACAGGCAGAAAAACCACCTCCAGGCCCAACTACAACACAAAGTCAGATAAAAGGATCAATTGCAGAAGGGGACACAAAGTCTGATTTAACATCAATTTTATTAGAAATGGAGAAAGAGATGAGGAAAGGAATACAGAGGCTGGAACAAAAAGCGGATTTTAATACTGTGGCAGTCACAAAATTAACAGAAATTAAAGAATTGGAAACAACTAGAAAAGGACAGTTACTATAACTGAAATACAAAATGCAATTAAAAACGCCAAGTTGCCTGGCCCTGGATGTGATACCCATTGAACTATATAAAAAACCTGAAGAGATATTGATAACACAATTAAGAGAAGTAGTCAATGATATTCTTAATAAAGGAAAGATGCCAGATTCTTGGAATGATGCATACGTGATTCTAAACAAGGATGTGACTTAGAGATAAGCTTGAATTACAGACTGATATCTTTGCTGAACTGTGATTATAAAATCTATACAGGCATTTTAGCAGATAGATTTAAAAATGTACTAAAAGATATAATTCCTCCAAACCAGGTAGGATTCCTTCCAGAACACCAGATTCAATATAATACCAGGAACACCATCAATATATTAGAATATCTCGAGTTCAAAAATGAAAAACAAGCAGCCATCATGCTCATACACCCCGAAAAGGCATTTGATAATATCTCATGGGGCTTTATGAAAAAATAGATAAACTTAATGGGCTGCAGAAAAAGGTTTGAAAGAGGTATAGAATCCACTTACTCTACACAAAGGGTGAAACTAATAATCAATGGCAATATCACAGATAGCATTGAAATCAGGAAAGGAACAAGACAAGGGTGCCCTCTATCCCTCCTTTTATTCATACTAGTGCTGGAAACCTTGCTGAATGAACTGAGGAAAGAAGAAAGAATAAAAGGTATCAGGATTGGAGAAAAAACACACAAAATAGGAGCATATGCAGATGATGTGATAGTGACAATCAGAAACCCAATTAGTTACAAATATGCGTTCAGAGGAAAAATTGGAATTACAGGAAATTACTGGCTTAGAAATTAAGAAAAAAGTAAAATATCTGGGAATTTGGTTTTCAAATAAATGTATTAATCTATATCAAGATAATTACGTTAAACTATGGAAGGAGATTAAGAGGGACCTGGAAATCTGGAGTAGGCTCCATCTCTCCTTTTGGGGCAAAATTTCTGTAATTAAAATGAGTGTTTTGCCAAAGTTGATGTTTTTGTTCCAAACTATCCCAATTTTGGGTGGTATAAACTGCTTTAAAAATTGGAAAAAGGATATAGCAAGATTCATTTGGAATGGCAAGAAACCAAGAATCAAACACCAAATTTGCATAGACCAAAAGGAGAGAGGAGCATTTGCTTTGCCTGATTTGGAATTGTATCATGCGGCAGCCGGCTTAGTGTGGATCCAAGATTGGATAGTCTTGAAAGACTACTTGATCTAGAGGGCTATGACAATCATTGGGATGGCATGCAGATATGATATATGAGAAGGTGAAGGTCCACAGGGGTTTTTTTAATCGTATAGTAAGTAAATCATTATATAAGATATGGAATAAATATAAAGAACTTCTGGAACTCAAGACCCCCTTGGTTGACCTCCCCACTGGAAGCCATGGCTGTAAAAAATAAAGAAAGAAAGAATATGCAAGGAGATTGGGCAAGGTATAGAATGATTCTGGAAGAGAATAACAACAAATTAAAGCTGAAAGAATTTGGAAAAATTAGACTATATTTAACAGATTGGCTACAATACTTTCAACTGAAGGAAAGATTTAGTATTATAGACAAAGGAAAAGGATTTGCAAATAAAACTAAATTTGAAAAGGAGCTCCTCTAATCTAAGAGTAAATATATTACAAAAATGTATAACCTCCTTCTGGATTGGGAGGTAAAGGAAGAGGAAGTGAAAGGATCTATGATATGTTGGGCCCAAGACTTAGGATACAGCATATACATGAATCAGTGGGAAAAACTGTGGAGAGTGGATATCAAATTTACAGTATGCATGAACCTAAGAGAAAACATCATGAAAATGTTATATATATGGCATTTGACACCAGCAAAACTAGCCAAAATGTACAAGAACAGGTCAGAGTTATGTTGGAGATGTAAGAAAGGAATTGGAACATATATGCATATTTGGTGGGCATGTGAAAAGATAAAAGAATTTGGGGACATCATTTATAATGAGTTAAAGAAAATATTTAAGATCCCATTCCCTAAAAGACCCGGGGCATTTCTAATAGGTATCATGACAGCAGAAATTAAGACGTTAGACCATTATTCATGTATGCAACAACTGGAGCACGGATTCTAATAGCAAGAAACTGGAAAAGCGAAACCATCCCTTCAAAGATTAAGTGGCAAGCCAAATTGATATTGAGTACTTACAATTAACAAGGAGAATGGGAGCAGTGAGAGGAAACTCAACACAAGAAAGTAACAAGGAGTGGATGGTAATTAAGGAATATCACAGCCAAAACGTTTGAATATACAGTGGTACCTCGGGTTAAGCACTTCATTCCGGAGGTCCGTTCTTAACCTGAAACTGTTCTTAACCTGAAGCACCACTTTAGCTAATGTGGCCTCCTGCTGCTGCCGCGCCTCTGGAGCCCAATTTCTGTTCTTATCCTGAAGCAAAGTTCTTAACCTGAAGCACTATTTCTGGGTTAGCGGAGTGTGTAACCTGAAGCGTATGTAACCTGAAGCGTATGTAACCCGAGGTACCACTGTATGAGTTTTATGTTGCTGTTCTTATAATAGGGAGTTGGACTAGAAGATCGTTGGACTCCCCTTGACCTTTACAGTTCTAGGATTCTAGAGCCAATCCTGCCTCCTAAACACCACTGTTGTGCTCCATTTTCCCCAACTCTGGATTCCCAATTCTCTCTGCAAAGACCCAATATCAACAGATTCTCAGCACATGTTCACTTTCAATGAGCACAGTCGCATTCTGCAGCCCTAACAGTACATTGTATCTTTCATTACACTTACTATTATGAGACATTACCTCCATTGCTTTAATACATATATGCACAACATTCCATACAAACACCAGAACACCAAACACAGTACATGATATTTCCCTCTATGGGTTTGTTGACATGAAGCACAAAGTGAACTCTGTGTGAAAAACTTGGCACACTCCATACATCTAAATAGGCTCTCCCCTGTGAGAGTCCATATGTCTTAATCAATAACTCCATTATAATTGAAACACATTCAACAATCCTTCCACTCAAACAATTGTTTCTCTGTGAGTTTGCTGATGTTTTCTAAGAGTTACACTCTTACTGAAGCACTTCCCACACTCCAAGCATTTAAATGGTTTCTCCCCTGTGTGAGTTCTAAGATGTATAGTAAGGTGTGAATATCGACTGAAGCTCTTCCCACACTCCATACATCTAAATGGTTTCTCCCCTGTGTGAATTCGTAGATGTGTTGTAAGAGCTGAACTCTGAATGAAAACTTTCCCACACTCCATACATTTAAATGGTTTCTCCCCTGTGTGAGTTCGTAGATGTAAAGTAAGGTGTGAACCGTGTCTGAAGCTCTTTCCACATTCCATACATTTAAATGGTTTCTCCCCTGTGTGACTTCGTTGATGTAAAGTAAGCTGTGAACACTGACTGAAGCACTTCCCACACTCCACACATTTAAATGGTTTCTCACCCGTGTGAGTTCTTTGATGTACAGTAAGTATTCCATTGTGATTGAAGCTCTTTCCACACTCCATACATTTAAATGGTTTCTCACCAGTGTGAGTACGTTGATGTACAATAAGTACTCCACTCTGGCTGAAGCACATCCCACAATCCATACATTCAAATGGTTTCTCTCCTGTGTGACTTCGTTGGTGCACAGTGAGTTTCGCACTACAAATGAAGCTTTGCCCACACTCAAAACATTTATATGGTTTCTCCCCTGTGTGAATTCGTTGATGTAAAATAAGGCTTCCACTCTGACTGAAACACTTCCCACACTCTATACATCTAAATGGTTTCTCCCCTGTGTGAGTTCGTTGATGAATAGTAAGTTGTGAAGACTTACTGAAGCTATTTCCGCACTCCATACATTTAAATGGTTTCTCCCCTGTGTGAGTTTGCTGGTGTCTAGTAAGGTTTCCTCTTTCTCTGAAACACTTCCCACACTCCATACATCTAAATGGTTTCTCCGCTGTGTGAGTTCGTTGATGAATAGTAAGTTGTGAAGACTTACTGAAGCTCTTTCCACACTCCATACATTTAAAGGGTTTCTCCCCTGTGTGAGTCAGTTGATGATTTCTAAGCACTCCACTATTGGTGAAGCTCTTTCCACACTCCTTACATTTAAATTGTTTCTCCCTTGTGTGAGTTCGTTGATGTCTAGTAAAGTGTGAACACTGTCTGAAGCTCTTCCCACACTCCATACATTTATATGGTTTCTCCCCTGTGTGAGTCCGTTGATGTCTAGTAAGATGTGAACACCGCCTGAAGCTCTTTCCACACGCCATACATTTATATGGTTTCTCCCCTGTATGAGTTCGTTGATGTACAGTAAGTTTCCCTCTTTCACTGAAGCTTTTTCCACACTCCATACATCTAAATGGTTTCTCCCCTGTGTGAATTCGTTGATGTACAGTAAGTTTTCCTCTTTCACTGAAGCTCTTTCCACACTCCATACATTTAAAGAGTTTCTCCCCAGTGTTAGTTTGTAGATGTGTGCTAAGGTGTTCACTCACACTGAAGTACTTTACAGATGGCCCTTCAATATTCTGATTGCCTTCTCCATCACCTGGTTTAAAGTGGGAGATAGGAAAATATTGTTAGATATTCAGGGAATAGAACAAGGCAACTTAAGACAGAGCAAGACCAATCAGCACCTTCTCTTCTTTTAACATCTCCTGGATTCCTTCCTCTCCTATGTACCAAATTTATAGGAAAGGTAATCTGAAAATAGCCTCAATAACCCCTAGTATCCAGTTCTACCTTCAACTCCCATGTAACACTGAGCACCAAGAGAAACCTTCTCTGCTGAGGTGAGGCATCTATGGCCCTCCAGATGTGGTTGAACTCTAAGTACCATCAACCCAAGCAAAGACCAGGGATGATGGGAGTTGTGGTGCAGCCACATCCAGAGGGAGACACTTTCTCCCTCCTGTGAAAATGCTGCACCTCTGGATTCAGTTTTCTCCTTCCTCCATGATCTGTAATTTCTTGCTGATACATTCCAACCCACTGTTCACATCACCTAAACCTGCACCAGGATGCTGGAAAAGATGGGCCCTTGTTCTGATCCGAAAGGGCTTTTTTTAATATTTCTACATACTGAAAGGAGACATAGAAAGCTACAGTCTCACAGCAAAGTGGAAGCATGTACCTCGCAATTTCTCCAGGACAACATCACTGTGTTTTTCTGTTCCAAACGACAAGATGAGCTCAGACTTGAGTATCAGAGTCCCTGCTATGTGGAATAAGTAAAACAGTAGTGTTGTTTATGTCATATGTAACTGTACAAATATTCAAAAATATTAATCTTGTGAAGTATGCAGCAAAGTATCTGGTTGCCCATTAAAAACTATTAAATGACATGGACCAGTAAACCTCATGCCATCATTATTATCCTATGAGTCTCTGCAGAGAGCAAAACCAACCCCTGTATATGGTGTTTATTGACCTGACTAAGGCTTTCGACACTGTAAATCGCAATGCCCTGTGGACTGTCCTTCTGAAAAATGGCTGCCCAGATAAATTTGTGAACATCATCCAGCTCCTCCATGATAATATGACAGCAACAATCACAGATAACAATGGCTCTCAAAATGAACCATTCACAGTGGGATCAGGTATTAAACAGGGTTGTGTTATTGCCACAACTCTATTCATTATTTTCATTGCCATGATCCTACACTTTGTTGCAGGGAAAATCCCCACCGGAGTAGAAATCATATACCAAACAGATGGAAAGCTCTTCAATCTGAGCAGGCTGAAAGCAAAGAGTAAGGTTACCTTAACTTTTGTCATAGAGCTTCAGTATGTTGATGACAATGTAGTGTGTGCACGCTCAGAGGATGACCTCCAAACCATCCTAAATATCTTTGCAGAAGCTTACGAAAAGCTTGGCCTATCACTCAATATCCAAAAAACCAACTGCACCAACCACCTACACCAACAAGTAGAAAATAACCACTCTGCAATGCCACAAATCCAACTCAATGGTGTAACGTTGGAAAATGTTGATCACTTCTCCTACCTAGGCAGTTATCTTTCCACAAGGGCCAACATTAATGCCAAAATCCAGCATCGCCTGAGCTCTGCGAGTGCAGCTTTCTTCCAATTGATGGGCAGAGTGTTTGAGGACCGGGACATTCGCAGGGAAACCAAAATGCTTGTTTACAAAGCTACTGTACTACCAACCTTACTATATTCTTGTGAAACATGGAGCACTTATAAACACCATCTCCAACTCATTGAAAGATTCCATCAACGGTATCTCTGAAAATTTTTACACATCACTTGGGAAGATAGGCGAATTATCAGTGTACTGGAAGAAGCAAAGATCACCAGTGTTGAAGCAACAATTCTTCAACATAAACTTCGTTGGACTGGTTGTGTTGTGCGGATGCCAGATGATCGTCTTCCAAAGCAACTACTCTATTCCGAACTTAAAAATGGAAAGCGTAATGCTGGTGGTCAATAAAAGAGGTTTAAAGACTGTCAAGGCAAATCTAAAAAAATGTAGTATAAACACTGACAACTGGGAAACACTGGCCTGCGAGCGCTCCAATTGGAGAACAGCCTTTACCAAAGGTGTCATGGGCTTTGAAGACACTCAAACTCAGGATGCAAGGGAGAAATGTGCTAAGAAGAAGGCATGCTTGGCAAATCCACACTGTGATCAACTCCCGCCCGGAAGCTAATGTCCCCGCTGTGGAAGGATGTGTGGATCCAGAATTGGCCTCCACAGTCATGGACTCCTTGTTAAAACTGTGTTTATGGAACACAATCTTACTCAGCTATGAAGAAGAAGAAGAAGAGTTTGGATTTGATATCCCGCTTTATCACTACCCAAAGGAGTCTCAAAGAGGCTAACATTCTCCTTTCCCTTCCTCCCCCACAACAAACACTCTGTGACGTGAGTGGGGCTGAGAGACTTCAGAGAAGTGTGACCAGCCCAAGGTCACCCAGCAGCTGCATGTGGAGGAGCGGAGATGCGAACCTGGTTCCCCAGATTACGAGTCTATCGCTCTTAACCACTACACCACACTGGCTTTCTGAGTGATTGCCAAAGCAGATGAGTCTCTTTGTATATTATACACGGGGTGTTTTTGCGAATTCATACCACAATATCAGCTTATGAAGAGTTGCCTACTGACAAATGTACAGCATTGCTAGAAACTACATCTTCAACATCAACTTCGTTGGACTGGTCACGTTGTTTGGATGCCTGATTATCATCTTCCAAAGCAACTACTACTTAAGAATGGAAAGTGAAATACCGGAGGACAACAAAAGAGGTCTTAAGATGCTCTCAAGCCAAATCTAAAACAATGCAGTATAAGCAAAGAAAATTGGGAAACATTGGCCTGCGAGCACTCCAATTGGAGAATAGCATTTACCAAAGGTGTAATGGACTTTGAAGAAACACAAACTCAGGACGAAAGGGAGAAAAAAGCTAAGAGGAAAGCACGTTTGGCAAAGGCTGACTGTAATTTACTCCCGCCCAGAAACCTATGTCCCCACTACCGAAGGATGTGTCGATTCAGAATTGGCCGCTATAGTCACTTATGGACACACCGTTAAGACTGTGTTGATGGAAGACAATCTTACTCGGCTACGAGGAATCGCCAAAGAAGACACGGCATTAATAAATGGCTTAAACAGCAGATTCACACCTCCAACATCTAACAGCCAGGAGGAATAAAAACGTGCCGTCACCTAGAGAGGCCACCATCTCATAATTCTCCTCCATGACTTCCTTGTGCAGAGCTCTTTGGCCTGGATCCAGCAGAGCCCACTCCTCCTCCGTGAAAAACACAGCCACCTCCTCAAAGGTCAAGAGGGCCTGGAAGAAGAAGAAGAGGAAGAAAACAGAGCTTCTCTTAGATCCCCATCATCCCCACTCAACACAGAGGGAGGCTGGGTGGTCCCATCTGTACCTCTGCCCTCCTCCCTGCTCCCGTTGCTCTTTCCCTACCTGAGGAAGCTGCCTGGCTCCTCTTTCCACTCCACCTTTAAGAACAGACTGTTCAGAGGGGGTATCAGAGGCCATTGCGTTGCCAGTGGAAAAGACGGAGGAGGAGGAGGAATCATAAACCAGGCCACTTCTGGGACTCTCTCAGCTGTTGCCACGATGCACTTCAATGCAGGGAGCGGCTCTTTTAGGAGAACAAAGATGAAGAAGAAGAAGAAGAAGAAGAAGAAGAAGAAGAAGAATTAGAATTGATTGAATTTATATGCCGCCCTATACCCGGAGGTCTCAGGGCTGTTCACAGAAAGGCAGATTTATTTAAGGTGGGAGACATGTACACAGATAGCATACCTTTTACAAATTACAAATGCTGTGTTACCTCAGGTTACAGACACTTCAGGTTACAGACTCTGCTAACGCAGAAATAGTAATTTGGGTTAAGAACTTTGCTTCAGGATGAGAACAGAAATTGCACAGTGATGGTATGGCAGCAGCAGGAGGCCCCATTAGCTAAAGTTGTACCTCAGGTTAAGATGTTTCAGGTTAAGAACGGACCTCCAGAATGAATTAAGTTCTTAACCCAAGGTACCACTGTACCAACATTAATAAAATAATACCCATAAATTCTAATTACAAAGCCAGAGAACTGGAAGGATGTAATCCTCTTTAGGGGACCTTCAGTCTTTAGGGGACCTTCAGCTTCGGTTTGTAAAGTTCTAGGATCAAATCCCAAACTTTTAACGAAGCTTCGCAGAAAGCATTACGGTCAGTACCTCTGCAGACTTCACGGTTCCTTTCCCCCAAACAGCCACCCAGGAAACCAGTTTCTGACCCTTTGATACATTTAGAATAAAGGAAATAAAGGAAATTCTTAATTATGGGCAGAATTTGCAGTCAGAGGAAAACCAACACCTGGAGGGCACCAGGGTGCAGAAGCTCCATCCAAGGGGAGCAGATGGAAATATTTAGAGCACTCGATGCGCTAACATGGATTGTGGTTTAGCGGACAGAGATATGAAGTTCAGTGGCTTATGGCTCCCTAGTCCTTCCTCTTAGGAACCTGTGTGTGTGTGTGTGTGTGTGTGTGTGTGTGTGTGTGTGTGTCCCCTTTTATCTTCCCAACACTGAGGAAGGACAGGAGGAGAAATAATCAGGGGGTCCAAACTGGGCACAAGGCATCCCTCCTGAGCAGGGGGATGGGAGACTAGGTCTCCCTGGTGTAAGCCCAGCACCCAAACTGCAGGGTGGGGAACCTCAGACCCAGGGGCTAAATTGGCCCTCAAGTCACCTCTTTCTTTCTCTTTGGCTCTCAGCGCTACACCTTTTTTCCAACGCTTCCCAGCTGCCTCCTGAGGTTTTTCTGTGGTGCTGGAAAAAATCCCTGGAAGGCAGACAGCTCCTGGACAAAGCTCAGAGTCAGCCCCATAGCCCCACCAACTCTGTCCTTTGCCCCGCCCATCAATCTGGCTGTCATCCTGGCCCCACCTTGCAGGGTTCTGAGCATTGCCCAGGTGGTGGGTTTTAGATCACCTACAGTATTATAAGACCATCCTGGCAACCTGGATGGGGGCAAGGCCAGGCAGGAGTGAGGCTGTCAGCAGCGGCAGAGAAAGTCCCTCAGCACCTCTGCGCTGGGCCAATCCTGCAAGACAGGCCAGATCTCCCACCCCTGGGAGCTTTGAGTCTCCTTCCCGACAAAGTCCCAAGAGGTTATCTGGAGAAGCCTCTTTTTGGAAAGAAGGAGCATCAAAATCTGTGAAGAAGGATCAGTTTCATTCCTCAAGATTAGCTGGGGGTCCGCCCCCTTCCCAAGAAGTAAATTCTGGTTTCCTTTTGCTTCCTTCTCACATCAGCCTCTTTCTTACTAAGGATGCTCCGGAGGCCGATTTCCCTTGACATTGTCCATCTGTCACCCCCCACCCAATTCGAAATCTCCCCCCTCTCTCCCAATCCAGAGGCGACTCTGTTCTCCAGCTGCTTCCACTTCCTCTCCCCTGCTTGCCCCCCATCTCCGCCCCACTGAGGCAGGGGCTTCAGCAGCAGATTTCGGGGGGGGGGAGATCAGGGTCCTGGAGGAGCTCACCCCTCCCCTGAAGCAGAAGACAGAGCCTGGGGGGAGCGATGGGGGGGCAGGATTGAGAGGGGAGGTGGAGGGTGTTAAGCAGAGAGGAGCATCACAAGGCGGGATGGGGCTGCCCCCCTTTGAACGGAGAAGGACTGACTGCTGAGTCAACACGCACAGGGTGGGGCTGCAAATCCCTTTGTAATTAAGTCTGTAATTAAATTGCACTGGGGGGGGCCACCCTTTTGTGGTTCGTCTCAAGTGTCTTCTCCCCCGCCCCAAACAATCCCTCCACCATGGGAGCCTGGCTTGATCTCTGCGCTTCAGAGAAGATCTTGCAATGCAAACCCTGTTGGGGGGGGGACCCCACTTTGCAACAGAATTGCCTGCATTCAGCCCCCCTTATTCCCACAGAGAAAGAGCGGAGCCCCTCCCTGCTTTCTTTGCACACCCCCCCCCGCAATCCTCCCACCTCCTTTCCCAGCTGCCCTGTTTGTAGATTCAGGGGGAGGGAAAGCAAATCCTTCTCCCACCCCCCTCCCCAAATAACCCCCCAATATGCGGCACCTCTTTCTCCTCTTCTCCAAGTCCGCTTCTCTTCCGCGAATGATGATGGAGACCCCTCCCCTCCAAATAGCCTCCCCCCATAAAACCCCCCTTCCTGCCTCTCTAGGAAGCGGAGCTCCTTGACCCAGAGGGAGGGGGAGCGGCAGGAGATCCGCCTCCCCCTCCTTGCAAAACAGAAATTCCCTTACCGGCCAGCAAGCTCTATATTCCCATTTATATAGTGAGAAATTCATGGGTTCGATTTCCTGCAGAGGCAGCGAAAGACAACTTTAATAGCAAGTGAGCAACAGGACCCTTGACCGCAGGACCAAAGCCAAACCCCCAAAGATGACCAAGATGGGGCATTTCTCTCCAGGGAGGGTCACCCCCTAGCTGCCTGGGATATTGCTCATGGTCATTCAATGAAAGCCCTAACACTAGGGCTGCATTTTGAGGGGTGGTTGCTGTGGTATGTAGAAGGACCAGAGGAGAGCCAACTTTGACTCTTGAGAACACAACAGAGGCAGAACACAACAAACTGCGCATCTCAGTTATTATGGAACCTTCCTGCCAAGTGCAGAACATAGACGCTTATTGAGAGAACGTTTCTCCCAAAGTGCTAGAATGCCATAAGTAGTTTGGTAAAAGGACAAAAGATGTGTTTTTATTGTATAATATCCCATGTCCACCTATATACAGTGGACGCTTGGGCTGTGAATGTGATCTCTGCGGGATGCACCTTTGCAACCTGCAGCATTCGCAATCTGCAGCGGCACGTCAGCACACGCGCGGGTTGCGATTCGGCTCTTCTGCGCATGCGCAAAGCGTGATATAGCGTCTGTAACCCGAGGTATGACTGTACAGTCGTACCATGTGATACGGAAGGGGGGGGGATGTCTTCTTCACCTTCTTCTTCGCTACAATATATCAATTTATTTCCAATTGTCAATGTCAAAAGGGACTAAAATCTATAAAATTCATAGAAAATCAACGTGCCAATTTGCTCAATTTCTCTAGGACTCCATCACACCTCCCCTGTCCTCCAAAATCCCTCAAACAAGGTGTTAAGACCCTAATCCTGTCAAATCGCTCTGATCAGCCTTTCCTCCAGGCAATATCAGGTGGCAGACTACAGTATGCATATTTGGGACCATTGTCTTCTCATCCCCCGTACTCAGGAAGTGTTTTCTGTGCATATCTCCAGCTCTGCATATTCCCCCTCCCTCCTCCATATGTTAATCCGGTGTAACCCAACCTCTCCTTAATGTATTCATGATGTAATCTGTGTAACCCAACCTTTCCTTAATGTATTCGTGATGTAACTGGGATGTATTTTTGCACTGTATTCTGGGACATGGAGGGAGTTTCAAAAGTTCATGTCACCCCTTTCTCGCTGTTCAATATCGCCTTGAACCTGTTGCGCAATAAACTTGGATCTTCTGCAGTTTGCTCCTGTCTCCGGCTGAGCTCATTTTCCTCCGCAGGGACCCACGGACTTAGTCCGATGAGCTGGGTGGCTGAGCAGCCTCGCACCCAGATTTTAGCCGTAACACATGGACCCCGAATGCCCTGGAACTTGGACGTTTTGTTTCCGAACACCGCAAACTCGCAAGTGACTGTTCCGTTTCCAAACGTTGTTTTGGAACCTGAAAGTCCGAAGGGCTCATGTGGCTTCTGATTGGGAAAGTTCAGCATCCACGCAGAACTAGGAGGGAGAGTGTTTTTTTCTTTCCATGGGAACTGGCGGGAGAGGGAGGAGGGATGTCATTGTCTCTCTTGTGTACCCTCCGCAGCTGCAGCCCAAAAAGAGCCCACGGGCCTCATCTGAGGCTTGCGGTTGAGGCAGGCGCCTCATGCCTTTCCTTGGCGGCCAGCTGACTGGGCATTGGGCAATGCCAGTGGCTGGAGCGGGGTGCCCGAGGAGCCTGCGACCCTAATATCCACCGTGCGAATGATGAGATTGACGCGTTGGGCGTACATGCTCTATCAGAAGGCCTCACATACAAGCAGTGTCTAATTAAAGGCTTCTCCAAAAAAGATGCTTTTGACACAATCTGGTCTCCCTTTCTCTCCTTTGCTTGAAGAACAGGATATTTTAATGCCATGATAATCATTATCATGGGATGCGGGTGGCGCTGTTGGATAAACCACAGAGCCTAGGGCCTGCCGACCAGAAGGTCGGCAGTTTGAATCCCCGCGACGGGGTGAGCTCCCGTTGCTCGGTCCCTGCTCCTGCCAAACTAGCAGGTCGAAAGCACATCAAAGTGCAAGTAGATAAATAGGTACCGCTCCAGTGGGAAGGTAAACGGTGTTTCTGTGCACTGCTCTGGTTTGCCAGAAGCGGCTTAGTCATGCTGGCCACATGACTCGGAAGCTGTACACCGGCTCCCTCAGCCAATAAAGCGAGATGAGCACCGCAACCCCAGAGTCAGCCACGACTGGACTGAACGGTCAGGGGTCCCTTTACCTTTACTCATTATCACAGAGGTATTTGTGGAGGAGATTATAATGACTGGTAATGTCTAGCCCAGTGTTTCCCAACCTTGGGCCTCCAGCTGATTTTGAACTACAATTCCCATCATCCCTGACCACTGGTCTTGCTAGCTAGGGATGATGGGAGTTGTAGTCCAAAAACAGCTGGAGGCCCAAGGTTGGGAAACACTGGTCTAGCCAAGCAAATCGGTGGTTGGGTTCCTATTGAGGGTATTGGGGGAGCCAGTAGTCTGGGCCGCCTAGATGGGTGAAAGCTTTGATTCTGTGATTTGGTAAATTCCTTCGTAATAATGGGGGGTAGTTTTTCCCCCTTCTCTGCAGGGCCTCATCCTCTCCATGGACTTGGAATATCCATATCCAGGACCCTCTGCCTTCCTCTCTCTCTGCCCCCCACTGCTGACCCCTGTCCCTTTAAAGCCAGGTATACCTGAAGGAGCATCTCCACCCCCATCGTTCTGCTTGGAGCTGAGGTCCAGCGCCAAGGGCCTTCTGGCGGTTCCCTCCCTGTGTCACAGGAACCCCCCCCCCAATCATTCAGTTTGTACAAACTCGACACACACGACATACGCTACGCTTCTGTTATAAATTCATAGAAAATAAACCATACATCGGATCTGCACTGTTCCACTTTTATTTTACTCCATGAAGGAAGGACTACAAAATGGGGAAGGCTTAATACAGGACAGCCATAATCCCTTGAGCATACCAGCATGTACACAGGAGCCCTGCCCAGTTGCTATGCCAACCCTGATGGTCCTAGACAGAAGACCATCAAGGTCACAAAGAACTTGCATATGGGAGTGGATTCAGCACGGACTGGAACAAAGGACAATGATCAGCTCTTCCCTCTGGGGGCAGGAAACTGCAAACTCCCCTTTGTCAGCTGGAAAGTACTCATAGGGGGGGGAAAAAGAGGAACCAGCCAGGTGACAAGATACTCAGGTTACCTCCACAAAACCTCCCTCAACCCCTCCTTTTTGTGATGTAGTTGTGATATAGTTTCAGGGGTGTAGTTTGGGGGATTAGTAACTAATAAAAGTTGGGGTCTTCTTTTGTTCTAGACTTCCATCTTGCTTCATCTTGTTGTGGGTGGGAGTCCTGTCGCAACAGTTTTCAATAAAAGCCAAGCCTACAGGCTGCTGTTTTGCTCCAAATTGTCCTGGTTGGTGTCTTTATTTTTTGCCCAAGGGAGCCCTCGGATTCCTCCGTTAACACCTGCAGGAAGGAAAGCTACAGGGAACCAAGCAGAGGGCCTTCTTGGTGGTGGCACCCGCCCTGTGGAACACCCTCCCATCAGATGTCAAACAACTATCTGACATTTAGAAGACATCTGAAGGCAGCCCTGTTCAGGGAAGCTTTTAATGTGTGACATTTTAATGTATTTTTAATCTTTGTTGGAAGCCGCCCAGAGTGGCTGGGGAAGCCCAGCCAGATGGGCGGGGTACAAATAATAATAATAATAATAATAATAATAATAATAATAATAATAATAATAATATTGCAAATTGCACCCGAGGTCTCTGTCCTCATCCTCCCCTAAGTGGTGGATTTGTGGCAGGTCTGGATCTGTCCCGCCTCAGACTGAAGAGGAGGCAACTCAGAGGATGGACTGCTCTTCAGTGCGCCCCTAACGACCCCATGTGGTGGAATCAATGTGTGTGTCCCAAAAGAGGAGCCCTTCCTTGCAAGCTGAAGTGGTGCAGTCCAGATACAGGCTAAATCCCTGGGGGAGAGGAGGTGGCAGAGACTTTGGGACACTGCCCACCAAATCAGGCAGAAGCTTTTCTTTTGGGAATTATAGGTGTAGAACTACCTAAATTGTATAGAAAATTACTTATGTGTGTGACTACAGTGGCAAGAATGTCACTTGCCCAAAAATGGAAAGAAGAAGAAGAAGTCCCAGCAAAGGAAGAATGGATACAAAAACTTATGGAATATGCAGAAATGGTGAAGCTTACCAGAAAAATCAAAAATCAAGATAAAAAACTTTTTTATAAAACAATGGAAATGGTTTATTATTTACAAACAAATTGTAAACAGATAAGAACATTGGCAGGATTTTATTGTAATAACCTGCAGTTTTATAAGAGTATATATTGAAAGAAGATGAAATAAATAACCAAATTAAGTTAATTTGGATATGCAGAAAATATAAAAAATACCATATTTTTCTATGTATAACACGCCCCCGTGTGTAAGGCGCCCCCTATTTTTAAACATAATTTTAAAATAAAAATTCATTGCCTTATACATGGGAAAGTATGGTAAATATAAGGAACCTCAGAAAGAGGGGGAAGGAAGTCACGTTTCGAAATGTTAAAATGACTGTATAATTATTGAAATGTATAAACCTGGAAATTATTATATATACAGTATATTTCTGCTGCGACTGGGAAGGGGG
Organism: Podarcis melisellensis; assembly: GCF_964234715.1. Lineage (NCBI taxonomy): Eukaryota > Metazoa > Chordata > Lepidosauria > Squamata > Lacertidae > Podarcis > Podarcis melisellensis. The sequence goes on along the minus strand of NC_138529.1, from coordinate 122,102,355 downwards.
AACTGAAGCAGCTTCTCTTTGAGTAGGTTTTGCTTTGCTCTCTGCTGACCTCAATCTCCTGGATCGTGGCCAGCTTCCCTCTTCCATTTCCCTGAATGCTGAGAGGTGCTCAGGCATGGGGAAGCGAAACTCCCCTCAGCGCCTCTCTACAGTGTCCCCCCCCCACTGCCAATGGGGCAGAGGGAAGCGGGGGTGGGGAACACAAGCTCTGGGCTCGGAGGGGCCAGAGGAGAGGAGTTTCTCCCCTTGTCAGAATGGTAGTTGAAGATACAGAGTTTGAGCATACTGAATATACGAAACTAGAGAGGGAGCTGCTCTCTCCTGCTCCAGAGGAATCATCTCCCCTCCCCGGCACCCTGATGGAAATGCTGCTGTGTTCTGAATCTGGCTTGGCGTGACCAAGGTGGAATCAAAGCCAACAGCTGCATCAGCCCTGGATTTCAGCCTGGTGGCAGCAGAAACCTCCTTCTTCTTATTTCCCAGGCCCAACTTCTATGTTCTTGCTATTATCAGATGCCAGCTTTGGAGTCCGATTCTTGCTTCCGGCTGGATGGGAGAGAGTGCCTCTGGGCACATGCAGAGTATGCTCATGCCTTTGGGGTTAGGGCGAGAGACCAGCTCAGGCCTTGGGATTTCATCCGCCCCAATGCCTTCACTTTTATGAATTGCGAACAGTATTGCAGGGGATTGGACTAGATCAGTGTTTTTCAACCACTGTTCCGCGACACACTAGCGAGATGTTGCCTGGTGTGCCGTGGGAAAAATTGAAAAATTTGAAAGATTTTTTTTTTTAAAAATGTCAATTTTTCGCCCACTAGATGGGCTCTGGACTGTGTCCACCCTATTTTCCATCCGTCCTGGGTGGGGATCAGATCGGATGGGATCAGATGAGAGTGGACAGGCGGTCTGCTCTCATCCGATTCCCCATAGAGAGCAGCGGGGCTCTGACATCTCCCTCTCCGCACACAGTGCAGAGACGGAGCTGTCATCCACCGGCTCAGCGGGGACCAGCGGATCGATCACCGCTGAGCAGAGAACGGTCCGCAACGTTTTTGTTTGCCATTAAAGAAAAAAATATTAAACATTTTCTAATGGTGGTGTGCCTCGTGATTTTTTTCATGAAACAAGTGTGCCTTTGCCCAAAAAAGGTTGAAAAACACTGGACTAGATGGCCGTTGGGTCCCTTCTGTGAAAAGAATTTTAAGGTCTTAGATATATATTAAAGGTAAAGGTACCCCTGCCCGTACGGGCCAGTCTTGACAGACTCTAGGGTTGTGCGCTCATCTCACTCTATAGCCAGCGCTGTCCGCAGACACGTCCGGGTCACGTGGCCAGCGTGACAAGCTGCATCTGGCGAGCCAGCGCAGCACACGGAACACTGTTTACCTTCCCGCTGGTAAGCGGTCCCTATTTATCTACTTGCACCTGGGGGTGCTTTCGAACTGCTAGGTTGGCAGGCGCTGGGACCGAACGACGGGAGCGCACCCCGCCGCGGGGATTCGAACCGCCGACCATGCGATCGGCAAGTCCTAGGTGTGAGGTTTTACCCACAGCGCCACCCGCGTCATAAATATATAGATATATATTAAATGTTCGTAAATGTACCAACCAAGCACGTACATAAATCAGCACAGGAAGACTGACCTGAAACCACTTTTCATTCCCCAACTGACCAAATGTTTTCTCGCAAAATGGAAAAGCCTCCCCATTGTCTTTTCCTTCACAAATCCTGTCTTAAGGGTATATCTGTCTGTGTTTGAATAGGGTGAGCCTGTGACCTGGCTCAGGACCTAAGTATTGGAAGCAACAGAGAACACCGTCTCCACCAAGGAGGAGACAGGGGACACCCCTGAGAAGGAGGCTAGTTCACCAACACAGGAGCCAGATATATGGAGAAACGTGACTCAAAGAAGTAGGAGGCCCAGGGTTCACTCTGATTGTTTAGAAATACACAATCGCTTTGAAGTCCTCTCCCCTAGCATGGAAGACGAAGAACAGACTCCATTTGAGGATCTCTCCCTCATTACAGTCGATCAGGTATATGAAGACGAGCAGCAAAGTCAGTCCTCTGGGAATGTGCAGGCGACCTTGGAACGGACAGCTCATGGAAGAAACCCGACCAAACCTAAGAGGAGGCGTGTAGTGGTGATAGGGGATTCCCTACTGAGGGGAACAGAAGCAGTGATCTGTGGGCCTGACAAGATGTCTCGGGAGGTGTGCTGTCTCCCCAGGGCTAAGATCCAAGATGTAACTGAACGACTGCAAGGAATCATAGAACCCACTGACAAATACCCCTTCCTCTTGGTTCATGTGGGAACCAATGACACTGCAAGCAATAGCCTCCAGAAGATCAAAAGAGACTACGAGGCTCTGGGCAGGAAATTGAAGCAATTAAATGCACAAATTGTCATCTCATCTGTCCTCCCAGTTGAACGACGTGGCCCGGGGAGAGAGGGGGAAATAGTGGAAGTGAACAGCTGGCTTCACAAATGGTGTAAACAGGAACGGTTTGGATTTTTAGATCACGGACTGCAGTTTCTTGAAGATGGACTTCTGGCAAGCGATGGGCTGCACCTCACAACGGTTGGGAGGAATGTTTTTGCAAAAAATCTCAGAAACCTCATCAGGAGGGCTTTAAACTGACTAATGTGGGGGAGGGAGACAGTGCTCCTGAAGGTAGGAGTCTATCAACTGATGAAGATGATAATCCAAATGTCCTAGACCAAATGGAGCAAACAGCACGCAGACCTAGTGGTGGGAGGAAAAAATCCTTAAATAAGAGACACGGGGGAATGATTAATGGACTTCAATGTCTGTACACTAATGCGCAAAGCATGGGAAATAAACAAGATGAGCTTGAGCTCTTGGTACAGCAAACTAAATATGACATAATAGGCATCACTGAAACCTGGCGGGATAAGTCCCACGATTGGAATGTAATAATGGAGGGATACAATCTATTTCAGAGAAACAGACCAGACAAGAAAGGAGGAGGAGTGGCGTTATATGTCAGGGATGTGTATACCTGTGAAGAGATCCAAGATTTAGAACCTCAAAGCCAAAGTGAGAGCATTTGGGTCAAAATTAAGGGAGAGAAGAATAACAGAGACCTCATTGTGGGAGTTTACTATAGATCCCCAAGCCAAACAGAGGACATAGATGATGCCTTCCTGGAACAGATGGCCAAGCATGCAAAATGAAGGGAGTTAGTAGTAATGGGGGACTTCAATTACCCGGATATTTGTTGGATGTCAAACTCAGCCAAGAGCATAAGGTCAAACAGATTCCTCACTGGCCTTGCAGACAACTTCATTGTCCAGAAAGTGGGAGAAGCAACAAGAGGAACAGCCATTTTAGATCTGGTCCTAACCAATGTTGATGACCTGGTTAGTGGGGTAGAAGTGGAAGGATCATTAGGCACGAGTGATCATGCTCTTCTGAAGTTTACTATACAGCGGAAAGGAGCAGCCAAGCATACTAGGACTCCATTTCTTGACTTTAAGAAAGCCGACTTCATAAAACTTAGGGAAGTGCTGGGTGAGATCCCTTGGACAGTAATACTAAAAGGAAAGGGAGTTCATGATGGCTGGGAGTTTGTTAAGAGGGAGATAGTAAAAGCACAACTTCAGGCAATACCAATGAGATGGAAACATGGAAGGTGCCTAAAAAAGTCAGGGTGGCTATCTAAAGAACTTTTAACTGAGTTAAGATTAAAAAAGGATGTGTACAAAAAATGGAAAAGGGGGGAAACCACCAAAGAGGAATTCAAACAAATAGCCAGCACGTGTAGACACAAAGTCAGAAAAGCTAAAGCACAGAATGAACTCAGGCTTGCTACAGAGGTTAAAAGCAACAAAAAAGGCTTTTATGGGTATGTCCGTAGCAAAAGGAAGAACAAAGAAACAGTGGGGTCACTCAGAGGAGAAGATGGTGAAATGCAAACAGGGGACACAGAAAGGGCTGAACTCCTCAATGCCTTCTTTGCCTCAGTCTTCTCCGATAAAGAAAATAATGCCCAACCTGAAGAGTTTGGAGCAAATGATTCAGCAGAGGAAACACAGCCCAGAATAACTAAGGAGATAGTACAAGAATGTTGGATAATTGGCGTGGCGTAGCTAATTGCTTTACGAACCCAATTAGCCCCAGCTGCTTACAGAGATCTCTGGTCCGGCACGTTTCCTTCTCAGCTGCGCTGATCCTTCCGTCTGCCACTAATTGCAGAGTAAAACACAGCGGAGCTGTTGCGTCCCGGTGTATAAGATGCAAACACACCCAGACTTTAGTGTGTTTATTTATCAGTCCTTTATTACAGCAGAAAAACAACAAAACGGCACTTCAGACATACCCTGGGCTTCTAGCGCTCATGGCAACTACCGTCTTCTTCAGAGACAAAGAGGCAGTGAGGAAAAACTCCTCCCTCCTTCCAAATCACACGTCAGGAATTGAGGGACGTCACACACAGAACTCTTTAACCCTGTGAGTTCTGAAACCATCCACACCCCCTCTTCCCTCCATTCCTGAGGTGACATGGGCATTTATATTCACAGACCTTTTGTGCCCCTTCCTGGCATTCTTGTCAGGTACCAGCGAAACCTCCTCACAACTCCCAGGTTCACACTGTGCGAAACCAACCCACACACCTGTGGCCTGATACCTCTCAGGTGGAATGCCCTTCGTTGTACGACTGGACCGCCTGGGCACAAACTCAGGTACTTCCTCTGCCTCACTGTGGTCAGCAGGTGTATCCTCTTCATCACGGGATTCCCCTCTGACTTAAAGCATCTTCGAATTCTCTGCATTACGCTAACAGGAGACGCAGGCTCACTCTTGGGCTCCCCCTTAGCAACCTGTGGAGACGCCTCACCCTGTTCTTGACCCTGGTCCGTGACCTGGTCCTCAACAGGATCAGCCCCTGGCTCTCCCTCATCCTCATCCTCAGACAGACATTCTGAGAGAACATCACGCCTTGCAGGAGTCTTTGACCAACCATCCTGCTCATAGAATTCAGCGTGTTTACTGACTAGTAGCTTGGTCTGGTGACCTTCCGGATATGCAAACCTCCAGCCTTTAGTGGCTGGCTCATATCCACAGAAAATCATTTTCTGGAACTTGGGTCCACCTGGCTTTTGCAAAGCCTTTGGCACTGGCACCGAGGCCGGTGACCCAAACGAATGGAGAAAATGAATCTGGGGTTTCCTTCCGTGAAGCATGAAGAACGGGGTGTCACCTACCACTGAATTGTAGGACCGATTCCAGGTGAAATTCACATTCTTGATTGCCTCCATCCAAAAGCTTGGAGGTAACCCAGAATCTGACAGCAACACCTGTGTAGCCTTAACCAGAGCTTCACTTCTAAGCTCTGCCACCCCCCTCTCTTGAGAAGTCACCTTGTGACATATCCCTTTCTGGTGAAAGAACTTCTGCAAAGCAGACCCAGTAAACTGTGCACCTCGGTCACTAGTGACTGCTTGCACCTTGGTGGAGAACCTTAGTTCCACCTCCTCAATCCAATTTTTAATCAGTTGCACTGCATCCCCCTTGGATTTCAGAGCGTGGGTCCAGGAAGTCTGCGTATGATCATCCTGCATCGTTAGCAGAAACCTGGCTCCTCCCAGACTTGGCTCTGCCATGGGACCAAACAGATCTATGTGAACAAGCTCAAAAGGTTTTGTGGTTACCCTGTCCACCCTGGGGTAACTGCACCCTTTTACCTTTGCCCTTCTGCAAGCCTTACAACTCAGGGTTTTTCCACATTCTCGATTTTTACAACCCTTGGTGCACTCTTGTAACATCTGAAGTTCTTCAAGAGAACTATGAGCTGTCTTCTTGTGCCAAGCACACGCACATGAAACATGAGTGGGAACTGTAGCATGCATAGCTTGTGCTCTCCCAGCCTTCCCCTCACCCTTCAGAGGCGTTTTAAGAACAAAGAGATCATTCTGCCCCTTTTCAACTCTGACCAGCTGCTTCCCTCCCTTGGAGATTGTACAAACATCATGTTCAAAGCAAACCTTAAACCCCTTCTGCAACAAATAAGGGACAGATAAAAGACAGTGTTGCATCCCAGGTACAATGCAAAGTTCCATCTCCTCCTGCAAAGCAGAAAAATAGACATTTGCAACGTTAGTTACATTTTTCTTTTCTCCATTTGCAAACTGAACAGTTTTTCCAGCTGGAACTGCTTTGCAATTCCACATCTCGACAGCAGGGGTCTCAGGAATCAGGTTTCGGTTAGCTCCTGAGTCGATGACAAAGCACAGTTCATTGTCTCTCTGAGCTGTTCTCAAACTCTGCGAGACTGGCTGTCAGTTGATAAGCGTCCTCATTGTCTGAAACAACAAACGTCTCGCTGCCCCCTCCCTTGGGGCTTCTGCAGCTGTTCTCTCTGGTTGTCACAGCAACCAACTCCCCCTTGCAGGAAGACTTGCTCAGGACCTTGGCAGCTTCCGGAGAAGCTACTGCCTCCGTTGTCTTGGAGACCGGACTGGCCTCTGCGTTCTCACACAACTCTGTAGGGCTTATCTGCACTTTGTGTAGGTGGCTGGCCTTGAAGCGTCTAACTCTCCGCAGCTTCCCAGGCCTCAGCCCACGACGAAAACAACTCTTGGCAGCCTTTGGAAAACAAGCCGTTTCTGAGCTTTCACTGCTCACTGCCCCCCCCCCACAGCTCTCAGGGCTCCCAGGACGTTTTCCTGCACCCCCTCTGGTGGGTAAAGGGCTCCCAACGCTTGGCCTCTGTTCTGGCTCCTCACACAGGTACGGTGCAGCCCTCATGCAGCTGCCTGCAACAGTCCCTTCATCCCCCCGTGGGGGCTCACAGCTCCCCTCAGCTGTGTGTCGGCTCTCAAGAATGTGCCCAGCGCCATCTTGCTTCTCCCCTCCGGATGCAGCCACACGTTGGCTCTTGCTTCCCACTCCCGCTTCACAAGCCTCACGGAGTGCCAGCCAAGCAGCCTCAGGCCTTTTAGCATCCAGGATAACATGCATCAGATCAGCACTCACATTCTCTGCCAGAAAAGCAAGCACACGCTTCTCGGCTTCACTCAGCTCTGCAGCCTTTATAGCTGCCCCAGCCGCCTTCTGTGGGTGGACTGCGTCCCAAAGGTTTGTCCCCACGAGAAAAATTTCTACGTGAAAGCTCCACTGCAACCAGCTTTCGCACGTCAGCTTCTCACATGGCAGCTTAAGCTCAAAGCCATGCTTTTGGGACTGCATCATCTTTCCCCGGGGCCCACAGCTGTACTCACGTAACCAGTCAGCCTCTTTCAGCACCCGGTTTCAGCTGCTCTCAGCTCTCAGCTCTCAGCTCCTGTTCCCAGCCAGCTGCTCTGCCTCAGAACGCAGACCTCCGCTTTCGGTAGCGTCTTCCCAGCTGACTTCAAAGCACACCGGCACACTTCGCAACAGCTTTATAGCAGTAATCAGCATCCATAACCTGTTGGATAATTGGTGTGGCGTAGCTAATTGCTTTACGAAACCTATTAGCCCCAGCTGCTTACAGCGATCTCTGGTTCAGCACGTTTCCTTCTCAGCTGCGCTGATCCTTCCGTCTGCCACTAAGTGCAGAGTAAAACACAGCGGAGCTGTTGCGTCCCGGTGTATAAGATGCAAACAGACCCAGACTTTAGTGTGTTTATTTATCAGTCCTTTATTACAGCAGAAAAACAACAAAACGGCACTTCAGACATTCCCTGGGCTTCTAGCGCTCATGGCGACTACTGTCTTCTTCAGAGACAAAGAGGCAGTGAGGAAAAACTCCTCCCTCCTTCCAAATCACACGTCAGGAATTGAGGGACGTCACACACAGAACTCTTTAACCCTGTGAGTTCTGAAACCATCCACAAAGAATACTTGGCTAGTTTAGATGTATTCAAGTCTCCAGGGCCGGATGAACTGCATCCAAGAGTATTAAAAGAACTGGCAGATGTGATCTCAGAACCACTGGCAGTCATCTTTGAGAATTCCTGGAGAACAGGCGAAGTCCCGGCAGACTGGAGGAGGGCAAATGTTGTCCCTATTTTCAAAAAGGGGAAAAGAGAGGACCCAAATAATTATCGCCCAGTCAGTCTGACATCAACACCAGGGAAGATTCTGGAGCAGATCATTAAGCAAACAGTCTGTGAGCACCTAGAAAGGAATGCTGTGATCACCAATAGTCAGCATGGATTTCTGAAAAATAAGTCATGTCAGACTAACCTGATCTCGTTTTTTGACAGAATTACAAGCCTGGTAGATGAAGGGAACGCAGTGGATGTAGCCTACCTTGATTTCAGCAAGGCATTCGACAAGGTGCCCCATGATATTCTTGTAAAGAAGCTGGTAAAATGCGGTCTTGACTATGCTACCACTCAGTGGATTCATAACTGGCTGACTGACCGAACCCAAAGGGTGCTCATCAATGGTTCCTCTTCATCCTGGAGAAGAGTGACTAGTGGGGTGCCACAGGGTTCTGTCTTGGGCCCTGTCTTATTCAACATCTTTATCAACGACTTGGATGATGGACTCAAGGGCATCCTGATCAAATTTGCAGATGACACCAAACTGGGAGGGGTGGCTAACACCCCAGAGGACAGGATCACACTTCAAAACGACATTGACAGATTAGAGAACTGGGCCAAAACAAACAAGATGAACTTTAACAGGGAGAAATGTAAAGTATTGCACTTGGGCAAAAAAAATGAAAGGCACAAATACAAGATGGGTGACACCTGGCTTGAGAGCAGTACATGTGAAAAGGATCTAGGAGTCTTGGTTGACCACAAACTTGACATGAGCCAACAGTGTGACGCGGCAGCTAAAAAAGCCAATACAATTCTGGGCTGCATCAATAGGAGTATAGCATCTAGATCAAGGGAAGTAATAGTGCCACTGTATTCTGCTCTGGTCAGACCTCACCTGGAGTACTGTGTCCAGTTCTGGGCACCACAGTTCAAGAAGGACACTGACAAACTGGAACGTGTCCAGAGGAGGGCAACCAAAATGGTCAAAGGCCTGGAAACGATGCCTTATGAGGAACGGCTAAGGGAGCTGGGCATGTTTAGCCTGGAGAAGAGGAGGTTAAGGGGTGATATGATAGCCATGTTCAAATATATAAAAGGATGTCATATAGAGGAGGGAGTAAGGTTGTTTTCTGCTGCTCCAGAGAAGCGGACACGGAGCAATGGATCCAAACTACAAGAAAGAAGATTCCACCTAAACATTAGGAAGAACTTCCTGACAGTAAGAGCTGTTCGACAGTGGAATTTGCTGCCAAGGAGTGTGGTGGAGTCTCCTTCTTTGGAGGTCTTTAAGCAGAGGCTTGACCACCATATGTCAGGAGTGCTCTGATGGTGTTTCCTGCTTGGCAGGGGGTTGGACTCGATGGCCCTTGTGGTCTATTCCAACTCTATGATTCTAAGGTTCTATGATTATTTATCATTACAAAAGACTAGCCAGGCTCCTTAGGGAATTCAATCAAGTGACAATTAAACAGGTAATCTATCAGATGAGATAAACAGCACACTCAGATTTCTGCTGTAGACCGCCTTTTCTGTGATGTAGGTATGATGTATCTGGGGTAGTGGTCTTGGATTACACCCCTTCTGTGATGTAGGTATGATGTATGGAGGGGTGGTCTTGAGCTCCAGAGCAGGGAATTTAAAATGTCTATAAAAGGGCAGGCACACCTTTGCTCTGGGTTCCCCCTCCTTTCCTGCATGTGAGTGGAGCACCCTGTTGCAGCAGATCAATAAAGATCAGGCTTACTAGCTGCTTTGCTTCTCAATATTCTCTGGTTGGCCTCTGTTATCTTCTCCTACCAATAGGGAACCTATGTAAGGACTCTATATGGGCTCTTGGATACGCCAAAAGGGGAAAAGGGCACATTTTGTTTACAACACTTCCAACTCTACGATTCTGTGATTCCTGAGCCTGAGTCCTCCTGCCTTGCTACACTCAGGCAGAGTCTCCTGGCAACTGGTGATGCTGGCCTCGCTCCGTTAGCGGACTGGGCAGGAATTTATTTGAAGGTGGGGAAGGTTGCTGTTCTCAGAAAAGCAGTGCTGTTCCTGGAAATGGCTGGTGGTGGCTGGGAGGGAGCCCAGCGTTAATTCTGCGAAGAGGAAAAAGGAGCTTGTTTGTTTGCTCAGAGAACTTCCACTTTAAGCCAAAGGAGGTCTAGCTGACATCAATTAAAACACACACACACAACTCTGCTGTTTTCCTCTCCCCCTGCTAGATTTGTGCATTATCTGTTGCTGAACAGCCTAACGATAGATATAGCACAATAAAAACAATCACTGAGCAGAATCCAATTTTTGTTTATTTGTTTTTAATTCCAGTACATTGCCTGCAACTGAGTAGTGTCCCTGAGCATGCACAAAGTGAATTTACTTCACTGTAAATAGAGTCACACAAGGCTTTCAGGCTGCCGAGACTTTTCTTTCTTTGAAAGGTAGCAGGGGCAGGCTAATCATGTGTGCAGGATACGGCCTGGCATTGAACCCGATTCATTTATAAAAATGTGACGTAAGTTAATTTCTAAAATGTATAAACTTTCATTAGATTGGCAAACGAAAGATGAACAGGTCAAATTGGTTATGGGCGAAGGATTTTGGTTATGATACTGAATTGGCAACATGGGAGAGACTGCGGATAACAGGATTGAAATGAGGATTCCGGAGGCGGCGCAAAACGGCAATGGCGGTCCTCTTTACTGTGTGAAGAGGGGCTCCGCGAAAAAGGGTCGTCCGCTGCGGCAAAGTGGAGACCCATTAAGAAAAACCGCAGGCAGAGCAAGCCTGCGGCCGTGGGACTCGGCGGGTGCCAGAAGCCCCCCCAGAAACGAAGAAGGGACCTCGTAAGAGGCTCCGGAACGTGAAAGGGGGAGCGGCGCTGTGAGTTCATCGCTCTTTTCGCGGAAGTGAAGCCGCGCTGCTGCTGCCGATGAGCGTCGACCTTTCTTCTTGAAAACATCGGAATTGGCTGCAATTTACCCGTGAGTAAGGGGTACCAAAGATTGGCTTTTAATTTGACTAATTGGGCTGAAAACGGGAGGCGAGTAACAGGAAGTCCGTCTCCCGATCCTGCTAGCCAGAACAAAGCAAAGAATTTGAAGTGGGCTGAAGCGCTTAAAAGAGACTCTAAAAGCAGAACGAAGGGGCATTAACAGACTGTGTACTTAGAAGTCAAAAGGATATATTGGCTAAACTTTCTGGTCTTTTTGCTACGGAACTTTCTCCCTACTTTCGAGTGATGTGGAGTTAAAGGGGATAACCGAGCTGTCGGGCTGCCAGTGTGTAAAAGGAGAACTGTCAAACTGCTGAAACTTTTTCTGGAGTATAAACTGTTACATTGATTGATACACTAGCGCTTTAACATTGACGCTGGGACCTTTCTGTCACCTTGTGGCACTATTTTGAAACAGAATTATCTGGAAGCCTCCCTTTTGAACTTGGGGATTACAAAGGTCGAAATAGGAACTTTAATGGCGGAAAAGAGACTTTCCTTCTCATGAAACTTCGAAACACCCCCCCTAGAGGAATTGCGGAGATATAGAGGTCTGGGAACTGTACCATATTGAGATTTTTTGTGGTTAAATTGTTTACATTCTGGACTTGCCTTTCTCATGGATTGAAAGACTATTTGACCTTGAACAAAGGCAGCTGGGGAATGAGTGGCTCAGGGAAAACAAGAGCAGCTAAAGCTAAAGAAAAAGATAAGAAATCTGTGCAACTTGTTCAAACAACGTTAACTCATCAACGCAGATCCTCTGTCCCAACTGTGCTGACGGCACAGGAGGAGGAAGTTGAAACGCCTGTTACAGAAGATATGGCAACTGGAGGATCTGATCCAGTCCTGAGACAAATCTTGGAACAATTGGCACTCTTGAACAAAAAGGTGGACGATCAGTCATCTAAAATTGACCGAGCTACATCCACTATCAGTAAGTTATCAGATCAGGTCTCCCAGCATACTCAGGCTATTGAGAAACTGCAAGGAGCTACGGCAGAGAATTATAAACTAGCTGCGGAAGCCAATCAAAAAGCTGAGCAGGCGTGCAAAAAGGTTGAGGAGATCAAGGGGGAAGTAAGACCTCTGAAAAGACAGGTAGGAGAACAGCAAGCCTACCTGTCACTGGTGGAACTGAAAAGTAAGGAAAGCAATCTCAGGCTGAGGGCCGTCCCAGAACTGGAGCAGGGCAACCTAGAGGGATTTTTGACGCTTTTATTTTCTAAATTTTGGGGGGTTGAGGAAGACAAAGACTTTAAAATTGTGACGGCCTTCAGACTGGGAAGATCGGTTAAGAAAGACAAGTCCAGAGACTGTTTGGTTGTCTTGAGAACAAAAGAGGAAAGAGACAAGATATTAGGCCTACATTTTAAAAAATCTTTGGAAGTAGAAGGCAAAAGGGCAGAAATTTATAGAGACATCCCTAAATATCTGTTGGATCTTAGAGCCTCATATATAGACTTGACCAAATTGTTAAGGTACAACGCAATTCCTTATAGGTGGGAATTCCCTCAAGGCCTATCATTCACTTACAAAGGAAGGAAGGTAAGAATTAAAACACCCGAGGACCAGCAGAAGTTCCTACACGACAACGAGGAGGACCTCCAAAAGGGAGCCGCAGCTTCTTGGCCCCCACCACCGGGATCACCACCAGGACGTGTACCATCTGGATGTGGACCGGCACCACACCCGTCGGGAACGGAGGGAAATTTAGACACCCAATTGTGATACCTAAGAATTAGACCAGGATGTCTCTGCAGCTGCTTAGCTGGAATATACATGGCGGGAATTCCCCAGAAAAAAGGAAAAAAGTATTTCATATTTTGAAAAAAGAACAATTGGACATTATCTGCTTGCAAGAAACACATGTGACAAGACTCCACAGAAAAGTGTTAATTAATAAAAGATTAGGCCAAGAATTTATTTCATCGGATAAAGTTAAGAAAAGAGGAGTGGTGATATATGCAAAGGAGAGCTTGTCACCAAAATTTTTATTTAAAGACGAACAGGGCAGAATTTTGGCGATTGAAATTCAGACACAAGGAGAAAAGTTTTTAATTTTAGGAATATACGCCCCAAATGAAGGAAAATCGGAATTTTTTAAGAAGCTGCATGAGATTATGCTGGACTATTTGGATTACAACAACATCATTATGTTGGGAGATATGAACGGGGTTGTCTCAGTGAATATGGACAAGTCGCAAAGTGCTAACATTACGAAAGATGGCAGACTACCAAAAACCTTTTTCGAAATGACTGACAATTTGGATTTGATTGATATATGGAGGATCAAGAACCCTCTAGGGAAAGAAGGAACTTTCTTTTCTGAAGCTCACATGACATGGACGCGAATCGACCAAATATGGATAACTAGAGGACTGGCACCTAAGACTAGAAAAGTGGAAATCTGCCCAAAAACCTGCTCCGACCACAATGCTTTGAGAATGGAACTGAGATTAAATACAACCGGATCTTTCAGATGGAAAATGAATGACACTCTGCTAAGAGATCAGGAGATTGTCAAGAAGGCCCAAAAAGCTTTAAAGGATTATTTTGAAATAAATTTAAAGACAGCCGTGGAAAAAAGAATAATCTGGGATGCAAGTAAAGCAGTTATGAGAGGGTTTCTAATACAGCAGAACACGATTAAAAAAAGGCTCTGGAATGAAAAGAAGGAGAAGATCTTGGAGAAAATAAGAGAAGGAGAGAAAAAATTGAGATCTAGGCCTAAATCGAAGGAAGTGTTGAGAGAAGTGAAGTTTTTCCAGGCACAATATTCGAAACTGATAAATCAAGAGGTGGAATGGAAAATTAAACAAATGAAACAAAGATCCTTTGAATCAGCTAACAAGTGTGGGAAACTGCTAGCATGGCAGTTGAAAAAGAGACAAAAGCTTAATACAGTTACAAATCTAGAGATTAAAGGGAGAATGGTTCAGAAACCCGAGGAAATTAGAAAATGTTTCCAGAGATATTTCAAAGAACTTTATTCACAAGGGCCGCAAAAAGATTCTGAGGTGGATCAATTTCTCATAACTAATGGACTACAAAAAATACCTCCGGAAATGAGAGCAACTTTGAATTGTAATATTACGTATCAAGAAATTGAATGTGCCATTCAGAACCTTCAACTAGGCAAGTCTCCAGGACCTGATGGACTTACTTCCAAATATTATAAGGTATTGAAGGACTCGTTGATACAACCATTGTTGGAAGTTTGTAACCAGATTATGGAGGGGAGGAAGGCACCGGAAACGTGGAAAGAAGCTTTCATCACGTTGATACCAAAATTAGAAACTGAAAAAACCCAACTTAAGAACTACCGTCCTATCTCACTCCTAAATGTGGATTACAAAATTTTTGCAGACATTTTGGCAAGTAGGTTTAAGAAAGTATTAAATGAAGTGATTCATAAGGACCAAGCAGGCTTTCTCCCGGGCAGGCATTTGTTTGACAACACAAGAAACATCATTGACATTTTGGAATTTTTACAAACAAACTTAAATACAAGAGCGGTGTTGATTTTTATTGATGCGGAGAAAGCCTTTGACAATATCTCTTGGATGTTTATGAAGAAAAATTTGGAAAGGATGGGAGTAGGGCGGGGGTTTGAAAATGGAATAGAAGCAATTTATTCAGAACAAAAAGCTAAATTGATAGTAAACAACGTGGTGACAGAGGAGTTCAAAATTGAAAAAGGGACACGACAGGGGTGCCCTCTGTCTCCTCTGCTGTTTATTTCAGTCCTGGAGGTGCTATTGAACATGATCAGAAATGACCGGTTGGCACAGGGAATTGTGGTCGGAGAGAAACAATATAAACTGAAAGCATTTGCAGATGACTTGGTATTAACATTACAGGAGCCAGTCCCTAGCACTAAAAGAGTGTTAGAATTAATTTCTGACTTTGGTCGGGTGGCGGGATTCAAGCTGAACAAACAAAAAACTAAAGTTCTAGCAAAAAACTTGACAACTACTGAAATAGAGGAGTTCATGAAAGAAACAGAACTAAATGTGGTTAAAAAAGTAAAGTACTTAGGGGTGTACCTGACCTCCAAAAATTTGAATTTGTTTAAAGATAACTACGAGAAATGTTGGTCAGAGATTAAAAGAGATTTGGAAACATGGTCAAGATTGAAACTTTCCTTGTTGGGTAGAATAGCTGCTATAAAGATGAATGTATTGCCGAAAATGTTATTTTTGTTTCAGGCCCTCCAGATCGTGGACAAGGTGGAATGTTTTGGAAGATGGCAGAGGGATATTTCTAAATTTGTCTGGCAGGGCAAAAAGCCCCGAATAAAGTTTAAAATACTAACTGATGCGAAAGAAAGAGGGGGGTTTGCCCTGCCAGACTTGAGGTTATATTATGAATCTGCAGCCTTCTGCTGGTTGAAAGATTGGATTCTATTGGAGAACACCGATGTCCTCGATCTGGAAGGGTTTGGTAATGCTTTTGGGTGGCATGCATATTTGTGGTATGACAAGGTTAAAGTTCATAGATCGTTCAAAAACCATATTGTCAGAAGAGTAATTTTTATGGTCTGGACAAAATACAAAGACTTATTGGAGAGTAAGACTCCGAGGTGGCTCTCACCGATGGAGGCCAAAGCACGTAAAAGACTCAATATGGAGGCCCATTGGCCTAAATATTGGGAAATAATTGAAAAAATTGGAGATAATTGGAGGTTGCAGAGTATGGAAAAGTTAAAAAACAAGGTGCGAGATTGGTTGCACTATGCTCAAATTCAGGAAGTTTTTAAAGCGGACAAAAAAGTGGGTTTCCAGGTGGAAAAATCGAAATTAGAGACAGAGTTGCTAGAGCCAAAATCTAAGTTACTCTCGAGAATGTACAACTTGCTGCTTAAATGGAATACACAGGATGAGACAGTTAAATCCTCCATGATAAAGTGGGCGCAGGACCTGGGGCATAACATTATGTTTGAAGACTGGGAAAGGTTATGGAACACCGGGATGAAATTTACGGCATGTAGTGCCTTGAAGGAAAATATTATGAAAATGGTATACCGGTGGTACATGCCCCAGTCAAGCTTGCAAAGATATACCACCTGTCGGACAATAAATGTTGGAAGTGTAAGGAGGAGGAAGGGACATTCTTACACCTCTGGTGGACCTGCCCGAAAGTGAAGGCCTTCTGGGAGATGATACATAATGAATTAAAAAAGGTACTCAGATTTACCTTACCCAAGAAACCGGAGGCCTTCCTTCTGGGCATGGTAGACCAGAGAGTGGCCAAGAAAGATAGAACTTTCTTTATGTACGCCACTACAGCAGCAAGGATCCTGATGGCAAAGCACTGGAAGACACAAAATTTACCCACGCTGGAAGAATGGCAGACGCAGTTGATGGACTATATGGAATTGGCCGAGATGACTGGCAGAATCCGAGACTTGGGAGAAGAAGCAACGGAGGAAGTCTGGGAAAAATTTAAGGACTATTTGAAAAAGCATTATAAGTTGTATGAATGTTAAAAAAATGCTCCTTTTAGGAAACTATAGCTTCAGCATTTGTAAACTTTTGAAATGGAAAATAAGGTACAAGAAGCCAGAGGTGGTGTAATGAAATAACTTTATTGTGTTGAAATTAAAAGCTTAAGGATTTGGACTACAATGTCCTAGAGATTAGATATCACGATAAAATGAAAGATACATTATTGTGTTTGAAATAAGTTAACAAATTGCTGATGTTTTGAATGTACAGAGAATGCAGGGTTCGGAAGAGGGGGGAAGTCCACTAGATCTATGGAAATTTGTAATTGGAAGTTGGATTTTGTATTTTATAAACTTAATAAAAAATTATATTAAAAAAAAAGAAATGTACAGCTTGTTACACTTTGAAGGAGAACTATATGAAAATGATGTATCATTGCTTTTCAATCCTAGTAGATTAGCTAAAATGTATAAATCAAAGTCTAAAACTGGGAATGTACTGTAAATAGAAAGACAGTACTTTTTATCACATGTGGTAGTCATGTAGGGTGATAAAAGACTTCTGGGAAATGATAGATAATAAATTGAAAAAATATTGGAAATAGCTTTTCCTAAGAAACCAGAGGGATGCAGGTGGCGCTGTGGGTTAAACCACAGAGCCTAGGACTTGCCAACTGGAAGGTCGGTGGTTCGAATCCCCACAACGGGTTGAGCTCCCGTTGCTCGGTCCCTGCTCCTGCTAACCTAGCAGTTCGAAAGCATGTCAAAGTGCAGGTAGATAAATAGGTACTGCTCCAGGGGGAAGGTAAACTGTGTTTCCGTGTGCTGCTCAGGTTCCCCAGAAGCAGCTTAGTCATGCTGGCCACATGACCTGGACGCTGTCTGCCGGCTCTCTCAGCCAGTAAGCAAGATGAGTGTCACAACCCCAGAGTCGGCCACGACTGGACCTAATGGTCAGGTGTCCCTTTACCTTTAAGAAACCAGAAGCATTTCTTTTCGGTATTATAGGCCCAGAGATCCCGAAGGACCAGACGAAACTATTCATGTACGCGACCACAGCTGCACAGATTCTGTTAGCCCAGAAATGGAAAGATGGTACAACTCCAGCCAACGAAGAGTGGCAGATAAAACTGATGGACTATGCCAAAATGGCAAAACTTACATGAAGAATTAGAAACCAGGAAAAGGCGGTCTGTAGTAAAGACTGGGGAAAGTTTATAATCTATTTGGTGGGGAACTATTGCAAACAATTACACACATTGGTAGGATTGACAGAAAACTTGTAGGAAAAAAACGAACTATGAAATGAAAAAGGATTTATAAGAATAGAGTTATGAAAGCGCTGCAGAGGGGAAAATCATTATATTAAGATCCACAAGGGGGGAGTCAAAGGGGATTGTATGTTTATGTTTTTATTTTGCTTGTATGTGCAAGATAGAAAATGCACAAATAAAATTTTAAAAATTAAAATATGACACGAGAATAAGGAAAATGGCAACATGGCAAATTAATCTGCTCTTGTTACAGGTAGGTAGCCGTGTTGGTTTGCCGTAGTTGAAACAAAATAAAACAATTCCTTCCAGTAGCACCTTAGAGACCAACTAAGTTCATGCACACAAAAGCTCATACCAATAACTAACTTAGTTGGTCTCTAAGGTGCTACTGGAAGGCATTTTTTCTTGTTTTGCTGATCAGTAAATGTGCAGGGCGTAGTGGTTCTTGGACTGGCGGCAAAACAGTTCTATTGCTTCTGGTGGCCTGGCCCGGTTTTTCAACGCCCCCCCGCACCCCCCTGCTGTGTTCTCCTCTGAATTGGGTAGCAGCAGGGCTGGAGACTTTCCTGGAGTTGAGCTTTGATCTGAGCCAATGACAGGCTCCGAAGTTAGCTGGTCATCAGTTGCTAGGCAGGGGAGGTTTAGCATTTGCAAAAACCAACACTCTGTTTTCCTCTCTGACTGTATCTCAGGCAGCTGAAGGGTAGAAAGAGCCTTTCTCTGGGCAACGGGTGGGGTGGGGCAGCAGGAGTGGGGCAAGAAAAGGCCTCAAGACAGCCTTGCTAGGGCAACCAGGCTAGATGGGCATCATGTGAATAATAAAATTATTCTTTCAATTATTATTGCATAGATTAGGCCAACCAGCCCACCGCCCCACTCATTCTGCTGAGTTGGGACCCTGGCCTTCTGCCCCAAATTATTGCTCCTGTGCCCCCCCCCGCCCTGCCCCCATTAACAGGTTCTCCATTGTCTCGCTGCATTCGTTACCTCTCACCAATTTGGTTCCCGTCCATTTGAGATCTAGAAGAATGTTTGTTCTTTCGGTGAAAGGTAACCTGCAATAAGATGACAATTCCTGCTTACTTTGCAACTTTGCTGCTTGAATGTTTGTGCTCAAGCCTTGGCTCCAGAAAGGACACCTCTCCCAAACGCCGCTGGGAGCTCTTAACCAAAACCCAAATAATTGACCTTAGGCGAAAGGCCAAGATTTGGCAGGGGGAGGACGGGTTCTGAATCCTGAAGGTGGACGGACTCTTTCAACTTGCAGTATATTTTTTTAAAAATGAAGCATTTCCCATATTTCATGTCCCACCCCTCAGTCTCTGAGTGATGCAAGATTCCCGGGGTTCCATGCACTTACCCAGAGTTCGCATTTCCTTTTGGGAATGAGGCACAGGGGAGACTGTAGCGTCTTTATGATATATGGTTTATTTACACACTCACACATATATATATACAACCTGAGCCTGCGATGTTCATAGCGTTAACAAAAACGGTTTTGTTTCTCCCGTAGCTGCAGCCTTGGATTCAAACAGTAATCAAACCTTGATCTTTCTCTCAAGCTTGCTGCTTTCCCCTCTGGCTCACATCACTGCAACTCAACTCTGAACTCTGGCTTTTGTCCTTCTCACTATCTGCAAGTTGAGGGAGCGGAGAGGGTACCACCCACTTGCCATCTCACAGAGAGCCCCTTTCCTTTGTTCCCTCAATGGTCCATCACCCAGGGGATCGTCTCATTCAGAAGCTAGCCTGGCTTACAGTTTGACACTTGCTGGATCCAGCTATTAGAAGGGTCTAACATGAAGGGACACAGGTGGCGCTGTGGGTTAAAGCTTCAGTGCCTAGGACTTGCCGATCGAAAGGTCGGCGGTTCGAATCCCTGCTGCGGGGTGCGCTCCTGCTGCTCGGTCCCAGCGCCTGCCAACCTAGCAGTTCGAAAGCACCTCCGGGTGCAAGTAGATAAATAGGGACCACTTACCAGCGGGAAGGTAAACGGCGTTTCCGTGTGCAGCTCTGGCTCGCCAGAGCAGCGATGTCACACTGGCCATGTGACCCGGAAGTGTCTTCGGACAGCGCTGGCCCCTGGCCTCTTGAGTGAGATGGGCGCACAACCCCAGAGTCTGTCAAGACTGGCCCGTACGGGCAGGGGTACCTTTACCTTTACCTTTAACATGCCCAACACATAAAAAAATAGTGGCAAAATAGGGAGAGGATGGAGTGCTGGTCAAATCTCGGAAGCTAGAAGGTATAAGATTGCACAGCAGGCTGGGCCTTGTCTGTTGGCCACCGTAATCTCCCTGAACAAGCCTTGGCACCAGAAAGGACGCTTCTCAAAAACTCCACTCTCAGGTATCATTTAACATCTGGAGACTTACAGGTCGGGAGGAAGAGCTGAACAACTTTTTTTTCAACTAACATTGATTCTTTTTTTTAACGAGGCGCACAAAAAATAGGGACAAAGTAGTGAGAAGAGGGAAAACACTAGATGTTGTTGTTGTCTCCCAGATGCGTGGGGTGGGTGTTGTGTCACTTTGAAAAAACCAAGCTAGTCAGGAAGCTATACTGAATCAAAATATTGGTCCAACCAACTCAGTGCTGTCTGCACTGACTGGCAGTGACTCTCCAGGGTTAATAATAATAATAATAATAATAATAATAATAATAATTTATTATTTATAGCCCGCCCATCTGGCTGGGTTTCCCCAGCTACTCTGGGCAGCTCCCAACATAATATTAAAAACACAATAAAACATCAAACATTAAAAATTTCCCTAAACAGGGCTACATTCAGATGTCTTCTAAATGTCAGATACTTGTTTATTTCCTTGACATCTTCTGGGACAGTGTTCCACAGGGCGGGCGCCACCACCGAGAAGGCCCTCTGCCTGGTTCCCTGTAACTTGGCTTCTCGCAGCGAGGGAACCACCAGAAGGCCCTTGGAGCTGGACCTCAGTGTCCAGGCAGAATGATGGGGGGGGGAGACACTCCTTCAGGTCTTCAGAGCCAAGGCTGTTTAGGGCTTTTAAGGTCAGCACCAACACTATGAATTGTGCTCTGAAACATACTGGGAGCCAATGCGGATCTCTCAGGACCGGTGTTATGTGGTCCTGGCAGCCACTCCCAGTCGCCAGTCTTGCTGCCGCATTCTGGATTTGCAGTTTTCGGCTCACCTTCAAAGGTAGCCCCATGTAGAGCGCATTGCAGTAGTCCAAGCGGGAGATAACTAGAGCATGCACCACTCTGGCAATAGCTGTTTATTTCCTTGACATCAGGTGGGAGGGCATTCCACAGGTCGGGCGCCACCACCGAGAAGGCCCTCTGTCTGGTTCCCTATTAACCTCACTTCTCGAAGGGAGGGAACTGCCAGAAGGCCCTCGGTGCTGGGCCTTCAGGGATTCCTCCACCTGGAATTGCCATCCGGGAATGAACCTGGGACCTTCTGAATGCCAAGCAGATGTTCTGCACCTGCAATCCTTTGTGCTAATCCTTTCTGCTTGGGTTGGGTTGGGGGGTCCTTCCCTGTGGGAAGCAGAAATTACTTCTCTGTGAGGGGGTTTTGCTGCGCTCAGAGTTGACCTCAGCCTCCTGGATCGTGGCCAGCTTCCCTCTTTCATTTCCCTGAATGCTGAGCTGTGCTTGACGCATGGGGAAGCGTCCCCTCGGCTGCCAGCAGGGCCTGAAGGAAGGAGGGGGTAGGGACACACTCTCTGCGCCTAGAGGTCCTGCTTCTGTTGTCAGGGACTGTGACCAGTGGAGGCGACGGGGGGGAGGGGAGGGGAAGGACGAGAACTTTCCCCCCTTGCCAAGATAGTAGCTTAAGAGAGTCTCCTGTCCAGAGCCCCCCTTTGCACCCACACACCCCTCCGTCTGTTTACCCAACAAGAGTCCTCCTTCCCAGCCTCAGGCAGGGTCTGCACGTAGATGAAAATTACATTGGCACTCCCTGCAGTGAGAAATCTTGCACTTCAGGGAGAAATGCATGCCAATCTATTGCCAGGACACTTTTTTCTATTCCTTCACATGGGGGGGGGCATTAAAAATGTGACACAGCAGCTGCACTGTTCTACCATTTCAGGTCTCTGCCTCCTCATCCGTCCCTGTGAATGCCAGGGAAGTTGAGTGGGAATTCAGTTTGGAAACTCAAGCGTACTCAGTGGGAAACTGGGGTATGTGACAATTGGCCCAAAGCACAGGATTGAGCCGGCTCTCAGCACCGGGATGTGTGTTAGGAGAGGGGGGGAGTTGTTCTCTCTTGCTAAAGGGGAACCGTCGCCTCCCTCCCAGTCTCTTCTGGCACCTCAACGAAAACGTCTACCTGCTTTTTATTTTGGCTTGGCATAGCCGAAAAACAAAACTGCCCCCTGCCCTGGTTTTCAGCCCAGACTGGGGGGACTCCATCACTCCAAAGTGCAGGAATGTTTATTCAAGAGGACCCCTTTTTAAAATTTCCCAGACCTGATTTCCAGTTTCTTGCTATTATCAAAACCTTGTGGTTGATGTCTGTCTTGGAGACAACGGAGGAGGGCACCTTTGCAGGTGAAGTCAAACCCTTGGGGAGTTAATAATAGTAATAATAATAATAATAAATTTTATTTATACCCTGCCCTCCCTGGCCGGAGCCGGGCTCAGGGCAGCTAACACCAATAAAATTTCAGTAAAAACATAATAAGAAAAAAGGGGAAAAAACAATTTAAAATAAAGGTTAAAATGCAATTTAAAATGCAGCCTCATTTTATAAGTCAAAACCATAAGGGGAGGGAAACGTAAGGGTTAGACTGGGTCCAAACCAAAGGCCAGGTGGAACAGCTCTGTCTTGCAGGCCCTGCGGAAAGATGTCAAGTCCCACAGGGCCCTACTCTCTTGGGACAGAGCGTTCCACCAAGTCGGGGCCAGTACTGAAAAGGCCCTGGCCCTAGTTGAGACCAATCTAACCACCTTGTGACTTGGGACCTCCAAAATGTTGTAGTTTGTGGACCTTAAGGTCCTCCGCGGGGCATACCAGGAGAGGCGGTCCCGTAGGTACAGCACCTGCTTTCCACCTTTGGGCTGGCTGGACAGGACAGTGCCTCTGAGCACATGCAAAGTATGCTTACGCCTTTGGGCTTAAGGACAGAAACCAATATGCAGCCCAGACGTCAGGCTTTCCTTCCCCTTCAGAAACGATGAGCAGCCAGCCTTCGCCTGAGTCCTCAGATCTTGCCGTGCTCAGGCAGAGCCCACTGGTCACCCTGAGAGTGGATTTGGCAATAATGCTTTGGGGGAGGCAAGAGGGGGAGGATTACTGACCACAAGCCCCAAAATGTGGGTTTCCCTCCAAACCTGTGCCAAAGTTTTGCCGTTGTTTTGCAGTGAGAGAGAAAAAGGAGGGCTCTTCCTGGAACGGGGTGGTAGGTGGCTGAGAGGGGAAGCAAAAGAGATTCTGCAAAGAGTTAAAATGGAGGTTGTTTGTTTAGGGAACTTTCACTTCCACCTGAAGGTTCAGAGGGAGTCTGGCCACGGGATGAAAAAACCCAAAAAACCTCCCCCGCCTTCCCCTCCCCACACCCACGCTGTGCATTGCCTGCTGTACAGTGGTACCTTGGGTTAAGAACTTAATTTGTTCCGGAGATCCGTACTTAATCTGAAACTGTTCTTAACCTGAAGCACCACTTTAGCTAATGGAGCCTCGTGCTGCTGCCGCGCCACTGGAGCACAATTTCTGTTCTCATCCTGAAGCAAAGTTCTTAACCTGAAGCACTATTTCTGGGTTAACAGAGTCTGTAACCTGAAGCGTATGTAACCCTGAGGTACCACTGTATAAGGATAGCTATAGCACAGGCTTCCTCAGCCTCGGCCCTCCAGATGTTTTGAGACTACAATTCCCATCATCGCTGACCACTGGTCCTGCTAGCTAGGGATCATGGGAGTTGTAGTCCCAAAACATCTGGAGGGCCAAGGCTGAGGAAGCCTGCTATAGCACGATCGACATGATCAAAGGTTGAGCAAGATATTGCCATTCTGTGTTTAAGAGATAAACAACTGACATTTAGAAGACATCTGAAGGCAGCCCTGTTCAGGGAAGTTTTTAATGTGTGACATTTTAATGTATTTTTGTTGTTGGAAGCCGCCCAGCCACCCAGATGGGTGGACAGGGTACAAATAATTTATGATGGTGGTGGTGATGATGATGATGATTATTCCAGTGCCATAATCTGGCATTCCCACCTCGTCCTGATGCCCCGGTTGCTAACAAACACACTCAGAATCCCCATTTCCCTCTGAGGTCTCTGGATGTGGTCCGAAGGAGGCACATAAGCACATATACGGAGAGCCCTAAACCTGGATCAGGCCAAAGGGGGACTCCCCATTCCCTCAAGTCCAGCATAGTCTATTTTCACAATGGCTGTTCAGATGCCCCAATTTGGAAGACACCCGTTAGCAGGAGGAGCTGTGCAGAACAGCAGCATCAACTCTCCCCACTTGAAACTCCCAGGAACTGGTATTCTTAAGAGGAGTTTATTGCCTCAGACAGTGATGGGGTAAGGAGGGGTAAAAATGTAATATAAATGTGGAAAAGAATAGAAATTTTATTAATTCATTCATTCAGTTTATACACTACCCTTTCAAGATCCCGGGTGGGGAAATGAGTCATGACATACACGGTGGAATAGGAATGTATGTGGAAAGGAGTAAATACACGAAAACATGCACCAATAAAGGCTGATCGCCGAAGAATGGATGCTTTTGAATTATAGTGCTGGAGGAGACTCTTGAGAGTCCCATGGACTGCAAGAAGATCAAACCTCTCCATTCTGAAGGAAATCAGCCCTGAGTGCTCACTGGAAGGACAGATCCTGAAGCTGAGGCTCCAATACTTTGGCCACCTCATGAGAAGAGAAGACTCCTTGGAAAAGACCCTGATGTTGGGAAAGATGGAGGACACAAGGAGAAGGGGACGACAGAGGACCAGATGGTTGGACAGTGTTCTCGAAGCTACAAACATGAGTCTGACCAAACTGCGGGAGGCAGTGGAAGACAGGAGTGCCTGGCGTGCTCTGGTCCAGTGGGTCATGAAGAGTCGGACACGACTGAACAAAAGCACTTAGTTGAGACAGGCACCCCGAGGCACAGGTCACCACAATTTATTGTCTGTTCTTTTCACCTATGTGGTTGGACTGACCAGCCTAGGATTCAGGAAGCTAAACTGCAGATTTTTTTCTTTTTTATGTACCACAGAAATAAATTAGGCAGCTGACCCAACTGCAAAACTGTGTGAACCTATACTTAATTATATGAAAGCAATAGAAGGCCTAATTTGATTTACGCAGTTGCTGTGGTCTGCTGTGGTTGTTAGAGCTCTCAACCAGCTGCCGTGAGTGTGTGGGCAGTGGCAGTGGGGGGTGGAGGTGGGGCACCCACAGCAATAATTTTGTGGGACCCCAGGGCTCCCTGACTCCCTGGAAATGGTGCCAATGCTTGCAGGTGGACCTGATTCAATTACTGAAATAAGAAGGGAGAATAAGGATAATGGCGTCCTGGTAAATTAATCCGCTCTGGTTATACAGTTCAGCACATTCCAAAATGCGTGTGTGCATGCAAAGTTTGTTTTTTCCTACTGAAGCAAAAACACTCGGTTGGGCAAGTGGCCAAGGAAGTCTGTTGCTGCTGCTGTTGTCGCTGTTGCTGCTCGCTACGCCTTGCTTGCTTTCTGCCCCCCCCCCCCACTTATGCTGAACCCCGTGCTGGGGATTTCCAGACCTGCACTTGTTGAGCCTTGAGTTGTCTGGCTGGGGACTTTCCCTGCAGCTGAGCTTTGATCCCTGCCAATCACAGGCTCCGAGGCTGCCTGGTCATCAGTTGCTAGGTAGGGAATGTGTCACTTTTGCAAAAACCCAACACTTGTCACTATCCTCGCTGAACAGCCCAGACTGCTGCGAGAGAGGAGAATAAGCCTTTCTCTGGGCAAATGACGGCAGCGGGTGCAAAGCAGGCGCTCTCTCTCTCTCTCTCTCTCTCACACACACACACACACACACACACACACAGAGAGAGAGAGAGAGAGAGAGAGAGAGAGAGAGAGAGAGAGAGAGAGAGAGAGAGAGAGCACTTTCCTTCAACTCTGCTTCTCTGGATCAGTCCTTGTCAAACTTCTGACTTTGGGGGATTAACCTTTCTGCTGCTGTGCACCTTCTGTCGAATCTCAGGTGTTCTCCAGCCTTTCCACAGATGGGAACAGGGAGATTTTGCCATGCTCTTCCCAAGGATCAGGGCGCAAGGATTCCTTCTCGCTCACTGACAATGCTAGACCAGTGCGACCAAACCAGTTGTGGTCCCCCAATTCTGCCTCTGGTGAGGACAGTTTTCACTGGGGAGCTTTGGCCAACCACATCAGCCCCTATGCAGCTGAGCAGATAGACTCTCATGCAACTCAGGAGAGAGAGAAAACTAACCCTTCCTGGGCCAGAGTCATCATAAGGGTTTGTGTTCTGCACCTGATATTGCCTACACAATTTAGCATCCTAAATCATTTAATCTTCCATGAGAGAAAATCATACACTTATGTCTCTGCGAAGGTAGGATCAGGCTTCCAAAGGTAGAAAACACGCTTACCAAAATCAGAGCAGTCGGGGGGGGGGGACCACTGAGTGGGTGGGAACAGGAGGACTCCAAGGCCCCTTGGAGGTCCTAAAAAAGCACACCCCATGGCAAGCAGAAGCATTTCTTAAAAGTTCTTACTGTCAGAAAGTTTTCCCGAATGTTTAGTCGGAATCTCCTTTCTTGCAACTTGAAGCCATTGGTTTGAGTCCTACCCTGCAAAGCAGGAGAAAACAAGCTTGCTTCATCCTCCATGTGACAGTCTTTGAGATATTTGAAGATGGCTCTCGTTATTTCCTCAGTCTCCTCTTTCCCAGGCTAAACATCCCCAGCTCCTTCAACTGTTCCTCATAAGGCTTGCTTTCCAGACCCTTGACCATCTTGGTTGCCCTCCTCTGCACACCTTCCAGCTTGTCAGCATCTTTCTTAAATTGTGGTGCCCAGAACTGGACACCGTATTTCAGGTGTGGTCTGAACAAGATAGAGTGGTATTATTACTTCCCTTGATCTGGTCACTAGACTTCTGTCGATGTAGCCTAGAATAGTGTTAGCTTCTTTTGCTGCTGCATTACACTGTGGACTCATGTTCAGCTTGTGGTTCACCAAGACCCCTAGATCCTAAAAAGGGTCTAAAGATAGATGGATAGATAATTTATTATGGTTGGAGACCAGCTTATAAAACACACTTGGGGGTACAGTCACAGAAGGAAAACAAACAATTAAAACAATGTAGAACAATAAATTTAAAATTTATAAATGCGATAATCGTATAGGCACTTGAAGCTTTAAGATAAACTACGGCAGGGAGCTGACCCAGATTCACCCATGGAACCGCATTTGGGGATTTTCTTAATGAACTAGTTTTGAGTTGGGAGATGGTCTGTGCCTACAGAAGGGTTTAAATAAATGAATAGCCAAAGGTGTAAAAACTGTCAGAACCTGCGTTCGACCGAGCTCCTCCAGAATCGCCTCCGACGTGATTAACAACCTGAGACACTGATAAGGCTCCAGGCCGATTCCCATTACGCAGAGTTTCAAAGCAGCAGAAGTGATGAGAAGTTTGAGCTACATTGCTAGGTTTTGTTTTCTAGGCTACGCAGACAGAAAAGAAATCCATCCTCTCTCTGTGAGAGACAGAGAGCAACTGAATACTCTGCATCCAAGAGTATTAAAAGAACTGGCAGATGTGATCTCAGAACCACTGGCAGTCATCTTTGAGAATTCCTGGAGAACAGGCGAAGTCCCGGCAGACTGGAGGAGGGCAAATGTTGTCCCTATTTTCAAAAAGGGGAAAAGAGAGGACCCAAATAATTATCGCCCAGTCAGTCTGACATCAATACCAGGCAAGATTCTGGAGCAGATCATTAAGCAAACAGTCTGTGAGCACCTAGAAAGGAATGCTGTGATCACCAATAGTCAGCATGGATTTCTGAAAAATAAGTCATGTCAGACTAACCTGATCTCGTTTTTTGACAGAATTACAAGCCTGGTAGATGAAGGGGACGCAGTGGATGTAGCCTACCTTGATTTCAGCAAGGCATTTGACAAGGTGCCCTATGATATTCTTGTAAAGAAGCTGGTAAAATGCGGTCTTGACTGTGCTACCACTCAGTGGATTTGTAACTGGCTGACTGACCGAACCCAAAGGGTGCTCATCAATGGTTCCTCTTCATCCTGGAGAAGAGTGACTAGTGGGGTGCCACAGGGTTCTGTCTTGGGCCTGGTCTTATTCAACATCTTTATCAACAACTTGGATGATGGACTCAAGGGCATCCTGATCAAATTTGCAGATGACACCAAACTGGGAGGGGTGGCTAACACCCCAGAGGACAGGATCACACTTCAAAACGACCTTGACAGATTAGAGAACTGGGCCAAAACAAACAAGATGAACTTTAACAGGGAGAAATGTAAAGTATTGCACTTGGGCAAAAAAAATGAGAGGCACAAATACAAGATGGGTGACACCTGGCTTGAGAGCAGTACATGTGAAAAGGATCTAGGAGTCTTGGTTGACTACAAACTTGACATGAGCCAACAGTGTGATGCGGCAACTAAAAAAGCCAATGCAATTCTGGGCTGCATCAATAGGAGTATAGCATCTAGATCAAGGGAAGTAATAATGTGTCCAGTTCTGGGCACCACAGTTCAAGAAGGACACTGACAAACTGGAACGTGTCCAGAGGAGGGCAACCAAAATGGTCAAAGGCCTGGAAACGATGCCTTATGAGGGACGGCTAAGGGAGCTGGGCATGTTTAGCCTGGAGAAGAGGAGGTTAAGGGGTAATATGATAGCCATGTTCAAATATATAAAAGGATGTCATATAGAGGAGGGAGAAATGTTGTTTTCTGCTGCTCCAGAGAAGCGGACACGGAGCAATGGATCCAAACTACAAGAAAGAAGATTCCACCTAAACATTAGGAAGAACTTCCTGACAGTAAGAGCTGTTCGACAGTGGAATTTGCTGCCAAGGAGTGTGGTGGAGTCTCCTTCTTTGGAGGTCTTTAAGCAGAGGCTTGACCACCATATGTCAGGAGTGCTCTGATGGTGTTTCCTGCTTGGCAGGGGGTTGGACTCGATGGCCCTTGTGGTCTATTCCAACTCTATGATTCTATGAAAAACAAAGGAACAGGAAACCAGTAACATCACACCCCTCTCCTGTCTTCCGTGAGACTTCCAACAGCCTGGAATCTCTGGAATGTAAACAGAGTCCTGTGACTCTAAGAGCACTGCACAGTGGCAACACACAGAAACCAACAAAAGCCACCTTTTCACAAGTGAAGTTGTGTGGAAATGGGCAGATTTCCCCCCTCCAGGATGGACACGTGACGCACTCTGTGAATATTGGCCTTTAATTGAAGTAAACAGTTCAAAGACAACAGAGGGAGGTTGAGGACAATCTTTATTGGTACAGCTCAGAGCAAGTCACCCCAAGGCTTGACATCGTTATCACCACAAAATAGCTGAATATTTACAGAGCAATTAAGAAATCACCGGCTCAGTGGAGATAAAAGCATCAGGGCAAAAGAAGGAGATGGGCTGTCCCTGGAAATGGACTCATGTTGTGAGGGAGGGGGGGAGAGAGATTGAGGAGGAATAATAGGGGTGTGCGCATTTAATTTATTGTTATATTGGGGGGGCGGCACCCCTGAATTCCTGGAACCAGTAATGGGTTGAATCAAGGTCTCTGGATCTCCAGATCTAGCAGGGATTCAAAAGCAGGAATACTGATAATGGCTGCTAAGAATGAGCCATGGAGAAAGTGGGTGGAGCCCCACCCTGAGGTCCAAATTAGTGAGCAGGGACAAGAGTTTTGGGGATTTCAGTTGCTGTGGCCTGATTTGGGGGGGGGGGAGAGGTTTCAGTCTGTCAGCAGCCAGCTGGAAGGAGAGTTTCGGAACATGGCTGGTGTCTGTCTGAATCCAAAGCTGCTTTGGCCAGGAACCTCTTGGGGTTTTGATGCTGTGAGCCCATCATAGACTCAGGATGCATGTACGTGTGTCAATAAACCATATAACCTAAAGACACCAGAGTTTTCGCTGCCCCTCATTTCCTGGACCCCTGGAACCTCACACCACTCAAAGATTGGGGTGGAGTGTATCAATAGTTGGGAATGCCCACTTGGATCAAGAGGACGTTGTTGGGACTAATTTGCAACAAGGGGAAATGGGTCTTTGACTCCTATTTTCTCCAGAAGGCATGTCCTTCCGAGAAGGGGCTTGCTGAAAGTGAGTCAAAGTTTATGAGGAGGAAAACCTACGGGGAAATTCTGTGAGCTCCAGATCCTATCACGTGCCTTTCCAGAAAGCATGCATTGCTGGTTTGACTGCACTTTAAGTATCCTACACGGAAGGGCAGCTGCTTGGGAGTGTAGAAGGTTCAGTCCCCGGAACATCCAAGAAGGGCTAGAAAGACTCACCCTCTGAAACATCAATTGAGCCACTGCCAGTCAGTGTGGGCATATGGGACCAGAAATGCTGTTGAGCCAGATGGACTCGGTCTAAGGCAGTTTCCAGTGACCCTGTGTTCCCAGGTCACCCAAGGGGCAGCTGGGAGGGGGGAGCCATCTTAGTCCACAGCAAGATGAGCAACAAAGGAAGTGGGTGTGGGGACCCTTCTCCAGCCCAAGGGCCACATTCTCTTCTGGGGAACCTTCTGGGGGCCACACGACAATGGTGGGCAGGAGCAGAGCATCAAAGGCCAGTGTGAAGTTTTCACAGGAGACCAGTCCCTGCACAAGCTCACCCTCCCCTCTCCATCCTCCATCAAGGCAAGCAAGAAACATGATTGGAGTAGGAGGACAAATCCCAGCCAGGCAAAGACTCTGAAGGAAGGGGCAACGCAAGGCTGGGGAAAGTCCCAGGGGCCACATGGAGAGGTGTGGGAGGCCACATGGGACCCCTCCCCAATTCAGTTGTGAGGCTCCCCATCAGGGCTTGAAGGACCAGTCCTGGCAGTCTGAGGAGATTCATGGTTGTTTTCAGGGACAGCTCAGGCTCCTCCTGGGAGATTCAAGGCACAAATTCTCTAGCAGAGAGGTGCAAAGAAGTAAAATCAGGTTGAGATAACTTGCAATCAACAAGCAGAAAGGGAAACACAAGAAGAAACTTCCCCCAAATGACAAGCAAGCAACAGAGGTGGGGGAGGGGTGGACACTGTTGTTCTTGATCTGTGACTCCTTCCATCCAGCTTCCAAGGAGGTTTCCACCCTCTGAGCATGGACAGAGGGCAACTGGCAGGAAGAACAGAGCTTCTCCACATCCCAGGATCCTGATCGAGCAGCGAAGTCTAACTGATGAGTCCTGCAGGCAGAGGAGAGAGAGACAAGCCCATCACTGTGGGGTGAGGAATGGGGAGAAAGGGGCAGAAGAATCCCTGGCAAGATTGGGGGGACACTCCATAGGGCGGCCATCAGATACAGTATTGTGAACTACAATTCCCATTGCCTCCAGTTATGGGCCTGGCAGGGGGGCTCTGAGGAGGGAAGGAGGCAGTGGGAGGGAGACTTGGCTGGCTTTGGCAGTGGAGAAGAGGAGCTTCAGAAGAGACCAAGGAGATCTCTCTAGAGCAGAAATGGGGAACCACGGACCTTGGAACAAATTTGGCCCCCAGGCCTCTCTTTCTGGCCCTCATGGCTCTCTCCAGACACTCCTCCTGTCCCCGCTTTGAACCCTCCAGGAGTGAGTCCACCTCCCTTGAACTCTGAGGATGCCCCTTGCTTGCCTGGACCAAGAACAGAGAGGGGCAGAAACTAGTCCACTCAGCAATAGGGAAATTGGCATGTTTTTCTCCACCCCCACCTGCCCAGCAATGTCATGTGGGCCCCAGAAAGAGGGGATGCAGCCTTTAGGGCGAAAGAGGACCCCCCCCCCAGGAATAGATGTCCTGCAATGGGCAGGAGAGCTTTGTCTCCCAAGGGCCAAACGCCAGCCCTGGTCTCTTCACTCAGCCTCTGCTAAGGAACTTTGCTTGACTGTCTCCCAGGTGGGACATTCCCCTGGAGACCCCCTTCCAGGACATGATATTGGAGTGTGTGCATCAGGGGATGGATTGATCCATAGGAAGCCCCTCCCCTCTGTTCTAAAAGGAAGCCATGGGGGGGCCACAGCAAGCAGCCAAGAGAAGGGGGTTGGGGGAGGAGGAGGAGGATGGAAGAGCAGAGAGGAAAGTTACCTGGAGGCTGAGGAACAGCTTGCCCTGGGAGAGAAAATAAAGAATAGAAAGATTCAGTCAGCATCAGATGTCCCCTGAAATAGCTTCTCTGAGAACCCCCCCCCCACCCCACCCCCAAGGTCAAGATAACACACTCCAGGCACAGCTAGGAACTTTCTCCCCTTTATTCTGTCCTATGGACTATGAGGGGTGAAAGAAGAGTCTTTGTAGGAAATAAATATTTCCTTCCCGATACAGAAAGGACCCTGGGGAACATCTTGCCAACTAATCTCTTTCCCATTACCCAATGCTCCCACCCCACAAACCCCCCATATTCCTTAGGCTGCCTCCTTTGGGGCTCTGCATTGCCCAGTTGTTGATTTATGTCACACACAAACAGCAAAAAGACCCAAGGGAGATGAATTCCGCCTCCTGACTGTCAGTGTCTCAAAGGCCCTTCGCTCAGCAGGGAGAGAGAGCCTTTGACTTACTGCTGGGACCAGGAAGATGCAAAACATCTGTGTCCTTACTCTGCTCAAAGGCTTCAGAGCCAGAGATGTTTTTGAATTTCTCCCTCATATATTGAACAGGAAGTTTAGGTCTTCATCTACAGATTTAAACCTCAGACCATCTCCATAAGAGCTGAGGCTCCATTTGAGACACCAAGAGGGACCTCCTAGGAGTGGAGAAGGAACAGAACCCTCTCCAGAGCCTCTGCCTAAGAAGAGGAGGGGAGCCTGGAGCCCAGTCCAGCCCCACACCCAACCCTCCCTCTCCCCCTGGCACCCCACCCTCACCTTTCTTGTTCTTCAGGTAAAGGGCGAGTCCAGTGGCCCCAAAGACCAGCCCCAGCACAATCCCCACAATCCCCGTCCACATCTTGCTCCTGGCAGAGTCCGACTGTGGCTCTGAAGAAAGAAAAAGCCCTGAGTGAGGAAAGGCAGGCCTGGGATCAGCCCCCTGAGGGGGGAGCAGCCCATCCATCCCCCCAGGAATGCCCCCCACTTCCTTGGGCAGGAGATGGGTAAGGGCTGCCAAGGCGTCCTACCCCATTTCACCGTGACGGGGCCTTCGAAGCTGGCGTGCTCCACCTGGCAGGTGTAGACGTCTCCACGTTCTGGCTTTGTCTCCAGCATCACCTCAATATGGAAGGTCCACTCCCCGTTCCGGATGAGGTCCGTGGTCCACACTTTGGGCTCCTCCTTCCCGTTTCTGAACCACTTGATCTCGATCCCCGCAGGGAAGAAGCGGTTGACGGTGCAAATCAGCAGAGTGTTGTGTGGTGAAGATTCAACATTGTCTGTGGGGGTGATCTTCACCTTGGGCTGGACTGTGGGGGGGGGGAGGCCAGGGAGATGTGGAAGGAAGGTCAGAGATTTAGGCAGGGAGGGACCTGGAGGCTTCAAGGGAGGGAGGAGAGGCCACAGTTAACAGGGGAGGGGGCTAGCCAGGGTGAAGCCTCTAGAGGGGCGCAACTGAGGCTCCCAGCTTGCAGGGGGGGGGGGCCTTTCTCATCGCAGCCCCCCCTGGTGGCTCCAGAGTCTAAAAGCATCTGCTGAACACCAGAGTGATGCTAATCTGCAAAGTGAAGCAGGAAAACCTGGAAAACGACCCTCCATCCCCTTTCCCCCTGACTGTTTTTGGAACTTATTTTTCTTTCCTCTTCTTTTGCTTCCCTTAAAGTCTCAGAGATGAATTAGAAGTGGTAAAGAGATCAGAACATCCCCTCCTGCCCTTTTGGGAACAGAAGCCCTTTGGAGTCTTGCTTGCTTGTGTGTTCATTTTGTGTGTTTGTGTGTGTGTGTGTTTGGATCTCTAGAAGACAACATACATGTTTACACCACGTGAACACATAGAGAGGGCACTGCAGCCTACAATCAGCTTCAAAAGCTGTGTCCTCTTTATACTGAAAATAAAATACCTGCAATGAATGATATGTGATGCTGACATATGAAGCTCTTTGTATTTATCCCTTCCTGTAATTTGGAAAGAAAATGTAGCCAATTCTTTAATTGCAATGGTTCAGCAGCCAGCAATTTTTAAAGAAAACTTGTGGAGTATTTATTCTTTTATTTTATTCTTTAGAGCCTTTACTACTGCCTTTACTACTCAGAAGTCCCATTGAATTCAATGGAGCTTACTCCGAGATAACGGTGTAAAGATTCTGCAGTCATATACTGCAATCTTAAGCATTTTTACTCACAAGTATACCACTGAGTTCAGTAGGACTTACTCTCTGGTATGTGCCTGATCATTATCACTGCCAACCTAGCAGTTCGAAAGCACGTCAAAGTGCAAGTAGATAAATAGGTACCATTCCGGCAGGAAGGTAAATGGCATTTCCGTGCACTGCTCTGGTTTGCCAGAAGCGGCTTAGTCATGCTGGCCATATGACCCGGAAGCTGTCTGTGGACAAACGCCGGCTCCCTCGGCCCATAGAGCGAGATGAGCGCGGCAACCCCAGAGTCGGTCATGACTGGACCTAATGGTCAGGGGTCCCTTTATCTTTACTTATCTGCCTCATCATTATCACAGTTTCTATTTTTTAAATTATTATTATTATTATTTACAGTAATGATATTCCTTAGAATTCCTCAAATGATCTACTACTCTCTGAGGAGATCTACTAAGCCAGATACACACACAGACAATTTTACTAGCCCTTTTTATGCCCTTTATGAACAAATGTGTCAAGTTTTGTGCGTGTATGTAAATACACGTGGTGTGTGTGTGACAAAACTGGGTCTTTGCCCGGGTGACAGAAAGCCTAGGTTGCCCCCCCCCCCGGACAGTCAGTCTATCCTACGCTCCCACCCCCAACTTCCCACTCCCACCAGTGGGATCTCTGACCTCCCCAATCTACCCAAAGTCAGCCCAGTTTCCCCAGTGGTCAGGCTGGGCATTCCACAAACAGGGAACTCCTACTCCTTGGGGGTCCTGGGATGCCCCTCCCCTTCCTAGGACACTTCCCATCCTTCTGTCTCATTTCCCAGTCCTAGGAATCTCAGGAGTTTGTCCTTCCTTTTTTCCTGGCAAACAGGATGATCTTCAGAATTCACAGGATCCTTCATTTACAGTACAATGGTCTCCTCAGTGTTTCCCAAACTTGCGTTGCCAACTCTCTTTGGACTACAATTCCCATCCTCTCTGACCACTGGTCCTGCTCACCGGGGATGATGGGAATTGCACAAAGACAGCTGAGGTTCTTATGCCTTTTACAGCTGAGTGGAAGGCAGAAATTCAACAGGTTAAGCCCTTTTCTCCTGTGGAAAAGCAATTACCGGGAAAGTTTCGCCTGTCAGACATCTGTGTGAGTGTGCGAGAGAGAGAGAGAGACCACCAATTTATTTTGGGGCCCTTCACTCCAACTGAAAAACAGCACATCAATTTGTGTGTGATGTAGAGCAGATGTTATGCAAATTCACACACCCCAAGTGATTATAGTAATTTTCCTTCCAATATACTTTTGATTTAGGGATGATCCCTGGAGAACGGGGGGCGGGGGCGGAGGGGAGCCTGGTGGCTGAAAATAGTAATCAGTAGGTGGGAAGGAAAAGGACCATGTTTATAATAATAATTATTTAATCCTGAACGTATGTGATTTTGAGATTGTGGGGTCAATTTCTAACCCCCCCCCCAATTTAAACACCCGAATTCCCAGGAAAACCTGGACATATGGCAGCCCTACCTGAATCCATGTCAGGTGTGCAGGAAATAACATGCTAATGTGTCACAATCAATAAATGAGTGAGGTCCAAACAACATCATTTTGTAATTTAAAAATGTTTGTGTTTTCTGTTTCAAATGTGCTCTCTCTGCTCCCCCTGAAAGGCTGCCTATGTCCCCCTTGCAGTCCCCCACTCTAATGTAGTCCAGCGTTGGACTGTGTCCTGGGTTCAAATCCCCCCTGGGCCTTGAGTCTCCTGGGTATCCCTGACCAGCCCCTCCCCTCAGCCTGGCCTCCCTCACAGGGTTGTTGTGGGGATGGAATGAGGAGAGGACAGAACACCATCTTGAGCTCCTGGGGGGGGGGCTGTGGGAATGCACAGGTAATACATAAAGTTTAGGGAAGTTTTTAATGTTTGATGTTCTATTGTGCTTTTAATTCTGTTGGGAAAACCCAGCCAGATGGATGGGGTATAGATAATAATAATAATAATAATAATAATAATAATAATAATAATAAATAATCATTACTTCTATTATTGTTGTTATTGTTGTTGTTTGTTGTTGTTATTTTTATTTTTATTATTATTGTTAGTATTAGTATTATTGCAAATACTGCAATTTTGTATTGCAATACCTACAGGTATAGGGCGGGATGCAAATTTAATTAATAATAAATAACTAAAGTAAGGCAGACATCCTCCACATTGCAATACACGAAATGGGTTATGATGCCTCCAGGGATACACAGAAACTCTGCCTCTGGAGTGGGGCGTCAGGAAAGGCCCCTTTATCTCTCTGAAAAGCGGGAGGGGAGGGGGCCCGGGGGGGCAGCAGCGACAGGGGCGTCGAGGGGGGAAAGTCCCGGGTCCACTCCACCCCCACCCCCCGTTTCCCATGACGCCCCCCCCCCCGAGTCTGGACTCACCGCGCCGGGACTGGGAGAAGGGATCGAGGACCCCGTAGTTGTGCCGGCAGAAGCGATCCACGTTGGCCATCTCGCTCCGCAGGAGGTCCTTGTCCTGGTTCCATGCCTTGGCGTCGGGCTCCCCCAGTTCAGCCACCGCCACGAACTTCCCTCGGTCGCTGTCGAAGTAGGCGAGCTCCTGCCGGTCGTAGAAGTGCCTTTGTAGGAAGTGGACCCGCTGCGTCCCGTTGGAGAAGTGGCACTCGCCCTTATTCTGGTACAGGAAATGCTCTGGGGGGGGGGAAGGGGGGAGAAAGAAATTGGGGGACGGACAGAGACTTCCGGTTGCCTTAAGGACGCAGCTCTCACCATAGCCGATAGTTGCACCTGCCGGGCAGGAGAGAGATGGTCTTTTTGTCTCCCATTACAGTATCTCTCTCTGTCTCTCTGTCTCTCTGTCTCTCTGTCTCTCTCTCTCTCTCTCTCTCTCTCGTGTCACGTGATCCCACGGGGAGACCCCGCCCCCTTTCACCCCCTCCCAAAGGAAAGGGAAAGAGCGGCAGCGAAAGGCCGTTTTGTGGAGGGGGAGGCACAACCTACGAGAGGAAATCTTGGGAGTGGGAGAGAAACCAGGAAAAGGGGGAGACACTGAGGAGGGTGGGAGACGCTTCTCTGCTCTGAATGGGACTTCACTGCAACTACCCCCCCACGAGACCCCCCTCCCGCTGCCGGAGACCCGGTTTCACTTTCGCTTTCCCTGCCAGAGCGCAGGAAGCGACGCCTCTCTACGCAGGAGCACCCAGAGGACCCCAAGGCAGGGGGGCTGGAGACTGGGAGAGGGAACCTTCCACGAGGGAGGGGGAGCTCAGGGTCCCCTTTGCCCCAGTTTTGCTGCCGGTGTCATGGGCGTAGGCAGGGAGGAGCCAGTCCCCCCCCAAGAAATCAATAAACATCAATAAAAATACATAGCAAACTGAGGTTCCCCCTCCTAACAAAAGTCCTGGCTACGCCCATGCCTGTGTTAGAAGCAGAAGAAAGGGATATTTATGCATTATGTGGAGTCCTTTATAGAGTTAATACAGTGGTACCTCAGCTTAAGTACTTAATTCCTTCTGGAGGTCCGTACTTAACCTGAAACTGTTCTTAACCTGAAGCACCACTTTAGCTAATGCAGCCTCCTGCTGTCCCTACGCCACCAGAGCACGATTTCTGTTCTCATCCTGAAGCAAAGCTCTTAACCCGAGGTACTAGGAAATGATGGGAGATAAGTGGACTAAGAATGATGAGGATAATTTTGAGAGACAGGTGAAGAAGCGCTCAGGGCCAGATTCAGCTACGCTCCCCGCCCCACCCTGTAAAAAAAGTCCCCTAGGGCTGCCTGCCATCAGTTGTCCTGCAGGAAGACTATTTAATATGTTAATGTTGTGGTTTTATTAAAATTCAGTTGAATGCTATTTGTAAGTTGCTGGGGTAGGATTTTAATCCTGAAAGGAGGGAGATAATTAATTTCAATAAATAAGTGCTCTCTCCTTCCCAGTCCAAGAAGCCTGAGCTGCTCTTTTTCAGTGGGGGGAGTGTTTCCCCTTCCCTCCTGCCCCTTTGCCCCCCCCTGTCCTGGAAGAAGCAAAGATCCCCCATGGGGAAGCAAGGATTCTTCAACATCAACTTTGCTGTTGTTCCGATGCCTGATTAACTACTCTAGTCCTAACTTAAAAGCGGAAAGCTTAATGCTGGTGGTCAACAAAAGAGGTTTAAAGACTCTCTCAAGGTAAATCTAACAAAATGTAGTATAAACACTGACAACTAGGAAACACTGGCCTGCGAGCGCTCCAATGGGAGAACAGCCTTTACCAAAGGCGTCATGCGCTTTGAAGACACTCGAACTCAGGACACAAGGGAGAAACGAGCTAAGAGGAAGGCACGCTTGGCAAACCCTCACCGTGGTCAACTCCCGCCTGGAAACCAATGCCCCCCCCTGTGGAAGGACGTGGGGATCCAGAATTGGCCTCCACAGTCACTTACGGACTCCCTGCTAAGATCATGGAAGACCATCTACGAGGGATCTTCAAAGGAGCCCCACCGATGGGGGTCCCGCTAAGCGGAGTTTCTTCTTCCTTCTCCCCCCATGGCAGACTCTTTGCTCACCTGGAGGCGCCTCCACGCCCAGCCCCTCCGAAGCGGAGACCACCAGCATCCCCAGCAGGAGCCCCCCAAAGGCCAAAGGCGCAGCGCCGGAGCCCCCCATCCTTCTCTCTTCTTCGCCCCCCGAAGACTCCCAAATGGGACTTTCTCCGCTCAGCTCCGGGGGAAACTCCTGCCCAAGCCCCGCCCACTCCGCCTCCCCGCCCCGCGAGCGTCCAATCCGCCTCCCAGCGGAGGCAGCGTCATCGGTCGCCAGGCAGGGAACTCCTGGAAAGAGCATTATCAGGGCTCTCTCTGCTCTCGATAGACCTGCAAGTTCCTCTTTGCCTTCTCAGCTGCTTCTGATGTCTCCATTGTTGCTGCGTCGCGTGTGAATCAATATCCTCCCCGGAAAACCTTTTTTTGGGGGGGAAATATAAAGCTTAACAAAAATCTGCCACTTCCATCCAAAACTTTACTCTGGCAGCAAAAGGGGAAATTTCAGACTCAGGCTTCAAAACAGCGAGATGCGCTTTTCTTCCGCTGCGTTTTAAGCCACTAAACCTTCGTTCCTTCAATGTATCCGGAAAGAGGAAGGAAGTTTCAAGGGGGGAATAACTGTCTGCTGAGGGAGGGGGCTCCCCCTCTTCGCCCCCAGCCTGCATCCCGAGGAGACCTGGCAGCCCCCCAGTAAGGAGACCCCCCTCCCCCCAATAAAAGCCCCCTCCAGCCCCCAGCTCCCCTTTGCAAGAAACATCCCTGGTGTCTGAGGAGCCCCATGAAGAAACACACAGGGGGGAGACAGAGAGGAGCCCCCGCAGCCCCTTCCCTGGAGGAGACCCCTCCCCTCTTGGGCAGATCCAGCCCCCCCACCCCAAAAATATCAGCTGCCCTTTTCCTGCTTCTGTTTTCGCTCCGTCTCCGGCTGAGGCTCCTGCCTGGGGATGGTTTACCTGGAGACAGACTGGTCATCGCCAGGGCGCTTTCTCATTGGCCGAGCTGGCAGGGACTTTCCCGGTCCGCCAAACCCTAACCCCTGGCCGCCCCCGCCCCACATTCACTTGGAGGGCGAGCACCCAGGAGGAAGGGGCAAGGGACACTTGGGCTTGAGTCGCCCCTCGCCCACCTCGGCCCAGGAAGAGCTGCAGAGATGGAGCCCAGAGGAGGAAGAGGAGGAGGAGGAGGAAGAGCCCTTTGCTGCCTCTGGGCGACCCTCCTCCTCGCCCCGCCAAGGGGGGCCGGAGCCCTGAAAGGTCGGGGGGCGCAGGAGGGAGCGGGAAATGTCTGGGGAGGGGTCCCAGGAGGGGAGCTGGGGGGATATGGGGAGAAGGATTGTGTCCCTGGGCGTTGCTTGTGGGCAAAGGAGGAGGGGTCTCTTCGGCTACAGGGAGGAGAAGCCCCCTCCCCACGACAGGTGCAGAAGCTGCACCCGGGAATGCGGCGGGATGGGGGGAGGAAGGAAATTGGACGTCCCCCCCCCCCGCCCAGGAAAGAGTGCTGGGAGGTGCGTGGAATGGGAGGATGACGAGCAAGAAGGATTTAGTCCCTCCTGTAAGGTGGGCTAGGTTTTTTTAATGAGATTGGGAAAAGGTGCAAACAGCAGCTCCCACCACACGCACACACCTAGCTTAGAAGATCTGAGTCTGTGCCCCTTCCTAGCCTGTCCTGTTACAAGGAGGAAAAGGGAAATAAAACAAGAATTATTATTCCTCTCTGTGGGCTCGGCTGCCACAGAGACCTGCCTGGTCCGGAGGAAGGAAATTGGACGCCCCCAAAACACGAGGGAGGGGAGGGAGGATCTGAACCCTCAACTAAGCTGGTCCAGGGGTTAAAAAAAAAGAGGGGGGAGGACTGGGTGCAAACAGCACCCCCCACCCCACCCACTGCCTTGCTTCAAAGTTCGGGATTTGTGCCTCTAAGCCTTTCCTGTTGGAGAAGAATTGTTCTTTCTCCTTTATAGACTAGGCTGCCAGAGAGACCTGCCTGATTCAGAAGCCCCCAGTGGTCACCCCCAAAAGGCATCAGCCCCCCACCTAATGCCCCCCCCCAAGACAGAGCGGTCTGTCTCCTCCCCAGCAACACATAAGGGGCCAGAAACTTCGGTGGACCCTAAAAGAAATCTCTGAGCAGAACCCTTATAAACGCTGAGGAAATCCTTGAATTCTTGGTTTCACTTTGGGGCAAGGAGCTCAGGGCAGAGTTACATCCTTGCTATATTCACAACAACCCTGTGAGGAGTCATGGATTGGTCTCTCAAAGGATTCCTCCAACTTTCTATCTGCCAGAGTCACCCCCCACACAAATGCCCCTCAGGATCACCTTTGGGGGCTGTTATGGCTGTGAAATGAGAGGATTTTAAAGTCTGTGTGTTTGGGAGCAAATGAAGCCCCCCCCCCGTCTTCTTAGAGAGCCTTCCTGGTGGTGGCCCCATTCCGAGCAATGCGGCAGGTTCTCCCTCATCCTGCTGCGGGGTCCTAAAGCCTCCCTCTCTCTCCCACCCCTGCAGTGGAGGACACCCTGGTGGAGCTGGACTTCTTCCAGGAGAGCTTCCCTTCGGAGAAGAAGTCCGGGGAGTTCCTGCTGGAGTTTGACAACGAGGAGATCCTGCACGTGGACTGGGAGAAGAAGCAGAACGTCTGGAGGCTGCCGGACTTCCAGCGCTTCACCAGCTTCGAGGTGCAGGGCGCCCTGGCCAACATCGCCGTCATGAAGAACAACATGGAGGTGCTCATGAAGCGAAGCAACCGCACCCGTGCCCTGAACGGTAGGACACGCAAGGGGGGCAGGGGAGAGAGCTGGGGGTCAGGCAGGGGGTGGTCTCTTGGCTTCTGACACGGAAGACCCTTCAGGACCCCTTTCTGCCTCCCCAGAGGGAACTCTGCTCCAGGGAGCCAGTCCTTGGCTGACTGAGACAGGCTAAAAGGGAAGGGAAACCTGGTGGGAGGGGCAGCATTGCACTCTGTACAAGCTCAGAGGCATTCCCAAACCTGAACACCCGGTGCAGAAATACCCACAGCACCTAATTGCTATGCTTTCCATTTCTAGACTGCTTCAAATGGGTTTTAATCCCATTTCTTTCTCCATCTCCTTCCTCAGTTGCTCCTACGGCCACTGTGTACCCAGAAAATGCCGTGGAACTGGGGGACCCCAACGTCCTCATCTGCTTTGTGGACAGGTTCTCCCCCCCAGTGCTGAACGTCACCTGGCTGAAGAACAACGAGGTGGTCTCCAAGGGCGTGGAGGAGACAGATTTCTACCCCAGCGTGGACAACACTTTCCGCAAGTTCTCCTATCTCCCCTTCGTCCCTGAGCAGGGAGACATCTACGTCTGCCAGGTGGAGCACTGGGGCATCCCAGAGGGAAAGATGGAGAAGATCTGGGGTAAGCACTGGGCAGGATTGGGGCTTTTCTCTGGGACTTGAACTCAGAAACCCAGATTCATGGCTCATAAGAAACAAGTTCTGAAGATCAGATAAATTTATTCAAATGAAGTACACTTGCAGTCTTGAATAATTTGTTCTGCTCTTGCTAGCCACCTTTTGGGGGTTCCTTGAGTTAGTTTCTCTCAGTTTAACTTAAAAGTGTGTGCATTAAGGGCTGTGGGGCGGGTGTGTCAGGACTCCTGGGTTCTTTCTTCCGCTGAACACACTCAGAGAAACAGAGTCCTCCCTTAGCCCTGTCCTCTCTCTCCCTCCATCCCAGTTTCCAAGGCGCCCTCTCCCATCCCGGAGACGATGGAGAACGTGCTGTGTGCCCTGGGCTTGGCCTTTGGCATCCTGGGCATCATCGCTGGCACCATCCTTTTCTTCAAGGCCATGAGGATGAACGATCGCAGGGGCTTCATGTGAGTCGAACCCGTTTCCCCTCAGGGGCTCAGAGACAAATTCAAGGGAAGCCAAAGTACACAGCAAAGGGGTGGGGTGGGCCTCGTCCTGCCCAGAAGGTGCTCAGCCTCAATACTCCCAGCTCACCATCTCCCTTCTCCTTCCTTTTCAGATAATGGAGGATTCCTTTCCTGACAGCCTCTTCCTTGAACCCTCTCAGCTCAGCTCCTTTGCCAAGAGTCTCTTCTGCTACAAATCAGCTGGAAGGAGTTGCTTCCTCCGTGTGCAGCTTATCCTTAGAAGCTTTTCGGATCATATGCTTAGCTTTTAAGAACAATTATGATAGCCAAAGGTGCTTAGGCAGACTTACATTACTTTTCTCCCTTTTATGTTTCCCTCTTTACAAAGAAATTGCTCTGTTTAAGTAAATAAGAAAAGTATATGGTTTACTCACATTATAA
Source organism: Podarcis melisellensis (assembly GCF_964234715.1). Taxonomy (NCBI): domain Eukaryota; kingdom Metazoa; phylum Chordata; class Lepidosauria; order Squamata; family Lacertidae; genus Podarcis; species Podarcis melisellensis. The sequence continues at coordinate 122,059,440 of NC_138529.1, read as the reverse complement.
GTCTTGCCATATGGTGCAACATTTACAGCTCCCTCTATGCAGGTTCTGAAACTCCCTGGTGCCTTTGCTTCTGGCTATCTAGTAATCGTGCATTTCATAGAATCATAGAATTGTAGAGTTGGAAGGGACCCTAAGGGTCATCTAGTCCAACCCCCTGCATTGCAGGAATCTCATCTCCGACAGAGGGGCATCCAGCCTCTGCTTGTGGTTTGGCTGCAGATCCTCCCCCAAACTCCATGGTTGACTCAGGATAGTTTTTTGTGGGGGCTTCCTGCTTTGCCTCGCCTTGCATCTGCGTGGCTCAAGGAGACCCCCTGCCAACAGAGTGTCAGGCATACTAATTCCTATCTCCACCCCACTTACCCAAAACCATTCACCTCCCTCTCCAGTTTTTGGAGAGAGCCTTACTCAGTTCCGTGCATTGCACTGCAGGAATACACCCCTCAGGTGTTTACTTAATCACAATGAGGATTCATCCAGCTTGTTGGGGAAGCGTAGTTGCAAAGAAACCCCAAACACCTTTCTTGTCCACATAAAGCAGGGTTGTATCTGTCAGTGTGGAGGAAAAGATCCCTTCTTCTTCTGCAAAACTTTCCCAATGGCTTCTGTGCAGCCCAATTGCTGTTTTTCATACATGCTCCCATATTTCCAAAAGCAATGAATAAATCTTACAGTTTGTTGATTTGTTTCTAGTGCTGTTTTCTCTGCCTATAAGCTCTGGATATATTTATTATTTTAAAATGAAAAGGTGAACCATTGAGGAAATGGGTAGCACTGCAACCAGAGTGGCTACACTGACTCCTCGTGTCTCTAGGCCCAGATTCTGGGAGATGATCAGAGATCAGGAGAGCCAGTGCTGGCCTCCCTGCCTTTGCCCTGGACTGCCTGACTGTCCCCTGCTGGGAACAGGATGCTGGGGCAGGGCGACCCTGATCAGCAACAGGACTCTTCTGATCTTCAAGGCCTGCTGTGGGTTGTGTGATGCCCCAAACCGTTATCCTACAGGACCCATGGATTCCCTCTCTGGGGGAACAGATGAGAGGAACAGAACAACCCATCCCCTTGTCCTAAGATGCCTCACCAGATCAAAGCACCTGCTCTTCCTGAGACTGGAGTGAGTGATCGGGGGAAGAAGGAGAAAATTCAGGGTGGATGAATGAAGGTCTTCTTCCAGGGGCAACAACACTCTAGAGAGGTCAAAACAAAAAAATTCCTTCCAGTAGCACCTTAAAGACCAACTAAGAACTAACTTAGTTGGTCTTTAAGGTGCTACTGGAAGGAATTTTTTTGTTTTGACTATGGCAGACCAACACGGCTACCTATCTGACTCTAGAGAGGTGTGTGTTTCAGGACATGCAAGGTCAGGATGTGACCCAGTCATCCTGGCCAAACCTCCATCATGAGTTGACTGTGTTGCCTGGAACATGCCTTAAAAGCCTCAGAGAAGGATTCACTCTTTTCTGGTAGCTCCCTGTCTTGCCCCTATTTTTGTGTGCCTCATTAAGATAAATTAATGCAAGGAGTTGTTGAGTTCTTTCTCACCCCCACCTTGCAAGAGTCTCCAGAAGGTAAATGACACCACCGAGTGGGGTTTGGGAGAGGCGTCCTTCCTGGCGCCAAGCCTTGAGCAGGAACATCACAGAGGCCAACAGACAAGGCCCGGCTTGCTGTGCAATCTCATACCTTCTTCTGGATCCCAGATGGTGGGATCCAAATTCGGGGGGAGCCAATTAATGCAGCAAGACAGAAGAGAGAGAGAGAGAGAGAGAGAGAGAGAGAGGAGGAAACTTTGGGTCAAGATCTCGGAATACAAGATGCTCAGGGATGGGCTGCCAGGGGACAAACTGGGTGTGAGAAATGTGGGTTTTGTGGACCCTCAGAGGCACTGAGGCTAAAAACTTCAGATCTATATTCCACAACTGCTCCCATGAGAGAAAGGGAGAAAGGACTGCTCCACTGTAACGGTAGCTGCAGCTTCATGTTTTTGCTGTCCTCTCCCCAATGTGAAGGAGAAGCAGAATAACCTCCCTGCAAGCAGGAAACTGGGGCAATGGCTTGGCCTGCAGCCTTTCTCCCTGCTGTGCTAGATTTCTCCTTGCAGGCAGTGCCAATGTAATTTGGGTGTGCATGCAGTGCAGCTCCTGCCTGAGGCTGGGAAGGAGGCCTCTTGGAGGAAGAAAAACCAAGAGGAGGGGGGCAAAGGGGGTCCCTGGACAGAAGCAGGACTTCTGGGCCCATAGCACATGTCTCCCTCCCCCACCTCTCCCTCCTTCTGCCCCCTTATTTCTGGCAGCAGAGGAGACGCTGCAGAAAGGCACTGGGGGGAGTTTCGCTTCCCCCCACTTGGAGGCCTGGAGCACAGCTCAGCATTCAGGGAAATGAAAGAGGGAAGCTGGCCACGATCCAGGAGACGGAGGTCAACAGGGAGCGCAGCAAAACCTCCTCACAGAGAAGTAGCTTCCAGCAATGGCTTAAGAGGAATTGCCGTTTGAGGGAAGGACCCCTTTGGGAATGGCTGAGCTGAATGGAGTGGGGCTGGGCAAGCCCCATAGCATCCCTTGCTAGAGTAATAGGGGCTCCTTGGCTCAGTGTGGAGGGAGATTTCCTTGGAGAGCAGCCCCCTCCCTCTTGCGTCAGGAGAGCAAAGTGGGTCATCTCTTCCTAAGGCAGGAGGGAGGAGGAAGAGGAGAGAACGGGCAGAGACCCCCCCAAGTCCTCAAGGCTATGGGGCACAACCCACAGGGGAGGGTGGGGGTGTTTCAGGTCAGGCAAGGCCAGGATGTGGCCCAGTCAGGCTGGCCAGACCTCCTTCATGAGTCGGCTGTGGGGCAGAGACAGGTCTCTTCAACCTTTCCAGACCCAAACACCCCTTTCAACCCTGTTACGGAAATTAGGGACGGGGGCACATCTTTAAAGTTACATATTACAAATATTATGCCTGAATGTATCCTTCCAAGTTGACAGCTCAGGGAAGTTACCTAGCTTTAAAATAATATAAAATCATCTCCTTTCCCAGTTTCCTCCATTCCAAAGCTATTTTCCCCTTGCAAAAGGACTCCAGGAAGTTCTCAGAGGTGAAAATTGCTGGGCTCATTGTTAGCCAAAGGAAGCCAAATCTCATCACCTGACTCGTCTCAGGCCCCAGTTACAGATAGGTAGCCGTGTTGGTCTGCCATAGTCAAAACAAATTCCCCCCCCCTTCCGGTAGCACCTTAAAGACCAACTAAGTTAGTTCTTGGTATGAGCTTTCGTGTGCATGCACACTTCTTCAGATACACTGAAGTTTCCAGACCCTTCTATATAGTGAGAAGGTGGGGAGGGGTATTACTCAGAAGGGTGGTGGGAATGGGTGATTGGCAGATAGCTGTGATGAGCCTGTTGACGACTCTTAACGACTGCAATAGGTCTTACAGGAAAAAGCAAGGGGTGAGAAGGTGAAAAATGGCTTTGTCATTGTCAGGGGTTCAGGGAGAGAGGCGCAGATGAGGGAGGAGACTGAGAGCGAGGGGGAAGGATCCCAGGGCGACGAGGAAGAGGATGACAATGACCCGAGGTTGTCCATGAGTCCCTCCAGTGAATCGGAGGATTCCCAAAAGGGAGCCCCCCTGGTCAGGCCAAGGGGAGCCAAAGGGGGAAGTAGTCAGGAGCAGGGAAGCGGCGGGGGAACCCCCAGTGGGAGTTGGAGATCGGGACCGGCTTCTCCGCCGGAACGGAGTGAAGGGGGTGGAGCTACCAGTGTGTCAGACGGAGCAGAGCAGGAAGCAGAGAGGGGAAGGAGATCGGGGCAAGACGTCCTGCCGGAAGGGGCGGAGAGTAGTACCGGGAGCAATGTAACTGTCGAAAGGAAGGTCAGAAGCAGCGTACGCGCGCCAAGTTCAAATGTGGAGGCGCGCGGAAGTGAGGAGAGCCCGGGGGAGGAGCCTGGTCCCAAAGCACGAAGGAGGGGGGAACAGGCGTCAGAGGATTCAGCCTCTGGGGAATCCCGGAGGGAGGGAACACAGGGGGGCAGAAAGACCCTGCGGAAAAGGAAGGAGAGGAAGAGGTGGTCCAGCACAAGCCTCTTAAACTGGTGTAGAGGCGGGACTGATTCAGAGGGGACTTCAGCGGTCTAAGCCTAACAGACGTAGGGCCACGCGCCTCGGATGTGAAGCTAACAATGTTCTTCAATAAAAGCTTCTGTATATAAGCTGGACTGGACTTTGGTCTCTTGTGAGCTGGGACCTTGGGTGGCCCTGACAGTCATGTATAATGAGATAAGAATCCAAGGTCTTTGTTCAGACCAGGTGTCTCCATGGTTTTAAGTTTGGTGATAAGTTGCAATTCAGCAGCTTCTCTTTCCAGTCTATTTCTGAAATTCCTTTGTAGTAAAACAGCTACTTTGAGATCTTGTATAGAATGTCCTGGGAGATTGAAGTGTTCTCCTACTGGTTTCTCTGTCTTGTGATTCCTGATGTCCCAGGAATCAGGCCCCAGACATGCAAAGGAACTTCTATTGTACTTTTGGGTGGTGGGTACTTAAGACATATTTGTCTATGCTAATCTTATACCTGAGTCTTGCCCTCCCATGTCTGCTTATGCTAATCTTGTACCAAGGACTTGTCTGGACATGTTTGCCAAGGTTAACCCCTCCCCTTCGAACTGTATTCTGGGATGTGGTGGGAAAGTTTTAAAAGTCTTTGTTACCCCATCCTCCGGGTTCAAAATTTGCTCTTTGAACCTATTGCGCAATAAACTTTGGTCTACAGCTATTTGCTCTGGTTGGCTGGGCTCCTTCCTTTATTCCGCAGGGACCCGCGGGCTCTGCCCGACGAGCTGGGTGACTGAGCAGCCTTGCACCTAGAATTTTCCTTAACACCACAGACAGTTTCAGGAATTTCTGTCTGAACTAAATGTTGCCTATGAAGATATTCTTTTTTAAAAATAAAAATAATTATTATAAATTTTATTAGTATTTTCCATACCAAACCTTGGCTTTTAAGGTATTCATTTAGACACTCCCATTCCTTTTTCACCTCACTTTTTGGTTTTTGTCTTATTATAGCTGTCAATTTGGCTAATTCTAAATATTCTTAAAGCTTACATAACCACTCTCCCCTAGTAGGTAACTGATTCCCTTTCCAATACTTGCTGCAGACGTTGCGTATAAGAAAAAAATAGTTTTTTCTTTTGGAATATCATCATTTAAAATTCCTAAAAGGAATGCTTCTGGCCTTTTACTATATGATATTCTTAGTATTTTCTTTATTTCTTCATGGATCTAGGGAGAGTTTTGAAACATTTTAATGACTTACTTTTATGCTTTCAAAAAACAAAGAAGCAAAGGTAAAGCGACCCCTGACCATTAGGTCCAGTTGTGACCGACTCTGGGGTTGCAGCGCTCATCTCGCTTTATTGGCCGAGGAAGCCGGCATACAGCTTCCGGGTCATGTGGCCAGCAGGACAAAGCCGCTTCTGGCAAACCAGAGCAGCGCACGGAAACACTGTTTACCTTCCCTCCAGAGCGGTACCTATTTATCTACTTTCACTGGTGTGCTTTTGAGCTGATAGGTGGGCAGGAGCAGGGACCAAGCAACGGGAGCTCACCCCAAGCTCAAAGATGCAGAATGGAAATGGCACCTTGCCTTTCTGACAGATGTAACAGAGCTACTCAACAGTTTCAATGTTCAACTTCAAGGAAAGGGGAAGCTCATCTGTGATATGTTTTCACATATGAAAGCATTTCAAGTAAAATTAGACCTCCTCAACTGAAGGAGGAAAACTTCTGCCATCTCCCTACAACTCAAAACCTGTTGGCGGAAAAACCAGCAGTTGCATTCCCAAACAAAATGTGTGGATTTACTAGAAATGTTGCAAAAGGAGTTTCAAATTAGAATGAAAGCGCTTCACCTCCATGAACAGGGCATATAGCTTTCCCGGAACCCATTTTCTGTAGACATTGAAATTGTTGATCCGATTTCCCAAATGGAAATGGCCGAACTACAGAACTGTGACTCTATGAAAAATGTATTCAAATCAATCAGCCTCACTAATTTCAATGCATCTTTCTGTTATCTTAAAGCACCAATGCTGCAGCAAGCAAAGGCTATAGCAGCTAAGGCAGCTGCTTGTGGCTGGAAAGCCAAACAGGATGTTTGTGACTGTTGCCATGGGAACAAAGGGGCAGTCCATTCTGTACTGAGCACCGGATGTTAGCTCAGTGTGTGTGTCATATGACCCGTACTGGAAGTACATGGGCGGAGTTTATTCTTACTGCTGTGGAGTGCAGACATGTTTCTCTGTACTGATATAAGAGACAGGAATAAAAGATGTAAATAGATTTCTGTCTGCTTCTTTCCCCTCCCTGGGGGACACCAAAGGGGAGAGAGGAAGAACGGTGTGTTCCTCTCACACATCTGAGAAGAATCGCCAAGACCTCGGCTGCTTATCAGCAGTGTAGCAGCGGGGAGGTCGCCAAGGAATATCTGCCGGTGCCTACGCTGTAGCACATTCCTCTGACCGAGGCAGAATTCCAACAGTGGTAGCAGATGCCGGTTGCTGGTTTCTTCGATCCATGGAAGTCTGCAACAAGGAGTGGCAGAGCTGCTGTTTTCATCGCTCCATGGAAGCCTGAAGTGAGAAAGCTGATCCTCTGCATCCAGTAGCTGACCAGAAGAAGCTGACAGCCAAGCCTCAGGAGCCCAAGGTATGAGATTTTTGGGCTTAAAAGAGTGAACGCAGATTGATTCATTCTCTGCTTCACGGGGAGCAGCGTATGGGAAAACAGCTCCAATTGAGAAGAGGCCTGCATTCCAGACATTCTTGTGGTTTCCTGTCCAAGGAAAGGAATGCACTGTTGCTAAGCAACGCCCTTCAGTGAAGGCTGTGCCTCAGAGAGGAGAAGTGAAAGTTACAATTGAATGTTTTGACAGTATCTCATGAACTGTTGGAAAGGAACTTTCCAACGCAGCCAGTGTTGAGAGCTGCCAGGTGGCAAAAGCATAAACAAACCAGCTTTTGGATTTTAGAGGCTTGTGTTTGAGAGTTAATGCAAGGACTCAAAATGGATGCTAAGAAGGGCGGAGGCTTGCCTTCTCCACCCCTCCTGACCAATGATAATTATTCATCTTGGTCTATTAAGATGAAGGCCCTGCTGCAGAATCAGAGACTGTTTGGGGTAATTGAGAACCCCATTCCTGCAGCACCAACGCGTGTTTGGGAGTCACAGGATGTGAAGGCCAGAACGGCTATAATTCTGTGTGTGTCAGACTCGCAGCTTATCCATATACATGATTTACAGCACGCGAAAGAGGTTTGGGACACTTTGAGAAGGACACATCAGAGAGATGCAGGTTCTTCAGCGTTGCTGTATTTTGAGAAGCTGACCAATTTGAGGCTTGCGCCTGATGGAGATGTTCAAGCGCACCTGACGGAAATGAAATATCTGCGTCAACAGATGGTGGAACATAATTTCCGTTTGCAGGAGGAAGTGTTTTGCTTCATGGTGATAAACAGCCTGAATCGGACTTACAAAACCGTTGCCAGTCAGCTGGGGTCCCTCCCAGCGCAGGATTTGACCTCGGAGAGGGTCTATGCAGTTGTGCTTAATGAACATGACAGACTTGCTGCCCTGGAGGTCAAGGACAGGGGGAGACAAGAACGGAGTTCTGACACCCCCACTGCTGTTGCTACTGGAGAAAATGCTGTAGCTTTGAACGTTGTCCGATGTTACAATTGTGGCCAGACTGGGCATCTTCAGCGGTACTGTAAGAAGCCACGTCAGCACAGAGGAGCCAAGGGGAGCTCCACGAAGTCTGAGGCATCAGGCAAAAATCATACCAAGCCAAAGGCAGAGACTGCAAAGGCTTTGATGTCGCTAAAAGCCACACCAGAAGCGGGGAACTTCTTCATCCTAGACGCTGGGTGTACACAGCATATGTGTGGACACAGAGGACTATTTTCGACGTTTAAGAAGCAAAGCTTCGCTGTACAACAAGCCAACGGTCAGAAGCTGGAAGCCACCGGGATTGGAACTGTGTATCTTGAGAGTCTGAACTTGACTATAAGCGATGTTTACTTGGTTCCAGAATTGAAGTTCAATCTGCTCAGCGTTTCACAGATTGCCAAGAAGGGACTAAAACTGTCCTATGATGATGAGAACTGCGAAATCTACAAAAATGGAGAGTTGTATCTTTCTGCCAAAGAGAAAGATGGACTGTATTTGTTGACTTTTGATCAAAGTGATTACATGGAATGTAATTCTTGTGATTCTAACGTGATCTCTTTTGCAGGTCTGACCAAGAAGAACACCAAGAAGGTGACCCTCAAGGGTTGACAGAGCATTTCAGCTGATGTGATTGGTCCTCTAGCACCATCTAGAGGCAATGCAAAATATTACCTTGTGTGTGGATTCTTTCACAAATTATGTCTGGATTTATGTTTTGCAGAAACCAAGAGAAGCCTTAGAAAGGTTTAAAGAGTTTTGTGACAAGGTTAAAAATATGCATGATGCTAATATTGCTTGTCTTTGTACAGATGAGATGCCACTATTTCTTTCACAGGATTTCCAGAGGTTCCTGAAGAAGAAAGGGATAAGACACAAAATTGCTAGCTCCGAAGAAGCTTGGAAAAGATGTGTTTGTGTTAGGGTGAACAAAGAATTGCAAAAGGGAATGGAGGCGCAATTGCTAAGTTCACATCTGCCACATGAGTACTGGGCTGAGTCACTAATGTCATTTACTTATACGTGGTTGAGAAAGGTTTCAAAAGAGTTGGGAAGTTCTCCTTTTGAGAAACTGTTCCATAGAAAACCTTCAGTTGCTCAATTCAAGGTTTTTGGGTCTCATGTGAGAACAGAAACTCCAGGTGGGGTAAAGAATGCCAGAGGCATTTTTGTGGGTTATGAAAAGGGTCTCTACAGAGTAATTTTGTCTGAATCTGGTCAGGTGATTCTCACAAAATTTCTAGAGAGTGCTCCTGAACAGGAGAGAGTGATTGTTCACACTTTTCCCACTGGAGATGATTCTGATTCTGATGATGATGAGTTTGATCTTATTGAGTTCAGTAGTACTGATGATGACAGCGATAGCTCAGACAGCTCAGTTGTCACAGTCATTGAGAGGAAATCTCAAATAATGACTAGACCCTCAGAAGAGGAGGATGAACCACTGATTAAGCTTAGTGCTGGTTCTCCAGAGAGTTCAGAGGCTGAACCAGAAAGCAGAGAAGAGCAGCACCTCTTACGTAGGTCTGAGAGAGCAACGAAGGGTGTACCACCCAAGAGGTATTCAAAGGAGTTTGCCAACCTAGCTATTGCATGTGTTGCTGTTGTAAACGACCAAGGACAAATTGAAGCTGTGTCTGAGTCAGAGACAAAGTCACAAAAGAGAGTTCCTAACCAAGGTAATGCAGAAGCACTCATTCCTTGGAAGTCACACAACCAGAGAGGTACATTGGTGAAACCAGTGGCGGGTAGTTCCAAGGGTGGAACTGAAACAACAGGGGAATGTTATAAGTATAACAACTGTTTGTTTTCTTCTCTGGATGACGCTTTGCTTGCAGCACGCATTGATACTTTAGGGGGAGTATGTTATCTTAAAGCACCAATGCTGCAGCAAGCAAAGGCTATAGCAGCTAAGGCAGCTGCTTGTGGCTGGAAAGCCAAACAGGATGTTTGTGACTGTTGCCATGGGAACAAAGGGGCAGTCCGTTCTGTACTGAGCACCGGATGTTAGCTCAGTGTGTGTGTCATATGACCCGTACTGGAAGTACATGGGCGGAGTTTATTCTTACTGCTGTGGAGTGCAGACATGTTTCTCTGTACTGATATAAGAGACAGGAATAAAAGATGTAAATAGATTTCTGTCTGCTTCTTTCCCCTCCCTGGGGGACACCAAAGGGGAGAGAGGAAGAACGGTGTGTTCCTCTCACACATCTGAGAAGAATCGCCGAGACCTCGGCTGCTTATCAGCAGTGTAGCAGCGGGGAGGTCGCCAAGGAATATCTGCCGGTGCCTACGCTGTAGCACATTCCTCTGACCGAGGCAGAATTCCAACACTCTCCCCTCTGAGACATATCTTAAATCCCAGGAGCCATGCACTCAAAATTGCAACCATCTTTGGCAGCACCTGTGTCTGTGAACAGATTTCCCCCCAAATGAAACATCTGAAATCTCCAACCAGATCCAGACTAACTGATGAACACTAGCATCACTTGCTACGACTAGCAGCGACAAATATGGAACCGGATATTGAGCATCTCATTAGCCAAAACTAGGTCCATACTTCCCATTGGAATACTTATAAGTTGACGTTGATTAAAATCATTTTTCATTTTAAATATTGTATTGTTTTTCCTGGTTTTGTGTGCACTACAAATAAAATATGTGCAGTGTGCATAGGGATTCATTCATTTTTTCCCCTTCAAATTATAATCCAGCCCGCAACAGTGGCTGAGGAACAGTGAACCGGCTCCCTGTTTAAAAAGTTTGAGGACCACTGCTCCAGATGAGCTCTGCTTTCGGCCTCCTATACTGACAGCTCTTTCTATAGATTTCTGAAAGATGGGCCAATTACGTGGGCACAGAGATTCCTCTCTCCACAGGAAAATGACGCTCCTGAAACCACTGGCAATGCCCACATTTCCCTGTGCCACCTTCCCTCCGTATATTGTTTGTTCCCCTCAGCACCTCCTTTATTCCAGCTGCCATTTGGGATTTTACCCCCTTTGCTGTTAATCAAGCCATGAATGAGAAGGTAAGGTAAAACAATGAATTTATAAAATACAAATTACTTTCCAGTCTTTCTGTGTTTTCATTGTTCCTTTATTGCAAGTATAAAAATGTGATTTATGCTGCTGTTCTTATAACAAGGAGTTGGACTTGACCCTTGGAGTCCCTTTAAACTCTACAGTTCTATGATTCCAGAGCCAATCCTGCTTCCTAAACACCACTTTTGTGCTCCACTTTTCACAATTCTCCATTCCTAACTCTCTCTGCCAAAGACCAAATATCAACCGAATCTCAGGACATGTTCACTCACAATGAGCACTCCAGAGTCACATTCTGCACATACCTTACAGTACATTATATCTTTCATCATACTTACTATTATGAGGCATTTTATTTGCTTTAATACATGTATGTACAGCTTTCCATACAAACACCCGAACATCAAATACACTCCATAAATTTACAATGAATTTTCCCCTTATATGAGTTTGCTGATATGAGGGACAAAGTGAACCCTGTGGGAAAAACACGGCAAACTCCAAAAAACCGAAATGGTTTCTCCCCCATAACAGTCTGTGGTTGCTTATTAAGAAGGCCATTATAATTGAAATATTTTCCACACTCCATTCCATTTAAACAGTTGCTTCTCTGTGAGATCTCTGATGTCTTCTAAGACTACCATTCCCATTGAAGCACTTCCCACAATCCATACATTTAAATGTTTTCTCCCCTGTATGAGTTTGTTGATGTCTTCTAAGAGATCCATTCTCACTGAAGCACCTCCCACAATCTGTACACATATACGGTTTCTCCCCTGTGTGAGTTCTCCAATGTATAGTAAGTTGTGAACACCGTCTGAAGCTCTTTCCACACTCCTTACATTTAAATGGTTTCTCCCCTGTGTGAGTTCGTTGATGAATTCTAAGATTTCCACTACAACTGAATCTCTTTCCACACTCCATACATCTAAATGGTTTCTCCCCTGAGTGAGTTCGTTGATGTATTCTAAGATTTCCACTACGACTGAAGCCCTTCCCACACCTCATACATTTAAATGGTAACTCACCAGTGTGAGTTCGTACATGTGTTGCAAGATCTCCCCCCTGACTGAAGCTCTTTCCACAAACCATACACTTATATGGTTTCTCACCCGTGTGAGTTCGTTGATGTTTAGTAAGTGTTCCATTGTGACTGAAGCTCTGTCCGCACTCTATACATTTAAACGGTTTCTCCCCAGTGTGAATCCGTTGATGTATTCTAAGAGTTCCACTCTCACTGAAGCTCTTTCCGCACTCCATACACTTAAAAGGTTTGTCCCCTGTGTGAGTTCGGTGATGTGTAGTAAGGTGTGAAGACAGCCTGAAGTTCTTTCCACACTCCATACACCTAAATGGTTTCTGCCCTGTATGAGTTCGTTGATGTACTGCAAGAGCTCCACTCTGACTGAAACCCTTCCCACAAATACATTTAAATGGTTTCTCCCCAGTGTGATTTTGTTGGTGCACAGTGAGTCTCCCACTACAAATGAAGCTCTTTCCACACTCCAAACATTTATATGGTTTCTCTCCTGTATGAGTACCCTGATGCAGAGAAAGGCTTCCACTTGCACTGAAGCACTTTCCACAAACCATACACTTATATGGTTTCTCACCCGTGTGAGTTCGTTGATGTCTAGAAAGGATTCCACTCTGACTGAAGCCCTTCCCACACTGCATACATTTAAATGGTTTCTCCCCAGTGTGAATCCGCTGATGTCTTCTAAGAGTTCCACTTGCACTAAAGCTCTTTCCGCACTCCATACAATTAAAGGGTTTCTCCCCGGTGTGAGTTCGTTGATGTACAGTAAGTTTCCCACTCTCACTGAAGCTCTTTCCGCACTCCATACATTTAAAAGGTTTCTCCCCTGTGTGAGTTCGTAGATGTATAGTAAGTTGTGAACACAGGCTGAAGCTCTTTCCACACTCCATACATCTAAATGGTTTGTTCCCTGTGTGAATTTGTTTATGTACAGTAAGGTTTCCATTTTTACTGAAGCTCTTTCCGCACTCCATGCATTTAAAGGGTTTCTCTCCTGTGTTAGTTTGTAGATGGGTGCTAAGGTATTCACTCGCACTGAAGTACTTTGCAGATGGCCCCTCAATATTCTGATTGCCTTCTTCATCACCTGGTTTAAAGTGGGGGATAAGAAAATATTCTTAGGTATTCAAGCAAGAGAACCAGAGAACTTAACATGCAACAAGACCAATCAGCACTTTCTCTTAACATCTCCAGCATCCCTCCTTCTCCTATGTACCACATTTTTAGGAAAGGGAGGGGACCTGAAAATAGTCTCAAGAACTCTTAGTATCCAGTCTTCTAGTATCTAGTATTCAACTCTCATACCAAGAACAAACTTAGTTGGTCTCTAAGGTGCTACTGGACAATTTTTAATTTTTTTAAAATATATATTTCGTCTGTGTCAAACCAACATGGCTACCTACCTGAACTTTCAACTCCCACTGAGCACCAAGAGAAAACATCTGTGCTGAGGTGAGGCATGTATGGCCCTCCAGATGTGGTTGGACTCTAAGTACCATCAGCCCAAGCAAAGATGGCCAATGACCAGTGATGATGGGAGTTGTAGTGCAGCCAAATCTGGAGGGACACTTTTCTCCATCTTCCCCCTCCTGTGAAAATGCTATACTGTTTTTTCTTTCCCCCTTGATCTGTAATATCTGGCTGATACATTCCAACCAGCTGTACACATCACCTAAACCTGCACCAGGATGCTGGCAAAGATTGGCCCTTGTTCTGATCCAAAAGGGCTCTTTTTATATTCCTACACACTGAAAGGAGACAGACAAAGGTACGGCCTCACAGCAAAGTGGAAGTATGTACCTCTCAATTGGTCCAGGACAACATCCCTGTATTTTTCTGTTCCAAGCGAGGAGATGAGCTCAGACTTGAGTATCAGAGTCCCTGCTATGTGGAATAAGTAAAACAGAAGTGTTGTTTATGTATATTTGACTATAAATATATACAAAAGTATTAATCTTTTGAAGCAAAGACAGCAAAGTATCTGGTGGCCCATTAAAAGTTGATAAATGACACTGACTAGCAAACCTCATGCCACCATTATTAACCTGTCAGTCTCTCTGTAGATTTTACATAGGTTTTAGGGGGAAATTCATACCACAATATCAGCTTACGAAGAGTTACCTACTGACAAAAGTACAGTGTTGCTATAAACTACAATCTTCAACATCAACTTCGCTGGACTGGTCATGTTGTTCAGATGCCTGATTATCGTCATCCAAAGCAACTACTCTATTCCCAACTTAAGAATGAAAAAGAGAAATATCGATGGACAACAAAAGAGGTTTCAAAATGCTCTGAAGGCAAATCTAAATACATGAAGTAGAAGCACAGAAAATTGGAAAACACTGGCGTGCGAGTGCTCCAACTGGAGAAAAGCCTTTACCAAGGCGTAATGGACTTTGAAGAAGCACAAGCTCAAGACGAAAAGGAGAAACAAGCTAAGAGGAAAGCACGTTTGGCAAACCCTCACTGTGATTAACTCCCTCCGGGAAATCTATGTCCCAACTGCCGAAGGATATGTGGATCCAGAATCGGACTCCACAGTCACCTATGGACACACCGTTAAGACCGTGTTCATGGAAGACAATCTTATTCGTCTATGAGGATTTGCCAAATAAGAAGACACGGAATGAATAAATGGCTCAAACAGGAGATTCACACCTTCAACGTCTAGCAGCCAAGAGGGATACAAATCTGCCCTTACCTAGAGAGGCCACCATCTCATAATTCTCCTCCATGACTTCCTTGTGCAGAGCTCTTTGGCCTGGATCCAGCAGAGCCCACTCCTCCTCCGTGAAAAACACAGCCACCTCCTCAAAGGTCAAGAGGGCCTGGAAGAAGAAGAGGAAGAAAACAGAGCTGCTCTTAGATCCCCATCATCCCCACTCAACACAGAGGGAGGCTGGGTGGTCCCATCTGTGCCTCTTCCCTCCTCCCTCCTCCCGTTGCTCTTTCCCTACCTGAGGAAGCTGCCTGGCTCCTCTTTCCACTCCACCTCTAAGAAGAGACTGTTCAGAGGGGGTCTCGGAGGCCATTGCGTTGCCAGTGGAAAGGACGGAGGAGGAGGAGGCGTAAACTGGGCCACTTCCAGGACTCTCTCAGCTGTTGACAAGATGCACTTCAATGCAGGGAGCAGCTCTTTAAGGAGAACAATGCAGAAATAATACTAATAAGAATTGATTGAATTTATATGCCGCCTTATACCCGGAGGTCTCAGGGCTGTTCAAAGAAAGGCAGATTTAATTAGGGTGGGAGACATTTACACAGATAGCATACCTTTTATAAATTACAAATACTGTGGTACCTCGGGTTACAGATGCTTCAGGTTACAGACTCCACTAACCCAGAAATAGTAATCTGGGTTAAGAACTTTGCTTCAGGATGACAACAGATATTGCACGGCGATGGCGCGGCAGCAGCGGAAGGCCCCATTAGCTAAATTCGTACCTCAGGTTAAGAAGTTTCAGATTAAGAACGGACCTCCAGAACGAATTAAGTTCTTAACCCAAGGTACCACTGTACCAACATTAATAAACTAATGCTCATAAATTCTAATTACAAAGCCAGAGAACTGGAAGGATGTAATCCTTTCTACAGGAACTTTATAATAATAGAAGCTGCCTCAGTCTTTAGGGGACATTCAGCTTCGGTTTGGAAAGTTCTGGGATCAAATCCCAAACTCTTAATGAAGCTTCGCAGAAAGTGTTACGGTCTGTACATCTGCAGATCTCACTTTTCCTTTCCCCCAAACAGCCACCCAGGAAGAGTGGATGGAAATATTTAGAGCACTCTATGCGCTAACACGGATTGTAGTTTAGGGGACAGAGATATGAAGTTCAGTGGCTTATGCCCCCCTGGTCCTTCCTCTTAGGAACCCCCCCTCTCTCTTTCTCTCTCTGTGTGTGTGTGTCCCCTTTTATCTTCCCTATACTGTGAGGAAGGACAGGAGGATAAATAATCAGGGGGTCCAAGCTGGGCACAGGGCATCCCTTCTGAGAATGGGGATGGGAGACAGGGTCTCCCTGGTGGAAGCCCAGCACCCAAACGGCAGGGTGGGAGACCTCAGACCCAGGGGCTGAATTGGCCCTACAAATCTCTCTCTCTCTCTCTGGCCCTCAGGAATTTCCCCAGCACCACACCCTCTTTCCAACGCTTCCCAGCTGCCTCCTGGGGTTTTTTTGTGGGGCTGGGAAAAATTCCTGGAAGGCAGGCAGCTCCTGGACAAACCTCAGAGTCCGCCCCATAGACCCACCCACTTTGTCCTCTGTCCCGCCCATCAATGGAAAGTGGCCCCTGGAAGGCTGCCCAGGAGCAAATGTGGCCCTCAGGCTGGATAAGCGTCTCCACCCCTGTCCCAAACACTAAACTGGGTGTAATCCTGGCCCCACCTTGCAGGGTTCTTGTGTGAGCATTGCCCAGGTGGTGGGCTTTAGAACACCTATAGTGTTAGAAGACCCTCCTGGCAACCTGGATGGGGACGAGGCCAGGCAGGAGTGAGGCTGTCAGCAGCGGCAGAGAAAGTCCCTCAGCACCTCTGCGCTGGGCCAATCCTGCAAGACAGGCCAGATCTCCCACCCCTGGGAGCTTTGAGTCTCCTTCCCGACAAAGTCCCAAGAGGATATCTGGAGAAGCCTCTTTTTGGAAAGAAGGAGCATCAAAATCTGTGAAGAAGGATCAGTTTCATTCCTCAAGATTAGCTAGGGGTCCGCCCCCTTCCCAAGAAGTAAATTCTGGTTTCTTTTTGCTTCCTTCTCACATCAGCCTCTTTCTTACTAAGGATGCTCCGGAGGCCGATTTCCCTTGATATTGTCCATCTGTCACCCCCCCACCCAATTCGAAATCTCCCCCCTCTCTCCCACTCCAGAGACGATTCTGTTCTCCAGCTGCCTCCACTTCCTCTCCCCTGCTTGCCCCCCATCTCCGCCCACTGAGGCAGGGGCTACAGCAGCAGATTTCGGGGGGGAGGGCAGATCAGGGTCCTGGAGGAGCTCAGCCCCCCCGTCCCGCCCAGACCGGCTCCCTGAAGCAGGAGGCAGATCCTGGGGGGGGGAGCGATGGGGGGGAGCAGTGAGAAGGGAGATGGAGGGTGTTAAAACAGAGAGGAGCATCACTAGGTGGAATGGGGCTGCCCCCCCCTTTGAACGGAGAAGGACTAACTGCTGAGTCAACATGCACAGGGTGGGGCTGCAAATCCCTTTGTAATTAAGTTTGTAATTAAGTTGCACTGGGGGGCCACCCTTTTGTGGTTCGTTTCAAGTGTCTTCGCCCCCGCCCCCCCCAGTCCCTCCGCCATGGGAGCCTGGCTTGATCTCTGCGCTTCAGAGAAGATCTTGCAATGCAAACCCTGTTGGGGCGGACCCCACTTTGCAACAGGATTGCCTGCATTCAGCCCCCCCCCCCATGATTCCCAGAGGGAAAGAGCGGAGCCCCTCCCTGCTTTCTTTCTCTCTCTCCCCCCCCCCCGCAATCCTCCCGCCTCCTTTCCCAGCTGCCCTCTTTGTAGATTCAGGGAGAGAGAAAGCAAATCCTTTTCCCATCCCCAAATAACCCCCAAATATGCGGCACCTTTCTCCTCTTCTCCAAGTCCGCTTCTCTTCCGCGAATGAGGATGGAGACCCCTCCCCTCCAAATAGCCTCCCCCCCCAAAAAAGAACTTCCTGCCTCTCTAGGAAGCGGAGCTCATTGACCCAGAGGGAGGGGAGTGGCAGGACATCCGCCTCCCCCTCCCTGCAAACATGAATTTCCTTCCCAGCCGGCAAGCTCTATATTCCCGTTTACTTAGTGAGAAATTCTTGGGTTCAATTCCCCGCAGAGGCAGCGAAAGACGACCCCCCCCCCCCGCATTTCTGAAAAGCCTCCTCCTGGGAAGATATTTGGACCAGCAACTTAAGACAACACTAAGGGCTGGTCCAGTGTCATTACAATGTGTTCCTTTTGTGTGTACCATGGTCCATGTCTTCTGGAGAAGAGCTTTTTATCTGACCTCCAAAATCTCGAAACAATCTATCTGTCCTTATTCAGCACTTAACTTATTATAACCATTGTTGTTGTTTAGTCGTGTCTGACACTTTGTGACCCCATGGACCAGAGCACGCCAGGCACTCCTGTCTTCCACTGCCTTCTCTTGTCTTCCATATTTATATATTTGACCCCGTATTCTACGCTTCAATCTAAAGAATTAATTTCCTTTCTGTTCACAGCAGCTAGACTACAGTTATTGCGAAATGATGGAAGGAAACCTCTAAAAGGGCAATAGAAGCTTGGATTAATAACATCTGGACCATTACTCTGTCACAACGCCTCACACACCATTGGTGTCTAATCAAAGATATCTCCAAAAAAGACACCTTTGGCACAGTCTGGTCTCCCTTTTTCTCCCTTGATTGAAGAACAACAGGTTATTTTAATGCCACCACCACCACCATCATCACAGAGGTATTTGTGGAGAAGATTATAATGATTGGAAGTGTCTAGCCAAGCAGATCAGTAGTTGGGTTCCTATTGAG
The DNA here is from genome assembly GCF_964234715.1 of Podarcis melisellensis. NCBI lineage: Eukaryota > Metazoa > Chordata > Lepidosauria > Squamata > Lacertidae > Podarcis > Podarcis melisellensis. The sequence continues at coordinate 122,041,152 of NC_138529.1, read as the reverse complement.
GGTATTGGGGGAGCCAACATGACCGTGATCTCGGACTGAGGATTGGAGTGATCATTCTGTGATATTATGGCAGTGGACAAAGCTGTATTTACTCTGAATAAATGAATATTGTTGTTTTCATAAAGGTCTCAAATTCAATGCTTTGCATGCAGGAGGTCCCAGGTGAAATCCTCCTCAGGCAGAGAGACCCTGTTGGCATCCGTCTTTCTCGGGAGGCGATGGAGGAGGGGGCCTTTGGGGGGGAAGCCCAACTATTGGCAGCTTGCAACACCTGCTATGGCTGCTTCATGTCATGGGCAAATGTTCAATGCCGGCAGAGGGAGGAGCAGATCCAGATTAACTCTGCTTTCGGCCTCCTATACTGCCTGCTCTTTCTACAGATTTCTGAAAGATGGGCCAGTTATGGGGGCACAGGGATCCCTCTCTCCGCAGGGAAATGACTCTCCTGAAACCACTGGCAATGCCAACATTTCCCTGTGCCACCTTCCCTCCCCATACTGGTTCTTCCCCTCAGCACCTCTTTTATTCTGGCTGCCACCATGGAACTTTGTCCACTTTGCAGGTTAGTGTCAGAGGCTGGTCTGAATTGGAGGACTGGAGAATGCAGTTTCAGGAAGATCAGCCTGTAACAGAAGAGGAGAGGGAAGTCCCCCCCCCTTCCAGAGTTTCACAATGCAGAGAGACAGGCAGATTCAGAGGCTGCACAGTTGAGATAGGAGCTACCCAGCTTTGAGATAGTAGCTAGGAAGCAGAAAGGAGGGAAGCAGCTGGGAGATACATCAATCAGAACAAAGGAGAAGCAGGGAAGGAGGGACATTTCTTTGGAAGTGGGTAAGAACTACTATCCTTGGGAGGACTTGCCTATTTGTGCTAGCAACATGATACAGAAATAAAAAGACTAGAAATCTACCAACTTCTCATTAATTCTCATCGGTGAGCTACCAAAAGGGAGGGGGGAACTCCCGAACATGACACGTAGCCATGAATGAGAAGGTATTGTAAAACAACAAATTTTTAAAAGATAAACAACGTAGGACGGTTTAAGGATTACTTTTCGGTCTTTCTGAATTTTCATTGTTCCTTTATTGCAATTATAAGAATGGGATTTATGCTGCTGTTCTTTTAAAAGGGGAATTGGACTACAAGACCCTTGGAGTCCCTTTCAACTCTACAGTTCCAGGATTCCAGAGCCAATCCTGCTTCCTAAACACCACTGTCATGCTCCACTTTTCACAACTCCACATTCCCAATTCTCTGACTGCAATTGATTGACTGCCCCCCTAGTCCTTCCTCTTAGGAACCTATGTGTGTTTGTCCCCTTTTATCTTTCCTACACTGGGAGAAAGGACAGGAGGAGAAATAATCAGGGGGTCCAAGCTGGGCACAGGGCATCCCTCCTGAGCATGGGGATGGGAGACAGGGTCTCCCTGGTGGAAGCCCAGCACCCAAACTGCAGGGTGGAGAACCTCAGACCCAGGGGCTAAATTGGCCCTCAAATCCTTTCTCTCTCTCTCTCTCTGGCCCTCAGGAATTTCCCCAGCACCACACCTTCTTTCTAACGCTTCCCAGCTGCCTCCTGGGTTTTTTTTGTGGGGCTGGGAAAAATCCCTGGAAGGCAGGCAGCTCCTGGACAAAGCTCAGAGTCAGCCCCATAGCCCGACCAACTCTCTCCTCTGTCCCGCCCATCAATGGAAAGTGGCCCCTGAAAGGCTGCTCAGGATCGAATGAGGCCCTCAGGCTGGATAATGGTCTCCACCCCTGTTCCAAACATGAAACAGGCTGTCATCCTGGCCCACCTTGCAGAGTTCTTGTGTGAGCATTGCCCAGGTGGTGGGCTTTAGATCACCTACAGTATTTTTTTTTTTAAAGTTTTTATTGTTAAAATAATTCATCATTAATACACATATATTACAAATATACAAGCATACAAACATACATTTCATATAATCCTTAAGTGTTCAAACATACTTACACTCAATCCCACAAATAATTCCTTTTCCCATCACCATCCAGCACCCCTCACCCCACCTTTGTGTTAGACTTCCAATCTACTCAACTGCAATTTCTTTCCACTTCTATTACTTTCTTTCACACACCTTTAACCTAATTTCATACTTCTTTTTCTACTACACATTGTTATCCATCTTATTTAGTATTTCAGTATTTGAAATGGAACTTGTTTATTCTAATAGGAGTTCTGTTTTCCTAAATGAATATCTGAACATTTTTTTCATTTCGTTATATATTATTTCCCAAAATTGTTTGATGTTTAAACAATTCCACCATATATGTATCATAGTACCTTTTCCAGTGTTGCATCGCCAGCAGACATTGCTACAATTTTTATTCATTTTTGCTATTCTTTCAAGTGTTAAATACCATCTATGTTGAATTTTGAGGTAATTTTCTTTCAATATATAACACATAGTGAATTTCATATCTTCTTTCCACAGTTTTTCCCACTGTAGAACACCCACAGTATTATAAAGGCCCTCCTGGCAACCTGGATGGGGACGAGGCCAGGCAGGAGTGAGGCTGGCAGCACCGGCAGAGAAAGTCCCTCAGCACCTCTGCGCTGGGCCAATCCTGCAAGGCAGGCCAGATCTCCCCCCCCCCCCCGGAGCTTTGATTCTCCTTTCTGACAAAGTCCCAAGAGGATATCTGGAGAAGCCTCTTTTTGGAAAGAAGGAGCATCAAAAACCCATCCCTCCCCTTCTCCTTCCCCCAAGTCCAGCTGGGGAGGGGGCATTTATTTAATTCCTCCAGTCTCTGCCATAAACATATTTAAAGGGCTCCTGAGACCTTGATCAGTTTCAAATCCTGCCATCGATGGGCCCATTTCCCTTGCCAAGCAGGAGGGAAACTGACAAGGTGCTTTTTCATGCTTCAGGAAATGGAAAATGCACCTCTTCCCTCCAGTTTTGGGGCACAAAAGCAGCACAGCAACCCCCCCCCCCAAACATGGGAAACCGAACAGGGCTCTTTCCTTTGTGCCAAAGCAACCTCAGCCAGCCAGACTTGGATTTCTGAAAGGGGAACTGGGGGGCCTCCCCCTTCCTTCTCACATCAGCCTTTCTTACTCAGGAAGCTTCGGAGGCCGATTTTCCCTTGACACTGTCCATCTCTCACCCCCCACCCAATTCGAAATTTCCCCCCTCTCTCCCAATCCAGACTCTGTTCTCCAGCTGCTTCCCCTGCACCAAAGCAGACTCCCTCCCACCCTCCATATCTCCCCGCCCCATACAGGGATGCCAACTTGAATAAAATATTGGGGGCAGTTCTTCCAAATATCTTATGGGGAGGGGAGAAGACCCCTCGGGCCCCATGAGTTGGCTCCTATGCTTTCATGATCCCGACTCAGCCAGGGGGCGGCAGTTCAGGGTTCTGGGGTTCATCCTGCAATGCAAACCTTGTTTGAGGAAGAGGACCCCCCCCTTTGCAGCCGATTGCAGATCGCCTCTCCTGATTCCCAGAGGGAAAGGGGGGAGCCCTTCCTTGCTTTCACCCCCCTCACCTTTCCCCCTCCCCCCTTTGTAGATTCAGGGGCAGGAAAAGCAAATACTCCTCCCTCTCTGCACCCCAAATCACCCCCATCCGGAAAGCTGCACCTTTCCCCTCCTCCTTTGCAGGACTCCTTCTCTTCCGGGGATGTGCATGGAGACCCCACCCCCTCCAACATTGCCTCTACCCCCACCCCACCCTGCTCTGTCACTTCCTGCCTCTCTAGGAGTTCATTGACCGAGAAAGATAGCTATTTAAATATTTTTCTTGTGAACAGACCATGTTTTATTTGTAGCTTTTATTTAGAAATCCACTGCAAAGCACGAGCACTTATTTGCTTTCTTTTCTTCGCTTCTCACTTCCTTATGTGGCCCCCGAGTCTCATGCCCTGGCCCCCCATTGGAATATCATGTTCCCCTGTAACCCCCTTGGAATATCAATATGCGCCCCCCCCCTTTAGAAACGCTGATCTACTCCATTGAATTGGGTGAGCCTGACTTCTGAGTAAAAATCCTGTTCAATCCTAAAGGTTGCCATGGAGCCACACATATGAAATTTCCCATCTCTTCCATAGTTTCTGTTGTGTGAATGGTGCTGCGGACCCCCTTGGGGGGGGGAAGGTTCCCTGGAGTGGGCAGACTACCTATTGGGAAAAGCTGCTTTAGCGCTCTGATTTCAGGAGCCAGACCGAACCTTTCCCCACATTGTACACCCCCATATAGTTTCTCCCCATGGGTGTCATTTTGGGGGAAATTAGCAGTGATCTTACAGTGAAGCATTTTGCACACTCTTGTCACACGCCTGCTTGATTTGAGATGCTCCCACACTCCCCTGTGCCACCTTCCCATGTCGTGCAAAACATGCAGAGGAGTTGGGTCTTTCCTGGTTCTCCCACTAAGGTAAAGGTAAAGGTAAAGGGACCCCTGACCGTTAGGTCCAGTCGTGGCCGACTCTGGGGTTGCGGCGCTCATCTCGCCTTATTGGCCGAGGGAGCCAGCATACAGCTTCTGGGTCATGTGGCCAGCAGGACTAAGCTGCTTCTCGCGAACCAGAGCAGCATGGAAACGCCGTTTACCTTCCCGCCAGAGCAGTACCTATTTATCTACTTGCACTTTGATGTGCTTTCAAACTGCCAAGTCAGCAGGAGCAGGGACCAAGCAATGAGAGCTCACCCCGTCGTGGGGATTTGAACTGCCGACCTTATGATCGGCAAGCCCTTATGATCGGTTTAACCAACAGCGCTACCCACATCCCACTAAACACCCCCTTTATTCCTGCTGCCACCAGAGATAATGTCTTAGCTGAACACTTCGCCCTCCATGTAGCCAAGAATGACAAGGTGTTGTTATTTACTTTACTTAAATATCATTTCTATTCATTACTATATAGATATAAGTGATGTTACTATGCTAATGCATACATGGCTACGAATATCCCACTACATTTAGTATGAATTCATTCCAAATATCAATATATACGTCCAAACAGAGTCTGCGTCTATAGGCTATCCGTTCATGTGTTGCATTGTCTTTTGTGTTGTCATGTTTTTATTCTTCCGGTTAGTTCATCAGTATCAGCCTCTTGGCAACCATTAGGGTGCAAAGAATCCATTCTTCTTGTCCTGTTGTCAACTTCCATTTTCATTTCTTGGGGATTGTTCAGCTGTGATTTTGAAATCATAGGCATTGACACTGATGTTCTCAGAAAAGGATTGGACTGCATGCTGGTGACTTTTCCTCGATCTTTTGGTTTCATTTTACTTTTAACCACTTTTAGGGTTTTGCAATCAAGCAGTGATTGAATTTATGAAATACATAAACTAACTAAATATAATTCTGTTATTCTATCTCCCTTGCATCCAAGAAAAAAGTCCCAGGTTGACACCCCCCCCCCCCGGCATCTGGGAGAAACCCTTGTTATGAAATCCCAGGTTGCTGCTGCCAGTCAGTGAAGACATTCCTGGCCTTTATTTGCAAAAGCATTTATTTGCAAATAATCCTGGCTTTTATTTGCAAAAGCGAATAAATAGAGTCCCACCCAGCTGCCCACAGCCAGGAGAGCCCCCCAACCCCAGCTGGCTGGCTCATGGGACATGGATGAAATTCTCAAAGTGGCCAAGGAAGAATTCAGAGCCTGGAAGACGTGCTGGAGAGGAAGAGGTGGGCTGTGAACAGAGCATGCAAAGCTCTGAAATGCTCAACCCCCAACACCACTTTCTGCTCACAGCCTAGGAGGAAGGAGTGGAACCACTGCATTACCCTGCCCCTAACTCCCAACCCTCCTAGACTGTCCATGAGGATATGTTAGTATTTACAATGTCATTATATTGGGAATGTATTTCACAAAGCAGAGGTGGCATTGGGGAAATGCGGTGGCGCTTTCTTGGTTAATTCATTTTTTTTTAAAAAATGATATTTATTAGAAGTTTCAAAGATTACAGAAAAAAGCAAAAAAGGAAACAGCAAAAATTTAACAAAACATACATAACAATACATCAAAAAGGAAAAAATATAACACAAAAAACCAATACACCAATAGCAATTAAAAAAACAAAAAACAACAACACACATCTTATATTCCATATCTCCATCCTTCATTTACTTGTTTCATCGACCTCCTCACACGTCCCTTTTTGTATTCTAGTTTAGTTATTTGTTTCAGCAAATTCTTTCAATCTTTCTCAATTTTTATTGGGTAATTTGTCTTAACAGTCTAACCTATTAGTTAACTCAGCAAATCCTTTCCATCTTTCACTATATTCTGTCATTCAATTTACCTTAATTTATTTTAACCTTATCTTACTATAAAATACCTTAAAGCTTAAAACTTAATATTTATTTATACATAATTCCTTATATCATTTCTACTAAAGCCAAATATTTTCATTCCAACATTTTTCCTAATACTCCTTAATTTTACATTAATTCCCAATTTTATTTTATTTTTAAATTTTCTTCCAATCTTCCTCCCGCGTCTCTTCTTCCTGGTCTCGGGTTATGTCAATCCTTACTGTCCATTATCTAGTCCATCAACCTGGTAATCTTATGTCCGAGGCTCTTAAGTCTTTTCCATATTCCTTCTGCAGATCTTCTTCTTGTTTGTACTTACACTTTACCTCATCTTTTGTTGATCTCTTTCTTAATTTCTTTCCTTTCTTATTGAGGAGTAGGTCTCGGGGATGTTCCAACTCGCAAGTATCTCCGTCTCTCCTCAGCAGATCGGCCCATTCCCCAGAGTCAACAGTAAAGCCCAGAAAATATTTAAAAACATATTTCAAAGTCCCTCCAAACTTAAGGGCCCCCACAACTCCAGACCCCCCCCCGGCCCACTCCAGATTCAACCTTCAAGAACAACGGCTTATGCTCCTGTAGGGCCTCGGGCTTCTCCATTTGTATTACTTGAGGTCCAGCAGCGGCCTCCTCCACTATCTTCTGCGTTTGCACTTGCTCTATCAGAACAGGTTCTTGAGTTGGCTCCTGGATGGTTTCTGTATAAATATTCACTGTTTGTCCAAAATTTTTGACTGCAACAGTCATCACATCCATCTTCTCATGCAACTGCTCCAACAAAGCACTTTTCTTGCAAAAAGCAAGCACCAAAACTTCTTCCAAACACATCTTTGTTCAAGGTCACAGTCTGGTCCCACGATCCTTATCACCACAGCTGTAAAGTCCCCAGATCGACTCCAGCAGGAATTTAACAAGCTCCCTCTAGAGGAGACCATTTCTATTTGTATCCATCTTTTGAAAGCAGATCCAACAAAAGAAAGTTACTTTCATTTTTCGGGTTTTTTGTTTCTTTTAAATGCAAAATGCAACATTGGAGACAATTTGTTTCTCTTCTTTATCTGTCAATGGATGTTACTTTCACAGTCAATGAACTTCACCAAAAATCTCTGTCTCTGACACCCCGTTCCCAGGTTTGAGACGGTGGAAATTTATCTTTCTTTACTCTCTCTCCTGCAGGCGTACACAGTCAAAAATCCCCCTCTTTACTCCTACTTCCAAGAGGGGTTTAGATGGTTAAAACAGGAGGAATTTTAAATCTTTATGTAGAACTTTCCAGACTTTAGCGTGCACAATTTTTGCTTCAGGCTATTTACAAAAACGGAAGGCGGACTTCCTGTTTTAGATCTTCCTGTCTGAGTGCCAAATTAAAGTGTTTCTAAGCCCAATTTTCCATTCTACTCACGGGTACTTGTTTAGAGTCCAATTGTCCACAGGAAAAAGTCAGCGCTCTCTGGCAACGGCTGTGCGGCTTCACTCCGTAAAAATAGCGGTCGATTCAAAACACTGCGCCACTCTCCCCACGTCGCTTCGCATCCCTGAAAAGGGGTTTCCTTGCGTGTAGGGGGGGCGCTCCTGGTGTCAGCCGAATCCCACGTTCCCAGGCTTCTTCCGCCTGGGATTTTTAAGGGGTCTTCGCCGCCGCGGCAAGACCCGATTTTTGCGGAGCAGATTCCTCTGGATCAGAGGAATTCCGCCATGGCCGATGGCACTAACCCGGAAGTCACTTTCTTAGTTAATTCAGAGCACTCTATCTTGACTTCTGAGAGGTCAAGCCGAGAGGTGAGAGGTGTGGGGACTTTGTGCGCACGATGACCGGAGGAGTTTGTAAATAATACTCGTGGTTCAATGGTTGCCAACCTGACCAGTAAAGCTTTACTCTCAACGAATTGGGTAAGGTATATATTTTTATCACAAATCGGTAACCGGATACCGTGGTCAATGGCATAAAAAGAAACTGAGAGATCCAGCAGAACCAGGAAACAGCTTTTACCTTTGTCCCTCGCCTGCCAGAGATAATCAACCAGTGCCAACAAGGCGGTCTCAGTCTGATGGCAGGGCCTGACAGTCAACTGGAAGAAATGCAGTCCAAATGGTCCATATCCTCCAGATATGCCTGGATTTATTCTGCAACCAAACATACATTTAAATTGTTTTTCCCCTGTGAGTTTGCTGATGTCTTCCAAGCGTTCCACTATTAATGAAGTTCTTTCCACAATCCATGCATTTAAATGGTTTCTGCCCTGTGTGAGTTTGTTGATGTTTTTTAAGGTTTCCACTCTGACTGAAGCTCTTTCCACACTCTATGCATTTAAATGGTTTTTCCCCTGTGTGAGTTTGTTGATGTTTTTTAAGGTTTCCACGCTGACTGAAGCTCTTTCCACACTCTATGCATTTAAATGGTTTTTCCCCTGTGTGAGTTCCTTGATGGTCTTTAAGGTTTCCACGCTGACTGAAGCTCTTTCCACACTCTATACATTTAAATGGTTTTTCCCCTGTGTGACTTCACTGATGTTTTTTAAGCTGTCCACTCTGAGTGAAGCTCTTTCCGCACTCCATACATCTGAATGGTTTCTCACCTGTGTGAGTTTGATGATGTGCATTAAGTTGAATACTCAAAAGAAAGCTCTTTCCACACTCCATACATTTAAATGGTTTCTCCCCCGTGTGAATTCGCATATGTATATAGAGGCTTCCACTCTGTGTGAAGCATTTTCCACACTCAAAACATTTATATTGTTTCTCCCCTGTATGAGTATATTGATGCCTTCTTAGCGATTGTCTATGACGGAAGCATGTTCCACACTCCATGCATTTAAATGGTTTTTCCCCTGTGTGAGTTCCTTGATGTTTTGTAGGAGTTCCACTCCCACAGATGTCCTTGCCACAATCCATACCTTTAAGTGGTATCTCCACAGTTTCAGTTCATTGATGTGAACTAAGTGTGTTCACTGACTGAATCACGTTGTTTATTCCATATATTGAAATGGTTTATTTGTGATTCCTAATGAAAGTACAGATTGCTCTGACTGTCCTTTCTATCGCTTGCTTCCGAGTAGGGGGAAAGGAAATCCTGTAAAGAAGAGGACAAAGGAATATAACACACATCAAGTGCCTTCGGTACCGTCTCTTAATTTAACATCTCCTACACTCTTCCTTTTTCTATGTTCCTATTTTTTAGGAAATGAAATAATGTCAGATAATAGTAATGCATCATCAACTTTTAATCATGATCAAGTATCGTTAATAATGCAGCATGGTCCTAGATACACTGGTTGTCTTGAATTGCCAATTTAAATACAGAGGTTCCTCACCTGAAAGGGAGCTTCTCTCTCTCCATAATCCTGCTATTTATTTCTCCGGTTCAGAATTCCCAATGACAATTTTGTCTTAATCACTAAAATGTTTGGTTGCAAGTCTCTTTGGGTTGCTCTGGTAAACTAAAGGGACTAACAAATTCAATCAGTCGTAATAATGGAGTACAGGAACCCCTGAATTTCACTAGCAATCTTCCGGTTCCCTGAAATCCCAAAGACATGAGAATAAATATAGTGGTTAATACTGGGAATTTGGTGGAATGGAGAGGAAGAGTGGGACGTAGTTATCTCTGCGTAAAGGTAAAAAAAAGAAAGGTATCTCTGCCTACAACCTGCCTAGCAATGGGCAGGGAAGGGCAGACTGGAGGCCATGTCTCTCCACAGAAACATGGGTAAATGGGTGAAATTGCAGAAGACAAGCCAAAAGTGGGTCATCTTCTCGATCCAGCGGGGCTTTTTATATGTTTTAACGTAGTGAGTCTTACGAAACTGCAGGAGGCAGTGGAAGACAGGATTGCCTGGCGTGCTCTGTTCCAGGGGGTCACAAAGAGTCGTACACGACTATACGACTAAACAACAACAACAAATGTAGTGAAATGTCTCACTGCATACTCAAAGGGCTTACCTCTCAATTTCCCCTTCACATTTCTGTGTTTTTCTTTTTCTAGCAAGATGTGCTTAGACTTGTGAATCAGAGTCTCTCCTGTGTGGAACAAATATGTCATATGTGACTGTCAAGGTCTTCAGGAACATTTATCTTTTGAAGCAAACACAACAAAATTCCTGGTGGCCCATTTGAGGCGAATAAACCTATAATGGCCTAAACCCTTGTGGACAGCAGGAAAATGCTGCGAATTGCGGGCCAGGAAAGCTCACGCCACCATCAACCTGTGTGTTTCTTTGTGGGTTTTGCATAGTTGTTTTGGAATTCGCACCACAATATCAGTTCATCAAATGTTACAGACAAAATTTCAGCATTGTTATAAAAAATTATCCCACCCACTCCCTTTCTCTCTCACACAGTGTTTGTAGATATGGGAATCTCAAACACCTCGCCATTAATAATGGCAATAATTGAGCTACATCTGCACCTGTCTGTGTGTAAAGCGTCCAGTCACAGGCATTGTCTATCCTGATAATTGACACATTGCCCTTGAAGCACCCCAGACTGGGAAGGTGCATGCATTTACTGTCTTTGGGTGCTGATGGATTGTGTCTCAGCTTGTAACTCCCTTTGACATATAGAAAGATACAGAAAGGCTGTCCATATGTCTATTATATACAAATCCTTTAAGAATTTCCATAGCACCTCCAGCCGTATTTTTTTGAGTAGTGGACCACATTATCCCCTCAATTAAACATGCAGTGGAACTAAGGCTTAGAACTGAAACCCTGGGAGAGACAGACGGGTTTTTTCTGGTCCTTCCTGGAAGAGGATACCAGAAGCAAATATACGCTCTGGACAGCCCTCCCTCCTTCCTCTCAAGAACTTCCTGCGCTTTCCTCTGCAGCTGGACCAATGGCCTGGCTTGGTGTAACGCTGCTCTACCTTCTGAAGCCCCCAGGAGAGTCCAGGAGGAAGGAGAGTCCAGCTGCCAGGAAGGAGGGGAGGGTGGGGAATTGGACCCCCTCCCATTTTCAGGGATCCCTCTCCCCAAGGCAGGTTTCTGGGCAGGAGGGAAAAGCCAAGGCAGCGTCTCCGGAGATTCCCCCGCCAGCGCCCTCACTTCCGATGGGCAGCGTCTCTTTCTCTCTCTGCACCCGCTGCCAATGCTGGACGGGGCTTTCCTCCCCCAGGGAGGCTTCCCTCCCTCCCCAGGTTCCCCTGCCCCCTCCGTCCCAAAGTCTCTCCTGCGCCCAGAGACCCCCTTGGCACGGCTCACCCCTCGGCCTGCGCGCAGAATCTCTCTCGAGCGCACCGACCTCTCCATCCGGAGGAGCCTCCCAGGACGAACGGGGAGGGGGGGGAGGAGGTAAGAGACGGAAGTGGGGAGGGAGGGGCCTCTTCCCAGGCCTCTCTAGGCATCGCGGCTCTCTCGCTTCCGTAACCCCTTTCATGGACTCTCTTTATGTCCATCAAGAGGCGCGCCTCGCCACACGCGCGCAGCCCGCAGCACCCCGAGGGATTCCTGCCAGGGGGAAACGGGGACGCGCCCCGAGGGGCGCTTGTTGGGGGGCCTTGGTTTTCGCCAGCCGAAGGGTCCCAGGAAAGGCCCTTTCTGGGGGGTGAAGTCCTTTTCTTCCCCCTCCTCGCTCTCACCACCACCTTCCCACATGCAGCATCTTAATTTGGCCTCCCTTGTTCACGTTTCCCATTCCCTTCACTGCCATTTAAAGAGGGGGCCGGCTGTCCAACTGACCCCCTCCCGCCCTCCTTCGTCACTTCCTGCCTCTCTAGGAAGCCATTACCCAGGGGAGGGGGGAGAGGCAGGCGATTGCTCCCTGTAAGCAGAGTCCTAGGAATTTAGTGGGAAAGGACGCGCCCCCAGGGTGATGGAGCCCACGGTCCCTCAGCCTTTTCCCGACAATGGCCGCCTTCCGAGCTTCTTTCCTTCCTGTGGGCTGCCCCTCCCCATAGAAAGAGAGCTATTTACACATTTTGCTTTTACATAGACCTTTTTTAATTTATAGTTTTTATTTATAAATCCAGTGCAAAGCACGGGCACTTCTCTGCTTTATTTTCTTCACTTCTCACTTGGCCTCTGTGGCCCCCGTGTCTCGTGCTGTGCCCCCCCCCATTTACACGATGTTTTCTTGTGCAATCCTAAAGACTTTACTCAGAAGTAATTCCCACTGAGTTCTCTAGGATAGGTTTTCCCAATTGGCCCAGTCACACACCTGGTCTTTCCTGGTTCTCCCACGTAGCAGGAACCCCCCCCACCCCAATCATTCTGTTTGTACAAACTTCACACACACTCACACACTACATATGCCACACTTCTGTTATAAATTCATAAGAAAATCAACCATACATCGGATTTGCACTGCTCCATTTTTATTTTACTCCATGAAGGAAGGTTTGATACAGGGCAGCCATAATCCCTTCACCATGCTAGCACATCTACAGGAGCCCTGCCCACTTATGGCTATGCCAACCCTGATGATCCCAGACAGAAGACAATCAAGATCACAAAGAACTTGCATATGGGAGTGGATTCAGCATGGACTGAAACAAAGGACTCTGATCAGATCTTCCCTCAGGGGGCAGGAAACTGCAAACTCCCCTTTGTCTCCTGGAAGTGACTCATGGGGAGGGGGGAAAGGAGGAACCAGCCAGGTGACAAGACACTCAGGTTACCACCAACTCCTCCCTCAACCCCTCCTTTCTGTAATGTATGCATGATGTTTCTGGGGGTGGTCTTGATCTACAGGGTGGCAATTTCAAAAGTTTTTATAAGGTCTTGCACACCATTTTTCTGGGTCTTTCCTCTCACCTGCAAGTGAGGGGAGCACCCTGTCGCGACAGTCTTTCTTCAATAAAGACCAAGCCTACAGGCTGCTGATTTGCTCCAATTTACTCTGGTTGGTGTCTTTACTTTTTGTCCAAGGGAGCCCTCAGATTTTTCCGGTAACACCCACTAAAGGTAAAGGGACCCCTGACCATCAGGTCCAGTAGTGACCGACTCTGGGGTTTTGGCGCTCATCTCGCTTTATTGGCCGAGGGAGCCGGGGTACAGGTTCCGGGTCATGACTAAGCCGCTTCTGGCGAACCAGAGCAGCGCACGGAAACGCCGTTTACCTTCCCGCCGGAGCGGTTCCTATTTATCTACTTGCACTTTGACGTGCTTTCGAACTGGTAGGTTGGCAGGAGCAGGGACCGAGCAACGGGAGCTCACCCCGTCATGGGGATTCTAACCGCTGACCTTCTGGTCAGCAAGTCCAAGGCTCTGTGGTTTAACCGACAGCGCCACCCACGTCCCTCAAACACCCCCTTTATTCCTGCTACCACCAGAGATAATGTCTTATCTGACCACTTCTCCTTCCACGTACCCAAGAATGACATGGTGTTGTTATTTACTTTTAATAACAGTATATAAGGGTTTCAAGATTACTTTGTGCACATAAGAAGGTGGTTTCAGTCTTTCTGTCTCTTCTTTGTTCCTTTATTAGGGTTGTTATATTTATTGCTATTCTTAAAATACTAAGCTAACCAACACTTCATACCTGGTGCATAATGCACACCAAATAGAACGTTTTAGGGGGAAAGTACAGCAAAATTACTGAATGTATCATACTGCACCTTTGCCTATTTTCTGCCCCACACACTTTCTTCTTTTTTTATTGACTTTACTTAAATATCATTTCTATGCATTACTATATAGATATAAGTGATGTTACTATCCTAATGCATTCATGGCTACGAATATCCCACTACATTTAGTATGAATTCATTCCAAATATCAATATATACGTCCAAACAGAGTCTGCGTCTATAGGCTATCCGTTCATGTGTTGCATTGTCTTTTGTGTTGTCATGTTTTTATTCTTCCGGTTAGTTCATCAGTATCAGCCTCTTGGCAACCATTAGGGTGCAAAGAATCCATTCTTCTTGTCCTGTTGTCAACTTCCATTTTCATTTCTTGGGGATTGTTCAGCTGTGATTTTGAAATCATAGGCATTGACACTGATGTTCTCAGAAAAGGATTGGACTGCATGCTGGTGACTTTTCCTTGATCTTTTAGTTTCATTTTACTTTTAACCACTTTTAGGGTTTTGCAATCAAGCAGCGATTGAATTTATGAAATACATAAACTAACTAAATATAATTCTGTTATTCTATCTGCCTTGCATCCAAGAAAAAGGTCCCAGGTTGACCCCCCCCCCGGCATCTGGGAGAAACCCTTGTTATGAAATCCCAGGTTGCTGCTGCCAGTCAGTGAAGACATTCCTGGCCTTTATTTGCAAAAGCATTTATTTGCAAATAATCCTGGCTTTTATTTGCAAAAGCGAATAAATAGAGTCCGACCCAGCTGCCTACAGCCAGGAGAGCCCCCCAACCCCAGCTGGCTGGCTCATGGGACATGGATGAAATTCTCAAAGTGGCCAAGAAAGAATTCAGAGCCTGGAAGACGTCCTGGAGAGAAAGAGGTGGGCTGTGAACAGAGCATGCAAAGCTCTGAAATGCTCAACCCCCAACACCACTTTCTGCGCATGGCCCAGGAGGAAGGAGTGGAACCACTGCATAACCCTGCCCCTAACTCCCAACCCTCCTAGACCATCCATGAGTATATGTTAATATTTACAATGTCGTTTTATTGGGAATGTATTTCACAAAGCAAAGGTGGCATTGGGGAAATGAGGTGGCGCTTTCTGGGTTAATTCAGATCACTCTATCTTGACTTCTGAGAGGTCAAGCCAAGAGTTGAGAGGTGTGGGGACTTTGTGCGCACAATGACCGGAGGAGTTTGTAAATAATACTCGTGGTTCAATGGTTGCCAACCTGACCAGTAAAGCTTTACTCTCGACGAATTGGGTAAGGTATATATTTTTATCACAAATCGGTAACCGGATACCGTGGTCAATGGCATAAAAAGAAACTGAGAGATCCAGCAGAACCAGGAAACAGCTTTTACCTTTGTCCCTCGCCTGCCAGAGATAATCAACCAGTGCCAACAAGGCGGTCTCAGTCTGATGGCAGGGCCTGACAGTCAACTGGAAGAAATGCAGTCCAAATGGTCCATATCCTCCAGATATGCCTGGATTTATTCTGCAACCAAACATACATTTGTTTTTCCCCTGTGAGTTTGCTGATGTCTTCTAAGCGTTCCACTTTTAGTGAAGCTTCCCCCACACTCCATGCATTTAAAAGGTTTTCCCCTTGTGTGAATTTGTAGATGTGCATTAAGGCTCAAACTCTGACCGAAGCATTTTCCACACTCCATGCATTTATATGGTTTCTCTCCTGTATGAGAAAATTGATGCATTCTTAGCGAATGTGTATGACGGAAGCATTTTCCACACTCCATGCATTCAAACGGTTTCTGCCCTGTGTGAGTTTGCATATGTCTTCTAAGCGTCCCACTCTTTGTGAAGCTCTTTCCACACTCCATGCATTTAAATGGTTTCTGCCCTGTGTGTGTTCGTTGATGGTTTTTAAGGTGTCCACTCCGAGAGAAGCTCTTTCCACACTCCATGCATTTAAATGGTTTTTCCCCTGTGTGAGTTCGTTGATGGTATTTAAGGATTCCACTCTGACTGAAGCTCTTTCCACACTCTATGGATTTAAATGGTTTTCCCCCTGTGTGAGTCCATTGATGTTTTCTAAGTGTTCCACTATTGATGAAGCACTTCCCACACTCTATGCATTTAAATGGTTTTTCCCGTGTGAATTTGATTAAGTCTTCTAAGCGTTCCATGAACTCTGAAGCTCTTTCCACATTCTATGCATTTATATGGTTTCTGCCCTGTGTGAGTTTGTTGATGGTTTGTAAGGTGTCCACTCTGAGAGAAGCTCTTTCCGCACTCCATACATCTGAATGGTTTCTCACCCGTGTGAGTTTGATGATGTGCATTAAGTTGATTACTCAAAAGGAAGCTCTTTCCACACTCCATACATTTAAATGGTTTCTCCCCCGTGTGAGTTCGCATATGTATATAGAGGTTTCCACTCTGTGAGAAGCATTTTCCCTCCCCAGTATGAGTATATTGATGCCTTCTTAGCGATTGTCTATGACAGAAGCATGTTCCACACTCCATGCATTTAAATGGTGTTTCCTCTGTGTGAGTTCCTTGATGTTTTGTAGGAGTTCCACTCCCACAGATGTCCTTGCCACCATCCATACTTTTAAGTGGTATCTCCACAGTTTCAGTTCATTAATGTGAACTAAGTGTGTTCACTGACTGAATCACGTTGTTTATTCCATATATTGAAATGGTGATTCCTAATGAAAGTACAGATTGCTCTGACTGTCCTTTCTATCGCTTGCTTCCGAGTAGGGGGAAAGGAAATCCTGTAAAGAAGAGGACAAAGGAATATAACACACATCAAGTGCCTTTGGTACTGTCAGGGAAATGACATCGGAGCCGAGTGGAGAGGCAAGGCTCCCTAATGATGCCGGAGAGGGAACCAGCAAGGAGAGAGAGAGCTTCCGCTGGGGAAGGAAACCATACCGTGCCCCCTTATAGTACAGTAGCCCTTCTTTTTCCTCAAACCCTCCATTGTCTTCCCTTCCATCCTGGAGTTCTCCGATTTTCGCTTGAGCGAACGCGCCGTCTCTGGTAAGACCTGCCAGTTCTCGTTTCCCAACCAACGCTCCCCCACACACCCATATGTCCTTGGGAAACACGTGTCGGATCTCCAGCGGTCCCTCTCCTTCCAGAGCGAAAGGTGGGGAGCCCTTCCTTGCTTTCACCCCCCTCACCTTTCCTCCTCCCCCCTTTGTAGATTCAGGGGCAGGAAAAGCAAATTCTTCTCCCTCCCTGCACCCCAAATCACCCCCATCCGAAAAGTTGCACCTTTCCCCTCCTCCTTTGCAGGCCTCCTTCTCTTCCGAGGATGTGCATGGAGACCCCACCCCCTCCGACATTGCCTCTACCCCCACCCCACCCTGCTCCGTCACTTCCTGCCTCTCTAGGAGTTCATTGACCGAGAAAGATAGCTATTTAAATATTTTTCTTGTGAACAGACCATGTTTTATTTGTAGCTTTTATTTAGAAATCCACTGCAAAGCACGAGCACTTATTTGCTTTCTTTTCTTCGCTTCTCACTTCCTTATGTGGCCCCCGAGTCTCATGCCCTGGCCCCCCCATTGGAATATCATGTTCCCCTGTAACCCCCTTGGAATATCAATATGCGCCCCCCCTTTAGAAACGCTGATCTACTCCATTGAATTGGGTGGGCCTGACTTCTGAGTAAAAATCCTGTTCAATCCTAAAGGTTGCCATGGAGCCACACATATGAAATTTCCCATCTCTTCCATAGTTTCTGTTGTGTGAATGGTGCTGCGGACCCCCTTGGGGGGGGGAGGTTCCCTGGAGTGGGCAGACTACCTATTGGGAAAAGCTGCTTTAGCGCTCTGATTTCAGGAGCCAGACCGAACCTTTCCCCACATTGTACACCCCCATATAGTTTCTCCCCAGTGATCTTACAGTGAAGCATTTTGCACGCTCTTGTCACACGCCTGCTTGATTTGAGATGCTCCCACACTCCCCTGTGCCACCTGAATGAATAGAAATGATATTTAAGTAAAGTAAATAACAACACCTTGTCATTCTTGGCTACATGGAGGGCGAAGTGTTCAGCTAAGACATTATCTCTGGTGGCAGCAGGAATAAAGGGGGTGTTTAGTGGGATGTGGGTGGCGCTGTTGGTTAAACCGATCATAAGGGCTTGCCGATCATAAGGTCGGCAGTTCAAATCCCCACGACGGGGTGAGCTCTCATTGCTTGGTCCCTGCTCCTGCTGACTTGGCAGTTTGAAAGCACATCAAAGTGCAAGTAGATAAATAGGTACTGCTCTGGCGGGAAGGTAAACGGCGTTTCCATGCGCTGCTCTGGTTCGCGAGAAGCAGCTTAGTCCTGCTGGCCACATGACCCAGAAGCTGTATGCTGGCTCCCTTGGCCAATAAGGCGAGATGAGCGCCGCAACCCCAGAGTCGGCCACGACTGGACCTAACGGTCAGGGGTCCCTTTACCTTTACCTTAGTGGGAGAACCAGGAAAGACCCAACTCCTCTGCATGTTTTGCACGACATGGGAAGGTGGCTCACGGCCTAGGAGGAAGGAGTGGAACCACTGCATTACCCTGCCCCTAACTCCCAACCCTCCTAGACTGTCCATGAGGATATGTTAGTATTTACAATGTCATTATATTGGGAATGTATTTCACAAAGCAGAGGTGGCATTGGGGAAATGCGGTGGCGCTTTCTTGGTTAATTCATTTTTTTTAAAAAAATGATATTTATTAGAAGTTTCAAAGATTACAGGAAAAAGCAAAAAAGAAAACAGCAAAAATTTAACAAAACATACGTAACAATACATCAAAAAGGAAAAAATATAACACAAAAAAACCAATACACCAATAGCAATAAAAAAACAACAACACACATCTTATATTCCATATCTCCATCCTTCATTTACTTGATTCATCGACCTCCTCACACCTCCCTTTCTAGTTTTGTTACTTGTTTCAGCAAATTCTTTCCATCTTTCTCAATTTTTATTTGGTAATTTGTCTTAACAGTCTAACCTATTAGTTAACTCAGCAAATCCTTTCCATCTTTCACTATATTCTGTCATTCAATTTACCTTAATTTATTTTAACCTTATCTTACTATAAAATACCTTAAAGCTTAAAACTTAGTATTTATTTATACATAATTCCTTATATCATTTCTACTAAAGCCAAATATTTTCATTCCAACATTTTTCCTAATGCTCCTTAATTTTACATTAATTCCCAAAATATTTTTTTTTTAAAAAAAAATTCTTCCAATCTTCCTCCAGCGTCTCTTCTTCCTGGTCTCGGGTTATGTCAATCCTTACTGTCCATTATCTAGTCCGGGGGTCGGCAACCTGCGGCTCCAGAGCCGCATGCGGCTCTTTAACTCCTTTGCTGCGGCTCCGGGGCGGAGGCGAGGGGAGGAGGCGCATTTTCTGGGCGGAAACACGCAAAAAGCCGCTTATGATTGGATCAGACACAGAGGCAGGACGCTGGCAGCCAGGGACAGGAAGTTGATAGCTGTGTTGCTTGGTAGCCAGGAAGTTGCGGTCGCCATTTTGAGCTAACCACGTGGTTTGGCCCGGCGGCCATTTTAGGTGAGGCACTCTGTTGTGGGAATTGGATACTCAGGCTTTATAAGTGACAATATATGCTCAATTGGTGGATTGGAAGAGAACAAGTTATTTAAGTTAAGCATTTTAAGAGCTCATAGAGGTTTGGCTCTGAGTGTTATTATATTAAAGCGCTTTAATTAGGGCTTTAGCTCCAAGGATATATATGCAACCCTGAAATATAATTAATTTGATTGCTTTAATAAGTGCTTGCAGTAGTCAACTTATTGCTTGATTCCAATTGTATTTAAGCTTATCGAGTGTGGATTCATTTTGGTAATTTAATTCATTTGGTTGGAACTTTAAATTCATTTTGGTTGACTAAGAGAAAGGGCAGATCAATTGCTGCTGGATTCTGATTGTATATCAATTTAATTTAATTGATTAGATTCATTTGGTTGATTTAAGTCCTTTGGTTAGTTAATTAAGAAACAGTATTTATTATTGCAGGCCAATTTAATTACTTAATTCCGTTTAAATTAACTGGAAGTTGGTTCATTAGGCCAACTCATTTTATTTAGTGGTTACTTTAAATTTATTTGCTTGATCAGGAGCAAGGGCAGTTACTGCCCCCTGCCTACAGTGCCCACCCCTTCTGTTTAAAAAACAGTTGAACGCAATATATATATATATATATATATATATATATATGCAGGTTTTGGTGTCCTCGGGTGTCTTCCCGTGTAAAAGTTGGGGTGTCTAGGCGACGTTTCGACGAGGTCTCACTCGTCATCTTCAGGCTTTATAATAATAATAATATTCAAAATAAGATAAAATAAATAAATAAATAAATAAAACTTGACGTAGATCAATAACAACAATAATTTTAAACGCATAGCTATTCTTTAACTGGGGTGCTCGGCTTACTGTCGGCTTCTGATTCCTACTTTTAAAACAGGGCTAATTTGAATTGAAATTGGTAAATAGTTAAGTAATTATATAATTATATATAAACATGAAAAAGTATGCATTTGGAGTCCTGTCGATCTTCGGTTCCACATATGTATGTGAGCAGGTCTTCTCCAACATGAACTATATTAAAAACAAACATCGATCACGCCTCACAGATGACAGCTTGCAAGCCTGTGTGAAAATGAAGGTGACGTCTTACAGCCCTGATGTGCAGACACTGAGCACTGAGGTTCAGGAGCAAAAGTCCCATTAACCTGGTTACCTGGTTGTAAATTAAATATTTTAATTAGCTATTAATTTGTCCTTTTTTCTTGAGATTTACAGCTGACTGCACAATCCTGCATATAGAGCATTAAGGCAAGAAACAATATATACAGTGTTATATTTGTTTTAAATGTTGCAATGTTTTTGCGGTTCCCAGTTGTTGTTTTTCTTCGGAAACGGGTCCAAGTGGCTCTTTTTGTCTTAAAGGTTGCAGACCCCTGATCTAGTCCATCAACCTGGTAATCTTATGTCCGAGGCCCTTAAGTCTTTTCCATGTCCCTTCTGCAGATCTTCTTCTTGTTTGTACTTACACTTTACCTCATCTTTTGTTGATCTCTTTCTTAATTTCTTTCCTTTCTCATTGAGGAGTAGGTCTTGGGGATGTTCCAACTCACAAGTATCTCCGTCTCTCCTCAGCAGATCGGCCCATTCCCCAGAGTCAACAGTAAAGCCCAGAAAATATTTAAAAACATATTTCAAAGTCCCTCCAAACTTAAGGGCCCCCACAACTCCAGACACCCCCCCCGGCCCACTCCAGATTCAACCTTCAAGAACAACGGCTTATACTCCTGTAGGGCCTCGGGCTTCTCCATTTGTATTACTTGAGGTCCAGCAGCGGCCTCCTCCACTATCTTCTGCGTTTGCAGTTGCTCTATCAGAACAGGTTCTTGAGTTGTCTCCTGGATGGTTTCTGTATAAATATTCACTGTTTGTCCAAAATTTTTGACTGCAACAGTCATCAAATCCTTCTTCTCATGCAACTGCCCCAACAAAGCACTTGTCTTGCAAAAAGCAAGCACCAAAACTTCTTCCAAACACATCTTTGTTCAAGGTCACAGTCTGGTCCCACGATCCTTATCACCACAGCTGTAAAGTCCCCAGATCGACTCCAGCAGGAATTTAACAAGCTCCCTCTAGAGGAGACAATTTCTATTTGTATCCATCTTTTGAAAGCAGATCCAACAAAAGAAAGTTACTTTCATTTTTGGGGTTTTTTGTTTCTTTTAAATGCAAAATGCAACATTGGAGACAATTTGTTTCTCTTCTTTAACTATCTGTCAACGGATGTTACTTTCACAGTCAATGAACCTCACCAGAAATCTCTGTCTCTGACACCCCGTTCCCAGGTTTGAGACGGTGGAAATTTATCTTTCTTTACTCTCTCTCCTGCAGGCTTACACAGTCAAAAATCCCCCTCTTTACTCCTACTTCCAAGAGGGGTTTAGATGGTTAAAACAGGAAGAATTTTTAATCTTTATGTAGAACTTTCCAGACTTTAGCTTGCATGATTTTTGCTTCAGGCTATTTACAAAAACGGAAGGCGGACTTCCTGTTTTAGACCTTCCCGTTTGAGTGCCAAATTAAAGTGTTTCTAAGCCCAATTTTCCGTTCTACTCACGGGTACTTGTTTAGAGTCCAATTGTCCACAGGAAAAAGTCAGAGCTCTCCGGCAACGGCCGTGCGGCTTCACTCCGTAAAAATAGCGGCCGATTCAAAACACCGCGCCGCTCTCCCCACGTTGCTTCGGATCCCCGAAAAGGGGTTTCCTTGCGTGTAGGGGGGGGCGCTCCTGGTGTCAGCCAAATCCCACGTTCCCAGGCTTCTTCCGCCTGGGATTTTTAAGGGGTCTTCACCGCCGCGGCAAGACCCGATTTTCGCAGAGCAGATTCCTCTGGATCAGAGGAATTCCGCCATGGCCGATGGCGCTAACCCGGAAGTCACTTTCTTGGTTAATTCAGATCACTCTATCTTGACTTCTGAGAGGTCAAGCCGAGAGGTGAGAGGTGTGGGGACTTTGTGCGCACGATGACTGGAGGAGTTTGTAAATAATACTCGTGGTTCAACGGTTGCCAACCTGACCAGTAAAGCTTTACTCTCGACGAATTGGGTAAGGTATATATTTTTATCACAAATCGGTAACCGGATACCATGGTCAATGGCACAAAAAGAAACAGAGAGATCCAGCAGAACCAGGAAACAGCTTTTACCTTTGTCCCTCGCCTGCCAGAGATAATCAACCAGTGCCAACAAGGCGGTCTCAGTCTGATGGCAGGGCCTGACACTCAACTGGAAGAAATGCAGTCCAAATGGTCCATATCCTCCAGATATGCCTGGATTTATTCTGCAACCAAACATACATTTAAATTGTTTTTCCCCTGTGAGTTTGCTGATGTCTTCTAAGCGTTCCACTTCTAGTGAAGCTTCCCCCACACTCCATGCATTTAAAAGGTTTCTCCCTTGTGTGAATTTGTAGATGTGCATTAAGGCTTCCACTCTGACTGAAGCATTTTCCACACTCCATGCATTTATATGGTTTCTCTCCTGTATGAGAAAATTGATGCATTCTTAGCGAATGTGTATGACGGAAGCATTTTCCACACTCCATGCATTCAAATGGTTTCTGCCCTGTGTGAATTCGTTGATGTCTTCTAAGCGTTCCACTTCTAGTGAAGCTTCTCCCACAATCCATGCATTTAAATGGTTTCTGCCCTGTGTGAGTTCGTTGATGGTTTTTAAGGTATCCACTTAAAGAGAAGCTCTTTCCACACTCTATGCATTTAAATGGTTTCTGCCCTGTGTGAGTTCGTTGATGCCTTTTAAGGTTTCCACTCAAAGAGAAGCTCTTTCCACACTCTATGCATTTGAATGGTTTTTCCCCTGTGTGAGTCCGTTGATGCTTTCTAAGTGTTCCACTCTCACTGAAGCTCTTTCCACACTCTAAGCATTTAAATGGTTTTTCCCCTGTGTGAGTCCGTTGATGGTATTTAAGGTTTCCACGCTGACTGAAGCTCTTTCCACACTCCATGCATCTGAAAGATTTCCCACCAGTGTGAGTTTGTTGATGGTTTTTAAGGTATCCACTCAAAGAGAAGCTCTTTCCACACTCCATGCATTCAAATGGTTTCTGCCCTGTGTGAGTTCGTTGATGTTTTCTAAGTGTTCCACTATCGATGAAGCTCTTTCCACACTCTATGCATTTAAATGGTTTCTGCCCTTTGTGAGTTCGTTGATGGTTTTTAAGGTGTCCACTCTGAAAGAAGCTCTTTCCACACTCTATGCATTTAAATGGTTTCTGCCCTGTGTGAGTTCGTTGATGGTTTTTAAGGTTTCCACTCTGACTGAAGCTCTTTCCACACTCCATGCATTTAAATGGTTTTTCCCCTGTGTGAGTCCATTGATGTTTTCTAAGTGTTCCACTCTCACTGAAGCTCTTTCCACACTCCATGCATTTAAAAGGTCTTGCCCCTGTGTGAGTTCGTTGATGGTATTTAAGGTATCCACTCTGATTGAAGCTCTTTCCACACTCCATGCATGTAAATGGTTTTTCCCCTGTGTGAGTTCGCTGATGTCTTTTAAGCTGTCTACTCTGAGAGAAGCTCTTTCCGCACTCCGTACATCTGAATGGTTTCTCTCCAGTGTGAGTTTGATGATGTGCATTAAGGTGATTACTCAAAAGGAAGCTTTTTCCACGCTCAAAACATTTATATGGTTTCCTCCCTGTATGAGTATATTGATGCATTATTAGTGATTCTCTATGACGGAAGCTTGTTCCACACTCCATGCATTCAAATGGTTTCTGCCTTGTGTGAGTTTGTTGATGTTTTCTAACTGTTCCACTATCGATGAAGCTCTTTCCACACTCTATGCATTTAAATGGTTTTTCCCCTGTGTGACTTCGCTGATGTCTTTTAAGCTGTCCACTCTGAAAGAAGCTCTTTCCGCACTCCATACATCTGAATGGTTTCTCACCCGTGTGAGTTTGATGATGTGCATTAAGTTGATTACTCAAAAGGAAGCTCTTTCCACACTCAAAACATTTATATGGTTTCTCCCCTGTATGAGTGAATTGATGCCTTCTTAGCGATCGTTTATGACGGAAGCATGTTCCACACTCCATGCATTCAAATGGTTTCTGCCCTGTTTGAGTTCCTTGATGTTTTGTAGGAGTTCCACTTCCACAGATGTCCTTGCCACAATCCATACCTTTAAGTGGTATCGCCATTGTTTCAGTTCATTGATGTGAACTAAGTGTGTTCACTGACTGAATCACGTTGTTTATTCCATATATTGAAATGGTTTATTCGTGATTCCTAATGATAGTACAGATTGCTCTGACTGTCCTTTCTATCGCTTGCTTCCTGGTAGGGGGAAAGGAAATCCTGTAAAGAAGAGAACAAAGGAATATAACACACATCAAGTGCCTTTGGTACCTTCTCTTAATTTAACATCTTCTACACTCTTCCTTTTTCTATGTTCCTATTTTTTAGGGTATTGTCGGCCAGAGGGTGTTAAAGAAGGACCGAACACTTTTCATGTATGCAACAACAGCAGCAAGGATACTCGTTGCCAAGCACTGGAAAACCCAAGATTTACCCACACTGGAAGAATGGCAGATGCAACTGATAGACTATATGGAACTGGCCGAGATGACCGGCAGAATCCGAGTCCTGGGAGAGGAGACGGTTGAAGAAGACTGGAAGAAATTTAAGATTTATTTACAAAAATATTGCAAATTGTATGAATCTTAAGAAGGATGCTAGATCATAAATAACTTGGCACCATTAAGCTAGACGGGACTATGAAAATAAGTGAAATTTAAGAAAAGATAAATTATTGGATAATTATTAGATTATATTTAAACTCTTAGGATTTGAACAAAAGATATCTAAAATTAGAGAAACAACATTGGAAAATTAGATAATAAGAATGGAAGCAAGGTGATAAATTGCTGGCAAAAATTTTATTGTGTGGAACGCAGGAGCGGGAGATGTGAGGGAGTCCAAAGAAGTTAAGAAACTATGTTAAAATTTATGTTATATTGTTTTTTTGTCTTTATGTGTATCGTATTTAAAAACTGTTAATAAATATTTATTAAAAAAAAACAAAAACAAATTCAATCAATCGTAATAATGTACTACAGGAATCCCTGAATTTCACTAGCAATCTTCCCTTAAATCCCAAAGACATGAGAATAAATATAGTGGTTAATACTGGGAATTTGGTGGAATGGAGAAGAAGAGTGGGACGTAGTTATCTCTGCGTAAAGGTAAAGAAAGAAAGAAAGAAAAAGGTATCTCTGCCTACAACCTGCCTAGCAATGGGCAGGGAAGGGCGGACTGGAGGCCATGTCTCTCCACAGAAACATGGGTAAATGGGTGAAATTGCAGAAGACTCATGGAACTTTGAAGTGTCAGGCATAGCCCTATTGGCTTTAGCCCAAACGTAGCAGAGTTTTCCTGCACAGCGAAGAAGCTAGTTGCGGCAGTAATGACTAGTCAGCTAGACTCAGAATAACTATTTACAGGATTTATTAAAAAGGAGAAAATAAAACCAGCAGAGTTTCTGCATACAAATAAAAGCAAAATAAATCCTCTCTTTCTCTCTCTCTCAAAACCATACACAGCACTTCTACTCCTAACACACCTCACATCAAACTGAGCTAGCAATCCCTAGTTAAGAGTTGAATGCTGGTCGTTAACCAATCAGAGTAAGCAGTTTCTAGGTCAAGCTGACCTGGGCTTTCTGCCAAGAGTAAATTGACACTGCCTTGAGTTAATTTGTTTGAAGCCAGAATCTGCAAGTTTCCCATGAGAATCAATTAACAGAAACTGAACACCCCCTCACAGATTCTGCTGGACAATTAACATCAAATACACCTATGTAGAAGATCATTTTTCCAGCAAACCTAAACCCTTGCACATTCGCTTGTTCTTTACCTTTGCCAATGGTTTAGTTAACACATCTGCTACATTTTCTTCACTTGATACATAAGTACAGGTGATTATATTGTCTTGTACACAGCAACGCACATTTTGGTATTTTACAGAGATATGTTTAGAACGTGATTTGAAACCCTCTGTTTTACTTAAAGTTATACAAGCTTGATTATCAATGTAAACTTGTACTGGTTCTCCACAATTTACATTTAAATCTGCTAACAAATGCTTGAAATAAATCACCTCGTTGCACAATTCACTCAATGCGGCGTACTCTGATTCCGTTGATGACACACTTACAACGTCTTGCTTGCGTGACCGCCAGCTGATTAAAGCTCCACCGACCATTATGACCAGTCCTGTGACAGATTTTCTATCCGGCAAATTTCCCCAGTCACTATCACAGAAGCAACTCAACATTTCATCCTCTGAAGAATTTAATTGGTCCAGGGGGTCACAAAGAGTCGTACATGACTAAACAACTAAACAACAACAACAAACGTAGTGAAATGTCTCACTGCATACTCAAAGGGCTTACCTCTCAATTTCCCCTTCACATTTCTGTGTTTTTCTTTTTCTAGCAAGATGTGTTTAGACTTGTGAATCAGAGTCTCTCCTGTGTTGAACAAATAAAAGAGACGTGCCGTTTATGTCATATATGACTGTCAAAGTCTTCAGGAACATTTATCTTTTGAAGCAAAAACAACAAAGTTCCTGGTGGCCCATTGTAGGCTAATGAACCTATAATGGCCTAAAACTTTGTGGACAGCAGGAGAATGCTGCGAATTGCGGGCCAGGAAAGCTCATGCTACCATTAACCTGTGTGTTTCTTTGTGGGTTTTGCATAGTTGTTTTGGAATTCGCACCACAATATCAGTTCATCAAACGTTACTGACAAAATTTTAGCATTGCTATAAAAAATGATCCCACCCACTCCCTTTCTCTCTCACACAGTGTTTGTAGATATGGGAATCTCAAACACCTCGCCAGTAATAATGGCAATAACTGGCCTGCATCTGCACATGTCTGTGTGGAAAGCCTCCAGTCAAAGGCATTGTCTATCCTGATAATGGACCCTTTGCCCTTGAAGCACCCCAGACTGGGAAGGTGCATGCATTTACTGTCTTTGGGTGCTGATGGATTGTGTCTCAGCTTGTAAATCCCTCTGACATTGCCTAAACAAGAAAAAAGTTATAGAAAGGCTGTCCATTTGTAAATTACAGTGGTACCTCATGTTAGGAACTTAATTCTTTCTGGAGGTCTGTTCTTAACCTGAAACTGTTCTTAACCTGTGGACTCTTGGCACCCTTCCCAGGAAAAAGGGGAATGAGAACGGTTCAGCATGTCCAAAGGTGTTGCAACTGAATGAGATAAAAGTCAGTTCTCAGGCCTGCTCTGACAGAGCCTATTCATTAGCCTTTTGAAGCCTTCTCGTGCTGATAAAAGAATAACATTTTGCCTATGTACCAACATCTTGTGAGAATCCACAGAAAAGCTGTAGCTGTGGATTTTTAGAAGGCAAAAGGAATTTTGGACAGTTTTGAGGCCTGGGGTGATTATTGAGGGGTGTGTGACTTCAGGCCTAGGTGGGGTCACCTGTTCTCACCTTCCTTCAGTACCACTTTAGCTAATGGGGCCTCCCACTTCCACCGCACGATTTCTGTTCTCATCCTGAAGCAAAGTTCTTAACCCGAGGTACTATTTCTGGGTTAGCAGAGTCTGTATCCTGAAGCGTCTGTAACCCAAGGTACCACTGTATATACAAATCCTGAAAGAATTTCCATAGCACCTCCAGTCATTTTTTTTAAATAATGCACTACATTATCACTGTCAATTAACCATGCAGTGGAATTGACATTTAAAACTGAAATCCAGGGAGAGGCAAACGAGTTTCTGTCCTTTCGTGGAAGAGGATTCCAGAAGCAAAGACCCCCTCTGGACAGCCCTCTCTCCTTCCTCTCAAGAGCTTCCTGGGCTTTCCTCTCCACCTGGACCAAAGGCCGCCCTTGGTGTAACGCAGAAGCAGCAGCAGCAGAGTCCCGCTTCTGGAGCCCCAGCAGCAGCTGGCCTGGGGGTGGGGGAAGGAGAGTCCAGCTTCCGGGAAGGAGGGGAGGGTGGGGAATTGGACCCCCTCCCATTTTCAGGGACCCCTCTCCCCAAGGCAGGTTTCTGGGCAGGAGGGAACAGCCAAGGCAGCGTCTCCGGAGATTCCCCCGCCAGCGCCCAAGTGGGAGACCTCCCTTCCGATGGGCAGCGTCTCTTTCTCCCTCTGCACCCCTTTGCCAATGCTGGACGGGGCTTTCCTCCCCCAGGGATGCTTCCCTTCCTCCCCAAGTTCCTCTGCCCCCTCCGTCCCCAGTCTCTCCTGCGCCCAGAGACCCCCTTGGCACGGCTCACCCCTCGCCCTGCGCGCAGAATCTCTCTCGAGCGCACCGACCTCTCCATCCGGAGGAGCCTCCCAAGACGAGCGGGGAGGGGGGGGGGAGGAGGAGGTAAGAGACGGAAGTGGGGAGGGAGGGGTCTCTTCACAGGCCTCTCTAGGCATCTCGGCTCTCTCGCTTCCGTAACCCCTTCCATGGACTCTCTTTATGTCCATCAAGAGGCGCGCCTCGCCACACGCGCGCAGCCAGCAGCGCCCCAAGGGATTCCTGCCGGGGGGAAACGGGGACGAGTCCCAAGAGTCCTGTTTGGGGATGGGGGCTCTCATAGGGACGCCCCTGGTGGACATCTCATTTCCATTCCCACAAAGGTGCCCAAGGGGTGCAGGGCAGCTAAGCATCGCTTGGCCGGCGACATTGGAGGGATGGTAATAATAATAATAATAATAATAATAATAATAATAATAATAATAATAATAATGATGATGATAATTATTTTATTGTTTGTAGGCCGCCCACCTCACTTGGTTTCCTCAGCCACTCTGAGCGCCTCCCAACAAAAAATAGTAAAAACACATTACAACATCAAAACTAGAAACTTCCCTGAACAGGGCTTACCTTCAAAAAGTTGTGTAATTTTTTTATCTCCTTGACATCAACAAAATTGCTTGCGATGTGCAAACAGTAGCTCCCTCCTTTACAGCCAAGGGGAAGTTTCCAAGCACCCAAACTAGACAGAGGTGGACAATGGGGGAGCTGTTTATATCTACACAGATTCTAACCACCCCACAGAGAACTTGATCTTTGGGAGCCAATGCCTTCGAATGGACTCTCAGTCCCAGAAAACCGAACTGCAAGGACTTTGCCTATGGTGATTTTGTTGCCTCTGGGACATTGGAGTAACCAACAACTGGGAAGGGCCAGAATACCTATAAGGCTGGCTTCACACTGCAGGGGCTGCACAAAACCCCAAGTTGGGATCACACCAGGCCTCAGAGGTGGCCTCACCAAGGACGTGAGACTTCTGAAAACCAATGACCCTCTGCATCCCCTAGGCCACGCATCACCAAAGTCCATTTTGGGGATCTAATCAACAACTTCAATCCTAAAAAAGGTCAACAACTTTGGTCGGCCATTCCACATGTTCACTTCATCAAATCTGGCCCTCTTTGAAAGAAGTGTTGGCACCCCTGTCCGAGGCACATTGGCCCAACCCCTTTGTACACAGAGCAAGATCTTCTTTCCTCCTGGGACCAAAACTCATATCCGACTGTTGAACAAGGTGGCCAGAGAAGCTCCCTACCCCAACTGCTGGATCTGTGCACATGCACCAAGTCACCCAAAGCAAGGCCTGCCTCTGGTAGCAGTGGCTGTGACCTGGGGCCAATACTACAGGGGAGACATCGCTTCCTGGAACCTGACAGCCCTGAACCTCACCCATCAATACCTGTATTTGAAGGAACCCACTAAAGGACCCCTTTGCCACCTCTTCACAGGGGAGGGAACCCCTGTTGGGAAAAGGACCTGTGACATCAACCTTGACATACCCTGTTTCCCCGAAAGTAAGACATCCCCTGAAAATAAGACCTACTTCCAGTTGTTGTTTTTAATGATATTTTATTAATTTTTTAACAAGAAAAAAGTTACACAACGATAAACAAAAAACACAAGAAAAATACAAAAACCAAAATTTAACATAGAAAGAAAAATGAAAATAAAAAATAAAAATCCCTCTTTTTAATTTCTTACCATTCATTTACTTATTTTCCTGACTTCCTCACAGCTCTCTTTTTTGTATTCCATTTAAAAATTGGTTCAGCAAATTCATATCCTCTTAATTTACCCTTAATTATTTATCCTCACAAATTATAGCTTTAATTTTTCATCTAATATCAATCCATTCTTGCATGTTCTTATTTTACCTTATTACTGGAACCACTTCATTTCATTTCAACGTCATTAACATTCAAAAATTTTACAGTGTTTCTGTAGATAGATTTTAAATTTCTTCCAATCTTCTTCCACCAACTCTTCTCCCTGGTCTCGGATTCTGCCAGTCATTTCCGCCATTTCCATAAAGTCCATTACTTGCATCTGCCATTCTTCCAAGGTGGGTAGGTCTTGTGTCTTCCAATGCTTTACAATGAGTATTCTTGCTGCTGTTGTAGCGTACATAAAGAAAGTTCTATCCTTCTTTGGCACCAATTGGCCGACCATGCCCAGGAGGAAGGTTTCCTGGTTTCTTCAGGAAAGTATATTTAAATACTTTTTTCATTTCATTATAGATCATCTCCCAGAAAGCCTTAATCCTTGGGCACGTCCACCAAAGGTGAAAGAATGTACCTTCAGTTTCTTTACATTTCCAGCATTTATTATCACGCAAATGATAAATTTTTGCAAGCTTGACTGGGGTCATGTACCACCTGTACATCATTTTCATAATATTCTCTCTTAGGGCATTACATGCCGTAAATTTCATACCTGTGGTCCACAACTGCTCCCAGTCAGCAAACATAATGTTATACCTATTTCCAGTTTTGCCTCTCGCTGTAATATAAGGCCCTCCCCAAATATAAGGCCCCCGAAGCTACCATAAGGTGTCTCCTCTGGACCGTAGCGGCAGGCGCCACTGCGCAACTCACTGATTGGCTGCAGCACAGCCGGAGCTGTTCAGACAGCGTGAAGTCTCTTTAAATCAGAGAGCCCACGCCGACACCAGAACAAGCTGCTGCCTGCTGCTTGCTCTGCCCTGACGGAGTCTGGCTGACTCACAATTAGACAGTGAGTGAGTCGTGCGGGGCAGGAGTCGTGCACATTGTACCGTATACAGGTAATAAATTTCCTTTTTTTGTTGTTCAACAATAAATGTGTACCGTATTCTTCTTCATGGAAAAATAAGACATCCCCTGAAAATAAGACCTATTGCATCTTTAGGAGCAAAAATTATTTTCTGTCTTATTTTCTGTCTTATTTTCGGGGAAACAGACTGAGCACAAGGCAAGTGACTGTCGCTGACTTCACTCAGTCTAGGACTTACCCAGAACTTACCAGTGGACCACCTTGCCAACTGGCAGCCAGATTACCCCTGTAGCAGGAACCCCCCCCCAATCATTCAGTTTGTACATACTTCACACACACACACACACACACACACACACTCACACTCACACACTACATACGCTACACTTCTGTTATAAATTCATAGAAAATCAACCATACATCGGATTTGCACTGCTCCATTTTTATTTTACTCCATGAAGGAAGGACTACAAAATGGGGAAGGTTTGATACAGGCCAGGCCAGCACATCCACAGGAGCCCTGCCCAGTTGCTATGCCAACCCTGATGGTCCTAGACAGAAGACAATCAAGATCACAAAGAACTTGCATATGGGAGTGGATTCAGCACAGACTGGAACAAAGGACAGTGATCAGATCTTCCCTCTGGGGGCAGGAAACTGCAACTACCTTTTGTCTTCAGAAAATGACTCATGGGGAGGAGGAGAAGGGAACCAGCCAGGTGACAGGACACTCAGGTTACCACCACAACTCCTCCCCCAACCCCTCCTTTCTGTAATGTATGCATGATGTTTCTGGGGGTGGGCTTGACCTAGAGGAGGGGAATTTCAAAAGTTTTTATAAGGCCTTGCACACCATTTTTCTGTGTCTTTCCTCTCTCCTGCAAGTGAGGGGAACACCCTGTTGCAACAGTTCAATAAAGGCCAAGCCTACAGGGTGCTGTTTTGCTCCAAGTTATCCTGGTTGGTGTCTTTGTTTTTGTCCAAGGGAGCCCTCAGATTTTTCCGGTAACACCCCAAAGCCACGCTCCTCCATGTTGGAATTCTGCCTCAGTCAGAGGGATGTGCCAGTCTTCCAGGCACCGGCTGAATTCCTTTCTGACCTCCCTCCTGCGACTCCCGGCAGGATAACAGACGAGGTCCGTTCCGGAGATTTTTCCCAGACTATGAGAAAAACACACCACTGCTTCTCCTCCTCCCTGCTCCCCAGGGAGGGGAATCAGACTCAGACAGAAACGTATTTACATGTCTTTATTTCTGTCTCTCGCAGCCATACAGATAAAGATGTCTGCACTCTTTGAACAACAGAGAGAATCTCACTCCACCCATGTACATCCTGTACAGGTCATATGACACACACTGAGCTCACATCCGGTGCTCAATAAGGAGAATGGACTGCCCCTTTGTTTCCATGGCAACAGTCACACACATCCTGTTTGGCTTTGCAGCCACAAGCAGCTGACTGAGCTGCTTCTTGCTGCCGCATTGCTTCTTTATAGTAACACTCCAAGCCTTTGCTTCTGGGCACTGAGCATATACCTGGACTAGCCCCCACATGTTTGGGTCTTGCTTTGTGGGATATATTATCCCTTGATTATGGAAGGGCGACGGAGGAATAAAAGAGATCAAAAGACCCTGTCGGACCTGTCTGATGTGGCTGCAAATGGAGAAACTGGGAAGGGCGCTGTTTCCCGCCTCTGGAGCAGGGTCTAACCATGTGGACATTCTCAAACTCACTGATGTCCTACGTAACGGACCAATCCTTGAACATTATGGGACATTTAAATGCCATAGAGAGACTACAAGAGACTAGGGCCCTGCAGGACTTGACATCTTTCCGCACGGCATGCAAGACAGAGCTGTTCCACCTGGCCTTTGGTTTGGACTCAGTCTGACCCTTATGTTTCCCCTCCCCTTACAGTTTTGATCCATGGGCTGCTTTTAAAATGAGGCTGCTATATTCAAACGAGCCCTATATTCTAAACACAATGCTTGATTAACCTGGAAGGCTGTATGAATTGTGTATTGATTTGTAATGATTTGTTGGTCTCTGGACCGTAATAAAGATTGATTGATTGAATATGTACTGTAAGCTGCTGGAAAAATAAATAAATTATTATTATTATTATTATTATTATTATTATTATTATTATTATTATTAGACATAGTAGTGGTATTAGTTGTATTATCAGAATCCCATACGACTTTTAAAGATATCCCTATGTACCCACTTCAATATCATTTTCTTCTAATTTAGCTAAGTACATTTTGTACTTTAGTAATTCAGTTTGCAACTTCTTAAGCAGCTTATGGAATCCTGCTATGGGTAATGAGCAGTTTTACTCCAGTTGAGATTGTGGCTGGGACTTCTACCTATACAATTTTATGATACCCCTAGAACTAAGGATCAAATGTCATTTTGTTGTCAGGTGCTCCTTTGTGTTCAGATCAGGCCTCAATATAATAATGTAGCATTTGGGAATGAAGATGCAGCCCAGGAGCCCAGCACTGGAGGCCAAGATAGAGAAGATCTGAACGGCTACCATGAATTTCCCCTTGGTGCTCAGGTAGGTGGGCACAAAGGACACCCAAACACTGCAGAAGACCAGCATGCTGAAGGTGATCAGCTTGGCCTCATTGAATGCCCCAGGCAGATTCCTTCCTAAGAAAGCCACTGTGAAGCAGATGGCAGCCAGGAAGCCCATGTAGCCAAGGGAACTGTAAAGCATGGCAACAGACCCTTCATTGCATTGGACACTGATCTCTCCAAGCTGGGAGCTGAGGTCAAAGTCTGGGAATGGAGGAGAGATCCCCAGCCAGATGGTGCAGATGAGAACTTGGACACTGGAGCAGGAAATGACAATGGAGTGGGCCAAACTCTTCCCCAGCCATCTCCTCACCTTGTTCCCTGGCTTAGTAGCCAGGAAGGCCAGGACTACAGTGATGGTTTTTGCCAAGACAGAAGAGACAGCAGCTGAGAAGATGATGCAGAAGGCTGTTTGACGGAGAAGACAGGTCACTTTCCTTGGCTTTCCAATGAAGAGGAAGGAGGACAAAAAGGAGAGCAGTAGAGAGATGAGGAGGATGTAGGAGAGGTCCCTGTTGTTGGCTTTGACTATGGGAGTTTCTTTGTATTTAGTGAAGATTCCTAACACAAAGCCGGTGGTTAAGGATAAGGAGAGAGCAAAGGAAGCCAGGAGGCTCCCCAAACATTCTTCATAGGACAGGAAGGTAAATATTTTGGGGACACATTGATGTCTATCCTCGTTTGGATGCTGATCTTCTGGACATCTGGTGCATTCATTAGCATCTGCATAGAGAAAAACACACTTCAGTATCCTAACATCAGTCACACACCTGGAATTTGCTGACAGCTCTATTGCATTTGGTGATTGACAGGTTGGCAGCAGCACCCAACTGCTATTATTCACCGCGAAAAATTAACGTCTAGTGCAAAGACCAGGAAAAAATAATGAACCCCTGGATAATGACTCAGTATAATAGCAGCTTCTTGTTATGTTTGAATACTGTGGTACCTCTGGTTAAGTACTTAATTTGTTCCAGAGGTTCGTTCTTAACCTGAAACTGTTCTGAACCTGAAGCACCACTTTAGCTTAAGGGGCCTCCTGCTGCCACCACACTGCCGGAGCATGATTTCTGTTCTTATCCTGAAGCAAAGTTCTTAACCTGAAGCACTATTTCTGGGTTAGCGGAGTCTGTAACCTGAAGTGTATGTAACCAGAAGTGTATGTAACCTGATTGTAACCACTGTGTTGAGAAGCAGATGTGTTAAACCCCAACTTTATTTATAATAAATGGAAGCTAGAACAATAATTTCCAAAATAAAGTATTACATTAGTGTTCCATGATTCCTCCGAGGAAGTTGTAGTAGTATTATTGTGTGGCACTATCTCCTTTCCTGATCTGCTGGGACCTCTCAGAAATTCTCTCTCTGGCCCTAGTGCTGATTGACTCCATGGCAGGACGTGAACCCTCCTGAAGCCACAGGTTTGGTGAACCCAATACACCCTGGCACTCTTGCTCACTTTCCCCTCAAACATCAAGAAAGTCCCCAGACCTGATTCATTGACACGTGCTCCCTGCAACATTGGAGGTGTCCTTTGAATGCCTTTGAATACTAGTTGCTGCAGATCACATGGGGGTGGGAGGGCTGTTCTTTCTATGCAGCAAGTCCTTTCTTATATCCTTTTCTTAGGGGTGGGGAAACTATGGAGAGACCTGGTCTGAATAGAGACATTGGATTCATGTCTCATCACACATGCGAAAGCTATTTTTGGTCATCTGCATACTATCCATTGCTTTGTTCCTTTATGACTAATTGCAGTCGTTATCAGTCTTCAGCATATTTACCATACCCATTGAGCTAATCACCCATCCCCTAGTACCCTTCTGAGAAATACCCCACCCCACCCTCCCACTATATACAGTGGTACCTCAGGTTACATACGCTTCAGGTTACAGACTCTGCTAACCCAGAAATAGTGCTTCAGGTTAAGAACTTTGCTTCAGGATGAGAACAGAAATTGTGCTCCGGCGGCATGGCGGCAGCAGGAGGCCCCATTAGCTAAAGTGGTGCTTCAGGTTAAGAACAGTTTCAAGTTAAGTACGGACCTCCAGAACGGATTAAGTACTTAACCTGAGGTACCAATGTATAAGGGTCTGGTGACTTCTGTTTCAGAGACATAGAACAAACTTAGTTGGTCTCTAAGGTGCTACTAGACTATATTTTCCTTTCATTTCCTTGTTTCCAGTGCTATTTTCTAGAAAAAGAGGTGCCTGTCAGGGCATGCTCTGAATCAGAGGATTGGGGATTGCATTCTCAGGGAGATCAGCTCCTTTCTGAAGAGGGAGAGACACAGACACCGAGCAGATTACACAAGAGTTACCTAGCTACGAGATAATGGAAAGAGAAATAGAAGGGAGGGAACATAGGAGAGTCTGGAGGACCCTCCCTCCCCACAAACTAGGAGGTCCATCTGTATTAGAGAACAAAGAATGCAGAGAGGAGAAGGAACTTCTCGTTGGCGCCAGGATGTTGTGCGGGGTAGAAGGGGGAGGATTTAGAGTAGCCAACTGCTCTCCTTGTGGAGGGATGTGGATCTTTGCTTGCAGCCAGATGACAGAATAAAAAGAGTAAAAATTATAAACGGTTCATTAATTCTTATCTGTGCAGTTACCAAAGGGAGGCAAGGACTGTCCACACCTGACAGTGTTTGAACTCATCATGAATGCATCCATTGTTCCCTGAGAATGCCAGTGGTCCCCACCTAACAGATGATGGAACTAGCCATTACTAACATCATGTTTGCAGTAGTTCAAATATTTGCCCCATCCTCTCATCAAATGCCATTTTCTATGAGATCCTCTCCTACCTTCCTGAGTGGA
Source organism: Podarcis melisellensis (assembly GCF_964234715.1). Lineage (NCBI taxonomy): Eukaryota > Metazoa > Chordata > Lepidosauria > Squamata > Lacertidae > Podarcis > Podarcis melisellensis. Next base: position 122,004,305 of record NC_138529.1, on the reverse strand, counting down.
GATGGTCCCTTCTGAGCAGGGAGAACAATCATAGCAGCATGGCGGCTTCCCTTCCTGAACTTTTCTGGAATATCCAGGGAGACAGCTTTCTGTGCATCTTGATCGAGGCACGGTCTAGGCATGAAGAGAAAATTGAGCATTAAGGAGAAAGTGATAGGTGCATTTATGCCTTGGGACACAGATAATAGAATTTTGGAAGGATCCAGGAGAGGAGATATTTGCTTCCAATAACCTCAGGTGACCCCAGACCATATTTTGGGCAGTTACATTTTTTTGTGTTTTTTTGCAGAGCTGCATGGCAGAGAAACCTTTTGGGTCTACTTCTGCCCCCGCCCTTAACATTGAAACCTCACATTTCTAAGCTACAATAGTATTACAAATTGCAATAGTAGATTAACAGTTAACAAGAAACAGGAGTATGGCATAAACCCTCATATGAACATCAGCAATAAAACAAGTCCTCCATCTGTTGCCATCACATCTGCCAATGATACTCCAGCCTTACCCAACCTGGTGCCCCTCAGATATCTTTGCATGATGCTGTCTGGGATGCATGGGAGATGTAGTCCACAATATTTAGAGGGCACCAAGGACAAGAAGCTACAGTTAGAACTGGGTATGGAAAAACTGATTTGTTCAAAATTGGGAAAGGAGTACGGCAAGGCTGTATATTGTCTCCCTGCTTATTTAACTTATATGCAGAATTCATCATGCGAAAGGCTGGGCTGGATGAATCCCAAGCTGGAATTAAGATTGCCGGAAGAAAGATCAACAACCTCAGATATGCAGATGACACAACCTTGATGGCAGAAAGTGAGGAGGAATTAAAGAACCTTTTAATGAGGGTGAAAGAGGAGAGCGCAAAATATGGTTTGAAGCTCAACATCAAAAAAACGAAGATCATGGCCACTGGGCCCATCACCTCCTGGCAAATAGAAGGGGAAGAAATGGAGGAAGTGAGAGATTTTACTTTCTTGGGCTCCATGATCACTGCAGTCACAAAATTAAAAGACGCCTGCTCATTGGGAGAAAAGCAATGACAAACCTAGACAGCATCTTAAAAAGCAGAGACATCATCTTACCAACAAAGGTCCGTATAGTTAAAGCTATGGTTTTCCCAATAGTGATGTATGGAAGTGAGAGCTGGACCATAAAGAAGGCTGATGGCCAAAGAATTGATGCTTTTGAATTATGGTGTTGGAGGAGACTCTTGAGAGTCCCATGGACTGCAAGAAGATCAAACCTCTCCATTCTTAAGAAAATCATCCCTGAGTGCTCACTGGAAGGACAGATCGTGAAACTGAGGCTCCAATACTATGGCCATCTCATGAGAAGAGAAGACTCCCTGGAAAAGACCCTGATGTTGGGAAAGACTGAAGGCACAAGGAGAAGGGGACAACAGAGGACGAAATGGTTGGACAGTGTTCTCGAAACTATAAGCATGAGTTTGACCAAACTGTGGGAGGCAGTGGAAGACAGGAGTGCCTGGCGCGCTGTGGTCCATGGGGTCATGAAGAGTCGGACAGGACTAAACGACTAAACAACAACAACAACAAAGCCAGGGAAATGTGTTCTGCTCTGCTTTGGAGATTCTCCTATTTATTTGAAGTTTTATACATATTTACTCAAGAGCAGGTTCCACTAAACTCAGTGGGACATAGCTCCAAGGAAGGATCCACAAGATTGCAGTCAAAGCCTCATATGTACTATTCAAAATGTTATTAGAGCATAGCAGATGTCATAGATAATAAAATGGCAGATCCAATTTTTCCTACTTTCTTAAATTGCTTGGGCCACACAATTGCTTCTGGGTTAATGGTGAAATTCAGATTTGAGGATTTTAGTCTCTCTATTCTCCCAATTTTCACTCTATTGTGAGAATTATTAGGAAAGAGCACCCAATTCACGATATCAAAGTCAACGGCCAGTGCTCCATTCTCATCCAGGTACTGTCCATCAGCTGAAGTATTAGAGTAGAACTGGACTTCGTTCAAGAAACGGTGAAGCTAGAACGACAGAGGAAAATCCAGCAATGAGTAAGCAGGGCTGAATTATGTAACATGGTTTCATGTTCCCTCTGCATGCTAATCTTCTCTGTATCTCTCGCCTGGATTCATCTGACCATGCTAGATTATTACCTGCCATGGCTGTAGCTTTTGAAGTTCCAAGTTGCTTCCACCCAAAATCGACATCCTCTTTGACCTGGATGAATATGCGTCATTTAAAGCTTGAGCCACAGTTTGGATACTCAGGTAATTCACATAGCTGTCTTGGGACTGGATTCTTTCAGTCTCTTCCTGGGGCAGCATCTTCACATTATCCTTCTCTCTGCATTTGGTCATACCCCTCACAGACAAGGCATGCTTGGAATAGGAACAATCAAATGCTTCTTCTGAATACTGTTGACTAGCCAAGGACATTGGCCCATAGTAGTCCTTCTTCATCCTTTTTTTGGTCTTCATTACAAAGGACAAAGAGCCATGGGCATACCGGAAGCAGTCAATATCATGTAACAACATTTTGTTATGAAAAACTGTGGTTATCCAGACTTTCCCCCCAGTTTGTATCCTTTCAAGTAAGGACTGTACCTCTATGATTATGAAAAGTCCACTTTGAGAGTCTGCAAAGTAAACAAATACATTGACTTGTCTCCACAGGGCAGGTGCTTCATGGGGTATCCATAGCCAAGTTTCTCGTTGTACTCTTTGTGCGAAGGCAACACAAATTTCCCTTTTGTTCATTAGAGGTGTCAAGGTACGCAGGAAGCTTTCTCCATTGTCATTGTCTGGAGCAAAGAGGCCGACCCACGTCCACCTGAAATGCAGGAGGAGTTGGACCATCCCTTGGTACTGTGTTTCTTGGTTTGGTGTCATGCGGTAGACAAAAGGGGACTGGAATTTATCAGTAAGAGCAAAGCCATAACTGAGCTGGTAAAAGAAGAGAAAGAGAATGATGGCTTGTTTTTCAGAAAAACGATCCAGATGGTAAAACTCTATAATCAAACTTCAATTAAAATGCCTGCTGCAGGAGAAGAAAAGTTTTCAGTAGGCCATATAAAGACAATAGGATGGTCAAATAGTCCCAAGATTTTGGATATAATATCCCTATGGAAGAATGGGATATATTGTGGAAGGAAGATCTGAGGTTTACTGTGTGCTATACCTTGAAAGAAATTTTTATGTTACATATGTGGTGGAAGTGGAGAAAAGTAAAGGAATTTTGGGAGAGAATACATAACGAATTTAAAAAGATATTTAAGATATCCTTTACAAAAAAAACCCTGAAGCCTTCCTACTAGGGATAATGGGCACTGACATCCCCAAAAATGTGAGGAAAATATTTTTATATGCCACAGTTGCAGCAAGGATGCTAAAAGCCAGAAATTGGAAGGGAGACTCAATCCTGACCAAACTGGAGTGGCAAGCAAAATTGCTGGAGAGTTGGCATGAATGAATTCATTGGCAGGCCTGCAGTGACTGCTGCAAAAATGAGGAAAATCATAGGAAAACAAAATGATAGAGGTTGATTTGGACTGATAAAGAAATGTGTGACATGTTAAAAGCATTTAGGATCCAGGATGGGCTGAAGTCATAATAGAAGTTATTTATCATGAAAGAAGCTAATCATGCTGGAATACGTATTATTCTATTTCTGAATGTAAGCTTTCTTTTGGAATTCAATAAGGCATTTGAAGAAAGAATGAAAGAAAGAAAGAAAGACAGTAGGAAAGGGGCCTGTCTGTCCCCAACTGCAAGGGAGTTCCATAACCCTTCATACCCTCCAACATCTGGGTGAAGAAAAGGCTAAGGAGTAAACACTGCACAAATCCCAAGTCAGCTGAGTGGTGCTTTGTTTGCCTCCTTCCAGCAACTCCTGCAGCCAAGCTTGTGCCAAATGTATTGCTCTGCTTTCCTTTGGACCACAGCAGTGAGGCTGAGAGGGAGGTCTTGTCGTCTGGGCAGCCCTGGACTTCCGTACCCACTGCTCACGCTTGTGCACTGTGGAGGTCACTTTGATACTGTCAACACAGTGGTTTGACTACATCCCAGGGGCTCATTCCATTGTCTTTCAATGACAGATGCCAACAACAACAACAACAACCAGGTGGCTAATGTTGCCAGGTGTGTTTCACTTGGGCCAACTGATTACCTGTGGGATCTTGTAGATGCCCAATATGCTTGCAATGTGTGTGGAGATGTCAAATTCACTCTTTTCAAGAACAGCTAGCAGCCTTTTCTGTTTCCCACAGTGGTAGTTTGGAATATTGATTTTCCCACCAGCAAGCAGGTCTGTCATGGAGTCAGAAGTCAGTCTTCCCTCAGAACAGGTATCATAGATGCTGTAGCCGAGGGTGATGTTGGGTAAGAGACTGGGGTTGTGATTAATATCCCGAACAGCAAGGGAGAAGGAAATAACGTGCGAGTTCTTCCTATCCACCCAGCTGTGAAAAAGTCACATTCTTTTTGTATTAATCAAAGCAACTATGAAAAGAGGTCAAAGTAGAGCAAAGAGAGACAGAGATCTACCAGTACATCTACCAGTATTTTTGCAAGGGAGGAGTATGGAGGAAAGACCAGAACACAAATCAGCCTCATTTCTGGTGACTTACCAAAAGTCCCTTGAGCCAAATTGACCCCCAGACTGCATTGCAAATGACTAAGCACAGTTGACATTTACAATTTGCAGCTGCATATATTTTGTTGCCCATGGGGGAAAGAAATGTGTTCACATTTTATTTACTACAGAAAACCCGCAACTCAAACACATCCCAAAGCACTTCCAACCCTTTAGAAAACAAGTTATGCTTTGGAGAGCAGTACTTGTCAAAAATACCAATAATTACTTAAAACACATTATAAGCTATGTTGCAACATGGTTTTTCACTAATAATAATAATTTATTTATACCCCACCCTTCTGGTTAGGTTTCCCTAGCCAGCATCTACACAGAAACATAAAACTTGTTAACTAAATGAAATAAATGAACTGAAATGAAATGATTTTTTTCAAGGATATCAGAAAACAAGTGTATCACACAAAATGGAAAAATGGAAAATCAATGCATTATTGCTTACGAGTCAAGTGTGCTGATGGGGATGCTGAAAAAGGTGAAAGGAGGTTGATCGTTAAAGAATCCTGAAAATGTGACTCCACTAATGAGGTGGTCTGCTAGCCAGTAAAAATTTGCAGCCAATATTTCTTCCTTGATTGGATTCAGTAGGCATTTTGTCCTCTGCTGCATCCCATTGGTTGCAAGAGGCAGCAACACAAGCAGTGTTATCATTCTGGGTCTACCTGCTACGCTTTCCTTATAGCTGTTCCACCAAACATTAGCTGCTGGTCTTAATAAGGATAAGGATACTACTACTACTACTACTACTATATTATTTATACCCTGCCTATCTGGCTGGGTTTCCCCAGCCGCTCTGGGTGGCTTCCAACAAAATATTAAAATATAATAGTCTGTTAAACATTAAAAGCTTCCCTAAACAGGGCTGCCTTCAGATGTCTTCTAAAAGTCTGTTGTTTTTCTCTTTGACATCTGGTGGGAGGGCGTTCCACAGGGTGGGTGCCACTACTGAGAAGGCCCTCTGCCTGCTTCCCTGTAACTTGGCTTCTTGCAGCGAGGGAACCGCCAGAAGGCCCTCAGTGCTGGACCTCAGTGTCTGGGCAAACGATGGGGGTGAAGATGCTCCTTGAGGTAAACTGTCAGTCAAAATTTCTGATCTAGAAGGCAGCATCACACAGATGTAGCTTCCCACTTCACCTGCTCTATGTCTTGGCCCCAAGGATTTGTGTCACTATATATATATATATTGGGACGCGGGTGGCGCTGTGGGTAAAAGCCTCAGCGCCTAGGGCTTGCCGATCGAAAGGTCGGCGGTTCGAATCCCCGCGGCGGGGTGCGCTCCCGTTGCTCGGTCCCAGCGCCTGCCAACCTAGCAGTTCGAAAGCACCTCCGGGTGCAAGTAGATAAATAGGGACCGCTTTCTAGCAGGAAGGTAAACGGCGTTTCCGTGTGCAGCTCTGGCTCGCCAGAGCAGCGATGTCACGCTGGCCACGTGACCCGGAAGTGTCTCCGGACAGCGCTGGCCCCTGGCCTCTTAAGTGAGATGGGCGCACAACCCCAGAGTCTGGCAAGACTGGCCCGTACGGGCAGGGGTACCTTTACCTTTACATATATATATATATATTTGCTTTCGTAGATTTTCACGGGTACAGGAATGCAGGTTTTGGTGTCCTCGGGTGTCTTCCCGTGTAAAAGTTGGGGTGTCTAGGCGACGTTTCGACGAGGTCTCACTCGTCATCTTCAGGCTGGTGCTTTCGGCTTCTTGTTACTGGAACAGAGCAGGATCTCAGTGTTTGAGTTCCTATAAATACTGTTGAGGGGGTGTGGTGTATAGCCTCCAATGTTCTGGGCAGAGAGGAAGTTCCCAGGCTAGTGTGCCTTTTCTTCTTTTGTTCCTTAATTACTTGAGGGATATCCTGAGTGATTTCTTGAGTGATATCCTGAGTACCACTTAGGTGGGTCATTAGGTGTGGATTAGTTGCTAAAGTCTTTGTGTCTTGACCTCTTGAACTTTGTGAAGAGTTTTTCTGAGAAGATGGCTGTACTGCACTTAGTTGTGCTCTGGCTTGGCTTCGTGTATAGGGGCGAGCTGTGGTTTTGTGGCTTGTGTCAGCCAGATCTGTGTAGGGATTGCAGGGGGGTGCAGCATCCGGAGGTGCCTCCATGGTTTGGCTACTGGATGGTGTCTGTAATTTATCTGTGGAGAGGGTCTGGGTTTGGGTCTGGTGTGGTTGATTGGTGATGGCGTTCTGTGTGCCTCTGGATCTGGTGTCAGTTTTTGTGGGGAGGGCTAATTTCCAGATGTCTGGCAAGCGGGATGTGTCGTCACGCTTGTTCATGTTGTGAGGGTGTTTCTCTATCTCGATGGCTTCCATGATTATTCTCTTGTGGTGATGTTCCATGTTAAAGAGCAATTTGGAATCTGCAAAATTAATTTCGTGTCCTGTTTCTTTCATGAAACACCCTCACAACATGAACAAGCGTGACGACACATCCCGCTTGCCAGACATCTGGAAATTAGCCCTCCCCACAAAAACTGACACCAGATCCAGAGGCACACAGAACGCCATCACCAATCAACCACACCAGACCCAAACCCAGACCCTCTCCACAGATAAATTACAGACACCATCCAGTAGCCAAACCATGGAGGCACCTCCGGATGCTGCACCCCCCTGCAATCCCTACACAGATCTGGCTGACACAAGCCACAAAACCACAGCTCGCCCCTATACACGAAGCCAAGCCAGAGCACAACTAAGTGCAGTACAGCCATCTTCTCAGAAAAACTCTTCACAAAGTTCAAGAGGTCAAGACACAAAGACTTTAGCAACTAATCCACACCTAATGACCCACCTAAGTGGTACTCAGGATATCACTCAAGAAATCACTCAGGATATCCCTCAAGTAATTAAGGAACAAAAGAAGAAAAGGCACACTAGCCTGGGAACTTCCCCTCTGCCCAGAACATTGGAGGCTATACACCACACCCCCTCAACAGTATTTATAGGAACTCAAACACTGAGATCCTGCTCTGTTCCAGTAACAAGAAGCCGAAAGCACCAGCCTGAAGATGACGAGTGAGACCTCGTCGAAACGTCGCCTAGACACCCCAACTTTTACACGGGAAGACACCCGAGGACACCAAAACCTGCATATATATATATATATATATATATATATTATTATTAGCTTTCGTAGATTTTCACGGGTACAGGAATGCAGGTTTTGGTGTCCTCGGGTGTCTTCCCGTGTAAAAGTTGGGGTGTCTAGGCGACGTTTCGACGAGGTCTCACTCGAGTGAGACCTCGTCGAAACGTCGCCTAGACACCCCAACTTTTACACGGGAAGACACCCGAGGACACCAAAACCTGCATATTATTATTATTATACATCCAACCTTTCAGGCACCGTTGAATGAAAAACTTCCTGCTACCCTTAATTGCAATATTTACCTTATTGGTCCCAAGGGCAATATTCAACAGGTGAGGTGGGGGCTACTTGGACTCAGGAAAGAATAAAAATAGGTCACTGTGGTTGTGATTATTGTTAAGGGAATAAAGTTGTCCCCTGCGACTTTATGGGAGCATTTCTGGTGACCTACCAAAAGTCCCTTGAGCCAAATTGACTCCCAGGCTGCATTGTAAATGATAAAGCACAGTCGACATTTACGATTTGCAGTTGCATAGATTTTGTTGTGCACGGGGGAAAGAAATGTGTGCACATTTTATTTACTATAGAAAACTTGCAACTTGAACACATCCCAAAGCACTTCCAACCCTTTAGAAAACAAGTTATGCTTTGGAGAGCAGTACATGTCAAAAATACCAATAATTACTTAAAACACATTATAAGATGTGTTGCAACATGGTTTTTCGCTAATAAGAGTAATAATAATTTCTGGTTGGGTTTTCCTCGCCACCATCTGAACAGAAGCATAGAACTCTTTAAATAAAATGAAAAATTTTACGGGTATCAGAAAACAAGTGTATCACAGGAAATGGAGACTAGGTATGAAGCAGAAATATATCAATGCATCATTACTTACGAGTCAAGTCTGCTGACAGGGGTGCTGGAAAAGGTGAAAGGAAATTGAGCATTAAAGAATCCTGAAAATGTGACTCCACTAATGAGGTGGTCTGCTAGCCGGTAAAAATTTGCAGCTAATTTTCGCTCCTTGATTGGATTCAGTGGGCATTTTTCCCTCGGCTGCATCCCATTGGTTGCAAGAGGCAGCAACAGAAGGAGTGTTATCATTCTGGGTCTATCTGCTACACTTTCCTTGTAGCTGTTCCACCCAATAATAGCTGCTGGTCTTAATAAGCCCCAAATTCATGCAAATCAGAGATTGGAGTAAATTGGCAAATGTAGCTTCCCACTTCATCTGATCTATATCTTGCCCCCCTAGATTTTGTGACACAATATATATCTTATAGATCCAACGTTTCTGACACAGTGGAATAAAAAACTTCCTGCTGCCCTTAAAGGGAAGAAAGATCTCCCCTGAAACTTGATGGGAGCAGGTGCAGAGCCGAAGAAAACATGTTTACTCAATAGGCTGCCACAGATCATCAAGGGTAAAGGTGACTTTGGCAAAACATGACTGACATCAGAAGAGCCCTGAGGTTGCATCAGCCCAAAGGCCCACAATGTCCAGCATCCTGTTCTCACAATGGCCAACCAGTTGACACAAAGGGAAACCCACAAGCTGGAGATGCCATTTTCCTACCTCCAAAGGAGGAGCGATAACATAGTGGTTAAGAGTGGTGGACTCATAATCTGGTGAACCGGGTTCGCTTCCCTGCTCCTCCACATGCAGCTGCTGGGTGACCTTGGGCTAGTCACACTTCTCTGAAGTCTCTCAGCCCCGCTCACCTCACAGAGTGTTTGTTGTGGGGGAGGAAGGGAAAGGAGAATGTTAGCCGCTTTGAGACTCCTTAGGGTAGTGATAAAGCGGGATATCAAATCCAAACTCTCCTCTTCTTTTCTGCACTGGTTCCCTGTAACTTCACTTGTTGCAGTGAGGGAACTAGCAAAAGGCCCTCAAAGGGGGACCTCAGTGTCCAGGCAGAATGTCTGAGTGTAGATGTTCCTTCAGGTATACATGGCAGAGGCCAGTTAGGTCAGCACCAACACTTTGAATTGTGCTCAGCAATGTACTAAGAGCCTCTGAAGATCCTTTAGGACTTATGCTATATGGTCTTGGCGGCCACTCCCAATCAACTAGTCTAGCTGCCACTTTGTGGATTAGTTGTAGTTTCCGAGTCACCTTCAAGGGTAGCCCCATGTAAAGCACATGGTAGTCCAAGCGGAAAATAACCAGGGCTTGAACCCCTCTGGGGAGACTGTGGGCAGTTAGGGTCCCAGTCAGTATCTTAAAAAGTTCATACACATTTACAAATAGTTTATGAGAAGAGAGATGAATTTGGCAGATGATTCTTGATGATGATGAAAAATGCAAGACAAGGAGAAAACTAGGACATGGAAGGACATGACTGAAGTTTTGGTTTTGGACTGGACATGGACATTGATTTTACATAGTCAGATAAGAGACAAATGGTCTCAGAAAATCAAAGTTGTCAGACTTGTAGATAAAGAGAACTTGGTAAAGTTTTGTGACATCTATGACAATTGTCCATAAAAGATCCCAGAGCTGTTCAAAAGGGGAATTCAAATCAGGCGCACCGAGTTCTACCCAATATTAGGGTGCCCAGTGTGTACTTCCATAAAGAAGGCTGATCACCGAAGAATTGATGCTTTTGAATTATGGTGTTGGAGGAGACTCTTGAGAGTCCCATGGACTGCAAGAAGATCAAACCTATCCATTCTTAAGGAAATCAGCCCTGAGTGCTCCCTGGAAGGACAGATCCTGAAGCTGAGGCTCCAAGACTTTGGCCACCTCATGAGAAGAGAAGACTCCCTGGAAAAGACCCTGATGTTGGGAAAGATGGAGGGCACAAGGAGAAGGGGACGACAGAGGATGAGATGGTTGGACAGTGTTCTCGAAGCTACCAGCATGAGTTTGGGTTTTCATCAGGTGTGAACATGCCATGTCTTGTTTTTGTTTATCTGACCCAGTAACTTGGAATTGGATCCATTTCACGTTCATTGGACACATGACCACCTATTGTAAATATTCATACCCTTACCACTCTGGTTCTTTAAGGGGAGGAGAGACCCTTTTTCTCTCCCCTTCTCTTATTGCTGTTTGGCTCTGCATTAAAATGCTTCTTCTGCTGCTGACCACTAGGTGCCATCCCTTTTGCACCTCATCCATTAACAACTCTGCTGCTGCATAAAGCGGGTGGGTCAAACAAGCAAAAATGGGAGATCTCAGTTAAGATGAAACTCTCAACTCTGCCCCTTCTATCACTATCAGACTCTCAGGGTCTAAATTGCTTTACCCAAGCTTCTAGTTAAACCAGATGTGCTGGTCCCGGGGGGAAGGTACTGTAACCGTAGTCAGAGTTCACGAGATGTGAGGTGTGGTCCGAAGCAGGGAGCCGGGTGGGGACAGGAACTCTCGAAGACCAGAAGCAGGAAGCCGGGCGGGGAACAAGCACGCTGGAAGGTCAGGAGCAGGAGGCCGGGCAGGGAACAGGAACGCTGGAAGGTCAGGAGCAGGAGGCCGGGCAGGGAACAGGAACGCTGGAAGGTCAGGAGCAGGAGGCCGGGCAGGGAACAGGAACACTGGAAGGTCTGAAGCCAACAACGACGTTGCTCCCGCAACCTGGGACCGGGCTGACTGACCTTTATCTTCTTCTAAGGCCAGGGGCGGTCCCAGCCCCCAGGAGCCCCTCCTCTCCTGGCCTTAAGGCGAGCACTCCTCCTGGGAGCAACCAGTTCCCTTCGCCTCTCTGCCCTAAGCCTCTGCAGTTCAGGAGAGGCCGAAGGGTTACTGGGCCCCGGGGGAGGCTCACCTGTAGACACTGAGTCCTCAAGCACCTCTGGGGCCAGAATGGTTTCACCTGGTGCCTGCTCCTGAGGATCTGACCCAGGTGCAGGCTCCTCAGAATCTAGGCCTTGCCCCAGTTCAGCCGGCCCTGGAGGCGGGGACTCCTGTGCAGGCTGGGATTCCTCTGGTTCAGCCTCTGAATCGGAATCCCAGGCCATCACACCATCCCCCCTCCCAGGCCCCCCCTCAATTGAGGGTGCCGGACCCGGCTTGCTGGGGTACGCCACATGGAACTCTCGGAGGCAGGCAGGCGCGTGGACGTTGGCCGCTGGTTCCCAGGAACGGTCCTCCGGTCCATACCCCTTCCAGACTATGAGATACTGCAGCTTTCCCCTGCGGTATCGGGAGTCCAGAATGCGTTCCACCTCATACTCAGGCTCTCCCTGAACCAAAACTGGCTGCGGTCAGGGACAGTTCGGGTGGAACTCATCGGGTGGGGCCACCGGACTCAGAAGGGACCTGTGGAAGACCGGGTGAACCTTCAGGGTTGCGGGCAACCGGAGACGGAATGCCACAGGGGAGACTTGGTCCACGATAGGAAACGGGCCGGTGAAACGGGCGTCCAACTTCCGCGAAGGTCGGGAGGGGTGGAGGTGGCGAGTGGAGAGCCATACCAGGTCACTGACGTGAAGTTCCGGCCCCACCTGGCAGTGGCGGTCGGCCTGAGCCTTGTACGCCTCCTTGGCCTGGTGCAGTTGCTCCATCAAAAGCTGTTGCTGGGACTGGAGCTCCTGAAGCCACTCCGTCACCGCAGGGACCGCGGATGCCGGCAGCACATCTGGAAACAGCCGTGGATGATAACCGTAACTGGCCTGGAACGGGGTCTGCTGGGTGGACACGTTCACCGCGTTGTTGTAGGCGAACTCTGCCAATGCTAGGTGGTCGACCCAGTCATCCTGCTGGTAGCTGCAGTAACACCGGAGGTACTGCTCCAGCACGGCGTTCGCCCGTTCCGTCTGGCCATCAGTCTGTGGGTGGTAGGCTGACGAGAGACAGACCTCTGTCCCGAGGGTCTGGTGCAATGCTCGCCAGAACCGGGATGTGAACTGAACACCCCGGTCGGACACCACACGCTCAGGTAGGCCATGCAGGTGGAAGACATCCTGAAGGTACAGCTGAGCGGTTTCCTTGGCTGTGGGTACAGATGGGCAGGGGGCACAGTGCACCATCTTAGTGAAATGGTCGGAGAAAACTAGAAGGCAGGTACAGCCACGAGACGGGGGTAAGTCCACTACAAAGTCCAGCAAAACCGTGTGCCAAGGACGTGGTGGAACTGGCAATGGCTGAAGTAGGCCGGGGGGTCGCTCGGTAGGGCCCTTGGCCCGCCGGCAGACATCACAACCAGCAACGTAGTGAGCCACGTCAGCCTTCAGGTGGGGCCACCAAAACTCACGGCTTACCAGATGGGTGGTCCAATACCGCCCAAAGTGCCCCGCTGCTGGGGCATCATGGGTCATCCGGAGAACCTCACCCCGCAGTGGCCCTGGCGGGATGTACAGGCGACCGTGGTGCAGCAGAAGGCCCTGATGCAAGACCAGCCCCGGATACTGAGGGCTGGACCCTTCAGCCAGCTCCCGGAGTCGTTCCTGGGCCCAAGCGTCGATCCGCCTCTGTTCCCGCACCCGAGCCTGCAGTGGCTCAGCCTCCTTGGTGGCCAGGAATGCAGCTGGTGGTAGGATTGTGGTGGGTACTGCTTGCTGTACCGTGTCTGCGTTGTCTTCAGGTTTCCGGGACAGGGCACCCACCTTCTGGTTTTGGGAGCTAGGGATGTAGCGGATCCGGAACTGGAACCGGGAAAAGAACAACGCCCACCGGATCTGCCTTTGGTTCAGCTTGCGGGTGGTCTGGAGGTACTCCAGGTTCCGGTGGTCGGTTCTCACCTCCACCGGGTGTCGTGCCCCCTCAAGATGGTGGCGCCAGACCTCAAAGGCCACCTTGATGGCCAGTAGTTCCCGCTCCCACACGGTATAGTTATGCTCCGCTGGAAGGAGCTGGCGGGAATAGAAGGCACAGGGTAGGAGTGGCGCTTCAGGTCCATACTGCTGAGACAAGACGGCACCGAGAGCCGTACTGGAGCCGTCGGTCTCCACCACAAAGGGTCGAGAGGGGTCAGGATGTTGCAAGATCGGTGCTCTCTGGAAACAGGCCTTCAACCCCTGAAACGCCTCCTCTGCCTCCTTGTCCCAGGAAAACGGCTTCTTGGGGCGCAGTAGCCGGGTCAACGGGGTGGTGCGATGAGCATAATCTGCAATGAAGGTCCGGTAATAGTTGGCGAACCCCAGGAAACACTGTAGGTCCTTGCGGTTCCGAGGTGCCGCCCATTCTCGAACCGCTGCCACCTTCCCAGGATCCATCTGCACCCCATCTGGAGAGAGCCGGTGACCAAGGAAGTCCACAGACCACTGATGAAACTCGCACTTGCTGAGCTTTGCATACAAACGGTGCTCGCGCAAGCGCTGCAGCACTGTCCGGACATGACCTTTGTGGCGAGCCGGGTCACGGGAGTAAACCAGAATGTCATCCAAGTACACCACCACGTACTTGTCTAGCAAGTCCTGGAACACGTGGTTGATGTACCGTTGGAACACAGCAGGCGCGTTGCACAAGCCGAAGGGCATAACCAGGTATTCGAACTGCCCGTACCAGGTCCCGAATGCTGTCTTCCACTCATCCCCGGCTTGGATCCGAATGAAATTGTAGGCCCCCCGGAGGTCTAGCTTGGTGAACACCTGCACCCCTTGCACCCGCTCCAGCAACTCCGAAATAAGGGGCAAGGGGTACCGGTCTGGGATGGTAATTTTGTTCAGGGCCCGGTAATCATGGCAAAGGCGGAGCTCCCCACATTTCTTCTTAACAAAGAGCACTGGCGCAGCGGTGGGCGAGGTAGAAGGCCTAATGAAACCACGCTCCAGGTTCTTGCGCAAGAAGTCCTGCAACGCCTCGCGCTCTGGCTCTGTTAGAGAGTATAAGCGACTCACCGGTAGGGGCGCTCCGGGCTGGAGGTCTATGCCGCAGTCAAAAGACCGATGCGGCGGCAGCTGGTCTGCCCCCCGTTCCTCGAACATGTCTTGGTAGTCCCGGTACACGGCTGGGAGTGTGGGTGCTGCCTCCTCTGTGGGTGCGGCCGCTAGCATCTCGGACTGAGCATGGGAACATGGGTCTGGGAAGTGCACAGTCCGTTTGACCCAGTCAATCTGAACGTTGTGAGCCTCCAGCCAGTCCATCCCGAGCACCAGGGGGAACCGGGGCATGGAGGCAATGTCCAAGGTTCGCACCTCCCGGTGCTGCTGGAGACACAGGACCAAGGGCTGGGTCTCCCGAGTGACGGCACCCGAACGCAGGAGCCGTCCGTCAATTGCCTCCACCTGTACCAGTTTCTGGCTTGTTCTGAAGTGGCACCTGATGATGAGCGGCAAAGGCAGCGTCCATATAGGAGCCGGGCGGGGAACAGGAACACTGGAAGGTCAGGAGCAGGAGGCCGGGCAGGGAACAGGAACGCTGGAAGGTCAGGAGCAGGAGGCCGGGCAGGGAACAGGAACACTGGAAGGTCTGAAGCCAACAACGACGTTGCTCCCGCAACCTGGGACCGGGCTGACTGACCTTTATCTTCTTCTAAGGCCAGGGGCGGTCCCAGCCCCCAGGAGCCCCTCCTCTCCTGGCCTTAAGGCGAGCACTCCTCCTGGGAGCAACCAGTTCCCTTCGCCTCTCTGCCCTAAGCCTCTGCAGTTCAAGAGAGGCCGAAGGGTTACTGGGCCCCGGGGGAGGCTCACCTGTAGACACTGAGTCCTCAAGCACCTCTGGGGCCAGAATGGTTTCACCTGGTGCCTGCTCCTGAGGATCTGACACAGGTGCAGGCCCCTCAGAATCTAGGCCTTGCCCCAGTTCAGCCGGCCCTGGAGGCGGGGACTCCTGTGCAGGCTGGGATTCCTCTGGTTCAGCCTCTGAATCGGAATCCCAGGCCATCACACCATCCCCCCTCCCAGGCCCCCCCTCAATTGAGGGTGCCGGACCCGGCTTGCTGGGGTACGCCACATGGAACTCTCGGAGGCAGGCAGGCGCGTGGACGTTGGCCGCTGGTTCCCAGGAACGGTCCTCCGGTCCATACCCCTTCCAGTCTATGAGATACTGCAGCTTTCCCCTGCGGTATCGGGAGTCCAGAATGCGTTCCACCTCATACTCAGGCTCTCCCTGAACCAAAACTGGCTGCGGTCAGGGACGGTTCGGGTGGAACTCATCGGGTGGGGCCACCGGACTCAGAAGGGACCTGTGGAAGACCGGGTGAACCTTCAGGGTTGCGGGCAACTGGAGACGGAATGCCACAGGGGAGACTTGGTCCACGATAGGAAACGGGCCGGTGAAACGGGCGTCCAACTTCCGCGAAGGTCGGGAGGGGTGGAGGTGGCGAGTGGAGAGCCATACCAGGTCACTGACGTGAAGTTCCGGCCCCACCTGGCGGTGGCGGTCGGCCTGAGCCTTGTACGCCTCCTTGGCCTGGTGCAGTTGCTCCATCAAAAGCTGTTGCTGGGACTGGAGCTCCTGAAGCCACTCCGTCACCGCAGGGACCGCGGATGCCGGCAGCACATCTGGAAACAGCCGTGGATGATAACCGTAACTGGCCTGGAACGGGGTCTGCTGGGTGGACACGTTCACCGCGTTGTTGTAGGCGAACTCTGCCAATGCTAGGTGGTCGACCCAGTCATCCTGCTGGTAGCTGCAGTAACACCGGAGGTACTGCTCCAGCACGGCGTTCGCCCGTTCCGTCTGGCCATCAGTCTGTGGGTGGTAGGCTGACGAGAGACAGACCTCTGTCCCGAGGGTCTGGTGCAATGCTCGCCAGAACCGGGATGTGAACTGAACACCCCGGTCGGACACCACACGCTCAGGTAGGCCATGCAGGCGGAAGACATCCTGAAGGTACAGCTGAGCGGTTTCCTTGGCTGTGGGTACAGATGGGCAGGGGGCACAGTGCACCATCTTAGTGAAATGGTCGGAGAAAACTAGAAGGCAGGCCTTAAGGCGAGCACTCCTCCTTGGAGCAACCAGTTCCCTTCGCCTCTCTGCCCTAAGCCTCTGCAGTTCAGGAGAGGCCGAAGGGTTACTGGGCCCCGGGGGAGGCTCACCTGTAGACACTGAGTCCTCAAGCACCTCTGGGGCCAGAATGGTTTCACCTGGTGCCTGCTCCTGAGGATCTGACACAGGTGCAGGCTCCTCAGAATCTAGGCCTTGCCCCAGTTCAGCCGGCCCTGGAGGCGGGGACTCCTGTGCAGGCTGGGATTCCTCTGGTTCAGCCTCTGAATCGGAATCCCAGGCCATCACACCAGAGCCTGGTGCAAAATAATGACAACTGTGGGGAGGAGCATCATAAGAACATCAGATGAGCCCTGCACCTGTGTTGGGATGAATAAGGCTAATGTAGTCCAGCATCCTGTTCTCACAGCAGCCAAACAGATACTCCAAGGAAGCCTGTAAGCACACTGGAGCTGATTACTGTAATTACTGATTACTCCCAATGTGTAATTCAGAACTAAGGCCCAGAATTTCTCTAAGAACATGCTCAGATCAGGAATTTATTTTTAGCACCGGAATTTGGGGTTATATTGTAGTCACACAAAATTACACTCCTAATTCCCACCAATTTATCCTTACTGAGCAACCTCATTGAGGGATATGGTGGAGAAGGCCTTTTTTGTTGTTTGTTGTGCAGGATTTTAATTTACGGTCACCCCTCTAATGGTGTGAGATTAATCAAACTGAGATGTCTGACTGCGGGGAGCAATCGTACAGATTCTAGACAGATGAGGGGCTCGTAAGTTATTAAGAACATGCAGAAAGACAACAGAAATAATGTCATAAAAGGAGATTTTACTTCAAGAATTAGAGTCTGAAATACAGGGAAGAAATCTGACGGAATCAGCATGAGAGATCAGTATAAATTGACACATGCAAAGCAGCAAAGGTATTTCCAGAGAGACGGATTATGCCCAGGTGCAGCTATTTCTGAAGAGCAGACAATCGCTTGACTTAAATACACTTGGTGCTATGCTTTGAAATTGTTAGCATTGAAAATCAAGCATCATTTGTGATATTAAATTGTTGGCAAAGAAACGAAAAAATGCCTAAATGAGGCCATTATCACATGCATACCGATATTCTCTAGATGAAACAAAACTTTAGCCAAGTTCTCTTTATGTCAAAGTCTAACAATTTAATTTTCCTGAGACCACTCATCTCCTTTCTTGCTACCTAAAAACAATGTCCATGTCCATGTCCGGTCTAAAACCAAAACTTTAGTCATGTCCTTCCATGTTCTGTGTTTTTCCTAGCCTTGCATTTTTGATCCTCATCAAGAGCCTTCTGCCAAAACCATCTCACTTCTCATAAACTATTTGTAAATGTGTATCAACTTTGTAGATACCGGCTGAGACCCTACCTGCCCACAGAACGTCTCCCCAGAGTGGTGCAGGCCCTGGTTGTCTCCCACTTGGACTACTACATTGTACTTTACGTGGGGCTACCCTTGAAGGAGATTCAGTGACTACAACCAATCCACAATGCGGCAGCTAGACTGGTTGATTGGGAGGCGCCGCCCAAAACGTGTAACATTAGTCCTAAAGGATCTTCACGGGCTCCCAGTACATTTCAGGACACAGAGATTTAGCTACGAGGGCCTTCAGGTGGTTCTCTCACTGCGAGAAGTGAGGATACAGGGAAACAAGCAGAGTGCCTTCTCAGTTGTGGCACATTCACTGTGGAACACCCCGCCCCATGTCAACGAGATAAAGAATTACATAACTTTTAGAAGGCATCTGAAAGCAACTCTGTATCAGGAAGTTTCATGTTTTATTATGTTTCAATATGTACTGTAAGCCTCCCAGAGTGGTTGGAGAAATAAATTATTACTATTATTATTATTAGAAGTAGTAGTGGTATTAGTTGTATTATCAGAATCCCATACAACTTTTAAAGATATCCCTATGTACCCAGTTCAATATCATTTTCTTCTAATTTAGCTAAGTACATTTTGTACTTTAGTAATTCAGTTTGCAACTTCTTAAGCAGCTTATGAAATCCTGCTATGGGTCATGAACAGTTTAACTCCAGTTGAGATTGTGGCTGGGACTTCCACCTGTACAATTTTATGATATCCCTAGAACTAAGGATCAAATGTCATATTTAGTTTTTTGCTGTCAGGTGCTCCTTTGTGTTCAAATCAGGCCTCAATATAATAATGTAGCATTTGGGAATGAAGATGCAGCCCAGGAGCCCAGCACTGGAGGCCAAGATAGAGAAGATCTGAACGGATACCATGAATTTTCCCTTTGTGCTCAGGTAGGTGGGCACAAAGGACACCCAAACACTGCAGAAGACCAGCATGCTGAAGGTGATCAGCTTGGCTTCGTTGAAGGCCCCAGGAAGATTCCTTGCTAAGAAAGCCACTGTGAAGCAGATGGCAGCCAGGAAGCCCATGTAGCCAAGGGAACTGTATAACATGGCAACAGATCCTTCGTTGCATTGGACAATGATCTCTCCAAGCTGGGAGCTGAGGTCAAAGTCTGGGAATGGAGGAGAGATCCCCAGCCAGATGGTGCAGATGAGAACTTGCACGCTGGAGCAGGAAATGACAATGGAGTGGGCCAAACTCTTCCCCAGCCATCTCCTCACCTTGTTCCCTGGCTTAGTGGCCAGGAATGCCAGGACCACAGTGATGGTTTTTGCCAAGACAGAAGAGACAGCAACTGAGAAGATGATGCAGAAGGCTGTTTGACGGAGAAGGCAGTTCACTTTCCTTGGATTCCCGATAAAGAGGAAGGAGGACAAAAAGGAGAGCAGTAGAGAGATGAGGAGGATGTAGGAGAGGTCCCTGTTGTTGGCTTTGACTATTGGAGTTTCTTTGTATTTAGTGAAGATTCCTAACACAAAGCCGGTGGTTAAGGATAAGGAGAGAGCAAGGGAAGCCAGGAGGCTCCCCAAACTTTCTTCATAGGACAGGAAGGTAAATATTTTGGGGACACATTGATGTCTGTCCTCATGTGGATGCTGATCTTCTGGACATCTGGTGCATTCATTAGCATCTGCAAAGAGGAAAACACCCTTCAGTATCCTAACATCAGTCACACACCTGAAATTTGCTGACAGCACTATTGCATTTGGTGATTACTCAGAAGGAAAAACTATGGAGAAACCTACTCTGAATAGACACAATGGATTCATATCTCATTACACATGCTAAACTATTTTTGGTCCCCTGCATACTGTCCCTTGCTTTTTTCCTGTATGACTAATTGCAGTCGTTATCAGTCTTCAGCAGGTTTACCCATTGAGCTAATCAGCCATGCCCTAGTACCCTTCTGAGAAATACCCCACCCCACCCTACCAATATGTACAGTGGTGCTCCGCAAGACGAATGCCTCGCAAGACAAAAAACCCGCAAGACGAAAGGGTTTTTCGGTTTTTGCGACGCTTCGCTAGACGATTTTCCCTATGGGCTTGCATCGCAAGACGAAAGCCCATAGGGAAATCTTGGGGACCTCTTTTAAATGCTGGCGGTGGGGAGCAAAGCCTTTTCCCCCCTTCCGGACTTCAGAAGAGGTCCAGGAAGGCCGGCGGGGGCGAAAGGCTTTGCTCCCCACCGCCAGCATTTTAAAAGCGGTCCGGGATAGCAGGGAAGCGCTTCCCGCTATCCCGGACGGCTTTTGAATGCAGGCGGGGGGGAGCAAAGACTTTTGCCCCCCGCCAGCCTTCAGAAGAGGTCCAGGACCTCTTCTGAAGGCTGGCGGGGGGCAAAAGTTTTGCTCCCCCCGCTTGCCTTTCCGGGAGAGCGGAAAAGGCAGCGCTGCCTTCCCGCTCTCCCGGAAAGGCAGGCAGGGGGAACAAAGACTTTTGTCCCCCGCCCGCCTTCGGAAGAGGTCCTGGACCTCTTCTGAAGGCGGGCGGGGGGCAAAAGTCTTTGTCCCCCCTGCCTGCCTAACCGGGGGCTTTTAAATCGCCCCGGGACTGTCCGGGGCGATTTAAAAGCCCCCGGACGGCTTTTGAAGGCAGGCGGGGGGGAGCAAAGACTTTCGCCCCCCGCCAGCCTTCAGAAGAGGTCGGGGGACAGACTGTCCCCAGACCTGGTCTGAAGGCGGTTTCCATAGGAACGCATTAATTGATTTTTAATGCATTCCTATGGGAAACCGTGCTTCGCAAGACGAAAAGACTTGCGGAACGAATTAATTTCGTCTTGCGAGGCACCACTGTATAAGGGTCTGGTGACTTCTGTTTCAGAGTATCTGAAGAATTGTGCATGCACACCAAAGCTCAGGCCTATAACAAACTTAGTTGGTCTCTAAGGTGCTACTATTTTATTTTATTTTATTTTTAACTTAGTTGGTCTCTAAGGTGCTACTAGACTATATTATTTTCCTTCCCTTCCCTTATTTCCAGTGCTATTTTCTAGAAAAAGAGGTGCCTGTCAGGGAATGGTCTGAATCGGAGGATTGGGGAATGCATTCTCAGGCAGATCAGCTCCTCTCTGAAGTGGGAGAGACACAAACACTGCACACTAGCTATGAGATAATGGAAAGAGAACAGAAGGGAGGGAACAGCGAGCAAGGATGTCATAGGAGAGTGTGGGGGACCCCCCTCCCCACAAACTAAGAAGTCCATACGTATTAGAGAACAAAGGATGCAGAGAGCAGGAGGAACTTCTTGTTGGCACCAGGATGTTGTGCGGGGTAGAAGGGGGAGGATTTAGAGTAGCCAACTGCTCTCCTTGTGGAGTGATGTGGATCTTTGCTTCCAACCAGATGACGGAATAAAAAGAGTATAAATTATAAACTTCTCATTTATTCTTATTTGTGAAGTTACCAAAGGGAGGGGAGGACTGTCCACACCTGACAGTGCCGAAAATCACCATGAATGTCTCCATTGTTCTCTGAGAATGCCAATGGTCTCCACCTGACAGATGATGGAACTAGCCATTACTAACATCATGTTTGCAGTGGCTCAAATATTTGCCCCATCCTCCCATCAAAGGCGATTTTCTCTGAGATCCTTTCCTACCTTCCTGAGTGGAGATGGTCCCTTCTGAGCAGGGAGAACAATCATAGCAGCATGGCGGCTTCCCTTCCTGAACTTTTCTGGAATATCCAGGGAGACAACTTTCTGTGCATCTTGATCGAGGCACGGTCTAGGCATGAAGAGAAAATTGAGCACTAAGGAGAAAGTGATAGGTGTATTTATGCCTTGGGACACAGATAATAGAATTTTGGAAGGATCCCGGAGAGGAGATATTTGCTTCCAATAACCTCAGGTGACCCTAGACCATATTTTGGGCAGTTACTTTTTTCTTTGATTTTTTGCAGAGCTGCATGGCAGAGAAACCTTTTGGGTTCTTCTGAACCCCCCGCCTTTAACACTGAAATGGAATTGTTTGCAAATATATTAGCCAATAGACTAAAATAAATACTAAATGAATATATACATCAAGATCAAGCAGGGTTTTTACCAGGTAGACAAATGAAGGAGAATATAAGAAATACTTTGAATATAATAGAATACCTGGAGGCTAAAAATGAAAGGAAAGCCGCAATGATGTTTATAAATGCTGAAAAAGCCTTCGATAATATTTCTTGGAAATTCCTGACAATTTTTTTGAACAAATTAGATGTGGTTCTAAATTTTTAAAAGGAATAGCAGCAACTTATTCAGAACAAAAAGCAGAATTAATTATAAATCAGGTGATAATGGACGATTGTAAGATTCAAAAAGGAACAAGACAAGGATGCCCATAATCACCATTACTATTCATCCTGGTACTGGAAGTACTTGCCAGAAATATAAGAGCAGACAAAGAGATTATAGGTGTAAAAACTGGGAAAAGTGAGTTCAAGTTAAAAGCATATGCAGATGATTTAGTGATAACAGTGGAAGAACCCAAAACGTCGCTCCCTAAAGTAATAGAAAATATTCAGAAATTTGAGGAAGTTGCAGGATTTAAGTTAAATAGGAATAAAACTAAAAAATTATTTAAAAACATGAAGGAAGAAGAAAGAACCGAATTAGAACAAAACATTGAAGTCCATAAAAAAGTTAAATATTTAGGGATTTGGTTAACATCAAGAAATATAAACCTATTTAAAAATAACTATGAAAAAATTTGGCTTGAAGTAAAAAGAAATGTAGAAATATGGAGCAGAATGAATCTCTCAATGTTAGGAAAAATATCACTGATTAAAATGAATGTGTTGCCAAAAATGCTATTTCTTTTTCAATCAATATCAGTCATCCTGAAAGATGAATGCTTTAAAAAATGGCAGAAAGAGATTGTAAGATTTATTGGGGGGGGGGGGAGGAGGCCAAGGATAAAACATAAAACACTTACAGATGTAAAATATAGAGGTGGGTTTGCCCTCCCAGACCTTAATTTGTATTACGAATCTGCTTGTTTGGTATGGATCAGGGACTGGATGAGATTGGACAAGCAAGAGGCATTAGAACTAGAAGGACATGACAACAGATTTGGCTGGCATGCATACTTATGGTACGGGAAAGGGAAGATTCATAGAAGCTTTTACAACCATATAATCAGGAAATCATTAATGAGAGTATGAGAGAGATACAAAGACTTATTGGAACAAAAGACCCCGTGGTGGCTCTCACCACATGAAGCATTACTGCTCAAACCACTTGGAAAAAACAGAAAATGGCTCACATATGTTGACTTATTAAAGGACCATGATGGAAAATGGAAATTAAGAGATCTCATCATAGATCAAAGTTCATTTTCAGAGTTAGTTGCATTATCGACAATTATATGAAACATAAGGAAGACAGCAAGAAAGGATTCAGCTATACAAGATCTAGGTTTCAAATAGAAGTGATCGAAGTGAAAGTGAAACTATCGAAGGCCGCATACAGCATACTGGTAGAATGGGAGATGAAAGACAAAGAGGTAAAATTAGTCATGATCAAATGGGCACAAGATATAGGTCATAACATCATGATGGAAGATTGGGAAAGGTAATGGAAGAAAAAATTCCCCTTCATGGATCACTGCCTTGCTGTGGCGAAGGGGCTTGAATAACTCAGAGAAGCTATGAGCTATGCCGTGCAGGGCCACCCAAGATGGACAGGTCATAGTGGAGAGTTTTGACCAAATGTGATCTACCTGGAGCAGGAACCGGCAAGCCACTCCAGTATCCCTGCCAGGAAAACCCCATGGACAAAGACAACAGGCAAATAAAAGTTATGACGCTGGAAGATGAGCCCCTCAGGTCAGAAGGCATCCAACATGCTACTGAGGAAGAGCGGAGGACAAGTACAAGTAGATTCAGAGCTGATGAAGCGGCTGCGCCAAAGCCGAAAGGACGCTCAGTTGCGGATATGCCTGGAAGCGAAAGGAAAGTCCAAAGCTGTAAAGAAAAAGATTGCATAGGAACCTGGAATGTAAGAACCATGAACCTGGGTAAGTTGGGTGTGGTCAAAAATGAGATGGCAAGAATAAATATTGACATTCTGGGAATCAGTGAACTAAAATGGACGGGAATGGGCAAATTCAGTTCGGATGACCACCATATCTGCTACTGTGGGCAAGAATCCCATAAAAGAAATGGAGTGGCCCTCATAGTCAACAAAAGAGTGGCGAAAGCTGTATTGGGATGCAATCTCAAAAATGATAGAATGATCTCGATACGAATCCAAGGCAGCCCTTTTAACATCACAGTAATCCAAGTTTATGCACCAACCATTGGTGCTGAAGAAACTGAAATTGATCAATTCTATGAAGACTTACAACACCTTATAGAAATGACACCAAAGAAGGATGTTCTTCTCATTATAGGGGATTGGAATGCTAGAGTACAGAGTCAAGAGATAAAAGGAACAACTGGCAAGTTTGGCCTTGGAGTTCAAAATGAAGCAGGGCACACGCTAATAGAGTTCTGCCAAGAGATACAGTCAGCAAAAACAAGACCTGGAGCTGACTGTGGCTCAGATCATCAGCTTCTTATAGCAAAATTCAAGCTTAAACTGAAGAAAGTGGGAAAAACCACTGGGCCGGTAAGATACAATCTAAGTCAAATCCCTTATGAATACACAGTGGAAGTGAGAAACAGGTTTAAGGATTTAGATTTGGTGGACAGAGTGCCTGAACAACTATGGATGGAGGCTCGTAACATTATACAAGAGGCAGCAACAAAAACCATCCCAATGAAAAGGAAATGCAAGAAAGCAAAGTGGATGTCCAACGAGGCCTTACAAATAGCGGGGGAGAGAAGGCAGGCAAAATGCGAGGGAGATAGTGAAAGATACAGGAAATTGAATGCAGATTTCCAAAAAATAGCAAGGAGAGACAAGAACGCCTTCTTAAACGAGCAATGCAAAGAAATAGAGGAAAACAATAGAATGGGAAAAACCAGAGATCTGTTCAAGAAAATTAGAGATATGAAAGGAACATTTCGTACAAAGATTGCCATAATAAAAGACAAAAGTGGAAAGGACCTAACAGAAGCAGAAGACATCAAGAAGAGGTGGCAAGAATACACAGAGGAATTATACCAGAAAGATATGGATGTCTCTTATACTCCAGGTAGTGTGGCTGTTGACCTTGAGCCAGACATCCTGGAGAGTGAAGTCAAATGGGCCTTAGAAAGCACTGCTAATAACAAGGCCAGTGGAAGTGATGATATTCCAGCTGTACTATTTAAAATTTTAAACGATGATGCTGTTAAGGTGCTATACTCAATATGCCAGCAAATTTGGAAAACTCAGCAGTGGCCAGAGGATTGGAGAAGATCAATCTATATCCCAATCCCAAAGAAGGGCAGTGCCAAAGAATGCTCCAGCTACCACACAATTGCACTCATTTCACACGCTAGCAAAGTTATGCTTAAAATTTTACAAGGCAGGCTTAAGCAGTATGTGGACCGAGAACTCCCAGAAGTGCAAGCTGGATTTCGAAGGGGCAGAAGAACCAGAGACCAAATTGCAAACATGCGCTGGATTATGGAGAAAGCTAGAGAGTTCCAGAAAGACATCTAATTCTGCTTCATTGACTATGCAAAAGCCTTTGACTGTGTTGACCACAGCAAACTATGGCAAGTTCTTAAAGAAATGGGAGTGCCTGATCACCTCATCTGTCTCCTGAGCAATCTCTATGTGGGACAAGAAGCTACAGTTAGAACTGGATATGGAACAACTGACTGGTTCAAAATTGGGAAAGGAGTACGGCAAGGCTGTATATTGTCTCCCTGCTTATTTAACTTATATGCAGAATTCATCATGCGAAAGGCTGGGCTGGATGAATCCCAAGCCGGAATTAAGATCACCGGAAGAAATATCAACAACCTCAGACATGCAGATGACACAACTTTGATGGCAGAATGTGAGGAGGAATTAAATAACCTTTTAATGAGGGGGAAAGAGGAGAGCGCAAAATATGGTTTGAAGCTCAACATCAAAAAAACAAAGATCATGGCCACTGGGCCCATCACCTCCTGGCAAATAGAAGGGGAAGAAATGGAGACAGTGAGAGATTTTACTTTCTTGGGCTCCATGATCACTGCAGATGGTGACAGCAGTCATGAAATTAAAAGATGCCTGCTTCTTGGGAGAAAAGCGATGGCAAACCTAGACAACATCTTAAAAAGTAGAGACATCACCTTGCCAACAAAGGTCCGTATAGTTAAAGCCATGGTTTTCCCAGTAGTGATGTATGGAAGTGAGAGCTGGACCATAAAGAAGGCTGATCGCCGAAGAATTGATGCTTTTGAATTATGGTGCTGGAGGAGACTCTTGAGAGTCCCATGGACTGCAAGAAGATCAAACGCATCCATTCTTAAGGAAATCAGCCCTGAGTGCTCACTAGAAGGACAGATTGTGAAGCTGAGGCTCCAAGACTTTGGCCACCTCATGAGAAGAGAAGACTCCCTGGAAAAGACCCTGATGTTGGGAAAGATTGAGGGCACAAGGAGAAGGGGACGACAGAGGACGAGATGGTTGGACAGTGTTCTCAAAGCTACAAACATGAGTTTGACCAAACTGCGGGAGGCAGTGGAAGACAGGAGTGCCTGGCGTGCTCTGGTCCATGGGGTCATGAAGAGTCGGACACGACTAAACGACTAAACAACAAATGGAAAATTGATTTCAAATTTACAGATTGTTCTTTGGTGAAAGAAAATTATATGAAGATGATGTATAGATGGTATATGACTACAGTGCAGTTAGGAAAAATGTATAAAACTAGCTCAAATATGTGTTGGAAGTGTAAGGAAAAGGAGGGGACATTTTACCATGTGTGGTGGGATTGTAATGAAATTTTAAAAAATTGAAATGATATACAATGAATTGAAGAAAATGTTCTATCTAACATTTGTTAAGAAACCTGAAGCATTTCAGTTAGGGATTGTAGGAAAAGATCTGCCAAGGAAGTTGAAAAATATCTTCATGTGGCGAGAGTCCTAATAGCACAAGGATGGAAGAACGAGGAAATCCAGACTAAAGAACTATGGCAAGAGAAACTGATGGACTATGCAGAACTGGCAAAATACACACATAAACTACAGGACAAGGATAACTGTGACTTTAAAGATGAATGGGAAACTTTTACAAAGTATTTAAAGAAGCAACAAAGCGAACTGGACTCCTTGGCAGGCTTTGAATGCTTCAAGAAAGGATCCACAAGATTGCAGACAAAGCCTCATATGTACTGTTCAAAATGTTATTAGAGCATAGCAGATGTCATAGATAATAAAATGGCAGATCCAATCTTTCCTACCTTCTTAAATCGCTTAGGCCACACAATTGCTTCTGGGTTAATGGTGAACTTCAGATTTGAGGACTTTAGTCTCTCTATTCTCCCAATTTTCACTCTATCATGAGAGTTATTAGGAAACAGCACCCAATTCACGATATCAAAGTCAACGGCCAGTGCTCCATTCTCATCCAGGTACTGTCCATCAGCTGAAGTATTAGAGTAGAACTGGACTTCTTTCAAGAAACGATGAAACTAGAATGACGGGGGGAAATGCAGGAATGAGTAAGCAGGGCTGAATTATAAACATGGTTTCATGTTCCCTCTGCATGCTAATCTTCTCTGTATCTCTCGCCTGGATTCATCTGACCATGCTAGATTATTACCTGCCAGGGCTGTAGCTTTTGAAGTTCAAAGTTGCTTCCACCCAAAATCGACATCCTCTTTGACCTGGATGAATATGTGTCATTTAAAGCTTGAGCCACAGTTTGGATACTCAGGTAATTCACATAGCTGTCTTGGGACTGGATTCTTTCAATCTCTTCCTGGGGCAGCAGCTTCACATTATCCTTCTCTCTGCATTTGGTCATACCCCTCACAGACAAGGCATGCTTGGAATAAGAGCAATCAAATGCTTCTTCTGAATACTGTTGACTAGCCAAGGACATTGGCCCATAGTAGTCCTTCTTCATCCTTTTTTTGGTCTTCATTACAAAGGACAAAGAGCCATGGGCATACCGGAAGCAGTCAATATCATGCAACCAAATTTTGTTATGAAAAACTGTGGTTATCCAGACTTTCCCCCCAGTTTGTATCCTTTCAAGTAAGGACTCAACCTCTATGATTATGAAAAGTCCACTTTGAGAGTCTGCAAAGTAAACAAATACATTGACTTGTCTCCACAGGGCAGGTGCTTCATGGGGTATCCATAGCCAAGTTTCTCGTTGTACTCTTTGTGCGAAGGCAACACAAATTTCCCTTTTGTTCATTAGAGGTGTCAAGGTACGCAGGAAGCTTTCTCCATTGTCATTGTCTGGAGCAAAGAGGCCCACCCATGTCCACCTGAAATGCAGGAGGAGTTGGACCATCCCTTGGTACTGCGTTTCTTGGTTTGGTGTCATGCGGTAGACAAAAGGGGACTGGAATTTATCAGTAAGAGCAAAGCCATAATTGACCTGGTAAAAAAAGAGAGAATTGTGGCTTGTATTTCAGGATTAAGACTGGATACTTCTTTGTGAAAGATGCCGACAGATTTATTCAAACATCACTGTTTTTTTTTGGAATTTAAACAACATATTTGAAAAGTTCAAGCAATTCTTATACCGATTAATAGCAAAATTCTCTATGCAGTTAAGAAAGAGTCAATAAGAAAATGATCAAGAAGGTAAAACTCAATAATCAAACTTCAATTAAAATGCCTGCTGCAAGCAAAGAAAAGAAAAGTTTTCTGTAGGCTTTAGAAAGTCAGTAGGATGGTCAAATGGGCCTAAGAATTTGGATCTAATATCCCTATGGAAGCATGAGAAGGATTGTGGAAGGAAGATCTTGTTGGCGCCAGCGTTTAATGGCGGTCCTTGCTTCGAGCTCCGAAGGAGGACTGCTCCGTGAGTTCGGGTCTGACCCGCTACGGCGAGCGTGGGACCCCTAAAATCACAGGCGTGGAAGCCTGTGAACAAGGAGACTCGGTGGGCACCTTTTGCGCCCCCCAGTACTGTGAAAGAGCCTTTTTAAAGGCTCCGGAGCGGCATCGGGTGTGAGCGCGGTGCTGAGAGTCGCAACCCAGCCCGTGGAGTGAAGCCGTGTCGCCATGAACGGGGAGCGCCGATTCCTTCCTGAAATAGAAATCTGACCGTAACACCCGTGAGTAGGACTGAGGGATTGAAGGGGACATTTAAATTTAAATCCTGAAATTTGGCTGAAAACGGGAAAGGCATAAATTAAGGAAGTCTGCCTCCCCGATCTGCATGACAACTAAAGCAACGAAAAAGTAAAGCTGTACTTGAAAGAAAATAACTTTTTAAGCTGTTAAACCTGACATTGGACTTAAACTTCCCCCCAATAAGCAGGAGAAGGGGGGAAGGAAAAATGGGACACTGTTAACCTGCCTGAATTCAACAGGAAAAAAGATCTTCCACTGCCAAATCCCCAGGTCGGACTGCCTGAGTAAGACACCGGGAAAGTGAACTGTCAGTTCAGATTGGATACAAAGTGGGGGTTTTGTCTGAGATAAAGTTACTGGACTTTAATGGAATTACTTTGTTGAACTTTTGGGTTTACTGAAAAAGCGTGATAGAAACTTTTATTGTGGACTCTTGAACTCTTTGTTCATTGCTCTATGTTCCCTTGTTTTTTGGCTTCCTTCATTTGGATACAATTGGATACAATTGAATGCTCCCTCTAGAGGGTTTAAAGAGAAACTGTTACAGTGAAAAAGAAACAGTGGGATTTTCCACTTGCAAGCCTCTCCTGTGAGAACGACCTTGAGGATATGAGTGGCCCAGCAGAAGAGATAACAACTAGATCTAAAGCAAAACAAATACAAAAGAAAAGGGGCTCAATACCAGGCACAACACCAGCTGCACAGGAAAAAATACCAACAGCATCTATGGAATCAATGACACAGGCACTGCTCAAAATAAACCAATCTTTAGAAGCACTGACAAAGCTGTCTACGGAAAATTCAAAAAAACTGACAGAACTGACAGCAAGATTGGACTTGAATACTGCAAGTGTAGCATCTAATACAGACTCTATCAATAAATTGATTCAAGAAAGTTCTGAAACACGAAAGATTGCCGAAAGTGCAAAAAATACAGCAGAGGAGACAAGGGAAAATCTTGCGCCGATTACGAAAAAAGTGAATGAACATGATGCAGCCCTGTCCTTGCTGGAACTACAGAGGAAGGAGAAAAATCTGAAATTAAGATTGGTTCCTGAGAATGAGGGAGACAACCTTGTGGACTTCCTTACACAGAACTTTTCGGAATTTTGGCTAGAAGATTTACAGGAAGAAGAATTTGAAATAACAACAGCCTTCTGGCTGGGCAGGAGGCAAGGAAAGAAGCCAAGGGATTGCCTAATTACATTGAGATCCAAGGAAGAAAGAGATAAACTACTGAACTTGCATTACCAAAAGGCCTTGGAGATTCAAAATTGTCAGGTACAAATTTTTAAAGATATCCCTAAATATATTTTGGAGGTGAGAGCCTTCTATAAAGATTTGGTCTACCTGCTGAAGAAAAATACCATACCCTTCAGGTGGGAGTTCGCACAAGGACTGTCTTTTAACTTTAAAGGAAGGAAAAGTAAAATAAGAACAATTCAGGATAAAGAACAGTTTTTGGAGAGATACCTGGAGGACTTGCAGAAAGGAACAGTAGAAGCAATAACAGAAGAAAAAGGATCGACAGACATTGCAAACCTATCATTTGGACTTATACCACCATCGGAGGACGAACAAAAGCTTGGGGCAGTTGGAGGAACAGGTATCTAATAACAAAATGTCTCTGCAACTTCTTAGTTGGAACTGCAATGGTTTGAACCTTCCCCGAAAAAGACGCCAAGTGTTTCACATATTGAAGAGAGAACAATTAGACTTAATATGTTTACAAGAAACCCATGTGACCAGGATACATAGAAAATTGCTGGTAAATAAGAGACTTGGACAGGAATTTATTTCATCAGATAAAGTGAAGAAAAGAGGTGTGGTGATTTATGCAAAAGAAAAACTGGCCCCAAAGATGATATTTAAAGATGAACAAGGAAGATACCTGGCAATTGAAATACAAGTTCAAGGAGAAAAAATTTTGATAGTTGGAATTTATGCACCGAACGATGGGAAGGCTGAATTCTTTAAGAAGTTGCATGAGACTCTAATGGACTATCTAGATTATAAAGTAGTAATGATGGGAGACATGAATGGAGTGGTCTCCACAAACATGGATAAGGCACAGAGACAAGTAATTTCCAAAACAAAAAAAATTCCTTCCAGTAGCACCTTAAAGACCAACTAAGTTAGTTCTTGGTATGAGCTTTCGTGTGCATGCACACTTCTTCAGATACACAGAGGAAGGGAGACTACCAAAGACTTTTTTTGAGATGACTGAAACTATGGATTTAATTGACATTTGGAGAACAAGGAACCCTCTTGAGAGAGAGGGAACTTTTTTCTCTGAAGCACAAATGACATGGACAAGAATTGACCAAATCTGGGTAACTAGTAGTATGGCGCCAAGGATAAAAAAAGTAGAAATCTGCCCAAAGACTTGCTCCGACCATAACGCGGTAAAGATGGAGATGAAACTAACATCAACTGGATCCTTTAGATGGAGAATGACACCCTATTTAGAGATGAAGAGATTTATAAGAAGGCCCAAAAAACATTAAAAGATTACTTTGAGATAAATCTGAGAACAGAAGTGGAAAAAAGAATAATTTGGGACGCAAGCAAGGCCGTGATGCGAGGTTTCATAATACAACAGAACTCCATAAAGAAGAAAAAGCAAAATGAGAGGAAAGAATTTTTTTTGGAAAAAATGAAAGAAGGTGAAAAGAAATTGAGGTCTAAACCAAAGTCTCATGAGATTTTGAGAGAAATAAAGTATTACCAGATGCAATATATGGAACTGATGAATCAAGAGATAGAATGGAAAATAAAGCAAATGAGACAAAAGACATTCGAATCTGCAGATAAATGTGGGAAACTTCTATCATGGCAACTGAAAAAGAGGCAAAAAATGAACACCGTGACAAGTTTAGAAATGGATGGAAAGATCATTTCCAAACCAAACGAGATAAGTAATTGCTTTCAAAGTTTTTTCAGGAAGTTATATGCACAAGGGCCAGTTAACGAACAAGAAATAGAAGAATTTATTAAGAAGTATGGACTACCAAAAATTTCAGAGCAAAGTAAAATGATTTTGAATGAGAAAATAACAGGACAAGAAATAGAGGGGGCCATTCAAAATATGCAACTGGGAAAATCTCCAGGACCAGATGGTTTGACCGCTAGATACTACAAAGCGTTAAAGGAATGGCTAATACAACCACTGAAGGAAGCCTGTAATGAAATTTTGGAGGGGAAAAAGGCACCCGAATCGTGGAAAGAAGCTTTTATTTCACTTATACCGAAAACTGAGAATGAAAAGAACCAGGTTAAAAACTACTGCCCTATATCACTACTTAATGTGGATTACAAAATTTTTGCAGACATTTTGGCAAAAAGATTGAAGAGAGTGCTGATAGGGGAGATTCATAAGGACCAAACTGGCTTTCTTCCGGGGAGACATATGTCAGACAATGTGAGGAACATTATAGACATTTTGGAATTGCTAGAAGTGGACATTAACAGGAAAGCTGTTCTAATTTTTGTGGACGCGGAGAAAGCCTTTGATAATATTTGTTGGAGCTTTATGAAGAAAAATCTCCAAGGGATGGGGGTAGGTCAAGGTTTTGAAAACGGTATAGGTGCAATATATTCTAAACAAAAAGCAAAGTAAATTGTAAATAATGTCGTTACGGAAGAAATACCAATAGAAAAAGGTACACGACAAGGATGCCCAATATCCCCTTTACTTTTTATATCAGTCCTGGAGGTTTTGTTAAACATGATTAGAGGGGACCAGTTGGTTAAGGGAGTTCAGGTCGGAGCTAGACATTACAAGCTAAGGGCATTTGCAGATGACCTAGTATTGACCTTGCAACAGCCAGACACTAGTACTAAAAGAGTATTAGAACTAATTGAGATATTTGGTCAAGTGGCAGGATTTAAATTGAACAAACAGAAAACGAAAGTGCTGGAGAAAAATCTAACAATGGCTGAAAAAGAGAAGTTTCAGAGTGAAACAGGCTTGGTGATAACGAAAAAAGTGAAGTACCTGGGGGTAAACTTAACATCTAAGAATGTGAACTTATTTAAGGACAATTATGATAAATGTTGGACAGAGGTAAAGAAAGATCTAGAAATATGGTCAAGGTTGAGACTTTCCTTGTTAGGCCGAATTGCTGTTATCAAGATGAATGTGTTGCCTAGAATGTTGTTTTTATTCCAAACGTTGCAGATTTTGGACAAAATGGACTGTTTCAAGAAGTGGCAGAAAGACATATCTAAATTTGTCTGGCAGGGCAAAAAGCCCAGAATAAAATTTAAGATTTTGACTGACGCAAAAGATAGAGGGGGGTTTGCCCTGCCGGACTTAAGACTCAACTATGAATTGGCAGCTTTTTGCTGGTTGAAACATTGGCTGCTTCTTGAGAATACAGATATTTTGGATTTGGAAGGGTTCGATAACAGATTTGGTTGGCACGCATATATATGGTATGACAAGGTAAAAGCGCATAAGGGTTTTAAAAACCATATTGTCAGGAAAGCATTATATAATGTCTGGGTGCGGTATAAAGACTTATTGGAAAGTAAAACTCCCAGGTGGCTGTCACCAATGGAAGCTAAAGAGGTGAAAAAACTTAATATGGAGTCTAAATGGCCAAAATACTGTGAAATTTTAGAACAAGATGGTGAAAAAGTTAAATTACAGAGTTATGAGTAATTAAAGTCCAAAGTACGAGACTGGTTGCATTACCATCAGATAAATGAGGCATTTAAACAGGACAGGAAAATAGGCTTCCAGAAGGAGAGGTCAAAATTAGAATTGCTAGAACCCAATACTAAGAACTTGTCAAGAATGTATAATTTGCTGTTGAAATGGAATACACAGGATGAAACGGTGAAATCAGCTATGATTAAATGGGCACAAGACATCGGTCATGACATTATGTTTGCTGACTGGGAACAGTTATGGACCACCGGTGTTAAATTTACGGCATGTAATGCCTTAAGAGAAAACATAATGAAAATGATTTATAGGTGGTACATGACCCCAGTCAAGCTAGCAAAAATCTACCATTTGCCCAACAACAAATGTTGGAAATGTAATGAGACTGAAGGTACTTTCTACCACCTTTGGTGGACCTGCCCAAAGATTAAAGCCTTTTGGGAAATGATCTATAATGAAATTAAGAAAGTCCTTAAGTGGACTTTTCCTAAGAAACCAGAGGCTTTTCTCCTGGGTATGGTTGGCCAATTGGTGCCAAGGAAGGACAGGACGTTTTTTATGTATGCCTCCACAGCAGCAAGAATCCTTCTGGCAAAGTATTGGAAGACACAAGAACTACCTACTCTAGAAGAATGGCAAACGAAGGTGATTGACTACATGGGACTGGCGGAGATGACCGGCAGAATCCGTGACCAGGGGAAAGAGACAGTGGAAGAAGATTGGAAGAAATTTAAGATATACCTTAAAAATTGTTGTAAAATTGAGGAGTGTTAAGATGTCAAGGAATAAGAAATAGAGAATTGCAGCTGTAATTAATAAGTTAAAGAAAAAAGAATCTAAAGAAAGTGAATTAAATAATTAGTTAACTGGAGGAGTTGCTAAAGAAATGTAAAACAAGGATGCAACAAAAGGGAGGTATGGGGAAGTCGAGGAAGTAAGGTGTATGGAAATAAGATTATGAAATTATACATGTTTATATGTTTGTATGTCTCTGTTTTGTTTATTGTTTGTTTTAATTATGTGTTTGGAAAACAAATAAAAATTTATTTTTTAAAAAAAGCCTGCTGCAAGCAAAGAAAAGTTTTCTGTAGGCTTTAGAAAGTCAGTAGGATGGTCAAATGGGCCTAAGAATTTGGATCTAATATCCCTATGGAAGCATGAGAAGGATTGTGGAAGGAAGATCTTGTCAGTATTTGAAAAGGAACGAGTTCTGACCTTCTTTGCCTGGTCCTCAGACCCTAGTCAGCACAAAGAGTCCTTGAGAAAGAGTACTTTGCAGAATGCTGCTTTTATTCTTAAAAGAAGTCTCCTCCAACCATGACTAACACCTTTATGCATACACCAAACTCAGCCAACTTTCTGCCATTCAAGCAACCCTCCACCATACACAATCAATGACCACTCTATTTGTAGGTGAAAGGTTCATGAGTCATGTAGGCTTTGCTGATTCATTGAAGGCCTCTGATTCATGCTGACTTTTGTATTAAAGAAACAGCAACTAATTTTAAGCCGTGGCAGATTTCAGGTTTACTGCATGCTGTACCTTGAAAGAAAATTTTATGAAAATGCTCTATCGCTGGTATTTAACTGTTAATAGCCAGAAACTGGAAGGGAGACTCAATCCCGACCAAACTGGAGTGGCAAGCAAAATGGCTGGAGCATGCAGAGTTGGCACGAATGATGGGGAAACTAAGAGACCACATGGAACAAACATTTAGGAGAGAATGGAACTTGTATAGAAAATATCTCAGTGAGCACCGTAAAAATATGAATTCACTGGTAGGTCTGCAGTGACTGCTGCAGAAATGTAGGAAATCATAGGAAAACAAAATAATGGAGATTCATTTGGAATGATTAAAAAAAAAAGTGTGACAGGTGAAAAGCATTTAGCATCCGCAATGGGCCGATGGGAAGTCGTTATAAACGTTATTTATAATGAAAGAAGCTAATCATGTGGGGATATGTATTTTTCTTTTTCTGAATGTACGCTTTTTTGGAATTCAAAAGAGCATTTGAAGGAAGGAAGGAAGGAAGGAAGGAAGGAAGGAAGGAAGGAAGGAAGGAAGGAAGGAAGGAAGGAAGGAAGGAAGGAAGGGGCCTGTCTGTCCTCAACTGCAAGGGAGTTCCATAGCCCTTCATACCCTCCAACATCTGGGTGAAGAAAAGGCTAAGGAGTAAACCCTGCACAAATCCTAAGTCAGCTGAGTGGTGCTTTGTTTGCCTCCTTCCAGCAACTCCTGCAGCCAAGCTTGTGCCAAATGTATTGCTCTGCTTTCCTTTGGACCACAACAGTGAGGCTGAGAGGGGGGTCTTGTCGTCCGGGCAGCCCAGGACCTCCGTACCCACTGCCTAGGCTTGTGCCCCGGGGAGGTCACTTTGATACTGTCAACACAGTGGTTTGACTTCATCCCAGAGGCTCACTCCATTGTCTTTCAAGACAGACAGATGGCAGCAACAGCAACAACAACAACAACAAGGTGGCTAATATTGCCAGGTGTGTTTCACTTGGACCCATTGATTACCTGTGGGATCTTGTAGATTCCTAACATG
Source organism: Podarcis melisellensis (assembly GCF_964234715.1). Taxonomy (NCBI): domain Eukaryota; kingdom Metazoa; phylum Chordata; class Lepidosauria; order Squamata; family Lacertidae; genus Podarcis; species Podarcis melisellensis. Next base: position 121,967,950 of record NC_138529.1, on the reverse strand, counting down.
CTTGCAATGTGTGTGGAGATGTCAAATTCACTCTTTTCAAGAACAGCTAGCAGCCTTTTCTGCTTCCCACAGGTGTAGTTTGGAATATTTATCTTCCCACCAGCAAGCAGGTCTGTCATGGAGTCAGATGTCAGTCTTCCCTCAGAATAGTTATCATAGATGCTGTAGCCGAGGGTGATGTTGGGTAAGATGCTGGGGTTATGATTAATATCCCGAACAGCAAGGGAGAAGGAAATAACGTGTGAGTTCTTCTTATCCACCCAGCTGCGAAAAAAGTGTGTCACACAGTCAGCCTCAATTCAGTGAAAATGAAAGTCACATTCTTTTTCGTATAAAAGCAGCTAGGAAAATAGGTGAGGAAGTAGAGGAAAGAGAGACAGAGGTCTACCTGTACCTGTGTCTACAGTATTTTTGCAAGGGAGGAGTGTGGAGGGAAGACTAGAACACAAATCAGCCTCATTTCTGGTGACCTACCAAAAGCCCCTTGAGCCAAATTGACTCCCAGGCTGCATTGTAAATGATAAAGCACAGTCGACATTTACGATTTGCAGTTGCATAGATTTTGTTGTGCATGGGGGAAAGAAATGTGTTCACATTTTATTTACTATAGAAAACTTGCAACTTGAACACATCCCAAAGCACTTCCAACCCTTTAGAAAACAAGTTATGCTTTGGAGAGCAGTACATGTCAAAAATACCAATAATTACTTAAAACACATTATAAGATGTGTTGCAACATGGTTTTTCACTAATAAGAGTAATAATAATTTCTGGTTGGGTTTTCCTCGCCACCATCTGAACAGAAGCAAAGAACTCTTTAAATGAAATGAAAAATTTCAAGGGTATCAGAAAACAGGTGTATCACGGGAAATGAAGACTAAGTATGAAGCAGAAATATATCAATGCATCATTACTTACGAGTCAAGTCTGCTGACAGGGGTGCTGGAAAAGGTGAAAAGAAATTGAGCATTAAAGAATCCTGAAAATGTGACCCCACTAATGAGGTGGTCTGCTAGCCGGTAAAAATTTGCAGCTAATTTTCGCTCCTTGATTGGATTCAGTGGGCATTTCCCCCTCAGCTGCATCCCATTGGTTGCAAGAGGCAGCAACAGAAGGAGTGTTATCATTCTGGGTCTATCTGCTACACTTTCCTTGTAGCTGTTCCACCCAATAATAGCTGCTGGTCTTGTTGTTGTTGTTGTTGTTTAGTCGTTTAGTCGTGTCCGACTCTTCGTGACCCCATGGACCAGAGAACGCCAGGCACCTCTGTCCTCTACTGCCTCCCGCAGTTTGGTCAAACTCTGGTCTTAATAAGCCCCAAATTCATGCAAATCAGAGATTGGAGTAAATTGACAAATGTAGCTTCCCACTTCACCTGCTCTATATCTTGCCCCCCCTAGATTTTGTGACACAATATATATCTTATAAGATCCAACGTTTCTGGCACAGTGGAATAAAAAACTTAATTACGATATTTTCCTTATTTGTCCCAAAGGCAATATTCAAGAGGTGGGGTGGGGGCTACTTGGACTCAGGAAAGATTAAAAATAGTTCACTGTGATTCTGATTATTGTAAAGGGAAGAAAGATCTCCCCTGAAACTTGATGGGAGCAGGTGCAGAGCCGAAGAAAACATGTTTACTCAATAGGCTGCCACAGATCATCAAGGGCAAAGGTGACTTTGGCAAAACATGACTGACATCAGAAGAGCCCTGAGGTTGCATCAGGCCAAAGGCCCACAAAGTCCACCATCCTGTTCTCACAATGGCCAACCACTTGACACAAAGGGAAGGCCACAAGCTGGAGATGAGAGCAGAACTTTCCCTACATGCCATTTTCCTACCTCCAAAGGAGGAGTGATAACCAATGGCTTCAAGTTGCAGGAAACAAGATTCCAACCAGACATACCGATAAGCTTTCCGACAGTAAAAACTGTTTGACAGTGGAATGTCTCCCTCTGGAGGTTGTGTGCTCTCCTTCCGTGGAGGTTTTTAAGCAAATGTTGGACCTATACAATGAATTCAAAAAACCAGCAAAAGTACTGAATCTCTCAATAAAAGACCCAGAGAGAGTGCAATGCAGCACCCCAATCTTGAATTCAAGTATGTGCCCATTTGAGTAAATCCAGTTATTGTCATGGAAGCCCTAATTGGGCCCAATGGCAAGTTCTGCATGGGTATGGTCCTCCAAAACTATGCCAACAACCACCTGTGCCAGCTCAGTCAGTGGTGCCTCTGGGCATGGTTCATACACCATCAACATCCCCTAGCTGTCTCTCCAGCCCAACAAATACATTCCAAGAGCTAGAGATATTGTTGGAAAGGAAAGAATGCTTCTATGGGCAATTGCAGCAGGGCAATTGTCCATTGAAGATCCCAGGGCTGTTCAAAACATAAAAATCCAAAAGGGGAGTTAAAAATCAAGCGTGCTGAGTTCCACCCAACATTATGGGTGCCCAGTGCGTGCTTGTGACATCACTCCTTATCGCTGCAGCAAGAGGGTCCAACAGATCCAATGTTGGACCACCCTAAACTTCCCACCATTCTTCCTCCTTTATGCTGAATAGGTTTTCATCAGGTGTGAACATGCCATGTCTTGTTTTTGTTTATCTGACCCAGTAACTTGGAATTGGATCCATTTCATGTTCTTTGGATACATGACCACCTATTGTAAATATTCATACCTTTACCACTTTTTACTTTTTTAAAAAAACTTTTGCCACATACCTTTTTAAGGGGAGGAGAAAGCCATTTTCTCTCCCCTTCTCTTATTGCTGTTTGACTCTGCATTAAAGTGCTTGTTCTGCTGCTGACCACTAGGTGCCATTTCTTTAATCTGGGCATTGGCCGTCCCTTTTGGACCCCATCCATTAACCCCTGTGCTGCTGGAAAAAGTGGATGGGTCAAACAAGCAAAAATGGGAGATCTCAGTTAAGACGAGATTCTCAATTCCGCCCCTTCTATCACTATTAGACTCTTAGGGCCTACTTTGCTTTACCCAAGCTTCTAGTTAAACCAGAGCCTGGTGCAAAATAATGACAACTATGGGGAGGGGCATTATAAGAACATCAGATGAGCCCTGCACCTGTGTTGGGATGAATAAGGCTAATATAGTCCAGCATCCTGTTTTCACATCAGCCAAACAGATACTCAAAGCATGCCTGTAAGCACACTGGAGCTGATTACTGCAGCAATCTCCCAATGCGTAATTCAGAACTAAGGCCCAGGATTCCTCTGAGCACATACTCACATCAGGGATTTATTTTTGGCACCAGAATATGGATTTATATTGTGTCACATCAAATTACTCTTCTAACCCCCCTCAATTTCTTTTACCTGATGCAACCTCATTGAGGGGTGGGGCGGAGAAGGCCTTTTTTGTTGTTTGTTGTGCAGGATTTTAATATAGGGTCACCCCTCTGATGGTTTAGGATTAATCAAACTGAGATGTCTGGCTGCAGGCAGCAATTGTACAGATTCTAGATGGGTGAGGGGCTTGTCAGTTATTAAGACCATACAGGAAGACATCAGGAACAATATAATAAAAGGAGATTTTACTTCAAGGATCAGAGTGCAAAATACAGGGGAAAAATCTGAAGGAAACAGCACAAGAGCTCAATATAAACTGACACATGCAAAGCAGCAAAGGCATTTCCAGAGAGGCGTATTCTGCCCAGGTGCAGCTATTTCTGAATAGGAGACAACTTTCTATGCTTTCAAATTACTTTTATCAAGAATCATGTGTTATTAAATTGTTGGCATAGAAATGAGAAAATGCCTACATGAGGCCATTATCACATGCATACCAATATTCTGTAGATGGCACAAAACTTTAGCCAAGTTCTCTTTATGTCCGAGTCTGACAACTTTAATTTTCCTGAGACCACTCATCTCCCTTCTGACTATCTAAAACCAGTGTCCATGTCCAGTCCAAAACCAAAACTTCAGTCATATCCTTCTATGTTCTTAGTTTCTCCTAGCCTTGCATTTTTTATGTTTTTGATTCTCATCAAGAGTCATTTGCTCAAACCATCTCTCTTCTCAGAAACTTTTTGTAAATGTGTATCATTTTTTAAGATACTGGCTGAGACCCTACCTGCCTGCAGACTGTCTTCCCCAGAGTGGTGCAGGCCCTGGTGATCTCCAGCTTGGACTACTACAATATGCTTTACATGGAGTTACCCTTGAAGGAGATTCAGTGACTACAACTAATCCACAATGCGGCAGCTAGATTGGTGCCTGGGAGTGGCCATCGAGACAATGTAACATCGGTCCTAAAGGGTCTTCACTGGCTCCCAGTACATTTCTAAGCACGATTCAAGTGTTGGTGCTGACCTTGAAAACCCTTAACAGCCTCAGCCATGTATACCTGAAGGAGTGTCTCCTTCCCCATTGCAACACAAGGACTCTGAGGTCCCCCTCCGAGAGCCTTCTGCTGGGTCCCACATTGCAAGAAGCAAGAGTTACAGAGAAGAAGGTAGATGGCCTTCTTGGTTGTTGCACCCTCCCTGTGGAACACCCTCCCGCCTCAGATGTCAAGGAGATAAAGAACTAAATAACTTTTAGAAGACACCAGAAGCAACTCTGTATCAGGAAGTTTAATGTTTGATGCTTTATTAAGTCTCAATATGTGCTGTAAGACGCCCAGAGTCACTGGAGAAATAAATAACATAGTTGTAGCAGTAGTAGTAGTAGTAGTAGTAGTAGTAGTAGTAGTAGTATCAGATTCCCTTAAGATCTTTACTGATATCCCTTATGTAGCCAGTTTAGTATCATTTTTCTTCTAATATAGCTAAGTTCATTTTGCACTTTAGCAATTCAGTTTGCAACTTGAAATCTAGTTGAAATTCTGGCTGGGACTTCCAGCTGTACAATTTTATGCTATACCTAGAGCTAAGGATCAAATGCCATGTTTAGTTTTTTCTTGTCAGGTGCTCCCTCATGTTCAAATCAGGCCTCAATATAATAATGTAGCATTTGGGAATGAAGATGCAGCCCAGGAGCCCAGCACTGGAAGCCAAGATAGAGAAGACCTGCACAGCTACCATGAATTTTCCCTTTGTGCTCAGGTAGGTGGGCACAAATGACACCCAAACACTGCAGAAGACCAGCATGCTGAAGGTGATCAGCTTGGCTTCATTGAAGGCCCCAGGCAGATTCCTTGCTAAGAAAGCCACTGTGAAGCAGATGGCAGCCAGGAAGCCCATGTAGCCAAGAGAACTGTAAAACATGGCAACAGATCCTTCATTGCATTGGACAATGATTTCTCCAAGCTGGGAGCTGAGGTCAAATTCTGGGAATGGAGGAGAGATCCCCAGCCAGATGGTGCAGATGAGAACTTGGACACTGGAGCAGGAAAAGACAATGGAGTGGGCCAAACTCTTCCCCAGCCATCTCCTCACCTTGTTCCCTGGCTTAGTGGCCAGGAAGGCCAGGACCACAGTGATGGTTTTTGCCAAGACAGAAGAGACAGCAACTGAGAAGATGATGCAGAAGGCTGTTTGACGGAGAAGGCAGGTCACGTTCCTTGGCTTTCCAATGAAGAGGAAGGAGGACAAAAAGGAGAGCAGGAGAGACATGAGGAGAATGTAGGAGAGGTCCCTGTTGTTGGCTTTGACTATGGGAGTTTCTTTGTATTTAGTGAAGATTCCTAACACAAAACCTGTGGTTAAGGATAAGGAGAGAGCAAGGGAAGCCAGGAGGCTCCCCAAACATTCTTCATAGGACAGGAAGGTTATTACTTTGGGGACACATTGATTTTGGTCCTCATTTGGATGCTGATCTTCTGTACATTTGGTGCATTCATCAGCATCTGCAGAGAGGAAAACACACTTCAGTATCCTAACATCAGTCACACACCTCAAATTTGCTGACATCACTGTTGCATTTGTTAATTGAAAGGCACTACTTGTAATGTTGAAATACTGAGAAGCAAATGTGTTAAACTAGAATTATAATTTGTAAAATCACGTATTGCATTAGAATTCTATGATTCCTCCAAGGAACTCGGAGGAGTATTATTGTGTGGCACTGCCTCCATTCCTGAACTGCTGGAGATCTCTCAGAAATAGTCAGGTGGTCTCTCTGGCCCTACTGCTGACTGACTCCATGGCAGGACGACAACCCTCCTGAGGCCACAGGTTTGGGGAATCCAATACACCCTGGTCCTCTTGCCCACTTTTTCCTCACTCATCAAGATAGTCCCCAGGACCAGATTCAGTGACCTGTACTCCCTGCAACATTGGAGGTGGCCTTTGAATGCCTGTGAATACTAGTTGCTGGAGATCACATGGGGGTGGGTGGGAGGGCTGTTCTTTCTCTGCAGCTTCTGCGGTCCCATGGAAATCCCACTGGCCCTTCTTAGAACAAGTTGCTTTGCTTCCATTGAGCAAGGCTTTTCTTATACCCTTGAGGTTTCTGGCAATAGGTGAACCCTCCTTGAAGAGGGCATTTCATTCATAGGCTGACATTACCTGTGCTATTTTCTAGAAAAAGATACAGTGGTGCCTCGCAAGACGAAATTAATTTGTTCCGCAAGTTCTTTCGTCTTGCGAGTTTTTCGTCTTGCGAAGCACGGTTTCCCATAGGAATGCATTGAAAATTAATTAATGCGTTCCTATGGAAACCGCCTTCAGACCAGGTCCGGGGACAGTCTGTCCCCCGACCTCTTCTGAAGGCTGGGGGGGGGCGGGGCGGACAAGGGCTTTTCTTCCCACCCCCAGCATTTTAAAAACACCCCGGGACAGCAGAGGACTTCTCCGCTGGCCCGAGGTTTTTTAAAATGCTGGCGGGCGGCAGCGAAGGCAGCCCCGGGGCGATTTAAGACAGTCCCGGGGCGATTTAAAAGCCCCCGGGAAGGCAGGCAGGGGGGGACAAAGACTTTTGCCCCCCGCCCGCCTTCGGAAGAGGTCCTGGAAGGCAGGCAGGGGGGGACAAAGACTTTTGCCCCCCGCCCACCTTCGGAAGAGGTCCAGGACCTCTTCTGAAGGCTGGCGGGGGGCAAAAGTCTTTGTCCCCCCTGCCTGCCTTCCTGGTGGCTTGCTTAAATCGCCCCGGACAGCCTCCGCTGTCCCGGGGTTTTTTAAAATGCTGGCGGGCGGCAGCGAAAGAGGTCCTCTTCTGAAGGCTGGCGGGGGGCAAAAGTCTTTGCTCCCCCCGCCTGCCTTCAAAAGCCGTCCGGGATAGCGGGAAGCACTTCCCTGCTATCCCGGACCGCTTTTAAAATGCTGGCGGTGGGGAGCAAAACCTTTTGCCCCCGCCGGCCTTCCTGGACCTCTTCTGAAGTCCGGAGTGGGGGGGAAGGCTTTGCTCCCCACCGCCAGCATTTAAAAGAGGTCCCCGGATATTTCCCTACGGGCTTTCGTCTTGCGAAGCAAGCCCATAGGGAAAATCGTCTAGCGAAGCGACGCAAAAACCGAAAAACCCTTTCACCTTGCGGGTTTTTCGTCTTGCGAGGCATTCGTCTTGCAGGGCACCACTGTATGCTGGAACTCACTATGAATGTGCCGCATTCTGGATTAGTTGTAGTTTCAGGGTCACCTTCAAAGGTAGCCCCACGTAGAGCGCATTGCAGTAGTCCAAGCGAGAGATAACCAGAGCATGCACCACTCTGGCGAGACAGTCCGCGGGCAGATAGGGTCTCAGCCTGCATATCAGATGGAGCTGATAAATAGCTGCCCTGGATACAGATTTGACCTGCGCCTCCATGGACAGCTGTGAGTCCAGAATGACTCCGAGGCTGCGCACCTGGTCCTTCAGGGGCACAGTTACCCCATTCAGGACCAGGGAGTCCTCCACACCTGCCCGCCTCCTGTCCCCCAAAAACAGTACTTCTGTCATGTCAGGATTCAACCTCAATCTGTTAGCCACCATCCATCCTCCAACCACCTTCAGACACTCACACAGGACCTTCACATTCAAATAGTTCAGGAATTCCTTATGTACTTTGGTTTTTCCATACCATAAATATGCATGTCACCTGTACCTCTTATAATGATCTTCTAAGTCTAATATATCAGTATTTTTAAACAGTATCCATTTCTGAAGCCAGCATAGGCAGGACACTTCATAACATAACTTTGAGTCTGGCAGAGAGAAAACACCTCTTTCTTTGGAGTCTACCAACGGTTTATATTTTATCCTTGGTTTTCCCCCCTGCCAGATAAATTTAGATATGAATGCCTCCAGTTTTCTCTTGTGCTACCAAGAATGTTATTTTTGCTTCAATCAATACCCATGATCAGTGGTGCAAGGCACTTTAAACCAGGAAGACCAAGTATTTTTAAAAGACCGGAATAACTTTTAAATATAGCTGAAAGATAACTGTAGACAGTTATAATCATTAGCAGGAATACAAGGACAATTAAAAAATAAAATTAACTTTGGTTACCATGATTATATAGAAGATGGATAATGGTAAAAGATGCAGGCATAAAACCTTTAGAAATGGAACGCATGGAGGTAGGCAAGCAGGTCTGAAGATTCGAAAGAACCTCTTTTTGTTTTTTAAATGGCTATGTTTATTGTGTACAACTTTATGGAAAATGAATTTTAAAATTTTAAAAACATAAATGAATTCCTCCAGTGTTCTCTTACAATGGCAATGGTGCCCAACTGACAGATGATGGAACAGAGTTCTGACGAGGTCCGGCTGAAAAAAAGAGCTGGCCATTACTAACATCTTGGTTGGACCGACTCAAATATTAGCCCCATCCGCCCATCAAAGGCCATTCTCTCTGAGATCCTCTCCTACCTTCCTGAGTGGAGATGGTCCCTTCTGAGCAGGGAGAACAATCATAGCAGCATGGCGGCTTCCCTTCCTGAACTTTTCGGGAATATCCAGGGAGACAGCTTTCTGTGCATCTTGAACAAGGCACGGTCTAGGCATGAAGAGAAAATTGAGCATTAAGGAGAAAGTGGTAGGCACATTTATGTCATTGGACACAGATAATAGAATTTTGGAAGGATACCGGAGAAGAGAGATTTGCTTCCGATAACCTCAGGTGACCCCAGACCATATTTTGGGGCAGTTACATTTTTGTTTGCTTTTTGCAGAGGTGCGAGACAGAAAAACATTTTTGGTGCTTCTACTTCCCCACCCCCACCACCTTGACATTGCAGTTAACAACAAACAGGAGCATGGCATAAACCATCATATGAACAGCAATAAAAATCCTCCATCTGTTGCCATCACATTTGCCAACGGAGACATTGGTGTTGCTTCCAAAGACTGCACCTAGTGCAGAATTTAGTGCCCAGTTTGCTTGTTTGTCATGTGTCTATGCACATAAGGTATGTGGAATACCTTACTATACTCCAGCCTTACCCCACCTGGTGCCCCTCAGATATCTTTGCACAATGCTGGCTGGGGTGCATGGGAGATGTAGTCCACAATATTTGGAGGTCACCAAGTTGGGGAAATGTGTTCTGCTCTGGTTTGGAAAATATCCTACATACTTTGAAATTTTATACATGTTTACTCAAGAGCAGGATCCATCAAAAGTGGAACTTAGCTTCAAGAAAGTATCCACAAGATTGCAGACAAAGCCTCATATGTACTATTCAAAATGTTATTAGAACATAGCAGATGTCATAGTTAATAAAATGACAGATCCAATTTTTCCTACATTCTTGAATAGCCTGGGCCATACAATTGCTTCTGGGTTAATGGTGAACTTCAGATTTGAGGACTTTAGTCTCTCTATTCTCCCAATTTTCACTCTATCATGAGAGTTATTAGGAAACAGCACCCAATTCTTGATATCAAAGTCAACGGCCAGTGCCCCATTCTCATCCAGGTACTGTCCATCAGCTGAAGTATTAGAGTAGAACTGGACTTCTTTCAAGAAATGATGAAGCTAGAATGACAGAGGAAAATCCAGCAATGAGTAAGCAGGGCTGAATTATGTAACATGGTTTCATGTTCTCACTGCATCCTGATCTTCTCTAAATAAGAACCACTGCATCTCTCACCTGGAATCATCTGACCATGCTAGATTATTAGACACCCTCAATCTTCTTCAGCATTTTGGGGGTGTCGTTGGAACAGGATTGATGTAATATGCTAAAAAAGTGTTGTCCCAGGGCGCAACATGACTGCTGAGTTTTGAATCTTCCGAAGTTTATGAACTGTCTTCAGAGGCAGCCCTACGTATAATGCAGATGTGTGGTTTTAATTGGAAGATAAACGCTTGCAAGAGTATTCCTGTCTAATGATGGTCTAATGTGGCAATGTCTAGTCCTAGTGTGTTTATTACATTTTGTAAAAAGTCATCCCCAATATTCATATTAGATTTAGATTCTACATGTTTAGACCTTTTGTGGATTCCCAAACTATGCAGTGTAGGACGGTGCTAAGAAGTAGGTAACTGTTGAATCAGAGCATTGATCCGATGAGCTCCACATCTTTCTCTATATTTTGCTGACTTTGAAGTCAGCCTGTGAATTGTTTCCTGCAAATTACTGGATGATACTGCTGTCTGCAGAAATATAGCACTGAATTTGTGAGCTTGACCTCCAGTATAGTGATGGGCCAATTCTGTTGTGCTCCACCTGTAACTCATGTAGAATTCCCTTCCCCTGTGAACCTAGATGGGAGAAACTGATGGATTTCTACCAGCAGGTGAAAACAATGTCAATGGCCTGTCAGTGGTCTGACTTCGTGCAAGACAATTTCCGATGACCATATCTTGGTGATCCCAGAGGTGGGGGGGGGGGGACAACAAATTGCAGTTTGCAAAATGAGAACGACATACCTGCCATGGCTGTAACTTTTGAAGATGCAAGCTGCCTCCACCCACAATCGACATCCTCTTTGACCTGGATGAAAATGCAGCATTTAAAGCTTGAGCCACAGTTTGGATACTCAAGTAATTCACATAGCTGTCTTGGGAAAGGATTCTCTCAATCTCTTCCTGGGGCAGCATCTTCACATTATCCTTCTCTCTGCATTTGGTCATACCCCTCACAGAGAAGGCATGCTTGGAATATGAACAATCAAATGCTTCTTCTGAATACCGTTGACTAGTCAAGGACATTGGCTCATAGTGGTCCTTTTTCATACTTTTTTTGGTCTTCATTACAAAGGACAAAGAGCCATGGGTATACTTAAGGCAGTCAATATCATGTAACAACATTTTGTTCTGAAGAAGTGTGGTTATCCAGACTTTCCCCCCAGTTTGTAGCCTTTCAAGTAAGGACTGTACCTCTATGATTATGTAAAGTCCACTTTGAGAGTCTGCAAAGTAAACAAATACATTGACTTGTCTCCACAGGGCAGGTGCTTCATGGGGTATCCATAGCCAAGTTTCTCGTTGTACTCTTTGTGTGAAGGCAACACAAATTTCCCTTTTGTTCATTAGAGGTGTCAAGGTACTCAGGAAGCTTTGCCCATTGTCATTGTCTGGAGCAAAGAGGCCGACCCACGTCCACCTGAAATGCAGGAGGAGTTGGACCATCCCCTGGTACTGCGTTTCTTGGTTTGGGGCCATTTGATAGACAAAAGGGGACTGGAATTTATCAGAAAGAACAAAGCCATAACTGAGCTGGTGAGGAAAGGGAAAGAGATTGATAGCTTGTGTTTCAGGACTAAGACTGGATACTTCTATTTGAAATATGATAGATTCAGTGGAAACCTCAATTTTTTTTGGAAATAAAACAATATTATTTTAAGCGGTAAATTTCCATATCCCCATAATGTAATAGAGCGAAAAAGGGAACCTTTCAAAAGAAACTACTGAACAAATATATTTGGCATCAAGAAAGGGGGTAAAAAGGAAGCCCTCTATTACTTGGTAAAACGTACACTGCCTGGACTATAAATACAGGAGAAACAAAAGGAAATGAAAGCTGAGGTTAAAGAACATGTCAAAAGTGAAAGACGGGGAAAAGAAACCCCTGGAGGGACAGTTAAAGTGAAAGTGTATAAGACAGCAGCCGTACTAGAGACAATATAACAGAATACAACCGAAACAGTGTCCACAGGGGGAGGAAAGAAAAGGTGAAGCAAGAAAGTGATTCAACATATCAAAGCAGGCTCAGCTTGACCCACATTAGGGAAAACAGGGAGAGCCAGAAGGGCTGGAAACAATTGGCAAGGAAAAAGCAGACAACAGAAGACAGATGCCAAAGGGAGGACTGTGAGAGCAAAAGTGTGGGAGAGGAAAACGAAGAGGAAAACAGTTTGGCAAGAAGACAACAAACTGTAAGAAAGGTGTGAAGCGAAGGGCAAAGAACTGAGTGGAAAAGTAGTGACTGAGAGAGGAGTGGCGAAAGGGGGAAAATAAGACGATCGCTATTTGGATTAGACCATCCAAGAGGTTGAAGAGGACTAAAGGTTGACGTGAGCAACCTAAGGTGGACTTAAAAGGACACTCCGAGAGTGTATGTTGTACCGTATTTTTTGCCCTATAGGACGCACTTTTTCCCCTCCAAAAATGAAGGGGAAATGTGTGTGCGCCCTATGGGGCGAATGCAGGCTTTCACTGAAGCCTGGAGAGCGAGAGGGGTCGCTGCGCACCGACCCCTCTCGCTCTCCAGGCTTCAGGAGAGCCACAGCGCCAGCCCCACAAGGTCGGGGGACAGCGGGGAGGCAGAACGCCACCATCCCACTGTCTCCCAATGTGGTTTGGAGGCTGACGGCGGGGAGACGCGTGCTTCTCCCCACTGCCGGCCCCACAAGCGCCTGGGGGGGAAATATTTTTTTTTCTTTATTTCCCCCCCAAAAAACTTGGTGCATCCTATGGGCTGGTGCGTCCTATGGGGCGAAAAGTACGGTACTTTATTTCTGTGGAGGTGATGTGGAGGGGCTTGCATTCCAGTTACTAATTTGGGAGGAAGTGAGGCAAAGAAAGAAGGGCTACCCTTATGCTATTCATATAATCAGTTATCAGTAATCAATATATTCATATATGCTCACACATAATCAGGGCTTACAGTATTTTTATAATCCATTTTGAATCAAAGGAAAGCTTGCCTTAGCTAACTGCAAACCGGCCTTTCCCCTAGAAACATCTGTGTACCCTGAACAAAGGGGAAGACATGACTCAGAGACACTGGTACAAAATCCCCTCAAATGCAGGCTAAATTAATCCACAGAACAGGAAGAGCTAAACCACAAAAACTCCAAAACTCCCGGTCCTGTCAGAATTAGGGGAAAGGTTAGACAGCGCATCCCTGCAGGCAACGGAAAGCAGAAGTAGAACTCTGCGCTTGACCAGGAGCCGTGAGCATGGCAAGAAGCTCGCTAACTGGTTAATTTTCGCTGCCTCATGATTGTCTCATGGTTGTCTCATGATCTATGATTTGCTGTGATTTGCTCAGGTATAAAGACCTCAGGATTTCTGTCATTCGGGGTCCCAGTCCTTTTGGAAGAGATTCCAACTGGGTCCTTATTGCTCAGCAATAAAACCTCACCTTCTTTTCTCCATTGCTGCGTCTGCCTGATCCTTATTCACACTAAGTGGGTACCTGCTATACCTTCACGTGCTTCAGAAGAAGTTTCAAGATAAATTTAAAGAAGAAAATGGAGAATTGAGAGAGGTTCAGGAAGCAACCCTAGATTCAATAGCTATTCTGAAACTCCAACAAAGGCAGATGACTCTACATTTTAGAGGGATAGAGGAAGAGCAGAATGAGAACATTACTGAGAGACTGATAAAAGAAATTGCACAGTGGTTGGAGCTTCAGGAATAGGACATAGCATAGTATGATTGATAAAGCTTTCAGAGTCACCTCCAACATAGCAAAGGCAAACAGGTGGCCAGATGATTGCTTGGTATGTCTAAACTCTGTAGCTCTAAGAGATTAGAGCCTCGAAACAAACTACAAAAAAGGCCCTGCATAGATAAGAAAAATATAATTATTCTGAGAGAAGTCCCAGAGAGGTTGCTTTAAAAAAGGCAGAATTGTAAATTTCTGACCAATCCACTCAAGAAGAAGAGGTGGGAGCTACCAGAAGGAATAACCTTCACTTACAAAGGAAAGAGATGAAGGCTTAAGATGGTGGAGGAAGCAGAAAGATTTGCTAGAATAGATTACCTGTGGGATCTTGTAGATGCCCAACATGCTTGCAATGTGTGTGGAGATGTCAAATTCACTCTTTTCAAGAACAGCTAGCAGCCTTTTCTGTTTCCCACAGTGGTAGTTTGGAATATTGATTTTCCCACCAGCAAGCAGGTCTGTCATGCACTCAGAAGTCAGTCTTCCCTTAGAATAGGTATCATAGATGCTGTAGCCCAGGGTGATGTTGGGCAAGAGACTAGGATTATGATTAATATCCCGAACAGCAAGGGAGAAGGAAATAATGTGTGAGTTCTTCCTATCCACAAAGCTGTGAAATAAGAGTGTCGCACAGTTATTCAGTGAAATGAAAGTCACATTATTATTATTTTGTATTAATCAAAGCAACTAGGAAAAGAGTTGAGGAAGTAGAGCAAAGTGAGACAGAGGTCTACCTGTACTTGTGTCAGCAGTAATTTTTTTACAAGGGAGGAGGATGGAGGAAAGACCAGAACACAAATCAGCCTCATGATTTACCAAAAGTTTCTTGAGCCAAATTGACCCACAGGCTACATTGCAAGTGACTAAGCACAGCTGACATTTACAATTTGCAGTAGCATAGATTTTGTTGTACATGGGAAAAAGAATTGTGTTCCCATTTTAGTTACTACAGAAAGCCTGAAACTCAAAAACAACCCACAACACTTCCTACCCTTTAGAAAACAAGTTATGCTTTGGAGAGCAGTACATGTCAAAACTACTACTAATTATTTAAAATACATTATAAATTGCTTTGAAACATGGTTTCCTTCCAGCTGAACAGACACAAAGCATTCTTTGAAAAAATTAATGAAATAAAATGAAAATGTGAAAGGGTGACAGAAAACAAGTGTATCACGGGACATGGAGAGTAGGTAGGAAGCAGAAATAAATCAAACTTACGAGTCACGTCTGCTGACAGGGGTGCTGGAAAAGGTGAAAGGATACTGTATATTAAAGTATCTTGGAGCTGTGACTCCACTAATGAAGTAGTCTGCTAGCTGGTAAAAATTTGAAGCCAATATTTGCTCCTTAATTGGATTCAGTGGGCATTTCCCCCTCAGCTGCACGCCGTTGGTTGCTAGAGGCAGCAACAGGAGGAGTGTTATCATTCTGGGTCTACCTGCTACACTTTCCTTATAGCTCCAATCACTAGCCCCCAATTCTTGCAAATCAGAGATTGCAGAGAATTGACAAATACAGGGAGGTGTCCAGTTCTGGTCTCAGAGCTGAAGGGCGATGATTCAGTGGTGGAGCATCTATTTAGCACCAAGAAGGTGAGAGGGTGCAATCTCTGCTCCCTGGTCCAGGCAAGCGTGAGGATGTCTCCTTCCTGGAAAGCCAGTCAGTCAAAATTTCTGATCTAGAAGGCAGCATCACACAGATGTACCTTCCCACTTCACCTGCTCTGCGTCTTGGCCCCCAGGATTTTTTGGCACAATATATATTTTATACATCCAACCTTTCAGGCAGAGTTGAATAAAAAACTTCCTGCTGCTCTTAATTATGATATTTACCTCATTGGTCCCAAAGACAATATTCAACTGGAGGGGTGGGGGTTCCTTGGACTCAGGAAAGAATAAAATAGATCACTGTGATTCTGATGATTGTTAAGGGGGGAAAGTTCTCCCCTGAAACTTGATAGGAGCAGGTGCAGAGCAGGAGAAAACATGTTTGCTCAACAGGCTGTCACAAATCTCCAAGGGTAAAGGCGAAATTGGCAGAACCTGATTGACATCAGAAGAGCCTTGATGTTGGATCAGGCCAAAGGCCCACAAAGTCCAGCAACCTGTTCTCACAATGGTCAACCAGGTGACACAAAGGGAAGCCCATAAGGATTCCTCTGAGCACATGCTCAAATCAGGAATTCATTCTTAGCACCAGAATTTGGGTTTATATGGTTGTAACACAATGTTACACTCCTAATCTCCATCAATTTCTCTTTACTGAAGCAGCCTCATTGAGGGGTACGGTGGAGAAGGACTTTTTTGTTGTTTGTTGTGCAGGATTTTAATTTAGGGTCACCCCTCTGTTGGTGTGAGATTAATCAAACTGAGATGTCTGACTGCAGGTGCAATCGTACAGATGCTAGGCTGGTGAATGGCGTGTCAGTTATTAAGGACATCCAGGGAGACACCAGAAATAATGTCATAAAAGGAGATTTTACTTCAAGAATCAGAGTCTGTAATACAGCGAAGAAATCTGAAGGAACCAGCACAAGAGATCAATATAAATTGACACATGAAAAGCAGCAAAGGTATTTCCAGAGAGACGGATTATGCCCAGGTGCAGCTATTTCTGAAGAGCAGACGATCAATTGACTTAAAAACACTTGGTTCTATACTTTGAAATTGTTAGCATAGAAAATAGAAAATGCCTACATGAGGCCATTATCACATGCATTACGATACTCTGTAGATGGCACAAAACTTTAGCCAAGTTCTCTTTATGTCCAGGTCTGGCAATTTTAATTTTCCTGAGACTACTCATCTCTTTTCTGACGATCTCAAATCAACCTCCATGTCCGGTCCAAAACCAAAACTTCAGTCATGTCCTTCCATGTTCTCCTAGCCTTACATTTTTGATCCTCATCAAGAATCATCTGCCAAAAACATCTCATAAACGTTTTGTATAATGCTGGCCCTAAAGGTTCTTCACTGGCTCCCAGCACATTTCTGAGCACAATTCAGTGTAGGTACTGACCTTTAAAGCCCTAAACTGCCTTGGCCCTGTATACCTGAAGAAATGCCTCCACCCCAGTTGTTCTGCCTGGACACTGAGGTCCCTCTTCGAGGGCCTTTTGCCAATTCCCTCACTATGAGAAGCAAATTACAGAGAACAAATTACAGAGGGCCTTCTCGGTAGCAGCATCCGCCCTTTTGAACATGTCCCCTCAGATGTCAAGGAAATAAAGAACGACATAAATTATAGAAGACCCCTGAAGTCAAGCCTGTATTGGGAATTTTTTAATGGTTGGTGTTTTATAATGTTTCGTAATGTGCTGTAATCTGCCCAGAGTGGCTGGAGAAATAAATAATAAATTATTCTTATTCTTATATTCCCAAAAGGCCTTTTACTGATATCTCTTATGTGGCTAGTTTAATGTCATTTCTTTCTAAGTTCATTTTGTACTTTAACCATTCAGTTTGCAACTTCTTAAGAAGCTTATGAAATCCTGCTATGGAAAATGAGCAGTTTAACTCCAGTTGAGATTGTGGCTGGGACTTCCAGCTGTACAATTTTATGATATATCTAGAGCTAAGGATCAAATGTCATTGTTAGTTTTTTCTTGTCAGGTGCTCCTTTGTGTTCAGATCAGGCCTCAATATAATAATGTAGCATTTAGGAATGAAGATGCAGCCCAGGAGCCCAGCACTGGAGGCCAAGATAGAGAAGATCTGAACGGCTACCATGAATTTTCCCTTTGTGCTCAGGTAGGTGGGCACAAAGGACACCCAAACACTGCAGAAGACCAGCATGCTGAAGGTGATCAGCTTGGCTTCATTGAAGGCCCCAGGCAGATTCCTGGCTAGAAAAGCCACCGTGAAGCATATGGCAGCCAGGAAGCCCATGTAGCCAAGGGCAGCGTAAAACATGGCAATAGAGCCTTCATTGCATTGGACAATGATCACTCCAAGCTGGGAGCTCAAGTCAGAGTCTGGGAACGGAGGAGAGATCCCCAGCCACATGGTACAGATGAGAACTTGGACACTGGAGCAGGAAATGACAATGGAGTAGGCCAGACTCTTCCCCAGCCATCTCCTCACCTTGTTCCCTGGCTTAGTGGCCAGGAAGGCCAGGACCACAGTGATGGTTTTTGCCAAGACAGAAGAGACAGCAACTGAGAAGATGATGCAGAAGGCTGTTTGTCGGAGAAGGCAGGTCACTTTCCTTGGCCTCCCAATGAAGAGGGAGGAGGACAAAAAGGAGAGCAGTAGAGAGATGAGGAGGATGTAGGAGAGGTCCCTGTTGTTGGCTTTGACTATTGGAGTTTCTTTGTATTTAGTGAAGATTCCTAACACAAAGCTGGTGGTTAAGGATAAGGAGAGAGCAAGGGAAGCCAGGAGGCTCCCCAAACTTTCTTCATAGGACAGGAAAGTAAATATTTTGGGGACACATTGATGCCTATCCTCATTTGGATGCTGATCTTCTGGACATTTGGTGCATTCATTAGCATCTGCAGAGAGGAAAAACACACTTCAGTATCCTAACATCAGTCACAAACCTACAATGGTCTGCATGCTGTCGAGCTGCTCGTACAGGATTTTCAAAAAGGCCCACACTGTTCTTTGAAGTGCTGGCAATCAGGGCTTTAAAGCATGAAATCAGCTGGCATCACTACTGCATTGGTGATCGACAAGTTGGCAGCAGCACCCAGCTGCTATTTTTCACCTGGGAAATTGAGATGGAGTGCAAAAGCCAGAAAAAATTCTGGACCGCTGGATTATACAACCTTGGGTTAAATGAATCAATAGGTTGACTTAGTATAATGGCAGTTTCTTGTGATGTTTGAATATTGTGAAGCATATGGGTTAAGACTAAACTTATTTTAGAATATATTGAAGCTATAATTATTCTTTGTTTAGGGAAGTTTTTAATAACAGATTTTTTAAATCTCTTGAAAGCCGCCCAGAGTGGCTGGGGAGGCCCAGCCAGATGGGTGGGGTAGAAATAAGAAATCATGTTGTTGTTGTTTCTAAAATCACATTTTGCTTTAGAATTATATGATTCCTCCAAGAAACTCGGAGGAGTATTATTGTGCGGCACTACTTCCATTCCTGAACTTCTGGGGACCTCTTAGAAATTGTCAGCTGGTCTCTCTGGCCCTAGTGCCGAGTGACTCCATGGCAGGACAACAATCCTCCTGAGACCACAGGTTTGGTGAACCCATTACACCCATTTCTCCTGCCCACTTTCCCCTCATCAAGATATTCCCGAGGACCAGATTCACTGAAATATACTCCCTGCATCATTTGAATGCCTTTGAATACTAGTTGCAGGAGATCACATGTGGTGGGAGGGCTGTTCTTTCTATGCAGCAATACTTTTCTTATATCCTCGATTTTTCTTATCAGTTACTTTTTATTAATGGATAAATTTTGAAGATGTTCCACCTATCCATCAGTAAAACTAAATGGGTGATGTACTGTAAACCAATATGATGCATGGGAAAACAACAATATAAAAACCATAACATAAAATTTCATAGGGGAGCTGCCATAATTAAATCCTGAAAAATTCTACAAGTCTCTGAAGATGGGCAAATTAAATTTTACATGGACAGAAAAATTTCCTGGTGCTGCGGGGACATTACTGGCTGGCAATAGGTGACCCTCTTGAAGAGCACATTTCATTGATGGGGTGACATTTCCAGTTCTATTTTCTAGAAAAAGAGGTGCCTGTCAGGGAATGGTCTGAATCAGAGGATTGGGGAATGCATTCTCAGGCAGATCAGCTCCTCTCTGAAGTGGGAGAGACACAGATACTGAGCAGATTTCACAAGAGTTACCTAGCTATGAGATAATGGAAAGAGAAACAGAAGGGAGGGAAAAGCTGGCAAGCACGTCATAAGAGAGTGGGGGGACACACCCTCTCTCGCCACAAACTTGGAGGTCTGTCCATATTAGAGAACAAAGAATGCAGGGAGACTATAAAATATAAACTGCTTGTTAATTATTATTATTATTATTATTATTATTATTATTATTATTATTATTATTATTATCTTATTTGGACTGGCTCAAATATTTGCCCCATCCTCCCATCAAAGGCCATTTTCTCTGAGATCCTCTCCTACCTTCCTGAGTGGAGATGGTTCCTTCTGAGCAGGGAGAACAATCATAGCAGCATGGCGGCTTCCCTTCCTGAACTTTTCTGGAATATCCAGGGAGACAACTTTCTGTGCATCTTGATCGAGGCACCATCTAGGCATGAAGAGAAAATTGAGCATGAAGGAGAAAGTGATAGGTGCATTTGTGCCTTCGAATAAAGACCTAAGTTGACACCAGGCCCTATTTGGGGACAGTTAGGTTTCTCTTTATTTTTTGCAGAGTTGCATGGAAGATAATTTGTGTGTGTGTGTGTGTGTGTGTGTGTGTGTTTCTGCTCATCTCACATTTCTATGCTACAATAGTATTGCAGTATTACAGATAACAGTTAACAAGAAACAGGAGCATGGTATAAACCATCATAGGAACATCAGCAATAAAACAAGTCCTCCATCTGTTGCCATGACATCTGCCAATGGAAACATTGGTATTGCTTTCAAAGTCTGCACCTAGTGCAGAATTTGATGCCCAGCTTGTGTGGCATGTCTCTATGCCCAAACAGATGTGGAATACCTTACTATACTCCAGCCATACCCAACCTGGTGCCCCTCAGATATCTTTTCACAATGCTGGTTGGGGTGCATGGGTGTTGTAGAGCACAATGTTTGGAGGGCACCAAGTTGGGGGAATGTGTTTGGAATGTTTGGAGAGCCAGTGTGGTGTAGTGGTTAAGAGCGGTGGACTCGTAATCTGGTGAACCGGGTTCGCGTCTCCGCTCCTCCACATGCAGCTGCTGGGTGACCTTGGGCCAGTCACACTTCTCTGAGGTCTCTCAGCCCCACTCACCTCACAGAGTGTTTGTTGTGGGGGAGGAAGGGAAAGGAGAATGTTAGCCGCTTTGAGACTCCTTCAGGTAGTGATTAAGCGGGATATCAAATCCAAACTCTTCTTCTTCTTCTTCCTATTTTTCATTTTTTAATAATTCATTTACTAATTTCTTTGTATATTAATATATTATGCCCATCTATTGTCATTCTTCTTTTTTGTAAGATCTTATCTTTCAGTAACCTCAAATTGAAGAAAACTAGGCAATCCCCTGGCCCCTTAAATGGTCTTTTAGCATCTGGTTTCATCCTGAAAATTTTGTCAATATCCAATATCAAGTCTTCTTCTCTCACTCCAAGCCATTCCTCTATTTCCTTTGTCAATTTATTCGTGATGTCCTCACCTTGTGTTTCTGGGACACATCTAAACCTCAGAATTAGCTCCCTTTGATACATTTCTAAAATAGCTATTTGATCCATTGTATCTTCTTGAACTTTTTTCATCTCTATCATTTCTGCATTCATTATGTATTGTCCTTTCCTTAGATATTTGTTTTCGCATTGTAATTTTTTGGTGGTTTCTTTCATTAATTCCTCTTGTTTATGCATTTTTGTTTTTAGCTCTACCACTGCAAGAACAGCTGCTAGAATAGTGATTACTGCTAGGTGGAAGTCACAAACTATACCCACAAAAGAGGAATGGATTTGTAAACTAAATGTATATTTAATTTTGGCAAAATTAACTGCTATAATAAGAAATCAGTCGATTCAAAAAATTAAAAAAGGAGTGGAAATGTTTTGATGAATATATGGCAAAATATTGCTCAAAAAAAGATACACTAATATGCCTAGATTAAAATGTGAAGTACTGGATGGAAGAAAAATTAGTAAAGAAAGATAATAATAATATATAGATGATTTGAGAAGATTGTAGAATACAAGGTTTTTGTAAATGGTATAGAAGAGTTTGGAAGACCCGAAGGAGTCTCAAAGTGGCTAACATTCTCCTTTCCCTTTCCCTATAATGTGGAGGAAATCGAGCGGGGGCGGAGGGAAGTGGGAGGAAGGAGAAAAGAATAATATGATGGATTGAGGAAATAGAAATGTAAATGTATGGAAATGGTGTTGGCTTTGGAACATCTGCATTGTAATGCAATATGTGAAAACCAATTTTAAAAAAAGATTGCAGTCAAAGCCTCATATGTACTATTCAAAATGTTATTATTATTAGAGTCTTAGTTAATAAAATGACAGTTCCAATCTTTCCTACCTTCTTAAATAGCCTGGGCCATACAATTGCTTCTGGGTTAATGGTGAACTTCAGATTTGAGGACTTTTGTCCCTCTATTCGCCCAATTTTCACTCTATCATGAGAGTTATTAGGAAACAGCACCCAATTCACGATATCGAAGTCAATGGCCAGTGCCCCATTCTCATCCAAGTACTGCCCATCACCTGAAGTATTAGAGTAGAACTGGACTTCTTTCAAGAAACGATGAAACTAGAATGACAGAGCAAAATCCAGGAATGAGTACATAGGGCTGAATTAGAAAGCTTGATTTGAAGGGACAGATCAGTTGGTAGACCATCATATACGGATATATAGGGAACATAAGAATATAATATCACAAATACATGATAACACACACACACCCCACACAAATAACAACATTCCCCCAACCTCTTACACAAACACATTTGAAAAGGGGTATAGGATGTTAATCAGATAAGGGCCGTGTTGAAGAGGAACAGTTTTGCATGGCACCAAAAGCTGTATAGTGAAGGTGCCAGCCGAACTTCCATAAGGAGAACATTCCAAGAATGGACTTCTTTCAAGAAATGATGAAGCTAGAATGACAGAGGAAAATCCAGCAATGAGTACACAGGGCTGAATTATGCTACATGGTTTCATGTTCTCTCTGCATCCTAATCTTCTCTGAATAAGAACCATTGTATCTCTCACCTGGCATCATCTGACCGCACTAGATTATTAGACACCCTCAATCTGCTACATCATTTTTGGGATGGCCAAAATCAGCATTATTGCATATATTAGAAAAGTTGATTTGGAGGGATAGATCAGTCGGTAGACCTTGAGACTCTTAATCTGATGGTCATGAGTTTAAGCCCTATGTTGGGGAAAAGATCCTTGCATTCCAGGGGGTTGGAGTACGTGACCCTCATGGTACAGATATAACGGTGGTACACAACATAAACACACAATATAAAGGTACAAACTACAAGATAAAAAGAACACACACACCCCACAAACGAATAACAACCCTCCCCAACCCCTCACAAAAAGCACATGGAAAGGGGGTATAGGGTGTTAATCGGACAAACGCCAGGATAAAGAGGAATAGCTTTGCATGGCACCTAAAGCTGAACAGTGAAGCCACTGCAGAGAAGACCAGCTCTTGTATTGCCACCCTCTGGAGCTCTTGAGGAGGAGGCATGCAAAGAAGGGTCTCAGATGATGACCTCAGGGTCTCAACCATTTATAGGTCAAAACCAGGACTTTGAATTGGGTCTGGAAACTAATTGGCAGCAAGTGTGCTTGTAGTTGGACCAGGATCAGTGTAATATGCTCAAACAGTGTTGTCCCAGTGAGCAACATGACTCCCCTGGGACCTCAAAAAGCTTACAAGTGCACTGCTGCCTAATGATAGTCTAATATGGTATTGTCTAGTCCTAGTGTGTTTATTACATTTTGTAAAAAGTCCTCCTCAATATTCATGTTAGATCTAGATTCTTTGTGGATCCCCAAACTTTGCAGTGTAGGAGGCTGCTAAGAAGTAGGTAACTGTTGAATCAGAGCATTGGTTCAATGAGCTCCACATCTCTGTGTTTTGCTGTCTTTGCCTGCAAATAATTGGATAATACTTATCTCAGCAGGAATATAGCACTGAATCTGTGGGCTAGACCTGCCATACAGTGATGGGCCAATTCTGTTGTGCTCCATCTGTAACTCATGTAGAATTCCTTACCCCTGGGAACCAGGATGGGAGAAACTCTGATGGATTTCTGCCAGCAGGTGAAAAAAATGTCAACGGCCAATCAGTCAATGTAGACAATACTAACCAGTGTTCTGACGCAGTTCAAGACAGATTCAGATGATCCTATCATGGTGATTCCAGAGCAGGGACAATGAATTCCAGTTTGTAAAAGGAAAACAACATACCTGCCATGGCTGTAGCTTTTGAAGTTCCATGCTGCCTTCACCCACAATCGACATCCTCTTTGACCTGGATGAATATGCAGCATTTAAAGCTTGAGCCACAGTTTGGATACTCAAGTAGTTCACATAGCTGTCTTGGGACAGGATTCTTTCAATCTCTTCCTGGGGTAGCATCTTCACATTATCCTTCTCTCTGCATTTGGTCATACCCCTCACAGACAAGGCATGCTTGGAATAGGAACAATCAAATGCTTCTTCTGAATACCGTTGACTAGCCAAGGACATTGGCCCATAGTAGTCCTTCTTCATCCTTTTTTTGGTCTTCATTACAAAGGACAAAGAGCCATGGGTATACTGGAGGCAATCAATATCACGTAACAACATTTTGCTCTGAAGAACTGTGGTTATCCAGACTTTCCCCTCAGTCTGTAGCCTTTCAAGTAAGGTCTGAACCTCTATGATTGTGTAAAGTCCACTTTGAGAGTCTGCAAAGTAAACAAATACATTGACTTGTCTCCACAGGGCAGGTGCTTCATGGGGTATCCATAGCCAAGTTTTTCGTAGTACTCTTTGTGTGAAGGCAACACAAATTTCCCTTTTGTTCATCAGAGGTGTCAAGATACTCAGGAACCTTTCACCACTTTCATTGTCTGGAGCAAAGAGGCCGACCCACGTCCACCTGAAATGCAGGAGGAGTTGGACCATCCCCTGGTACTGCGTTTCTTGGTTTGGCAGCATTTGGTAGACAAAAGGGGACTGGAATTTATCCGAAAGAACGAAGCCATAACTGAGCTATTGATGAAATGGAAATAGATTTTGGAAATAAAACATTTTTTTTTTAAAAAAAAATAAGTAATTCTTTTACCGATTAGCTTGCTAGGGAGGGGGGACATGGATGGTTATTTTCATTCCTGAAACTGGTCTTTCCCCTTTTTTCATCAGTCCCCCCCCCACTGCCTTTTGTGGATTATAAAATGCAATGGTGCAAGGAGTGGTAGAGAAGCCGAGATTTGTTTTGAAAAGATGACTTTGCTTTGAGAACTCACCTTATCAGCAGGAAACATCAAGGAGACTAAACAAGTTGAAATGGAATGCGAAGGGAAAACAAAGAGGAGTTGGAAGGGGAAGGTAGGAGAGGGTGAGGAGGAGAGAGGAAAAGAAAGGATACCTAGTAGCAAAAAGAGGCAATTACAGGAGGGGGAAAATTTTCTTCATTTTTTTGTTCTTTCTCTCTCCTTCATACCTTTAAGGGAGAGTGGAAGTATTATTTGAGGGTGGGAAATATAGTAGTTTTGGGAGAAATGAAAGTAGGACATATGAATAAATTTTACAATTTTGGAAATATGGCATCAAAGAAGCCACAGTTGGAGGCTGGAACTACAACTACCACACAGACAAGAAGGGTATCCACCCTATAGACAGAACCTAAGGTAGTTATTGCAGATATCTTAATGGATCTGAAAAAAGACTTAAGAGAGAATACAGATATAATGGAGAAAATGTCTGGGAAGAACAGAACATCAAACCTGTGGAGGGCTTAATGGGATACAGTGGTGCCTCGCAAGACGAAATTAATCCGTTCCGTGAGTCTCTTCATCTTGCGTTTTTTTCGTCTTGCGAAGCACGGCTATTAGCGGCTTAGTGGCTTAGCGGCTTTAAGAAAAAGGAAAAAAACTCGCAAGAACTCGCAAGACGTTTCGTCTTGCGAAGCAAGCCTATAGGGAAATTTGTCTAGCGAAGCAACGCAAAAACCGAAAAACCCTTTCGTCTTGCGTGTTTTTCGTTTTGTGAGGCATTTGTCTTGCGGGGCAGCACTGTAGATTAAAGAATTTACAACAAAAACATCAGATTGGGAAAAATCCATGCAAGAGTTGAGTAAAAAAGCACAGGGTTTAGAGAAAACAACAAAAAAGACTCAATCAGAAGGAAGAGAAGTGAAAAGAGAACAGAAAAAAATAAGAGAGGAAACTATGGAATTAGTGACACAGGGAGCAAATGGGACTCAATTGCAATTCTGAAAATGCAGCAGAAGTAACTAACTCTACGCCTCAGTAGGATCCCTGAGGAGGCAGAGGAAAACATAAGAGAGAAAATTATAGCGGGATTGGCTAGCTGGTTGGGGGTAGAAGGAGAAGGATTGGGTCAATTGATTGACAAAGCCTTTAGGGTAAAATCAAGTTTTGCAAAAACAAGCAAACTATGAGGGGATTGCCTGGTGGTTTTCAATTTATGAATGGTTAAAGATAGGGTATTACTGCTGAACTACCAAAAAAGGCTTACAATTGGTGAAAAGAACACTATAATTCTTAAAGAATTCCTGATGAGATTGCTGAAGAAAAGGAGTAATTATATATCTTTGACTAAAGTATTGAAAACAACACAATTCCATATAGATGGAAGTTCCCTGTAGGTGTCTTGTTTGCATATAAAGGGGGAAAGCAAAGATGTAAAAATGTACAAGATGTGGAGAAGTTCTGGAGAAAATAAAAAAAAGAACTTTGAGGAGGAAAGCCTGAAGCAGTAGGTACAGAAGAAGAAACAGATCTGGCAGAAAAAAAGAATGAAAATTAGGAAGAAGATAAACAGGACCCTTAATTAGACCTTTAAATTAGAGATTCCAATTATTACATATATATATATTGCCTTGTAAAGTTATCTCTGTTGCTATCATCCTTCCATTCTCATCTTTAAATAACTGTTTCAGGTTATATCTATTTTTAGCATAAATTAGCAAACCTCTTTTTTTTTAATCTGATGTTATAAAGTCCATCCCCAATCGTTTATTTATCAAGACTCTATGTTTTCTTGCTATATGTGTTTCTTGTAAGCATATTATGTCCAAATTCTCTTTTTGTAATACATGTTCAATTTTATGCCTTTTTAATTTATTGTTTAGTCCATTAACATTTCAAGTTAAAATTTTCAGATTCATCTTTTCTATTTTATTTATATATTTTATGCACCAAATGACAAAAAAGATTTTTTTTTTTTAAGAACTGGAAGAAAAATTGTTTGAGTTTATGGATCAAAAGATTATATTAATAGGTGATTTAAATGGAGCAGTCTCTTTAGAAATGGACAGGACAATAAGAAAAACGGACTCAAAAGAAGGAACGCTACCTGTAATTTTTTTTCAATATGGTGGAGAACCTAAAATTGATGTCTGAAGATTTAGACACCTATTTCAAAGAGAATATATCCATTTTTCAGAACCAAATGAATCTGCTGGAAGAAGTGACTCAATATGGACATGAAATGAACTAACACTGAGAACAAAAAGAATAGAAATACAGTGGTACCTTGGGTTAAGTACTTAATTCATTCCAGAGGTCCGTTCTTAACCTGAAACTGTTCTTAACCTGAAGCACCACTTTAGCTAATGGGGCCTCCTGCTGCCGCCACACTGCCGGAGCAGGATTTCTGTTTTCATCCCGAAAAAAAGTTCTTAACCCAAGGTACTATTTCTGGGTTAGCGGAGCCTGTAACCTGAAGCATATGTAACCTGAAGCATATGCAACCTGAAGCGTATGTAACCCGAGGTACCACTGTACAACCAAGGACACTCTCAGACCATAATCCAGTGTTACTGGAATTGAAAGGAGAAGAAAACTCCACATTTAGGTGCAGGTTAAATGAAGGTCTTTTAGATAACCAATTAACTTTGCAAAAAGGAGAAAATATTCTGAAAGACTATTTTGAATTAAATCTGACTCAAGAGACAGAACTTAATATGGTCTGGGATACAAGTAAAGCAGTGATGAGAGGATTTTTTAATTCAGCAAAGTGCATACCCCCCAAAAGTTAGAGAAGGTAAAAAGAAATACATTTTGGAAGAACTGGAAATGTAAGGAAAAAGGTGTCATGTTCTACCATATGTGGTGGATGTGCAAGATAACAAAAACGTTCTGGGAAATGATTTACAATGAGTTGGAAAAAAATGTTTAAAACAATATTCGTGAAAAAAACAGAGGCTTCTTTGTTAGGCATTCTAGGTACAGAGATTCTGAAGGAGCAGAACAGCAGTGTGGACTTTGCAGAGATGGCAAAATTGACTGGGAAAATCAGAAATCAGGAAGAGAAGAATTCTAAGAAGGTATAGGAAAAAATTATAATGAATTTAAGAGAAGACTGTAAACAACTTTGGCATGTTTTGAGTAATGCTTGTAATGTACGAAAAGCCATGGAAAATTGGATTATTGTTCATTTAATAAATTAAAGAAAATAAGATAAACAGTAGGAAAAAAAGATTGATAACGGAAGGGTGGAGGGAAGTCAAAGGATTCAGGGGATCCTAAATGAAGAGGTGAATGATTTGTTTAAATTTAAATTTGTTATGTAAAACTTAATAAAAATATATTTAAAAGCAAACAAACAAAAAAAGAAAAGAAAAGAAAAAGAAAAGTTTTGACTAGGCCATAGAAAGACAGTAGGAAAGGGCTCTCACTGTCCTCAACCGCAAGGGAGTTCCATCACCCTTCATACCCTTCAACACCTGGGAGAAGAAAAGGCTAAAGAGTAAACCCTGCACAAATCCTAAGTCAGCTGAGTGGTGCTTTGTTTGCCTCCTTCCAGCAACTCCTGCAGCCAAGCTTGTGCCAAATGTATTGCTCTGCTTTCCTTTGGACCACAGCAGTGAGGCTGAAAGGGAGGTCTTGTCGTCCGGGCAGCCCTGGACCTCCGTACCCACTGCCTAGGCTTGCGCACCATGGAGGTCACTTTGATACTGTCAACACAGTGGTTTGACTTCATCCCAGAGGCTCACGCCATTGTCTTTGAAGACAGACAGATGCCAACAACAACAACAACAACAACAACTAGGTGGCTAATATTGCCAGGAGTGTTTCACTTGGACCCATTGATTACCTGTGGGATCTTGTAGATGCCCAACATGTTTGCAATGTGTGTGGAGATATCAAATTCACTCTTTTCAAGAAGAGCTAGCAGCCTTTTCTGCTTCCCACAGGTGTAGTTTGGAATATTGATTTTCCCACCAGCAAGCAGGTCTGTCATGGAGTCAGAAGTCAGTCTTCCCTCACAAAACGTATCATAGATGCTGTAGCCCAGGGTGATGTTGGGTAAGATGCTGGGGTTATGATTAATATCCCGAACAGCAAGGGAGAAGGAAATAATGTGTGAGTTCTTCTTATCCACCCACCTGCGAAAAAAGTGTGTCACACAGTCAGCCTCATATTCTTTTTTGTATTAATCAAAGCAACTAGGAAAAGAGACCAAGAAGTAGAGCAAAGTGAGACAGAGGTCTACTGTACCTGTGTCTGCAGTATTTTGGCAAGGGGGGGGGAAGAGTATCATAGAACCATAGAATAGAATCATAGAATCATAGAGTTGGAAGAGACCACAAGGGCCATCGAGTCCAAGCAGGAAACACCATCAGAGCACTCCTGACATATGGTTGTCAAGCCTCTGCTTAAAGACCTCCAAAGAAGGAGACTCCATCACACTCTTTGGCAGCAAATTCCACTGTCAAACAGCTCTTACTGTCAGGAAGTTCTTCTTAATGTTTAGGCGGAATCTTCTTTCTTGTAGTTTGGAACCATTGCTCCATGTCCGCTTCTCTGGAGCAGCAGAAAACAACCTTTCTCCCTCCTCTATGTGACATCCTTTTATATATTTGAACATGGCTATCATATCACCCCTTAACCTCCTCTTCTCCAGGCTAAACATGCCCAGCTCTCTTAGCCGTTCCTCATAAGGCATCGTTTCCAGGCCTTTGACCATTTTGGTTGCCCTCCCCTGGACACGTTCCAGTTTGTCAGTGTCCTTCTTGAACTGTGGTGCCCAGAACTGGACACAGTACTCCAGGTGAGGTCTGACCAGAGCAGAATACAGTGGCACTATTACTTCCCTTGATCTAGATGCTATACTCCTATTGATGCAGCACAGAATTGCATTGGCTTTTTTAGCTGCCGCGTCACACTGTTGGCTCATGTCACGTTTGTGGTCAACCAAGACTCCTAGATCCTTTTCACATGTACTACTCTCAAGCCAGGTGTCACCCATCTTGTATTTGTACCTCTCATTATTTTTTTGCCCAAGTGCAATACTTTACATTTCTCCCTGTTAAAATTAATCTTGTTTGTTTTGGCCCAGTTCTCTAATCTGTCAAGGTCATTTTGAAGTGTGATCCTGTCCTCTGGGGTGTTAGCCACCCCTCCCAGTTTGGTGTCATCTGCAAATTTGATCAGGATGCCCTTGAGTCCATCATCCAAGTCGTTGATAAAGATGTTGAATAAGACCGGGCCCAAGACAGAACCCTGTGGCACCCCACTAGTCACTCTTCTCCAGGATGAAGAGGAACCATTGATGAGCACCCTTTGGGTTCGGTCAGTCAGCCAGTTACAAATCCACTGAGTGGTAGCATAGTCAAGACCACATTTTACCAGCTTCTTTACAAGAATATCATGGGGCACCTTGTCAAATGCCTTGCTGAAATCAAGGTAGGCTACATCCACTGCATTCCCTTCATCTACCAGGGTTTTAATTCTGTCAAAAAACGAGATCAGGTTAGTCTGACATGACTTATTTTTCAGAAATCCATGCTGACTATTGGTGATCACAGCATTCCTTTCTAGGTGCTCACAGACTGTTTGCTTAATTATCTGCTCCAGAATCTTCCCTGGTATTGATGTCAGACTGACTGGGCGGTAATTATTTGGGTCCTCTCTTTTCCCCTTTTTGAAAATAGGGACAACATTTGCCCTCCTCCAGTCTGCCGGAACTTCGCCTGTTCTCCAGGAATTCTCAAAGATGACTGCCAGTGGTTCTGAGATCACATCTGCACATTCCTCTGACCCAGGCAGAATTCCAACATGCAGTTCATCTGGCCCTGGAGACTTGAATACATCTAGACTAGCCAAGTATTCTTGTACTATCTCCTTAGTTATTCTGGGTTGTGTTTCCTCTGCTGAATCATTTGCTCCAAATTCTTCAGGTCGGGCGTTGTTTTCTTTATCAGAGAAGACTGAGGCAAAGAAGGCATTGAGGAGTTCAGCCCTTTCTGTGTCCCCTGTTTGCATTTCACCATCTTCTCCTCTGAGTGACCCCACTCTTTCTTTGTTCTTAATTTTGCTACGAACATACCCATAAGAGCCTTTTTTGTTGCTTTTAACCTCTCTAGCAAGCCTGAGTTCATTCTGTGCTTTAGTTTTTCTGGAGCATGGAGGGAAGATCAGAACACAAATCAGCCTCATTTCTGGTGACCTACCAAAAGTCCCTTGAGCCACATTGACCCCCAGGCTGCATTGCAAATGACTAAGCACAGTTGACATATACGATTTGCAGTTGCATAGATCTTGTTGTGCATGGGAAAAGAATTGTGTTCCCATTTTATTTACTACAAAAAAACCTGCAACTCAAAAACATCCCACAATACTTCCTACCTTTTAGAAAACAAGTTATGCTTTGGAGAGCAGTACATGTCAAAAATACTACTACTAATTACATAACATACATTATAAAATGCTTTGAAAAATGCCTTTCCCCCAACTGAACAGACATACAGAACTCTTTAAATAAATTAAGGAATGAAACAAAAGGATTTTTTTCAAGGGTATCAGAAAACAAGTGTTCCAGTTACAGATAGGTAGCCCTGTTGGTCTGCCATAGTCAAAACAAAAAAATTCCTTCCAGTAGCACCTTAAAGACCAACTAAGTTAGTTCTTGGTATGAGCTTTCATGTGCATGCACACTTCTTCAGATACACAAACAAGTGTATTATGGGAAAGGGAGAATAGATAGGAAGCAGAAATACAGCACTGCATCATTACTTACGACTTAAGTCTGCTGACAGGGGTGCTGGAGAAGGTGAATGGATGTTGCTCATTAAAGAATCTTTGAGATGTGACTCCACTAATGAGGTGGTCTGCTAGCTGGTAAAAATTTGAAGCCAACATTCGCTCCTTGATCGTGTTCAGTGGGCATTTTGCCCTCAGCTGCAACCCATTGGTCGCAAAAGGCAGGAACACAAGTAGTATTATCATTCTGGGTCTACCTGCTACACTTTCCTTGTAGCTGTTCCACCAAACACTAGCTGCTGTATGCAATGAGCCCCAAATTATTGCAAATCAGAGATTGCAGTGAATTGACAAATGCAGGGAGGTGTCCAGCTCCGGTCTCAGAGCTGAAGGGTGATGGTTCAGAGGTGGAGCATGTATTTAGCACCAAGAAGGTGAGAGGGTGCAATCTTTGCTCCCTCTTCCAGGCAAGGCTGAGGACGTCAGTCAAAATTTCTGATCTAGAAGGCAGCATCACACAGATGTACCTTCCCACTCCACTTCACCTGCTCTATGTCTTGGCCTCCAGGATTCTTTGGCACAATATGTATCTTATGCATCCAGCCTTTTAGGCACAGTGGGATAAAAATCTTCCTGCTGCCTTTAATTACAATATTTACCTTATTGAACCCAAAGGCAATATTCAACAGGTGGGGTGAGGGCTACTTGGACTCAGGAAAGAATATATCACTGTGATTCTGATTATTGTTAAGGGAAGAAAGATCTCCCCTGAAACTTGATGGGAGCAGGTGCAGAGCAGGAGAAAACATGTTTACTCAATAGCGTGCCACTGAGCATCAAGGGTAAAGGTGAGTTTGGCAGAATGTGATTGACATCAGAAGAGCCCTAAGGCTGGATCAGGCCAAAGGCCCACAAAGCCCAGCATCCTGTTCTCACAAATGCCAACCAGTTGACACAAAGGGAAGCCCACAAGCTGGAGATGAGAGCAGAACTTTCTCTACATTCTATTTTCCTACCTCCAAAGGAGCGATAACATATAAATTGACTCAATTGCAAGGGGAGGTCAACTATGATGATGAAGGGGCTAGAAACCAAGCCTTATGAAGAACCATTGAAGGAGCTGGGTATATCTAGCCTTGGAAAGAGGAGACTGAGGAGAGATATGATAGCCATCTTCAAATATCTGATGGGCTGTCACATGGAGGATGGAGCAAGTGTGTTTTCTCCTGTAAGGTAGGAGTTGAACCAATGGCTTCAAGTTGCAGGAAAAGCCACTTTCGCAATAAACAAGGAGATGGGGTTGCGGGTGGCACATCCCTTCCCCACATTCACGGGGCTGGCTCCAGCCCCCGCGATACCTAAGGGAATCCCCGCCCGTGTCATACCCTGGGCCAGCCAATCAGCTGGCTCCGGGGGCAGGGCCTCGGCGATTTAAACCTGCCGCAGCCGAGGCTCTTCCTCTTTTCCTCCGCTGCTGCAGCTGACCCAGTTTTCCCGCCCATCCCACCCCCTTTTCAGGATAGGTACTCTGATGTTGCTATGAACTCTGGTTGGTCGCCGTCAAGGGGCCTGGTAGGAATTTTCCCAAATGGCAGATTGGCTCCAGCCATTTGGTTTTCACCTACCTCGTAGCAAACTGTCACAACTCTTTGGTATTGGCGGTTAGGCATTGGTAGGGGTACTGTTCTATTGTTATGCAAATGAAGGGGAAGGAGCGCCATCACCTTCCCCCAAGCAAGGGTAGTCCGGTAAAGGATTCCGGGGGGCGTGGCCTTATCCTAAGCCTAGGGAGGTGTGGGCCCACGGCACACCCCCACGCGGTGACGCCCAGGGGAGGTCCTAGTTGACGTGCCTCAGCAGGACTCCTCCCTCTGGTGATTAACCCTTCCGGCCTCTAGCCGGTTAATAGTTAGGACCAATGCCTAAGCCAATACCACTCAATTCCTGTAATCAATAAAGTTGTGGCCTAATTTGACCCATTAACCTGAATTCTTGTGTCCGTGTCTTTATTTCCTCGGGGGAAGGCGGGAACTCGCCACGCAACAAGATTCCCACTAGACAGATGGAAAAACTTTCTGACAGTAAGAGCTGTTTGACAGTGGAAAGGTCTCTCTCAAGAGACTCTCCTTCCCTGGAGGTTTTTAAGCAGATGTTGGACCTATACAATGAATTCAAAAAGCCAACAAAAGTACTGAATCTCTCAATAAAAGACCCAGAGAGAGTGCACTGCAGCACCCCAATCTTGAATTCAAGTATGTGCCCATTTGAGTAAGTCCAATGATTGTACCAACTGGGCCCAATGGCAATTTCTGCATGGCCATGGTCCTCCAAAACCATGCCAGAGACCATCTCTGCCAGCTCAGTTAGTGGTGCCATACACCACTGATATCCTCATCTGTCTCTCCAGCACAACAAATACATTCCAAACACTAGAGATATTGTTGGAAAGGAAATAATGCTTCTATGGACAATTGCAGCAACTTTCAGCCCTTTGAAGCCCCAGTGAAACTTATCCAGTATCCCAATTTATTTGGTGAGGCCCACCCAGCTTACACATCCATGTTGTTGTGGTTTGTATACTGTCTTTCTGTGAGGAGAATCAGAACTTACAGGGTTAAACAGTTCTGTGTGACGTCTCACATTCTGAGGCGTGGTTTGGTTCACATACGGGAATCTTTCTTTGTGTGTGAGTTTCCTTTCGTTTTTGGCTGAGAGACGAAAGAATGTCCGCTCTCTCGCCGGGCTGATTTATGATGTTTTTCTTCTCATTAAAGGCTGTTGGAGATTAGCAAGAAGCCTGCATTCAGTCTGATTTATTGTCCACACACAAGGCAACACTTTCTACCGCTGCAGAACTCTGCTAAGGACTCTGCTAAGAGAGCTCAAGTTTTTCTATTGGCACAGGCGTCCATCGGTGCAGCGAAAGTGTGCCGGGCGCCATCTTATCTCAGCACTTTCATCCAAAGATCCCAGGGCAGCTCACAACATAAAAATCCCAAAGGGGAGTTCAAAATCAGGCATGCCGAGTTCCACCCAACATTATGGGTGCCCACTGCACACTGGTGATGTCACGTGTGCTTGTGCTATCACACATCGTCTCCTCAAGCAGGAGGGTCTGACATCTTCAATGCTGGACCATCCTAATCTGCCCACCATTCTTCCTCCTTTGTGCTGAGGTAGTGGATTTTCATCAGGTGTGAACATGCCATGTCTTATTTTTGTGTATCTGACCCAGTAACCAGGACTTGGATCCATTTCACGTTCCTTGGAAAAATGACCACCTATTGTAAATATTCATATGCTAAACACCCTGGTTCTTTAAGGGGAGGAGAGAGCCATTTTCTCTCCCCTTCGCTTATTGCTGTTTGGCTCTGCATTAAAGTGCTTGTTCTGCTGCTGACCACTAGGTGCCATTTCTTCATTCTGGGCATTGGGCGTCCCTTTTGGACCCGATCCTTTAACACCCGCTCTGCTGGATAAAGCGGATGGGCCAAGCCAGCAATAATGGGAGCTCTCAGTTAAGATGAAATTCTCAATTCTGCCCCTTCTATCACTATTAGACTCTTAGGGCCTACTTTGCTTTACCCAAGCTTCTAGTTAAACCAGAGCCCGGTACAAAATAATGACTATGGGGCACCATAGAACATCAGATGAGCCCTGCACCTGTGTTGGGATGAATGAGGCTAATATAGTCCAGCATCCTGTTTTCACATCAGCCAAACAGATACTCAAAGCATGCCTGTAAGCACACTGGAGCTGATTACTGCAGCACTCTCCCAATGTGTAATTCAGAACTAAGGCCCAGGATTCCTCTGAGCACATGCTCACATCAGGAATTTATTTTTAGCACCAGAATTTGGGTTTATATTGTAGTCACAGAAAATTCCTACATGAGGCCATTATCTCATGCATTACAATACTCTGTAGATGGAACAAAACTTTACCAAGTTCTCTTTATCTACAACTTTAATTTTCCTGAGACCATTCGTCTCTTATCTCTTATGTAAAATCAATGTCCATGTCCAGTCCCAAACCAAAACTTCAGTCATGTCCTTCCATATTCTAAGTTTTCTCCTAGTCTTGCATTTTTGATCCTCATCAAGAATCATCTGCCAAAATCATCTCTCTTCTCATAAACTATTTGTAAATGTGTATCAACTTTTTAAGATACCGGCTGAGACCCTAACTGCCCACAGTCTCCCCCATAGGGGTTCAAGCCCTGGTTATTTTCTGCTTCGACTACTACAATGTGCTTTACATGGTGACTCGGAAATTGCAACTAATCCACAGCTAGACTGGTTGACTGGGAGTGGCTGCCGAGACCGTATAACATGGATCCTAAAGGATGTTCAGAGGCCCTAACTGGCTTCTGCCATGTAGGAACGTCTACACCCAAACATTCTGCCTGGACACTAAGGTCCCCCTTTGAGGGCCATTTGCTGGTTTCCTCACTGCAACAAGTGAAGTTACAGGGAACCAGGCAGAGGGCCTTCTCAGTAGTGGCACCCCCCCCCCCAAGGTGTCAAGAAGATAAAGAACAATTTTTGGTTTTATAATGAAATGATTTTAGAATGTTTTATCCTTTTAATGTTGTTAGCCGATCTGAGCCCAGCTTCGGATGGGGAGGGCGGGATATAAATAAAATTTTATTACTATTATTATTAACGACATACCATATTTTTCGCCCTATAGGACGCACTTTTCCCCCTCCAAAAATGAAGAGGAAATCTGGGTGCATCCTATGGGGCGAATGCAGGCTTTCGCTGAAGCTTGGAGAGCGAGAGGGGTCGGTGCGCACTGACCCCTCTCACTCTCCAGGCTTCAGAAAGACATCCGCAGCCTAGGCAGCCCTGCGGGAGTTCCTGCAGGGCTGTCTAGGCTGTGGATAGTAGCCTGCTTCCCGGAGCGCCGGGCGCGCTAAAAGCAGAGCGCCCGGCGCTTCAGGAACACATCCGCAGCCTAGGCTTTATTTCCCCCCCAAAAAACTAGGTGCGTCCTATGGGACGGAGCGTCCTATGGGACGAAAAATACGGTAACTTTTAGAGGACATCTGAAGGCAATCCTGTATCGGGAAGTTTTTAATGTTTGGTGTTTGATTATGTTTTGATATGTGCTGTAATCCACCCAGAGTGGCTGGGGAAATAAATAATAAATAATTCTTATTCTTATTGAGATTCTGGCTGGGACTTCTACCTGTACAATTTTATGATATCCGTAGAGCTAAGGATCAAATGTCATGTTTAGTTTTTTGTTGTCAGGTGCTCCTTTGTGTTCAGATCAGGCCTCAATATAATAATGTAGCACTTGGGAATGAAGATGCAGCCCAGAAGCCCAGCACTGGAGGCCAAGATAGAGAAGACCTGCACGGCTACCATGTACTTCCCCTTGGTGCTCAGGTAGGTGGGCACAAAGGACACCCAAACACTGCAGAAGACCAGCATGCTGAAAGTGATCAGTTTGGCTTCATTGAAGGCCCCTGGTAGATTCCTTGCTAAGAAAGCCACCGTGAAGCAGATGGCAGCCAGGAAGCCCATGTAGCCAAGAGAACCGTAAAACATGGCAATAGAGCCTTCGTTGCATTGGACAATGATCTCTCCAAGCTGGGAGTTCATGTCAAATTCTGGGAATGGAGGAGAGATCCCCAGCCAGATGGTGCAGATGAGAACTTGCACGCTGGAGCAGGAAATGACAATGGAGTGGGCCAAACTCTTCCCCAGCCATCTTCTCACCTTGTTCCCTGGCTTAGTGGCCAGGAAGGCCAGGACCACAGTGATGGTTTTTGCCAAGACAGAAGAGACAGCAACTGAGAAGATGATGCAGAAGGCTATTTGTCGGAGAAGACAGTTCACTTTCCTTGGCCTCCCAATGAAGAGGGAGGACGACAAAAAGGAGAGCAGTAGAGAGATGAGGAGGATGTAGGAGAGGTCCCTGTTGTTGGCTTTGACTATTGGAGTTTCTTTGTATTTAGTGAAGATTCCTAAGACAAAGCCTGTGGTTAAGGATAAGGAGAGAGCAAGGGAAGCCAGGAGGCTCCCCAAACTTTCTTCATAGGACAGGAAAGTAAATATTTTGGGGACACATTGTTGTCTATCCTCATTTGGATGCTGATCCTCTGGACATCTGGTGCATTCATCAGCATCTGCATAGAGAAAAACACACTTCAGTATCCTAACTTCAGTTACACTCCCGAAATTTGCTGACATCACTATTGCATTTGGTGATAGACATTTTGGCAGCACCACCAATTTTTCCTATTATTCACCTCAAAAAATTAATATCTAGTGCCAAGGCCAGACAGCTATGGGT
The DNA here is from genome assembly GCF_964234715.1 of Podarcis melisellensis. NCBI lineage: Eukaryota > Metazoa > Chordata > Lepidosauria > Squamata > Lacertidae > Podarcis > Podarcis melisellensis. The sequence continues at coordinate 121,930,088 of NC_138529.1, read as the reverse complement.
TAAATGGAGCAATAGGCTGACTCAGTCTCAAGGCAGCTTCTTGTCATGTTTGAATATTGAGAAGCAGATTTGTTAAGCCCCAACTTCATTTATAATATATTGAAGCTAGAATAATAATTTGTAAAATCACGTATTGCATTAAAATTCTATGATTCCTCCAAGGAACTCGGAGGAGTATTATTGTGTGGCACGGCTGACTCCATGGCAGGATGACAACCCTCCTGAGACCACAGAGTTGGTGAACCTAATACACCTTGGCTCTCTTGCCCACTTTCCTCTCACTCATCAAGATATTCCCCAGGAGAAGATTACCTGACATGTACTCCCTGCAACATTGGACGTGACCTTTGAATTCCTTTGACTTCTAGTTGCTGGAGATCACATGGGGGGGGGTGTGGAAGGGCTGTTCTTTATATGCAACAAGGCCATTCTTAAATCCTCCATTTTTCTTATGAGTTGCTTTTTATTAATGGATAGATTTGGAAGAAGTTCCACCTATCCATCAGTAAAACTGTACTAGTGTTGTAGTAGAAGTCAAAACCATAAGACAAAATTCTGTAGAGGAGCTACCATAATTAAATCCTGAAAAATTCTACAAGTCTCAACAGATGGGCAAATTAAGTTTCCTGGTGCTGTGGGGACATTACAGGCTGGCGACAGGTGAACCCTCCTTGAAGAGGGCATTTCATTCAGCTCCTCTCTGAAGAGGGAGAGACACAGACACCGAGCAAATTAGACAAGAGTTACCTAGCTACAAGATAACAACAACAACAACAACAATTTATTATTTATACCCCGCCCATCTTGCCGAGTTTCCCCAGCCACTCTGGGTGGCTCCCAATCAAGTGTTAAAAAAAATATATCATTAAATATTAAAAACTTCCCTAAACAGGACTGCCTTCAGATGTCTTTTAAAGATACGATAGCTGCTTATTTCCTTGACATCTGATGGGAGGGCGTTCCACAGGGCGGGTGCCACTACCAAGAAGGCCCTCTGTAACCTCACTTCTCACAATGAGGGAACTGCCAGAAGGCCCTTGGCGCTGTACCTCAGTGTCCGGGCTGAACGATGGGGGTGGAGACGCTCCTTCAGGTCTACTGGACCTTTGAGGCCGTTTAGGGCTTTAAAGGTCAGCACCAACACTTTGAATTGTGCTTGGAAACGTACTGGGAGCCATCAGGTTAGCAGTGGCTCAAATATTTGCCCCATCCTCTCATCATGTGGATTCTCTCTGAGATCCTATCCTACCTTCCTGAGTGGAGATGGTCCCTTCTGAGCAGGGAGCGCAATCATAGCAGCAGGGCGGCTTCCCTTCCTGAACTTTTCTGGAATATCCAGGGAGACAGCTTTCTGTGCATCTTGATCGAGGTACGGTCTAGGCATGAAGAGAAAATTGAGCACTAAGGAGAAAGTGATAGGTGTATTTATGCCTTTGGACACAAATAATAGAATTTTGGAAGGATCCCAGAGAAGAGGTATTTGCTTCTGATAACCTCAAGTGACCCCAGTCCCTATTTTGGGGCAGTTACATTTTTCTTTGTTTTTTGCAGAGCTGCATGGCAGAGACACCTTTTTGGTGCTTCTACTTCCCCACTCCCACCACCTTGACATTGATATCTCATAGTTAACAACAAACAGGAGCATGCCATAAACCATCATTAGAACATCAGCAATAAAACAAGTCTTCTATCTGTTGCCGTCACATCTGCCAACAGAGACACTGGTGTTGCTTCCAAAGTCTGCACCTAGTGTAGAATTTGGTGCCCCGTTTGTTTGTTTGCCATGTATCTATGCCCAAACAGAAGTGGAATACCTTACTATACTCCAGCCTTACCCAACCTGGTGCCCCTCAGATATCTTTGCACAATGCTGACTGGGGTGCATGGGAGATGTAGTCCACAATATTTGGAGGGCACCAAGTTGGGGAAATGTGTTCTGCTCTGTTTTGGAAGTCTCCTACTTACTATGACATTTTATACATGTTTACTCAAGAGCAGGTTCCATTAAACTCAGTGGGACTTAGCTCTAGGAAAGCTCTCACAAGATTGCAGACGAAGCCTCATATGTACTATTCAAAATGTTATTAGAGCATAGCAGATGTCATAGTTAATAAAATGACAGATCCATTTCCTCCTACCTTCTTAAATAGCCTGGGCCATACAATTGCTTCTGGGTTAATGGTGAACTTCAGATTTGAGGACTTTACTCTCTCTATTCTCCCAATTTTCACTCTATCATGAGAGTTATTAGGAAACAGCACCCAATTCACGATATCAAAGTCAACGGCCAGTGCTCCATTCTCATCCAGGTACTGCCCGTCAGCTGAAGTATTAGAGTAGAACTGGACTTCTTTCAAGAAACGATGAAGCTAGAATGACAGAGGAAAATCCAGCAATGAGTTAGCAGGGCTGAATTATGTAACATGGTTTCATGTTCTCCCTGCATCCTGATCTTCTCTGAATAAGAACCACTGTATCTCTCATTTGGAACCATGTGACTGTTCTAGATTATTAGACACCCTCAATCAACTTCAAAAATTTTGGGGGTGATGAAAATCAACATTATTACATATATTAGGAAAGGTTGATTTGGAGGGATGAAATGGGAGCCACTGCAGCAGGGTCTCAGATTATAAAATCAAGGTCTGAGAGATGGTCCTTAAGGTATTTTGGTCCTCAGTCATTTAAGGCTTTATAGGGTCAACGTTGAACTTTTAATTGAGTCTGGAACTTATTGGCAGCCAGTGTGGTTGGACGAGGATTGGTGTAATATGCTCAGACAGTGTTGTCCCAGTGAACAACATGATGGTCGAAGTCTGCATCTTCTGAAGTTTCTGAACAGTCTTCAGAGGCAGCCCAACGTATAACGCAGACGTGTGGTTATAATTGGAAGATAAATGCTTGCAAGAGTATTCCTGTCTAATGACAGTGTAATATGGTAGTGTCTAATCCTAGTGTTTTTGTTACATTTTGTAAAAAGTCATCCTCAATATTCATATTAGATCTAGATTCTACATGTTTAGACCTTTTGTGGATTCCCAAACTATGCAGTGTAGGAGGGTGCTAAGAAGTAGATAACTGTTGAATCAGAGCATTGGTCCAAGAAGCTCCACTTCCATCTCTATGAGTTGCTGCCTGCAAATAATTCTGTCTGCAGGAACATTGCACTGAATCTGTGATCTTGACTTCCCATACACTGATGGGCCATTTCTGTTGTGTTACACCTGTAACTCGTGTAGAATTCCCTTCCCCGGGGTAGTAGAAATTCTGATGGATTTCTGTAAGCAGGTGAAAACAATGTCAACGGCCAATCAGTCAATGTAGACAATACCAACCAACGTTCTGACTCAATTCAAGACCGATTCTGATGATGTTATCATGGTGATTCCAGAGAAGGCACAACAAATTCCAGTTTGCAAGAGGAAAAGGACTTACCTGCCATGGCTGTAGCTTTTGAAGATCCAAGCTGCCTCCACCCACAGTCGACATCCTCTTTGACCTGGATGAATATGCAGCATTGAAGGCCTGAGCCACAGCTTGGATACTCAAGTAGTTCACATAGCTGTCTTGGGACAGGATTCTTTCAATCTCAACATTATTACATATATTAGGAAAGGTTGATTTGGAGGGGTAAAATGGGAGCCACTGCAGCAGGGTCTCAGATTATCAAATCAGGGTCTGAGAGGTGGTCCTTATGGTATTTTGGTCCTTAAGACTTTATAGGTCAAAGTTGGGCTTTGATTGATAGATAATTTATTACGGTCAAAGACCAGCTCGCATAACACAATAAAAACAGTGTTCATAAAGATAAAATATACAATTAGAGCAGATTGCAGCAATACTTCATGAGTTAAAACTGAGATATATACATATACCCTGAGATTTGGGCTACCATAAAATTTGACCCCGAGGTGCCCCAAAGGGTGACTCCAGCTTTTCCCTAGCAAGCTATTTTATTCTAGAGCAGTGGTTCTCAACCTGTGGGTCCCCAGATGTTGTTGGACTACAACTCCCATCATCCCTGAGCTCTGGCCTTGCTAGCTAGGGGTGATGGGAGTTGTAGTTCAACAACATCTGGGGACCCACAGGTTGAGAAAGGCCATTCTAGAGGATGATCTGTGCCTACAAATCTGGACGCAGAATCTGGCTACCAGCCAGGTCATCTTATGATCTTTGCCTAAGAGGAGAAAATTAGGTTTAGACTTGTCTGAAAGATCAGCGACCCTCTTCAGCAAAGGCTCAATGGTGTCAATCTCAGCATAAAAAGGACATCTAAAAAAATACATGTTCAGGGCTTCCGATTTCCCCTAATGGGCAGGCGCAAAGTCTCTGTGCATACGGGACTCTTCTATAGGAGCCTTCCAGAACCGGTGAGGGCAAGGCCGATCTTCTAGCAAGAGTGAAAGCCCTTCTTGCATTTCTGGATGCGAGGAAATAGAGATATGTTGCTGGAGTGGCTACGTATCTTCCGGTTTTCTATTATTTTATAATCGGGAACCCTTGTACAGTCCTGTTGTCTCTCTGTGCCCATGATTCTTTGCCGAACCATGGATCTAGCTTGGCCCAGGCCCATAGTCATGAGGGTTTGGGAAGCAAGGCCCAGAGTGTTTAAGACTGCTGTCTGCCAAAGTTCGACTTTGAATTGGGTCTGGAAACTTATTGGCAGCCAGTGTGGGTGGACCAGGATCGGTGTAATAGGCTCAAACAGTGTTGTCCCAGTGAACAACATGATGGTTGAAGTCTGAATCTTCTAAATTCCTGAACTGTCTTCAGAGGCAGCCCAACGTATAACACGGAAGTGTGGTTTTAACTGGAAGACAAAAGCTTTCGAGAGTAATGCTAATGACAGTTTAATATGGTAGTATCTAATCCTAAGTGTTTTTGTAACATTTTGTAAAAAGTAATTCCTAAAATTCATATTAGATTAAGGTTACCAGATTTTTTTCAAAGAATCCGGGGACAGTTCTTTTTAAAAAAAGAGAAAAAAGGTTATTTAAAAAGTTATTTAAAAATAATAATTAAGAAGTAATATCCTCTTTTCTGTGGTCTCCTCTGTCGCGTGGCCTTCTTCTGTGCCCCAGCCTCCTCTCTTGGAGCACCAGCCACCGTGGAGTAGGCTCAGGTCAGGCCTGGGCTCAGCCACGTGTCCTTGCCCTCCCGGTGCTCTCCTATCTCTTCTCCTCAGCGGCAGCAGTGGTGCGACAAAGTCGGGGCTCCCCTCTTCTTTCTCCTTCCTCTTCCTCTTTCTCTCTCTTCCTTCTCCTTCTCCTCTCCTCCTTCTCCCTACGTCAGCTCTGGGGTTTTCCTGGCCCCGGATTTCGACTGGGCAGTCGACCGTGGATGGGTGCTCTTGCTCCCATTAGCACTGGCTGGCTTCAGGAGCTGCTCGCTGCCATGGCGCCCGCCATTTTGCCTCGCCAGAAGTCCCCATATGATGTGTCTTGTGCCACTGAACCAATCACGCAACACTCATTCCCTACTAATAAATCTACAACACTTAAAATATAAATCGGGGAACATTAAATGAAATCCGGGGACATTCCGGGGACATATTTGTAAATCCGAGGAGTGTCCCGGGGAAACAGGGACATCTGGTAACCATATATTAGATCTAGATTCTACATGTTTAGACCTTTCATGGATTCCCAAACAATGCAGTATAGGAGGCTGCTAAGAAGTAGATAACTGTTGAATCAGAGCATTGGTCCAACGAGCTCCACATCTCTCTGTGTGTGGTGCTGCCTTTCAAGTCAGTCTATAAGTTGCTGCCTGCAAATCATTGGATGATACTTCTGTCTGCAGGTATATAGCCTGAATCTGTGGGCTAGACCTGCCGTACAGTGATTGGCCAATTCTGTTGTGCTTCATCTGTAACTCATGTAGAATTCCCTTCCCCTGGGAACCTGGATGGGAGAAGCTCTGATTGACTTTTGCCAGCAGGTGAAAACAATGTCAACAGCCAATCAGATAATATAGACAATACTAACCAGTGTTCTGACACAGTGCAAGACAGATTCAGATGATCCTATCACGGTGATTCAAGAATGGGGACAACAAATTCCAGATTGCAAAATGAAAATGACATACCTGCCAAGGTTGTAGCTTTTGAAGTTCCCAACTGCCTCCACCCACAATCGACATCCTCTTTGACCTGGATGAATATGCAGCATTTAAGGCCTGAGCCACAGCTTGGATACTCAAGTAGTTCACAAAGCTGTCTTGGGACTGGATTCTTTCAATCTCTTCCTGGGGCAGCATCTTCACATTATCCTTCTCTCTGCATTTGGTCATACCTCTCACAGACAAGGCATGCTTGGAATAGGAACAATCAAATGCTTCTTCTGAATACCGTTGACTAGCCAAGGACATTGGCCCATAATAGTCCTTTTTCATCATTTTTTTAGTCTTCATTACAAAGGACAAAGAGCCATGAGCATACTGGAAGCAGTGAATATCACATAGGAAAATTTTGTTCTGAAGACCTGTAGTTACCCAGACTTTCCCCCCACTTTGTATCCTTTCCAGTAAGGACTGTACCTCTATGATGATAAAAACTCCACTTTGAGAGTCTGCAAAGTAAACAAATACATTGGCTTGTCTCCACATGGCAGGTGGTTCATGGGGTATCCACAGCCAAGTATCTTGTAGTATTCTTTGTGTGAAGGCAACACATATTTCCCTTTTGGTCATCAGAGGTGTAAAAGTACTCAGGAACCTTTCTCCATTGTCATTGTCTGGAGCAAAGAGGCCGACCCATGTCCACCTGAAATGCAGGAGGAGTTGGACCATCCCCTGGTACTGCGTTTCTTGGTTTGGGACCATCCGGTAGACAAAAGGGGACTGGAATTTATCAGTAAGAGCAAAGCCATAACTGAGCTGGTGAGGAAAGGGAAAGAGACTGATGGCTTGTGTTTCAGGATTAAGATGGGATACTTCTATGTGAAAGATGCTGACAGACTTAGTGCAAACCTCACCATTTTTTGGAAGTAAAGCAATATTTAATAAACTTTAAGCAATTCTTCTACTAATTTACGACAAACCTCTCTATGCAGTTAAAAAAGATTCTTTAAAAAGCAATCAAAAAGGTAAAACACTATAACCAAACTTAAATGAAAATGCCTGCTGCAATAAAATAAAAGTTTTGAGTAAGCCCTAGAAAGACAGTAAGAAAGGGGCCTGTCTGTCCTCAACTGCAAGAGAGTTCCATAACCCTTCATACCCTCCAACATCTGGGAGAAGAAAAGGCTAAGGAGTAAACCCTGCACAAATCCTATGTCAGCTGAGTGGTGCTTTGTTGGCCTCCTTCCAGCAACTCCTGCAGCCAAGCTTATGCCAAATGTATTGCTCTGCTTTCCTTTGGACCACAGCAGTGAGGCTGAGAGGGAGGTCTTGTCATCTCGGCAGCTGAGGACCTCTGTACCCACTGCCCAGGCTTGTGCACTGTGGAGGTGACTTTGATACTACTAACACAGTGGTTTGACTTCATCCCAGAGGCTCATTCCATTGTCTTTCATGACAGACAGACGCTAAGAAAAACAACCATGTGGCTAATGTTGCCAGGAGTGTTTCACTTGGACCCATTGATTACCTGTGGGATCTTGTAGATGCCCAATATGCTTGCAATGTGTGTGGAGATGTCAAATTCACTCTTTTCAAGAACAGCTAGCAGGCTTTTCTGTTTCCCACAGCAGTAGTTTGGAATATTGATTTTCCCACCAGCAAGCAGGTCTGTCATGGAGTCAGAAGTCAGTCTTCCCTCAGAATAGCTATCATATAGGCTGTAGCCCAGGGTGATGTTGGGTAAGATGCTGGGGTTATGATTAATATCCTGAAGAGCAAGGGAGAAGGAAATAACGTGTGAGTTCTTCTTATCCACCCAGCTGCGAAAAAAGTGTGTCACACAGTCAGCCTCAATTCATTGAAAATGAAAGCCACATTCTTTTTTGTATTAATCAAAGCAACTTGGAAAAGGGACCAGGAGGTAGAGCAAAGTGAGACATAGGTAAACCTCTACCTGTGTCTGCAGTATCTTTGCAAGGAAGGAGGATGGAGGGAAGCACAGTCAACACTGTCAATTTGAAATTGCATAGATTTTGTTGTGCATGGGAAAAAGAATTGTGTTCCCATTTTATTTACGACAGAAAAACTGCAACTCAAATAATAATAATAATAATAATAATAATGATAATTTATTATTTATACCCCGCCCATCTGGCTGGGCCTCCCCAGCCACTCTGGGCGGCTTCCATAGAAACCAAAAATACAACCTACAACATCCCACAACACTTCCTACCTTTTAGAAAACAAGTTATGCTTTGGAGAGCAGTACATAATAATAATAATAATAATAATAATAATAATAATAATAATAATAATAATAAATTTTATTTATATCCCGCCCTCCCCAGCCAAAGCCGGGCTCAGGGCGGCTAACAAAAATAAAACAGTACAAAAGTACAGTACAAACAACACTCTAAAATCATTCATTGTAAAATTGATTCAAATCAAGCCACTGGCAACCATTGTGCCAGAGCTCCACGAAGATTGCCGAGGGAGGGAGTCAGGCTGTGCCCTGGCCAAAGGCCTGGTGGAACAGCTCTGTCTTGCAGGCCCTGCGGAAAGATGTCAAGTCCTGCAGGGCCCTAGTCTCTAGTGACAGAGCGTTCCACCAGATTGGAACCACAGCCGAAAAAGCCCTGGCTCTGGTTGAGGCCAGCCTAACTTCTCTGTGGCCTGGGACCTTCAAGATGTTTTTATTTGAAGACCGTAAGTTTCTCTGTGGGGCATACCAGGAGAGGCGGTCCCGTAGGTACAAGGGTCCTAGGCCGTATAGGGCTTTAAAGGTTAAAACCAGCACCTTAAACCTGATCCTGTACTCCACCGGGAGCCAGTGCAGCTGGTATAGCACCGGGTGAATGTGGTCTCGCAGCGAAGACCCCGTAAGGAGTCTCGCTGCAGCATTCTGCACCCGCTGGAGTTTCTGGGTCAGTCTCAAGGGCAGCCCCACGTAGAGCGAGTTACAATAATCCAGTCTGGAGGTGACCGTTGCATGGATCACAGTGGCTAGGTCAGGGCGAGAGAGGTAAGGAGCCAACTGCTTAGCTTGGCGGAGATGAAAAAATGCCGCCTTTGTTATAGCTGCAATCTGCGCCTCCATGGAAAGGGAGGTGTCGAAGATTACACCCAAACTCTTAACGGATGGTGCTGGCACTAATTGCACCCCCGCAAGAGATGGGAGTTGCCCCCCCGGATCCCATATCGTCCCGTCCCAGCCACAGGACCTCTGTCTTCGAAGGATTTAGCTTCAACCGGCTCCCACGTAACCATCCAGCCACAGCTTCCAAACATCTGGTCAGTGTGTCTGGGGCCGAGTCAGGATGGCCATCCATCAACAGATAGAGTTGGGTGTCATCAGCATACTGATGGCAACCCAGCCCAAAACTCCGGACAAGCTGGGCAAGGGGGCGCATAAAGATGTTGAAAAGCATCGGGGAGAGTATCGCACCCTGAGGTACTCCACACAAAAAGGAGTGGCGCGATGACAATTCCCCCCCAAGCGCCACCCTCTGTCCCCGACCAGAGAGAAATGAGCGCAGCCATTGAAGGACTGTGCCCTGAATCCCCACGTCGGCAAGGCGGTGGTCCAGGAGTTCGTGATCAACCATGTCGAAAGCTGCTGACAGATCTAGAAGAATCAGCAGCCCCGACCCGCCTCGATCCAGCTGTCTACGAAGATCATCTGTTAGGGCAACCAGAGCCGTCTCGGTCCCATGACCCGCGCGGAAGCCGGACTGGAATGGATCCAGAGCCGATGTTTCATCCAGAAACCTACCAAGCTGTTCGGCAACCGCTCTCTCAATCACATGTGAAAACTACTACTAATTACATAAAATACATTATAAAATGCTTTGAAACATGGCTTTCCCACAACTGAACAGACACATAGAATTCTTTAAATAAATGAATGAAATGAAATGAAAATTTTCAAGGATATCGGAAAACAAGTGTATTACGGTAAATGGAGACTAGGTAGGAAGCAAAAATACACCAATGCATCATTACTTACATCTCTAGTCTGCTGATGGGGATGCTGGAAAAGGTGAAAGGAGGCTGATCATTAAAGAGTCTTGGAGATGTGACTCCACCAATGAGGTGGTCTGCTAGCCAGTAAAAATTTGCAGGCAATATTTGCTCCTTGATCTGCTTCAGTGGGCATTTTCCTCTCAGCTGAATCCCATTGGTTGCAAGAGGCAGCAGCAGAAGAAGTGTTATCATTCTGGGTCTACCTGCCATGATTTCCTTGTAGCTGTCCCACCCAACACTAGGTGCTGGCATTAATAAGCCCCAAGGTTCTTGCAAATCAGAGATTGCAGTGAACTGACAAATACAGGGAAGTGTCCAGCTCTGGGCTCAGAGCTATAGGGTGATGATTCAGAGGTGGAGCATCTATTTTGCACCAAGGTGGTGAGAGAGTGCAATCTCTGCTCCCTGTTCCAGGCAAAGCTGAGGACGTCCCCTTCCTGGAAAGTCAGTCAGCCTAATTGTCAGATCTAGAAGGCAGCTTACACAGATGTAGCTTCCCACTTCATCTGCTCTGTGTCTTGGCCCCCAGGTTTTTGTGGCATGATATTTATTTTATACATTCAACCTTCCAAGCAGAATCAAATAAACAACTTCCACTGTCCTTAATTGTGATATTTATCTTATTGGTCCCAAAGGCAATATTCAAGTGGTGGGGTGGGGGCTACTTGGATTCAGGAAAGGATAAAAATAGATCACTGTGATTCTGATTATTGTAAAGGGAAGAAGTTGTCCCCTGAAACTTGATGGGAGCAGGTGCAGAGCAGGAGAAAACATGTTTACTCAATAGGCTGCCATAGATCATCAAGGGTAAAGGTGAGTTGGGCAGAACATGATTGACATCAGAAGAGCCCTGAGGTTGAATCAGGCCAAAGTCCAGCATCCTGTTCTCACAATGGCCAACCAGGTGACGCTAAGGGAAGCCCACAAGCTGGAGATGAGAGCAGAACTTTCCCTACATGCTATTTTCCTACCTCCAACACAGTAGTGATAGCATATCAGCTTACTCAATTGTAGATTAACTATGATGATCAAGGGTCTAGAAACCAAGCCTTATGAGGAACGGTTGAAGGAGCTCCATATGTCTAGCCTGAGAAAGACGAGACTGAGAGGCGGTAGCTTGTTTTCTTTTTCTTTCTTTTTTAAAAATTATTTATGCTTTTCATACTTCTACAATTCATTAATTTTGAGCAAGTTTGTTTTCTTCTGGAAAGTAGGACTCGACCCATCGCAACGCCAAAACACTGAGGTCCCTCTCTGAGGGCCTTCTGGTGGTTCCCTCACTGTGAGAAGTAACAGGAAACCAGGCAGAAGGCCTTCTGGGTTGTGGCGCCCTCCCTGTGGAACCTCCCCCCTTCACATGACAAGGATATAAAGAACTACATCACTTTTAGAAGGCAGCCCTGTCTCAGGAAGTTTTTAATGTTTGATTTTTATTATGTTTAATATGTGCTGTAAGCCACCCAGAATGGGTAGAGAAATAAATAGAGAAATAAATAAATAAATAAATAAATAAATAATATTCCCATAAGACCATTTACCTATATCCCTTACGTAGTCACTTTCTTTCTAATTCAGCTAAGTTCTTGTTGTACTTTAGCAATTCAGTTTGCAACTTCTTAAGCAGCTTATGGAATCTATGGATAATGAGCAGTTTAACTCCAGTTGAGATTGTGGCTGGGACTTCTACCTGTACAATTTTATGATACCCCTAGAGCTAAGGATCAAATGTCATGTTTAGTTTTTTCTTGTCAGGTGCTCCTTTGTGTTCAGATCAGGCCTCAATATAATAATGTAGCATTTGGGAATGAAAATGCAGCCCAGGAGCCCAGCACTGGAGGCCAAGATAGAGAAGATCTGCACGGCTACCATGAATTTCCCCTTTGTGCTCAGGTAGGTGGGCACAAATGACACCCAAACACTGCAGAAGACCAGCATGCTGAATGTGATCAGCTTGGCTTCATTGAAGGCCCCAGGCAGATTCCTTGCTAAGAAAGCCACTGTGAAGCAGATGGCAGCCAGGAAGCCCATGTAGCCAAGGGAACTGTAAAGCATGGCAACAGAGCCTTCGTTGCATTGGACAATGATCTCTCCAAGCTGGGAGCTCAGGTCAAAGTCTGGGAATGGAGGAGAGATCCACAGCCAGATGGCGCAAATGAGAACTTGGACACTGGAGCAGGAAATGACAATGGAATGGGCCAAACTCTTCCCCAGCCATCTCTTCACCTTGTTCCCTGGCTTAGTGGCCAGGAAGGCCAGGACTACAGTGATGGTTTTTGCCAAGACACAAGAGACAGCAACTGAGAAGATGATGCAGAAGGCTGTTTGTCGGAGAAGGCAGGTCATGTTCCTTGGCTTTCCAATGAAGAGTAAGGAGGACAAAAAGGAGAGCAGTAGAGAGATGAGGAGGATGTAGGAGAGGTCTCTGTTGTTGGCTTTGACTATGGGAGTTTCTTTGTATTTAGTGAAGATTCCTAACACAAAGCCTGTGGTTAGGGATAAGGAGAGAGCAAGGGAAGTCAGGAGGCTCCCCAGACTTTCTTCATAGGACAGGAAGGTTATTACTTTGGGGACACATTGATCTCGGTCTTCATTTGGATGCTGATCTTCTGGACATTTGGTGCATTCATCAGCATCTGCAGAGAGAAAAAAACACTTCAGTATACTAACATCAGTCACAAACCTACAATAGTCTGAATGCTGTCGAGCTGCTCATACAGGATTTTCAAAAAGGTCCACACTGTTCTTTGAAGTGCTGGCAATCAAGGCTTTAAATTATGAAATCAGCTGGCATCACTATTGCATCTGGTGATTGAAAGGTTGGCAGCAACACCCAACTGCTATTTTTCACCTAGAAAATTTAGATCTAGTGCAATGGCCAGAAAAAATTATGGACCCGGGATTAGACAACCATGGGTTAAATTGATCAATAGGTTGACTGATAAAGGCAGCTTGTCATGTTCGAATATTGAGAAGAAGAGGTGTTAAGCCTAAACTTATTTTATAATATATTGCCGCTAGAATTATAATTTCTAAAATGACATATTGCATTAGAATTCTATGATTCCTCCAAGGAACTCGGAGGAGTATTATTGTGTGGCACTGCCTCCATTCCTGAACTGATGGAGATCTCTCAGAAATGGTCAGGTGGTCTCTCTAGCCCTAGTGCTGACTGACTCCATGGCCGGACGACAACCCTCCTGAGGCCACAGCTTTGGTGAACCCAATACACCCTGGCACTCTTTTCCATCACTCACCAAGATAGTCCCAAGAACCCAGAACCAGATTCACTGACATGTCCTCCCTGCAACATTGGAGGTGGCCTTTCAATGCCTTTGAATACTAGTTGCTGGAGATCACATGGGGGTGGGTGGGAGGGCTGTTCTTTCTATGCAGCTTCTGGGGTCCCATGGGAATCCCACTGGCCTCTCTTAGAACACGTTGCTGAGCATTGCTTTTATTATATTCTTGAGGTTTCTGGCAATAGGTTAACCCTCCCAGAAGAGGACATTCCATTCATGGGGTAACATTACCTGTGCTATTTTCTAGAAAAAGAGGTGCAAGAACCCACCATCAATGCCTCCATTGTTCTCTTGGAATGCCAATGGTGCCCACCTGACAGATGACGGAACTAACCATTACTAACATCATGTTTGCAGTGGCTCAAATATTTGTCCCATCGTCCCATCAAAGGCCATTTTCTACAACTTCCCTCTCCTACCTTCCTGAGTGGAGATGGTCCCTTCTGAGCAGGGAGCGCAATCATAGCAGCAGGGCGGCTTCCCTTCCTGAACTTTTCTGGAATATCCAGGGAGACAGCTTTCTGTGCATCTTGATCGAGGCACCATCTAGGCATGAAGAGAAAATTGAGCATTAAGGAGAAAGTGATAGGCGCATTTATGCCTTTGGACACAGATAATAGAATTTTGGAAGGATCCCGGAGAAGAGATATTTGCTTCAGATAACCTTGATATTTGCTTTTGATAACCTCAAGCGACCCCAGTCCCTATTTGGGGGCAGTTACATTTTTCTTTGTTTTTTGCAGACCTGCATGGCAGAGACACCTTTTTGGTGCTTCTACTTCCCCACCCCCACCACCTTGACATTGATATCTCATAGTTAACAGCAAACAGGAGCATGGCATAAACCATCATATGTACATCAGCAATAGAACAAGTCCTCCATTTGTTACTATCACATCTTCTACCAGATTGACCACTTCTAAGATAAGAACGGATTGGCTGATGTTTTGCTCCAAAGACTAAATAGAGTCTTTGATGTTGCTTCTAAAGACTGCACCTAGTGCAGAATTTGGTGCCCAGTTTGCATGTGTGGCATGTCTCTATGCCCAAAAAATGTGGAATACCTAACTATACTCCAGCCTTACCCAACCTGGTGCCCCTCAGCTATTGTTGCACAATGCTGGCTGGGGTGCATGGGAGATGTAGTCCACAATATTTGGAGGGCATCAAGTTGGGGAAATGTGTTCTGCTCTGCTTTGGAAAGTCTCCTATTTACTTTGACATTTTATACATGTTTACTCAAGGTCCATTAAACTCAGTGGAACTTAGCTCCAGGAAAGCTCCCACAAGATTGCAGACGAAGCCTCATATGTACTATTCAAAATGTTATTAGAGCATAGCAGATGTCATAGTTAATAAAATGACAGATCCAATTTTTTCCTACCTTCTTAAATAGCTTGGGCCACACAATTGCTTCTGGGTTAATGGTGAACTTCAGATTTGAGGACTTTACTCTCTCTATTCTCCCAATTTTCACTCTATCATGAGAGTTATTAGGAAACAGCACCCAATTCTCAATATCGAAGTCAATGGCCAGTGCTCCATTCTCATCCAGGTACTGTCCATCAGCTGAAGTATTAGAGTAGAACTGGACTTCTTTCCAGAAACTATGAAGCTACAATGACAGAGGAAAATCCAGGAATGAGTAAGCAGGGCT
Source organism: Podarcis melisellensis (assembly GCF_964234715.1). Taxonomy (NCBI): domain Eukaryota; kingdom Metazoa; phylum Chordata; class Lepidosauria; order Squamata; family Lacertidae; genus Podarcis; species Podarcis melisellensis. Next base: position 121,915,049 of record NC_138529.1, on the reverse strand, counting down.
GAATTATGCAACATGGTTTCATGTTCCCTCTACATCCTACTCTTCTTTGAATAGGAACCAGCATTATTATATATAGGGAAAGGTTGATTTGGAGGGACAGATCAGTCGCTAGACCATAAGGCTCTTAGTCTGAGGGTCATGAGTTTGAGCCCTATGTTGGGCAAAATATTCCTGCATTGCAGAGGATTGGCCCTCCCAACTCTACAATGCTATGATTCTAAGATGTTTGGGAAAATATGTAAAACATGATGAACTTGGCTTTATTAAAGGAAAAACATTAAGTTCTGTGAAGGATGAAGTCATCTTTCTGCAGCACGATGAAACTGTAAAGAAGGCTATTGAGTGGCACACTGAGAATCAGATAATGTACAGATATATAAGGAAAATGAGAATATAATATCACAAATATACGATAAAACACACACACACACACACCTGACCAACCAATAACTATCCTCCCCCATCCCCTCACACAAACACATTAAAAAGGGGTAGATAATGTTACTCAGACAAGGGCCAGGTTGAAGAGGAACAGTTTTGCCTGGCGCCAAAAGCTGTATAGTGAAGGTGCCAGCCCAACTTCCCTGAGGAGAACATCCCACAAATGGGGAGCCACTTCAGAGAAGGCTCGCTCTTGTGTTGCCACCCTCTGGAGCTCTTGAGGCGGCAGCACACAAAGAAGGGTCTCAGATGATGACCTCAGAGTCTGGGTAGGTCTATATGGAGAGAGGTGGTCCTTGAAGTATTGTGGTCCTCAACCATGTAAGGCTTTATAGATCAAAGCTAGGACTTTGAATTGGGTCTGGAAACTAATTGGCAGCAAATGTGGTTGGATTAGAATCGGTGTAATATGCTCAAACAGTGTTGTCCCAGGGCGCAACATGACTACTGAATTTTGATTCTTCTGATGCTTCTGAACTGTTTTCAGAGGCAGCCCTACACATGCAGATGTGTGGCTTTATTTGGAAGACAAAAGCTTGCAAGTGTATTGCTGTCTAATGATAGTCTAATATGGCAGGGTCTGGTCCTAGTGTCTCTCTTACATTTTGTAAAAAGTCATCCTCAATACTCATATTAGATCTAGATTCTACATGTTTAGACCTTTTGTTGATTACCAAACTATGCAGTGTAGGAGGGTGCTAAGAAGTAGATAATTCTTGAATTGTCCAACGAGCTCCACTTCTATCTCTATGTGGTGGGGCCTTTGAAGTCAGTCTATAAGTTGTTGTCTGCAAATTATTGGATGATACTTCTGTCTGCAGGAATATAGCACTGGATCTGTGGACTTGACCTGCCGTACAATGATGGACCAATTCTTTTGTCCTCCATCTGTAATTCGTGTAGAATTCCCTTTCTCTGGGAACCTGGACGGGAGAAACATTGATGGATTTCTGCCAGCAGGTGAAAACAATGTCAATGGCCAGTCAGTCAATGTAGACAATACTAACCAGTGTTCTGACACAGTGCAAGACAGATTCAGCTGATCCTATCATGGTGATTCAAGGGTGAGGACAACAAATTCCAGTTTGCAAAAGGAAAAGGACATACCTGCCATGGCTGTAGTTTTTGAAGTACCAAACTGCCTCCACCTACAATTGACATCCTCCTTGACCTGGATGAATATGCAGCATTTAAAGCTTGAGCCACAGTTTGGATATTCAAATAATTCACATAGCTGTCTTGGGACAGGATTCTATCAATCTCTTCCTGGGGCAACATCTTCATGTTATCCTTCTCTCTGCATTTGGTCATACCTCTCACAGACAAGGCATGCTTGGAATATGAACAATCAAATGCATCTTCTGAATAGCGTTGACTAGCCAAGGCCTTTGGCCTATAGTAGTCCTTTCTCATCCTTTTTTTGGTCTTCATTACAAAGGACAAAGAGCCATGGGTATACCGGAAGCAGTCAATATCACATAACAACATTTTGTTCTGAAGAAGTGTGGTTATCCAGACTTTCCCCCCAGTTTCTATCCTTTCAAGTAAGGACTGTACCTCTATGATTGTGTAAAGTGCACTTTGAGAGTCTGCAAAGTAAACAAATACATTGACTTGTCTCCACAGGGCAGGTGCTTCATGGGGTATCCATAGCCATGTTTTTCGTTGTACTCTTTGTGCGAAGGCAACACAAATTTCCCTTCTGTTCATTAGAGGTGTCAAGATACTCAGGAACCTTTCCCCATTGTCATTGTTGGGAGCAAAGAGGCCGACCCACGTCCACCTGAAATGCAGGAGGAGTTGGACCATCCCTTGGTACTGCGTTTCTTGGTTTGGGACCATTTGGTAGACAAAAGGGGACTGGAATTTATCAGTAGGAAGAAAGCCATAACTGAGCTGGTGAGGAAAGGGAAAGAGAATTGTGGCTTGTGTTTCAGGACTAAGACCCGATACGTCTATGTGAAATATGATGATAGATTTAGTGCAAACCTCACAATTTTTTGGAAGTAAAATAATATTTTTTTACAACAATTAAACAATTATCATACTGATTAATGTCAAAATTCTCTATGCAGTTAATAAAGATTCATTAAAAACCAATCAAAAAGGTAAAACCTAATCAAACTTAAATTAAAATGCCTACGGCAAGAAAATAAAAAGAAAAGTTTGGAGTAGGCCATAGAAAGACAGTAGGAAAGGGCTCTCACGGTCCTCAACCGCAAGGGAGTTCCATCACCCTTCATACCCTCCAACATCTGGGAGAAGAAAAGGCTAAGGAGTAAACCCTGCACAAATCCTATGTCAGCTGAGTGGTGCTTTGTTTGCCTCCTTCCAGCAACTCCTGCAGCCAAGCTTGTGCCAAATGTATTGCTCTGCTTTCCTTTGGACCACAGCAGTGAGGCTGAGAGGGGAGCCTTGTCGTCCGGGCAGGCCAGGACCTCCGTACCCACTGCCTAGGCTTGGCACTGTGGAGGTCACTTTGATACTACGTACACAGTGGTTTGATTTCATCCCAGAGGCTCACGCCATTGTCTTTCAAGACAGACAGATGGTAAGAAAAACATCCAGGTGGCTAATGTTGCCAGATGTGTTTCACTTGGACCCATTGATTACCTGTGGGATCTTGTAGATGCCCAAGATGCTTGCAATGTGTGTGGAAACGTCAAAGTCACTCTTTTCAAGAACAGCTAGCAGGCTTTTCTCTTTCCCACAACTGTAGTTTGGAATATTGATTTTCCCACCAGCAAGCAAGTCTGTCATGGAGTCAGAAGTCAGTCTTCCCTCAGAATAGGTATCATAGATGCTGTAGCCCAGGGTAATGTTGGGCAAGATGCTGGGGTTATGATTAATATCCCGAAGAGCAAGGGAGAAGGAAATAACGTGTGAGTTTTTCTTATCCACCCAGCTGCAAAAAAAGTGTGTCACACAGTCATGCTCAATTCATTGAAAATGAAAGTCACATTATTTTTTGTATTAATCAAAGCAAGTAGGAAAAGAGGCGAGGAAGTAGAGCAAAAGGAGACAGAGGTCTACCTGTACCTGTGTCTGCAGTATATTTGCAAGGGAGGAGCATGGAGGGAAGATCAGAACACAAATCAGTCACATTTCTGGTGACCTACCAAAAGTCCCTTGAGCCACATTGACCCCCAGGCTGCATTGCAAGTGATTAAGAACAGTAGACATTTATGATTTGCAGTTGCATAGATTTTGTTGTGCATGCGGGGGGGGGGCGGAATTTGGGTTCTCATTTTATTTACTACAGAAAACCTGCAGCTCAAAAACATCCCACAACATTTCCTACCCTTTAGAAAACAAGTTATGCTTTGGAGAGCAGTACATGTCAAAATTACTACTAATTACTTAAAATTCATTATAAAAACTTTGAAACGTGGCTTTTTGCTAAACGAACAGACACAAAGAACTCTTTACATGAATTAATAAAATGAAATGAGAATTTTCAAGTATATCAGGAAACAAGTGTATCACAGGAAATGGAGAGTAGATAGGAAGCAGAAATACATCAATGCATCATTACTCACACCTCTAGTCTGCTGACAGGGGTGCTGGAAAAGGTGAAAGGAGGTTGATCATTAAAGAGCCTTGGCGATGTGACACCACCAATGAGGTGGTCTGCTAGCCAGTAAAAATTTGCAGGCAATATTTGCTCCTTGATCTGCTTCAGTGGGCATTTTTCCCTCAGCTGCATCCCATTGGTTGCAAGAGGCAGCAACAGAAGAAGTGTTATCATTCTGGGTCTACCTGCTACGATTTCCTTGTACAGTGGTACCTCTGGTTGCGAACGGGATCCTTTCCGGAGCCCCATTTGCAACATGAGCAGAATGCAACCCGCATCTGTGCGTCTGTACTGCGAGGGTTGCAATTTGCCGCTTCTGCGCATACGCATGACATCATTTTGAGCGTCTGCACATGCATGAGCAGCAAGACCCAGAAGTAACTTTTTCTGGTACTTCCGGGTCACCGCGGGACGCAACTTGAAAACACTCAAGCTGAGGTATGACTGTAGCTGTTCCACCCAGCACTAGCTGCTGTTGTTAATAATCTCCAAATTCTTGCAAATCAGAGATTGCATTGAATCAACAAATACAGGCAGGTGTCCAGCTCTGGACCCAGAGCTGAAGGGTCATGGTTCAGTGGTGGGGCATCTATTCTGCATCAAGGTGGTGAGAGGGTGCAATCTCTGCTCCCTGGTCCAGGCAAGCGTGAGGATGTCCCCTTCCTGGAAAGCCAGTCAGTCGAAATTACTGATCTAAAAGGCAGCATCACAGAGATGTAGCCTCCCACTTCACCTGCTCTGTGTCTTGGCCCCCAGGATTTTGTGGCACAATACATATTTTATACATCCAACCTTCCGGGCAGAGTTGAATAAAAAACTTCCTACTGTCCTTAATTGTGATATTTACCTTATTGGTCCCAAAGGCAATATTCAAGCGGTGGGGTAGGAGCTACTTGGACTCAGGAAAGGATAAAAATAGATTACTGTGATTCTGATGATTGTAAAGGGAAGAAAGATCTCCCCTGACACTTGATAGGAGCAGGTGCAGAGCAGGAGAAAACATGTTTACTCAATGGGGTGCCATGGATCATCAAGGGTAAAGGTGACGTTGGCAGAACCTGACTGACATGAAAAGAGCCCTGAGGTTGGATCAGGCCAAAGGCCCACAAAGTCCAGCATCCTGTTCTCACAATGGTCAACCAGGTGACACAAAGGGAAACCCACAAGCTGGAGATGAGAGCAGAACTTTTCCTACATGCCATTTTCCTACTTCCAACAGAGGAGCGATAGCATATCAATTGACTCAATTGCAAGAAGAGGTCAACTATCAAGGGTCTAGAAACCAAGCCTTATAAAGAACCGTTGAAGGAGCTCCATATGTCTAGCCTGGGAGAGAGGAGACTGGGAGGAGATAGGATAGCCATCTTAAAATATCTGAAGGGCTGTCACATGGAGGATGAAGCCAGCTTGTTTTCTTTTTCTTTCTTTTTTTTAACAAAATATTTATGCTTTTCATATTTGTACAATTCGTTAATTCTGAGCAAGCTTGTTTTCTCCTGGAAAGCAGGACTTGATCCAATGACTTCAAGTTGCAGGAAAGGAGATTCCGATTAGGCATATGGAAAAACTTTCTTTTTTATATATTTTATTTATGATATTCAGGTTTATTCATTTCATTAATTTTACGGTCATTTTAACATTTCAAAACTTTACATCCTTTCCAGTCCTTACATTTATTTTCAGTTTTTTCTGCCTATCCAGATTAACTTAATTTGTTCATTTATTCATCTACTTTAAATATACACTCTTATGAAAATGCAGGTTATTATAATTACCCTGCCAATGTTGTTTACAATTTGTTTGTAAATATTCAATAAAACATTTCCCATTCTTTTATAAAAAGCTGTTATCTTGGTTTCTTATTTTTCTGGTAAGTTTGCCATTTCTGCATATTCCACAAGTTTTTGTATTCATTCTTCTTTTGCTGGGACTTCTTCTTTCCATTTTTGGTCAAGTAACATTCTTGCTGCTGTAGTCGCATACATGAATAAATTTCTGTGAAGTTTGGATACTTCTGTCCCTATCATTCCCAGAACGAAAGCTTCTGGGTTGTAGTTTTTTTACAAATGTTTGCTGTTACCCAAACACCTAAATGCTTAATCTTTCTTTCGATCTTTAATCCACATACATCTTGTATTATTATTTTTTTACTCTCACCATTCATATTTTAAACAAAGAGTTTGGTTTTATCTTTATTAATCTTAAGACCTGCTACCTCACCAAATTTTTTTATCTCTTGTAATACTTTCGGGATTGAGTCTATTGGTTCTTCCACAGATATCACCACATCATCTGCTAATGCTTTCAATTTATATTGTCTCTGTCCCACTCTTACGCCTTTAATATCTTGATTACATCTTATTCTTTGCACCAGTACTTCTAAAACTATTATAAACAACCAGCATTCAGTCCTTTGAACCCCCAGTCAACCCTATATCCAGTATTGAGATACGTTCGATGAGGCCCACGCAGCTTACACATCCAAGTTGTCATTGCTGTTATTTATTACATTGGTATACCGTCTTTCAGCCAAAAATCCCAGGCCAGTTCACAACATAAAAATCCAAAAGGGAGTTCAAAATCAGGTGCGCCAAGTTCCACCCAACATTATGGCTGCCCAGTTGTTGTTGTTGTTGTTGTTATTCCCCAAAGGCCTTTTACCTATATCCCTTACGCAGTCACTTTCTACCTAATTCAGCTAAGTTCATTTTGTACTTTAACCATTCAGTTTGCAACTTCTTAAGCAGCTTATGAAATCCTGCTATGGGTAATGATCAGTTTAACTCCAGTTGAAATTCTGGCTGGGACTTCCAGCTATACAATTTTATGATACCCTAGAGCTAAGGCTCAAATGTTTAGTTTTTTGTTGTCAGGTGCTCCTTTGTGTTCAGATCAGGCCTTAGTATAATAATGTAGCATTTGGGAATGAAGATGCAGCCCAGGAGCCCAGCACTGGAGGCCAAGATGGAGAAGATCTGAACTGCTACCATGAATTTCCCCTTGGTGCTCAGGTAGGTGGGCACAAAGGACACCCAAACACTGCAGAAGACCAGCATGCTGAAGGTGATCAGCTTGGCTTCATTGAAGGCCCCAGGCAGATTCCTGGCTAGGAAAGCCACTGTGAAGCAGATGGAAGCCAGGAAGCCCATGTAGCTGAGGGCAACATAAAACATGGCCACAGATCCTTCGTTGCATTGGACAATGATCTCTCCAAGCTGGGAGCTCATGTCAAAGTCTGGGAACGGAGGAGAGATCCCCAGCCAGGTGCTGCATATGAGAACTTGCACACTGGAACAGGAAAAGACAATGGAGTGGGCCAAACTCTTCCCCAGCCATCTCCTCACCCTGTTCCCTGGCTTAGTGGCCAGGAAGGCCAGCACCACAGTGATGGTTTTTGCCAAGACAGAAGAGACAGCAGCTGAGAAGATGATGCAGAAGGCTGTTTGACGGAGAAGGCAGGTCACTTTCCTTGGCTTTCCAATGAAGAGTAAGGAGGAAAAAAAGGAGAGCAGTAGAGAGATGAGGAGGATGTAGGAGAGGTCCCTGTTGTTGGCTTTGACTATTGGAGTTTCTTTGTATTTAAGGAAGATTCCTAACACAAATCCTGTGGTTAAGGATAAGGAGAGAGCAAGGGAAGCCAGGAGGCTCCCCAGACTTTCTTCATAGGACAGGAAGGTAGATATTTTGGGGACACATCGATGTCTATCCTCATTTGGATGCTGATCTTCTGGACATTTGGTGCATTTATCAGCATCTGCAGAGAGAAAAACACACTTCAGTATCCTAACACCAGTCACAAACCTACAATAGTCTGAATGCTGTCGAGCTGCTCGCACAGGATTTTCGAAAAGGCCCACACTGTTCTTTGAAGTGCTGGCAATCAAGGCTTTAAAGCATGAAATCAGCTGGCATCACTATTGCATCTGGTGATTGAAAGGTTGGCAGCAACACCCAACTGCTATTTTTCACCTAGAAAATTTAGATCTAGTGTAAAGGCCAGAAAAAATTCTGGACCCCGGGATTAGACAACCGTGGGTTAAATGGATCAATAGGTTGCCTCAGTATAATGGCAGCTTGTCATGTTCGAATATTGAGAAGCAGAGGTGTTAAGCCTAAACTTATTTTATAATTTATTGACGCTAGAATAATAATTTCTAAAATGACATATTTCAGTAGAATTCCATGATTCCTCCAAGGAACTCAGAGGAGTATTATTGTGTGGCACTGTCTCCATTCCTGAACTGCTGGGACCTCTCAGAAATAGTCAGCTGGTCTCTCTGGCCCTAGTGCTGACTGACTCCATGGCCGGACGACAACCCTCCTGAGGCCACAGCTTTGGTGAACCCAATACACCCTGGCGCTCTTGCCCACTTTTCCATCACTCACCAAGATATTCTCCAGAACCAGATTCACTGACGTGTCCTCCCTGCATCATTGGAGGTGGCCTTCCTTTTCTTTTTTTAATTTTTTTTATTAATTTTCATTAATACACATACACTCATTACATATCTATACATCCCACATATACCTTTAGCTCTGCCGAGCTTCAGACTTCCCTTCATCCCTTCGGTAAGTATCATATAGTTATTTACCTCGCGTATTTTATTTGTTACTGTGCTGTTAGAGTTATTCTAACCCTGCCAGTGCCTTTAAGTTTTTACAATTTTCTCTTATATACATCAAATATTTACTCCAACTTTCACAAAACTTCTTTTCATCCTGATCTCGTATTTTCCCCGGCAATCTAGCCAGTTCTGTGTAATTCATCATTTTAAACTGCCATTCCATAATAGTAGGTATTACATCTGTTTTCCAGTTCTGAGCCAACATAGTTCTTGCTGCTGTCATGGCGTACAGAAAGAGGTTTTAATCCTTCTTTTTAATTTCCTTCCCTGTCAATCCCAATAGAAAGGCTTCGGGGTTTTTTTTAAAAAGTGTACTTAAAAACTTTTTTAAGCACTGCCTTGCCGTGGCGAAGGGGCTTGAAGAACTCAGAGAAGCTATGAACTATGCCGAGCAGGGCACCCAAGATGAACAGGTCATAGTGGAGAGTTTTGACCAAACGTGATCCACCTGGAGGAGGAACCGGCAAGCCACTCCAGTATCCCTGCCAAGAAAACTCCATGGACAAAGACAACAGGCATATAAAAGTTATGACGCTGGAAGATGAGCCCCTCAGGTCGGAAGGCGTCCAACATGCTACTGGGGAAGAGCGGAGGGCAAGTACAAGTAGATCCAGAGCTGATGAAGCGGCTGGGCCAAAGCCGAAAGGACGCTCAGTTGCGGATATGCCTGGAAGCGAAAGGAAAGTCCAATGCTGTAAAGAAAAATATTGCATAGGAACCTGGAATGTAAGAACCATGAACCTGGGTAAGTTGGAGGTGGTCAAAAATGAGATGCCAAGAATAAATATTGACATCCTGGGCATCAGTGAACTAAAATGGACGGGAATGGGTGAATTCAGTTCGGATGACCATCATATCTACTACTGTGGGCAAGAAACCCGTAAAAGAAATGGAGTGGCCCTCATAGTCAACAAAAGAGTGGCGAAGGCTGTACTGGGATGCAATCTCAAAAATGATAGAATGATCTCGATACGAATCCAAGGCAGACCTTTTAACATCACAGTAATCCAAATTTATGCACCAACTACTGGTGCTGAAGAAACTGAAATTGACCAATTCTATGAAGACTTACAACACCTTATAGAAGTGACACCAAAGAAGGATGTTCTTCTCATCATAGGGGATTGGAATGCTAAAGTAGGGAGTCAAGAGATAAAAGGAACAACTGGCAAGTTTGGCCTTGGAGATCAAAACGAAGCAGGGCAAAGGCTAATAGAGTTCTGTCAAGAGAACAAGCTGGTCATCACAAACACGCTTTTCCAACAACACAAGAGACGACTCTACACATGGACATCACCAGATGGGCAGCATCGAAATCAGCTTGATTATATTCTCTGCAGCCAAAGATGGAGAAGCTCTATACAGTCAGCAAAAACAAGACCTGGAGCTGACTGTGGCTCAGATCATCAGCTTCTTATAGCAAAATTCAAGCTTAAACTGAAGAAAGTAGGAAAAACCACTGGGCCGGTAAGATACAATCTAAGTCAAATCCCTTATGAATACACAGTGGAAGTGAGGAACAGGTTTAAGGGTTTAGATTTGGTGGACAGAGTGCCTGAAGAACTATGGATGGAGGCTCGTAACATTATACAGGAGGCAGCAACGAAAACCATCCCAATGAAAAGGAAATGCAAGAAAGCAAAGTGGGTGTCCAATGAGGCCTTACAAATAGCGGGGGAGAGAAGGCAAGCAAAATGTGAGGGAGATGGTGAAAGATACAGGAAATTGAATGCAGATTTCCAAAGAATAGCAAGGAGAGACAAGAAGACCTTCTTAAACGAGCAATGCAAAGAAATAGAGGAAAGCAATAGAATGGGAAGAACCAGAGATCTGTTCAAGAAAATTGGAGATATGAAAGGAACATTTCGTACAAAGATTTCCATAATAAAGGACAAAAGTGGAAAGGACCTAACAGAAGCAGAAGACATCAAGAAGAGGTGGCAAGAATACACAGAGGAATTATACCAGAAAGAAATGGATGTCCCGTATACCCCAGGTAGTGTGGTTGCTGACCTTGAGCCAGACATCCTGGAGAGTGAAGTCAAATGGGCCTTAGAAAGCACTGCAAATAACAAGGCCAGTGGAAGTGACGGTATTCCAGCTGAACTATTTAAAATTTTAAAAGATGATGCTGTTAAGGTGCTACACTCAATATGCCAGCAAGTTTGGAAAACTCAGCAGTGGCCAGAAGATTGGAGAAGATCAGTCTACATCCCAATCCCAAAGAAGGGCAGTGCCAAAGAATGCTCCAACTACCGCACAATTGCACTCATTTCACACGCTGGCAAGGTTATGCTTAAAATTCTACAAGGAAGGCTCAAGCAGTATGTGGACCGAGAACTCCCAGAAGTGCAAGCTGGATTTAGAAGAGGCAGAGGAACCAGAGACCAAATTGCAAACATGCGCTGGATTATGGAGAAAGCTAGAGAGTTCCAGAAAGACATCTACTTCTGCTTCATTGACTATGCAAAAGCCTTTGACTGTGTTGACCACGGCAAACTATGACAAGTTCTTAAAGAAATGGGAGTGCCAGATCACCTCATCTGTCTCCTGAGAAATCTCTATGTGGGACAAGAAGCTACAGTTAGAACTGGATATGGAACAACTGATTGGTTCAAAATTGGGAAAGGAGTACGACAAGGCTGTATTTTGTCTCCCTGCTTATTTAACTTATATGCAGAATTCATCATGCGAAAGGCTGGGCTGGATGAATCCCTAGCCGGAATTAAGATTGCCGGAAGAAATATCAACAACCTCAGATATGCAGATGACACAACCTTGATGGCAGAAAGTGAGGAGGAATTAAAGAACCTTTTAATGAGGGTGAAAGAGGAGAGCGCAAAATATGGTCTGAAGCTCAACATCAAAAAAACGAAGATCATGGCCACTGGTCCCATCACCTCCTGGCAAATAGAAGGGGAAGAAATGGAGGTAGTGAGAGATTTTACTTTCTTGGGCTCAATGATCACTGCAGATGGTGACAGCAGCCACGAAATTAAAAGACGCCTGCTTCTTGGGAGAAGGGCAATGACAGGCCTAGACAGCATCTTGAGAAGTAGAGACATCACCTTGCCAACAAAGGTTCGTATAGTTAAAGCTATGGTTTTCCCAGTAGTGATGTATGGAAGTGAGAGCTGGACCATAAAGAAGGCTGATCGCCGAAGAATTGATGCTTTTGAATTATGGTGCTGGAGGAGACTCTTGAGAGTCCCATGGACTGCAAGAAGATCAAACCTCTCCATACTGAAGGAAATCAACCCTGAGTGCTCACTGGAAGGACAGATTGTGAAGCTGAGGCTCCAGTACTTTGGCCACCTCATGAGAAGAGAAGACTCCCTGGAGAAGACCCTGATGTTGGGAAAGATGGAGGGCACAAGGAGAAGGGGGCGACAGAGGACGAGATGGTTGGATAGTGTTTTCGAGGCTACCAGCATGAGTTTGACCAAACTGCGGGAGGCAGTAGAGGACAGAGGTGCCTGGCGTTCTCTGGTCCATGGGGTCACGAAGAGTCGGACACGACTAAACGACTAAACAACAACAACAACAACAAATAGATTCCCAGAAACCCTTCACTTTACCACAAGTCCACCACATGTGGTAGAGATCTTCTTCCACCTCTCCACATTTCCAGCACTTCCTATTTTTCATTCTGTACATCTTTGCCAGTTTTACCAGCGTGAGATGCCATCTATATATCATTTTCCATATATTCTCCTGCAATGCCGTACTCGCCGTAAACTTCATATTTACATTCCTTAGTTATGCCACGCTTCTAATTCGATATTATATCCGAAATCGATGGCCAATTTAATCATGGCTTCTTTTACCTCCTCATCTTTAGTAAACCAGTCCAATAGTAAGTCATACATTTTAGACAGTAATTTGTTGTTGCCTTCTATAATGTCAATATGAAATTTTGATTTCTTGTATAAAGACAACTACGAGACCACGTGGAGAGAAATCAAGAAAGATCTAGATATTTGGGACAGACTGAGACTTTCTTTTCTAGGGAGAATACGAGTGATCAAAATGAATGTTTTACCCAGAATGCTATTTTTATTTCAAACAATTCCAGTGAATAAAGGGCTAAAACAATGTAAAGAGCGGCAGAAAATATTGGCAAGATTTGTTTGGCAGGGAAAGAGGCCAAGAATAAAAATGAGGTTCCTGGTTGATAAAAAAGAAAGAGGCGGCTTTCCCCTGCCAGACATGAGCCTTTATTATGAAGCAGCGTCTCTAACATGGATAAGAGATTGGATAAAACTAGAAAATACTGAACTTCTGGATTCAGAGGGATTTGACAACAGGTACGAGTGGCACTCGTACCTGTGGTACAGTAAAGTGAAAATTCACAGAGTTTTTTTTAAAATTAGAGGATTATCAGAGGATAATTAGAGGATCTATATATGAAGTATGGGAAAGAAATAAAAATCTGTTAGAAAAGAAAACCCCTTGGTGGATATCACCAACTGAGGTACTAACCATTAAAAAAGTTAATATGGAATACCCCAGGAAATGAGAACAATCCTGAACTGTAATATTACAACTCAAGAAATTGAATGCGCCATTCAGAACCTTCAACTGGGCAAATCCCCGGGACCTGACGGGCTTACTTCCAAATATTATAAGGTATTGAAGGATTCATTGATACAACCATTGCTGGAAGTTTGCAACCAGATTATGGAGGGGAGGAAGGCACCGGAAACGTGGAAAGAAGCTTTCATCACGTTGATCCCAAAACTAGAATCTGAAAAAACTCAACTTAAAAACTACCGTCCTATCTCACTCCTAAATGTGGATTACAAAATTTTTGCAGACATTTTGGCAAGTAGGTTTAAGAAAGTCTTAAATGAAGTGATTCATAAGGACCAAGCAGGCTTTCTCCCTGGTAGGCATTTAGTTGACAACACAAGAAACATCATCGACATTTTGGAGTTTTTACAGATTAATTCAAACACAAGAGCGGTGTTGATTTTTATTGATGCGGAGAAGGCCTTTGACAACATTTCTTGGCTGTTTATGAAGAAGAATTTGGAAAGGATGGGAGTAGGGCGGGGGTTTGAAAATGGAATAGAAGCAATTTATTCAGAACAAAAAGCTAAATTGATAGTAAATAACGTGGTGACAGAGGAGTTCAAAATTGAAAAAGGGACACGACAGGGGTGCCCTCTATCTCCTCTGCTGTTTATTTCAGTCCTGGAGGTGCTATTGAACATGATTAGAAATGACCGGTTGGCACAGGGAATTGTGGTCGGAGAGAAACAATATAAACTGAAAGCATTTGCAGATGACTTGGTATTAACACTACAGGAGCCAGCCTCTAGTACTAAAAGAGCGTTAGAATTAATTTCTGACTTTGGTCGGGTGGCGGGATTTAAGCTGAACAAACAAAAAACTAAAGTCCTAGCAAAAAATTTGACAACTACTGAAATAGAGGAGTTCAGAAAAGAAACGGAATTAAATGTGGTTAAAAAAGTAAAGTACTTAGGGGTGCACTTGACCTCCAAAAATTTGAATTTGTTTAAGGACAATTATGAGAAATGTTGGTCAGAGATCAAAAGAGACTTGGAAACATGGTCAAGACTGAAACTTTCCTTGTTGGGTAGAATAGCTGCTATAAAGATGAATGTATTGCCGAAAATGTTATTTCTGTTTCAGGCCCTCCAGATCGTGGACAAGGTGGAATGTTTTGGAAGATGGCAGAGGGATTTATCTAAATTTGTCTGGCAGGGCAAAAAGCCCCGAATAAAGTTTAAAATACTAACAGATGCGAAAGAAAGAGGGGGGTTTGCCCTGCCGGACTTGAGGTTATATTATGAAGCAGCAGCCCTCTGCTGGTTGAAGGATTGGATTTTATTGGAGAACACCGATGTCCTTGACCTGGAGGGATTTGATAATGCTTTTGGGTGGCATGCATATTTGTGGTATGACAAGGTTAAAGTTCATAAATTGTTCAAAAACCATATTGTCAGAAGGGCAATTTTCATGGTCTGGTCAAAATATAAAGACTTATTGGAGAGTAAAACTCCGAGGTGGCTCTCACCGATGGAGGCCAAAGCACGTAAAAGACTCAATATGGAGGCCCACTGGCCTAAATATTGGGAAATAATTGAAAAAATTGGAGATAAATGGAGGCTACAGAGTATGGAAAAGTTAAAAAACAAGGTGCGAGATTGGTTGCATTATGCTCAAATTCAGGAAGTTTTTAAAGCAGACAAAAAAGTGGGTTTTCAGGAGGAAAAATCGAAACTAGAAACAGAGTTGCTTGAGCCAAAATCTAAGCTAATCTCGAGAATGTATAACTTGCTGCTTAAATGGAACACACAGGATGAGATGGTCAAATCCTCTATGATAAAGTGGGCACAGGACTTGGGGCATAACATTATGTTTGAAGACTGGGAAAGGTTATGGAACACCGGAATGAAATTCACGGCATGTACTGCCTTGAAGGAAAACATTATGAAAATGATATACCGATGGTACATGACCCCAGT
This sequence comes from Podarcis melisellensis, assembly GCF_964234715.1. NCBI lineage: Eukaryota > Metazoa > Chordata > Lepidosauria > Squamata > Lacertidae > Podarcis > Podarcis melisellensis. Next base: position 121,899,915 of record NC_138529.1, on the reverse strand, counting down.
CAAGCTTGCAAAGATATATCACCTGTCCGATAATAAATGTTGGAAATGTAAGGAAGAGGAAGGGACATTTTTACACCTCTGGTGGACCTGCCCGAAAGTGAAGGCCTTCTGGGAAATGATACATAATGAACTAAAAAAGGTGCTGAGATTCACCTTACCTAAGAAACCGGAGGCCTTCCTTCTGGGCATGGTAGACCAGAGGATGGTCAAGAAAGATAGAACTTTCTTTATGTACGCTACTACAGCAGCGAGGATTTTGTTGGCAAAGCACTGGAAGACACAAAATCTACCCACATTGGAAGAATGGCAGACGCAGCTGATGGCCTATATGGAGTTGGCTGAAATGACTGGCAGAATTCGAGACTCGGGAGAAAAAGAAATGGAGGAAGTATGGGAAAATTTTAAGGACTATTTGAAAAAGCATTATAAGTTGTATGAATGTTAAAAATGCTCCTATCTAGGAAGGTATAGCTTCAGTATCGGCAATTTTCTGAATTGATAAATAAGACACTATAAGATAGAAGTGAGACAATGAAATATTTTTATTGTGTGGAAATTAAAAATTAATGCAATTGTACTGAAATGTTTACATCAGATAACACGATAAAATGGAAGATATATTGTTATGTATAAAATAAGTTAACAAATTGCTGAGGTTTTGGTTACACAGGGAATGCAGTGCTCGGGAGATGGGGGGAGTCCATTGGATCTATGGAAGTTTGTATTTGAAAGTGGAAATTTGTTTATTAAAAACCTAATAAAATATTTATATATAAAAAAAAAAGTTAATATGGAAGGAAAGAGAGCCACTTATGAAGAGTTTATTAGGAAGACTGAGCATGGTATTAAGCTTAAGGCATATGAAGAAGTAGAGAATTCACTGACAGGGTGGCTACAGTACCACCAAGTAACGAGATATTAAAAGAAGATAAAAAGAGGTTGGGATTTGGAGGTGGCCTTTCAATGCCTTTGAATACTAGTTGCTGGAGATCACATGGGGGTGGGTGGGAGGGCTGTTCTTTCTATGCAGCTTCTGAGGTCCCATGGGAATCCCACTGGCCTCTGTGGTGTAGTGGTTAAGAGCGGTAGTCTTGCAATCTGGGGAACCGGGTTCGCTTCCCCGCTCCTCCACATGCAGCTGCTGGGTGACCTTGGGCTATTCACACTTCTCTGAAGTCTCTCACCTCACAGAGTGTTTGTTGTGGGGGAGGAAGGGAAAGGAGAATGTTAGCCGCTTTGAGACTCCTTAGGGTAGTGATAAAGTGGGATATCAAATCCAAACTCTTCTACTCTTCTTCTTCTCTTAGAACAAGTTGCTGAGCATTGCTTTTATTATATTCTTGAGGTTTCCGGCAATAGGTGAACCTTTCCTGAAGAGGACATTCCATTCATGGGGTAACATTACCTGTGCTATTTTCTATAAAAAGAGGTGCCAGAACCCACCATCAATGCCTCCATTGTTCTCTTGGAATGCCAATGGTGCCCACCTGACAGATGACGGAGCTAGCCATTACTAATATCATGTTTGCAGTGGCTCCAATATTTGCCCCATCCTCCCATCAAAGGCCATTTTCTCTGAGATCCTCTCCTACCTTCCTGAGTGGAGATGGTCCCTTCTGAGCAGGGAGCGCAATCATAGCAGCAGGGCGGCTTCCCTTCCTGAACTTTTCTGGAATATCCAGGGAGACAGCTTTCTGTGCATCTTGATCGAGGTACGGTCTAGGCATGAAGAGAAAATTGAGCACTAAGGAGAAAGTGATAGGTGTATTTATGCCTTTGGACACAAATAATAGAATTTTGGAAGGATCCCAGAGAAGAGGTATTTGCTTCTGATAACCTCAAGTGACCCCAGTCCCTATTTTGGGGCAGTTACATTTTTCTTTGTTTTTTGCAGAGCTGCATGGCAGAGACACCTTTTTGGTACTTCTACTTCCCCACCCCCACCACCTTGACATTGATATCTCATAGTTAACAACAAACAGGAGCATGCCATAAACCATCATTAGAACATCAGCAATAAAACAAGTCTTCTATCTGTTGCCGTCACATCTGCCAACAGAGACATTGGTGTTGCTTCCAAAGTCTGCACCTAGTGTAGAATTTGGTGCCCAGTTTGCTTGTTTGCCATGTATCTATGCCCAAACAGAAGTGGAATACCTTACTATACTCCAGCCTTACCCAACCTGGTGCCCCTCAGATATCTTTGCACAATGCTGACTGGGGTGCATGGGAGATGTAGTCCACAATATTTGGAGGGCACCAAGTTGGGGAAATGTGTTCTGCTCTGTTTTGGAAGTCTCCTACTTACTATGACATTTTATACATGTTTACTCAAGAGCAGGTTCCATTAAACTCAGTGGGACTTAGCTCTAGGAAAGCTCTCACAAGATTGCAGACGAAGCCTCATATGTACTATTCAAAATGTTATTAGAGCATAGCAGATGTCATAGTTAATAAAATGACAGATCCATTTCCTCCTACCTTCTTAAATAGCCTGGGCCATACAATTGCTTCTGGGTTAATGGTGAACTTCAGATTTGAGGACTTTACTCTCTCTATTCTCCCAATTTTCACTCTATCATGAGAGTTATTAGGAAACAGCACCCAATTCACGATATCAAAGTCAACGGCCAGTGCTCCATTCTCATCCAGGTACTGCCCGTCAGCTGAAGTATTAGAGTAGAACTGGACTTCTTTCAAGAAACGATGAAGCTAGAATGACAGAGGAAAATCCAGCAATGAGTTAGCAGGGCTGAATTATGTAACATGGTTTCATGTTCTCCCTGCATCCTGATCTTCTCTGAATAAGAACCACTGTATCTCTCATTTGGAACCATGTGACTGTTCTAGATTATTAGACACCCTCAATCAACTTCAAAAATTTTGGGGGTGATGAAAATCAACATTATTACATATATTAGGAAAGGTTGATTTGGAGGGATAAAATGGGAGCCACTGCAGCAGGGTCTCAGATTATAAAATCAAGGTCTGAGAGATGGTCCTTATGGTATTTTGGTCCTCAGTCATTTAAGGCTTTATAGGGTCAACATTGTACTTTTAATTGAGTCTGGAAACTTATTGGCAGCCAGTGTGGTTGGACGAGGATTGGTGTAATATGCTCGGACAGTGTTGTCCCAGTGAACAACATGATGGTCGAAGTCTGCATCTTCTGAAGTTTCTGAACAGTCTTCTTCAGAGGCAGCCCAACGTATAAAGCAGAAGTGTGGTTTTAACTGGAAGACAAAAGCTTTCAAGAATATTGCTGTCTAATGACAGTGTAATATGGTAGTGTCTAATCCTAGTGTTTTTGTTACATTTTGTAAAAAGTAATTGCTAATATTCATATTAGATCTAGATTCTACATGTTTAGACCTTTTGTGGATTCCCAAACTATGCAGTGTAGGAGGGTGCTAAGAAGTAGATAACTGTTGAATCAGAGCATTGGTCCAACAAGCTCCACTTCCATCTCTATGAGTTGCTGCCTGCAAATAATTCTGTCTGCAGGAACATTGCACTGAATCTGTGATCTTGACTTCCCATACACTGATGGGCCATTTCTGTTGTGTTACACCTGTAACTCGTGTAGAATTCCCTTCCCCGGGGTAGTAGAAATTCTGATGGATTTCTGTAAGCAGGTGAAAACAATGTCAACGGCCAATCAGTCAATGTAGACAATACCAACCAACGTTCTGACTCAATTCAAGACCGATTCTGATGATGTTATCATGGTGATTCCAGAGAAGGCACAACAAATTCCAGTTTGCAAGAGGAAAAGGACTTACCTGCCATGGCTGTAGCTTTTGAAGATCCAAGCTGCCTCCACCCACAATCGACATCCTCTTTGACCTGGATGAATATGCAGCATTGAAGGCCTGAGCCACAGCTTGGATACTCAAGTAATTCACATAGCTGTCTTGGGACAGGATTCTTTCAATCTCTTCCTGGGGTAGCATCTTCATGTTATCCTTCTCTCTGCATTTGGTCATACCCCTCACAGACAAGGCATGCTTGGAATAAGAACAATCAAATGCATCTTCTGAATACCATTGACTAGCCAAGGACATTGGCCCATAATAGTCCTTTCTCATCCTTTTTTTGGTCTTCACTACAAAGGACAAAGAGCCATGAGCATACTGGAAGCAGTCAATGTCACATAACAACATTTTGTTCTGAAGAAGTGTGGTTATCCAGACTTTCCCCTCAGTCTGTATCCTTTCAAGTAAGGACTGTACCTCTATGATTATGTAAAGTCCACTTTGAGAGTCTGCAAAGTAAACAAATACATTGACTTGTCTCCACATGGAGGGTGCTTCATGGGGTATCCATAGCCAGGTTTCTCGTTGTACTCTCTGTGTGAAGGCAACACAAATTTCCCTTTTGTTCATCAGAGGTGTAAAAGTACTCAGGAACCTTTCTCCATTGTCATTGTTGGGAGCAAAGAGGCCGACCCACGTCCACCTGAAATGCAGGAGGAGTTGGACCATCCCCTGGTACTGCGTTTCTTGGTTTGGTGTCATGCGGTAGACAAAAGGGGACTGGAATTTATCAGTAAGAGCAAAGCCATAACTGAGCTAGTGAGAAAAGGGAAAGAGATTGATGGCTTGTGTTTCAGCATTAAGACCCGATATGACTATGTGAAGGATGCTGACAGATTTAGTGCAAACCTCATCATTTTTTTTGAAGTAAAACAATATTTTTTTAAAAAAAATCAAGCAATCCTTATAGCAATTAATGGCAAAATTCTCTAGCCAGTTAAAAAGATTCTTTAAAAAGCAATCAAAAAGGTAAAACACTATAACCAAACTTAAATGAAAATGCCTGCTGCAATAAAATAAAAGTTTTGAGTAAGCCCTAGAAAGACAACAGGAAAGGGGCCTGTCTGTCCTCAACTGCAAGGGAGTTCCATAGCCCTTCATACCCTCCAACATCTGGGAGAAGAAAAGGCTAAGGAATAAACCCTGCACAAATCCCAAGTCAGCTGAGTGGTGCTTTGTTTGCCTCCTTCCAGCAACTCCTGCAGCCAAGCTTGTGCCAAATGTATTGCTCTGCTTTCCTTTGGACCACAGCAGTGAGGCTGAGAGGGAGGTCTTGTCGTCCGGGCAGCCCTGGACCTCCGTACCCACTGCTCACGCTTGTGCACTGTGGAGGTCACTTTGATACTGTCAACACAGTGGTTTGACTTCATCCCGGAGGCTCACGCCATCGTCTTTCAAGACAGACAGATGGCAGCAGCAACAACAACAACAACAACAACTAGGTGGCTAATATTGCCAGGAGTGTTTCGCTTGGACCAATAGATTACCTGTGGGATCTTGTAGATGCCCAATATGCTTGCAATGTGTGTGGAGATGTCAAATTCACTTTTTTCAAGAACAGCTAGCAGCCTATTCTGTTTCCCACAGCTGTAGTTTGGAATATTGATTTTCCCACCAGCAAGCAGGTCTGTCATGGAGTCAGATGTCAGTCTTCCCTCAGAATAGCTATCATAGATGCTGTAGCCCAGGGTGATGTTGGGTAAGAGACTGGGGTTCTGATTAATATCCCGAACAGCAAGGGAGAAGGAAATAACGTGTGAGTTCTTCTTATCCACCCAGCTGCGAAAAAATTGTGTCACACAGTCATCCTTAATTCAGTGAAAATAAACGTCACATTCTTTTTTGTATTAATCAAAGCAACTAGGAAAAGAGGCAAGCAAGTAAAGCAAAGGGAGACAGAGATCTTCAGGTATCTGAAGAAGTGTGCATGCACACGAAAGCTCATACCAAGAACTAACTTAGTTGGTCTTTAAGGTGCTACTGGAAGGAATTTTTTTTGGTTTTGACTATGGCAGACCAACACGGCTACCTATCTGTAAAGAGATCTACCTGTACCTGTAGTATCTTTGCAAGGGAGGGAAAATCATAACACAAATCAGTCACATTTCTGGGGACCTACCAAAACTCCCTTGAGGGCCAGGAGGTAGAACAAAGTGAGACAGAGGTCTACCTGTACCTGTGTCTGCAGTATTTTTGCAAGGGAGGAGGGTGAAGGGAAGCAAAGTCAACATTTATAATTTGAAGTTGCATAGAATATGTTGTGCATGGGGAAAAGAATTGTGTTCACATTTTATTTATTACAGAAAACTTGCAACTCAAACACATCCCACAACACTTCCTACCTTCTAGAAAACAAGTCATGCTTTGGAGAGCAGTACATGTCAAAACTACTACTAATTATTTAAAATTCATTATAAAACACTTTGAAACATGGTTTTTCACTAATTGAACAGACACAAAGAATTAATAAAATGTAATGTAATTAACATTTTCAAGTTTATCAGAAAACAAGTGTATTACGGGAAATGGAGAGTTGATAGGAAGAAGAACTACATCAATGCATCATTACTTACGTCTCAAGTCTGCTGACAGGGGTGCTGGAAAAGGTGAAAGGAGATTGTTCATGAAAGAATATTGGATATATGACTCCACTAATGAGGTAGTCTGCTAGGCGGTAAAAATTTGCAGCCAAAACTTGTTCCTTGATTGGATTCAGTGGGCATTTTTCCCTCAGCTGCATCCCATTGGTAGCAAGAGGCAGCAACAGAAGAAGTGTTATCATTCTAGGTCTACCTGCTACCCTTTCCTTGTAGCTGTTCCACCCAATACTAGCTGCTCATAATATGCCCCAAATTCTTGCAAATCAGGGATTGCAGTGAATTGACAAATAGAGGGAGGTGTCCAGCTCTGGTCTCAGAGCTGAAGGGTGATGGTTCAGAAGTGGAGCATCTATTCTGCACCAAGAAGGTGTGAGGTTGTCATCTCTGCTCCCTGTTCCAGGCAAAGCTGAGGATGTTCCCTTCCAGGAAAGCCAGTTGGTCTAAATTTCTGATCTAGAAGGCAGCATCACACAGATGTACCTTCTCAGTTCACCTGCTCTATATCTTGGCCCCCAGGATTTTGTGGCACAATATATATTTTATACACCCAACCTTTCAGGCACAGTGGAATAAAAAACTTCCTGCTGCTCTTAATTGCGATATTTACCTTATTGCTTGCAAAGGCAATATTCAACAGGTGGGGTGGGGACTACTTGGACTCAGGAAAGAATAAAAATAGATCACTGTGATTCTGATGATTGTAAAGGGAAGAAAGATCTCCCCTGAAACTTGATAGGAGCAGGTGCAGAGCAGGAGAAAACATGTTTACTCAATAGGCTGCCACAGATCATCAGGGGTAAAGGTGAGTTTGGCAAAACATGATTGACATCAGAAAAGCCCTGAGGTTGGATCAGACTGAAAGGTGGTCCTGAGATATTGTGAGCCTCAGCCGTTTAAGGCTTTATAGGTCAAAGCCAGGACTTTGAATTGGAAGCTAACTGGCAGCAAGTGTGGTTGGACCAGCATCAGTGTCTTATCTTCGCACCTGTGCAAAAAATCCAGCTTCACAGCCAGAGTTTCATCTTACATGCAGAAACTTACAAAGACAGTTTTCTGGAAAAAAAATGTCCAATGCCCCCAACAGGGTGGGCCATCTGAAATTTCGTTAGGATTAACAAAGAAACTTTATAAAGACGAGACAAGCTGCAGATAACATCAGGCTGGTAGTGGATTTGATATATAAACAGGAACAGTGAAGCTTTAGCTATAATATCTCTAGATGCGGAAAAAAGCTTTTGATAAGGTCCACAAACTATATATAGAAAAAGTACTACAAAAATTTGATTTCCCATTTGAAATAAACTCAGAGTCGAGTGTGGATTTCATGTTCTTTATTCAGCTCATAGTAGTGGGGAATGGAAGTTCCCCTGAAATGTCTGCTTTATATACATTATTTACACAATGGGCCCCACGTGATTGGCTAATTCTGGGATTCTACTGTATGCCAATCAGGTTGCAGATTCACTTCCACCTGGAGTTGGACTGGGTGGCTCCTGCGGACCAATCAGACTGCTGCATTCTGAATCCTATTGTTCTAGGACCAATCCGACTGCTGCAATTTGGATCCTATTCAACACAGTACATAACACCATTAGACTTTATAAAATGGATAAAAATATTATATTGCTCCCCTACATCTAGTGTTAAGACAAACAGCATAATGTCTGCACCTTTCACATTATCCAGAGGTACTAGGCAATGCTGCCCACTTTTGCCTTTGCTTTTTAATAACTGTTTGGAGCCCCTGGCATGTACTATTAGACAGCATAAGGAAATCTTTGGTGTAATTAATAACTCACTTGAAAACAAATATGTAATGTTTGCAGATTATATTCTTCTGTTTATTTAGTACTGTTCCAAAATTAATGCAAAATATAGATTTTTGGGTACTATATCTGGACACACTATAAACAAGTCCAAATTGGAGTTGATGTTAATAGGAAATAACTTTTTGGTTCAACAGTTTAAACAATACAAATTTCAAATTTGCAAAGACAACATTAAATACCTATATATATTAATACCATGAGACTTGTGTCATTAAACATCAACAAAATATATCATGAGGTATCAATAGACATCGACAGATGGGAGTCATTGAACCTGAACCTTTGGGGGAAAGTCAATGCTCTTAAATTCAACATAATACCTAGACTAGTTTAGATCTTAAGAGGAATTCCAATTCACATACTGAGCAAATACTTTCTCAAAATTGAATCTTTGTTCAGAAAATACCTTTGGGGCTCTTCGGTTCCAAGAATATCTATGCAAAAATTGCAAATACTGATAAAAGAAGGAGGATTTGGGATCCCAGACTTAGAATTGTATCATCAAGCATATTTTCTGTCAGGTACACAATTCTGAAGACCCATAACTGAAAACAACTGTCCAAATTGGGATACGTTGGAATATTCTTATGTAGCACCTTTAGAAAGACGGGCAGCACTTGGGTCTATATACATTAATTCTCAAGATGCTATTGAAACAATAACATCAGTTCAAACGATATGACACCAAATGTCCAAAAAATACATATTTGACCTTTTCTCCCACGACAAAATGACTTTATGGGGAAACCCGTCTTTAAAAATTTGGAAATAAATGGTCGTATGGAAGAGGTGGATGAATTTGGGTATATTAACGTTAGACCAGTGGATAAATAAAGAGGATGAATTTTATACATATTCCATCTTCAGAGACAAATACAGATTACCTACAAATGCCCAATGACACTATCTCCAGATAAAACACTTGCTAACCACCACCTACGGGACGTGGGTGGTGCTGTGGGTTAAGCCACAGACCCTAGGACTTGCCGATCAGAAGGTCGGCGGTTCGAATCCCCACGACGGGGTGAGCTCCTGTTGCTCGGTCCCTGCTCCTGCCAACCTAACAGTTCGAAAGCACAGCAAAGTGCAAGTAGATAAATAGGTACCGCTCCGGCGGGAAGCTAAACGGCGTTTCCGTGCCCTTCCAATGTTACAATTCTATGGTCCTGTCTTCTCCTTAGGAAACGCAGGAACAATCCTTCATAGGCACGGCTAGCATTTAAAAAAAACACTTTCTACAACATGCACATCTTGGAAACCAACCCTGATTTCTAAAGAGAGAGAAATATTGAGTTCCTGCGCACTCTGGCCGGCACTTTCTTGATCTCCTGCCCTCAGGCAGAAGATCTAGAAGCATGATTAGTCGCACCAACAGGGTAAAGAACAGCTTCTATCCGTGGGCTGTTAGGCTGCTGAATGAAAAGATAAGAACAGGGGAACTGACTTTCGGGTTTGGTGGGTGTGCGTCAGTAAACGAGGGGAATTAAGACTAAGAGCGCTGAGTGGGGGTTGCTCATGTAATCTCACTGTATACAAGTTGTACAAGTGACAATAAAGTATTTCAGTTTCAATTATTTCAATTTTGATGCACTACCCAAAGGCGTGGTGTTGGTGAGCACACACACACACACACACATATAGTGGTACCTCTAGTTACAAACACCTCAGGTTACAAATGCCTCAGGTAACAAACTCCGCTAACCTGGAAGAGTTACCTCGAGTTGAGAACTTTGCCCCAGGATGAGAATGGAAATCGTGCGCCAGCGGCGCAGCAGCAGCAAGACCTCGAAAGCCCTAAACGGCCTCGGCCCAGTTGACCTGAAGGAGCAACTCCACCCCCATCGCTCTGCCTGGACACTGAGGTCCAGCTCCAAGGGCCTTCTGGCAGTTCCCTCACTGCGAGAAGCCAAGTTACAGGGAACCAGGCAGATGGCCTTCTCGGTGGTGGTGCCCGCCCTGTGGAACGCCCTCCCACCAGATGTCAAGGAAATAAACAACTACCTGACTTTTAGAAGGCACCCCTGTTTAGGGACATTTTTAATGTTTGATGTTTTATTGTGTTTTTAATATTCTGTTGGGAGCTGCCCAGAGTGGCTGGGGAAACAGGAGTATAAATAATATCCCTCCTGCCATTGCATGGCAGCTTGTGCCAAAGGCTGCCCTGGAAGGCAACTGCGGTGGGGAGGGACAGGAAAGGGGCACTCTGCTTTTAGCCATAAGCAGCAGTAGGGAGAGGGGTGGGCATTTGCAACTGCCTTAGGTACCCCTGACCATTAGGTCCAGTCGTAGCTGACTCTGGAGTTGTGGTGCTCATCTCGCTTTATTGGCCGAGGGAGCCAGTACATAGATACATTTATCAGTGAACTGTTATATTTGGGAATGTGCAACGGAGACCCTTTGTCTTTGCCTCATAGTGTGTGTGGGGGGGGGGAGCGAGGTCTCTTAACCCCCTTCCAATTTCCGGTAACACAGCGGATTTATAAATAAAAAATATAAATAAAACATGCTCTATTTACAAGCAAAACATTTATATAGCTACCTTTCTACCAGCGGGGGGGGGGGGCAGGCATGGTCAGAAAAAGGCTGCGGGGGGGGGGGAATTCCTTCCCACTACATTTATAGGAATCTGTTTGCAAGGAGGGGGAGGGGGCAATGTCCTGTCCCTCCCCCTCCCCCTGGGTCAATGAACTCGCTTCCTAGAGAGGCAGGAAATGAGGGAGGAGGGCGGGATGGGGGGGGTAGAGGCAATGTTGGAGGGGGTGGGGTCTCCATGCACACCCCCGGAAGAGAAGGAGGCCTGCAAAGGAGGAAGGAAAAGGTGCAACTTTTCGGATGGGGGTGATTTGGGATGCAGGGAGGGAGAAGAATTTGCTTTTATTCCACCTGAATCTACAAACAGGGCAGCAGGGAGGAAGGGAGGCTGGGGGGGGGGCATGAAAGCAAGGAAGGGCTCCCCTTTCCCTCTCGGAACCGGGAGAGGTAAACTACAATTGGCTGCAAGGAGGGGGGCACCTCTCCCCAAAACAAGGTTTGCATTGCAGGATGAACGCCAGAATCCTAATCTGCTGCCCCCTGCCTCAGTCGGGATTATGAAAGCATAGGAGCCAACTCATAGGGGCCCGAGGGGGGTCTTACCTCCCCCCCCCCAAGATATTTGAGAGGACTGCCCCCAATAGTTTGTTCAAGTTGGCATCCCTGTATGGGGGTGGGAGATATGGAGGGTGGGAGGGAGTCTGCCTTGGTGCATGGGAGACCGCCTTACATGGGGGGGGGGTGACTTTTTTATCCCCAGAGCTGGAGAACAGAGTCACCTCTGGATTGGGAGGACAATGTCTAGGGAAATCGGCCTCCGGAGCTTCCTTAGTAAGAAAGAGGCTGATGTGAGAAGGAAGGGGGAGGCCCCCCAGCTCCCCTTTCAGAAAGCCTAGTCTGGCCGGCTGAGGTCGCTTTGTTGGGTTTCCCATGTTGGGAGGGTTTGATGTGCTACTGTTGTGCCCCAAAACTATAGGAATGAGGCACATTTTCCATTTCCTGATGCTTGAAAAAGCACCTCATCAGTTTCCCTCCTGCTTGGCAAGAGAAATGGGCCCATGGATGACAGGATTTAAATCTAATCAAGGTATTAAAGGTAAAAGGACCCCTGACCATTAGGTCCAGCCGTGATCGACTCTGGGGTTGTGGCGCTCATCTCGCTTTACTGGCTGAGGGAGCCGGCGTACAGCTTCCGGGTCATGTGGCCAGCATGACTAAGCCGCTTCTGGCGAACCAGAGCAGCGCATGGAAACACCGTTTACCTTCCCGCCGGAGTGGTACCTATTTATCTACTTGCACTTTGACGTGCTTTTGAACTGCTAGGTTGGCAGGACTAGGGACCGAGCAACGGGAGCTCACCCCGTTGCGGGGATTTGAACCGCCGACCTTCTGATTGACAAGTCCTAGGCTCTGTGGTTTAACCCACAGCGCCACCCGCGTCCCAGATCAAGGTCTTAGGAGCCCTTTAAAAAGCTTCAAGGCAAAGATTGGAGGAATTAAAGAAATGCCCCCTCCCCAGTTGGCCTTGAGGGGAAGAGGAGGGGGGATGAGTTTTTGTTGCTCTTTCTTTCCAAAAAGAGGCTTCTCCAGATATCCTCTTGGGACTTTGTCGGGAAGGAGAATCAAAGCCCCCAGGGGTGGGAGATCTGGCCTGTCTTGCAGGATTGGCCCAGCGCAGAGGTGCTGAGGGACTTTCTCTGCCGGTGCTGCCAGCCTCACTCCTGCCTGGCCTCGTCCCCATCCAGGTTGCCAGGAGGATCTTATAATACTGTAGGTCTTCTAAAGCCCACCACCTGGGCAATGCTCACACAAGAACCCTGCAAGGTGGGCCAGAATGACAGCCTGTTCCGTGTTTGGAACAGGGGTGGAGACCATTATCCAGCCTGAGGGCCATTTTCGCTCCTGAGCAGCCTTCCAGGGGCCACTTTCCATTGATGGGCGGGACAGAGGACAGAGTTGGTGGGGCTATGGAGGTGACTCTGAGCTTTGTCCAGGAGCTGCCTGCCTTCCAGGGATATTTTCCAGCCAATCAAAAGCCCCCCAAGAGGCAGCTGGGAAGCGTTGGAAAGAAGGTGTGGTGCTGGGGAAGTTCCTGAGGGCCAGAGAGAGAGAGAGAGAAAGGATTTGAGGGCCAATTCATCCCCTGGGTGTGAGGTTCCACACCCTGCAGTTTGGGTGCTGGGCTTCCACCAGGGAGACCCAGTCTCCCATCCCCATGCTCAGGAGGGATGCCCTATGCCCAGCTTGGACCCCCTGATTATTTCTCCTCTTGTCCTTCCTTGCAGTGTAGGGAAGATAAAGGGACACACACACACACAGGTTCCTAAGAGGAAGAACTAGGGGGCCAGAAGCCACTGAACTTCCTATTTCTGTCCCCTAAACTACAATCCATGTTAGCGCATAGAGTGCTCTAAATATTTCCATCTGCTCCCCTTGGAAGGAGCTTCTGCACCCTGGTGCCCTATAGATGTTGGTTTTCCTCTGACTGCAAATTCTGCCCATAATTTAGGAGTTTCCCTTATTTTCTTCATTCTAAATGTATCGAAGGGTCAGAAACTGGTTTCCTGGGTGGCTGTTTGGGGGAAAGGAACAGTGAGGTCTGCAAAGGTACTGACCATAATGCTTTCTGCGAAGCTTCTTTAAGAGTTTGGGATTTGATACTAGAACTTTAGAATCCGAAGCTGAATGTCCCCTAAAGACTGAGGCATTTTTATAGTATTATCAAGAGCCTGTAGAAAGGATTACGGTACATTCTTCCACTTCCCTGCCTTGCACTCCCTGGAAGGGACACACAGGAGAGCTGGTCCCTGCTTCCTTTTCTTTAGATTACACACACACGCACACAGTTGTACACAAATACTTGCTCCAAGATTCAATACGTTCTGTTTCAGCTGTGAAAATCTCAAGTGTTCCAGAGCTTTCCAGTTTTGAGCAATGAGTTTCTGAACAGCTATTGAAACATAGAGTTCCTGATATCTCCAATCAGCATTTTAATCAATGAAAATTGTTAACAATCCCAAATTTGGGGTACATGGTGCATTTCTTTCACTAACTATTTCATATATTTTTCATAATATGTGTTTCTAGTTTGCATTTGTAATTAGAATTTATGAGTATTCATTTATTAGTGTTGGTATTTGTAATTTGTAAAAGGTATGCTATTTGTAAATGTCTTCCATCCTAATTAAATCTGCCTTTCTATGAACCACTCTCAGACCTCTTAGTCTAGGGCGGTACAGAAATTCTGTCAATAATAATAATTTCTGCATTTTTCAGAGCTATTCCCTCCATTGATGGACATCGTTGCAACAGCTGAGAGCGTCCCAGAAGTGGCCCAGTTTACGCCTCCTCCTCCTCCATCTTTTCCACTGCCAACGCAATGGCCTCCGAGACCCCCTCTGAACGGTCTCTTCTCAGAGGTGGAGTGGAAAGAGGAGCCAGGCAGCTTCCTCAGGTAAGGAAAGAGCAATGGGAGCAGGGAGGAGGGAAGAGGCACAGATGGGACCACCCAGCCTCCCTCTGTGTTGAGTGGGGATGATGGGGATCTAAGAGAAGCTCTGTTTTCTTCTTCTTCTTCTTCCAGGCCCTCTTGACCTTTGAGGAGGTGGCTGTGTTTTTCACGGAGGAGGAGTGGGCTCTGCTGGATCCAGGCCAAAGAGCTCTGCACAAGGAAGTCATGGAGGAGAATTATGAGATGGTGGCCTCTCTAGGTAAGGGAAGATTTGTATCCGTCTTGGCTGTTAGACGTTGAAGTTGTGAATCTGCTGTTTGAGCCATTTATTCATGCCGTGTCTTCCTCTTTGGTGACCCCTCGTAGCCGAATAAGATTGTCTTCCATGAACATGATCTTAACAGTGTGTCCGTAAGTGATTGTGGAGTCCAATTCTGGATCCACACATCCTTCCATGACGCCTTTGGTAAAGGTTATTTACCAATTGGAGCACTTGCTGGCCAGTGTTTCCCAATTTTCTGTTCTTATACTGCTTTTTTTTTTTAGATTTGCCTTGAGACCATCTTGGAACCTCTTTTGTTGTCCACCAGTTTATCAATTTCCATTCTTAAGTTGGCAATAGAATAGTTGCTTTGGAAGATAATAATCAGGCATCTGAACAACATGACCAGTTCAATGAAGTTGATGTTGAAGATTGTAGTGTATAGCAATACTTGTCAGGGACGTCCCTTCCCAGAGTGACTGCGTGGACTCCAGGGAAGAAGGCGGGGCAGGCTAAGGAGGGTAGAGGCTTGAATCCTGCTCACACTAAGAGTGATGGAAGTCTCTCCCATCCTGGAATGCAGGCTATAAATTCCCAAGACAGCACAGGGCAGACAGAGCCTGCTTCAGAGGAACTGCCGCTGTTAGATTTGGCTCAAGAGGAGGAGGAGGGGCAGGCTGTCCTCTAGTCTCCTCGGAGTAGGCGGAAGAGTAGAGTAGAGGTGCAACGCCAGCCCAACAGGAGGTGGGTCAACCGGTGGAGGATATCCTGCTGGCGTCAACAGTGTCATCCAGTGGGTCCAACTGTCTCATTGGGAGAGGACTGAGCTGGGAGGGCTCCGGACTCAAGCTACTGTGTAAATACCCAATAAATCTAAGAGTAATAAACCTGCCAGCTTGCCGCTTCTTTGTATGAGAGGAGCATGGTAAATCCTGACAGCACTGTAGTTTTGTCTGTAGGAAACTCTTCATAAGCTGACATTGTGGTATGAATTCCCCACAAAAACCTCTGTAAAATCTACAAAGAGGTTTTTTGGTCGACGTCATTTATTAGCTTTTAATGGGCCACCAGATACTTTGCTGTCTCTGCTTCAAAAGATGGTTATTTTGGATACTTTTACAGTCACATATGACATAAACAACGATTCTGCTTTACTTATTCCACATAGCAGAGACTCTGATACTCAAGTCTGAGCTCACTTCCTCGCTTGGAACAGAAAAATACAGGGATGTTGTCCTGGACCAATTGAGAGGTACATACTTCCACTTTGCTGTGAGGCTGTACCTTTGTATGTCTCCTTTCAGTGTGTAGGAATATAACAAGAGCCCTTTTGGATCAGAACAAGGGCCAATCTTTGCCAGCATCCTGGTGCAGGTTCAGGTGATGTATACAGTGGGTTGGAATGTATCTGCAAGATATTGCGGATCAGAGAGGAAGGAGAAAACCCAATACAGATGCAAAGTATTTTCACTTGGGGGGGTAGAGATGGAGAATGGGCCATAGATGCCTCACCTGTATATAGAAGGGTTTTCTTGGTGTTCGGTGCTACATGGGAGTTGAACGTAGAACTGGATACTAAGGGTTCTTCAGGCTATTTTTAGATTTCCTTTCCTTTCCTGAAACTTTATTACATAGAAGAGGGAGGGATGCTGGAAGTGTTAAAATAAGAGAATGTACTGGTTGGTCTTGCTGTGTGTTAAGTTCTCTTGTTTATTTCCTTAAATTGTTGTTGTTGTTTAGTCGTTTAGTCGTGTCCGACTCTTCGTGACCCCCTGGACCAGAGCACGCAAGGCACTTCTGTCTTCCCCGCAGTTTGGTCAAACTCATGTTCGTAGCTTCAAGAACACTGTCCAACCATCTTGTCCTCTGTCCCCTTCTCCTTATGCCATCAATCTTTCCCAACATCAGGGTCTTTTCCAGGGAGTCTTCTCTTTCATGAGATGGCCAAAGTATTGGAGCCTCAGCTTCACGATCTGTCCTTCCAGTGAGCACTCAGGGCTGATTTCCTTAAGAATGGATAGGTTTGATCTTCCTTAAATGCCTAACAATATTTTCTTATTTCCCACTTTAAACCAGGTGATGGAGGAGGCAATCAGAATATTAAAGGGCCATCTACAAAGTACTTAAGTGTGAGTGAACACCTTAGCACCCATCTACAAACTAACACAGGAGAGAAACCCTTTAAATGCATGGAGTGCGGAAAGAGCTTCAGTAAAAATGGAAACCTTACTGTACATAAACAAATTCACACAGGGAACAAACCATTTAGGTGTATGGAGTGTGGAAAGAGCTTCAGACAATGTTCACACCTTACTATACATCTACGAACTCACACAGGGGAGAAACCTTTTAAATGTATGGAGTGCGGAAAGAGCTTCAGTGAGAGTGGAAAACTTACTATACATCAACGAATTCACACAGGGGAGAAGCCCTTTAAATGTATGGATTGTGGAAAGAGTTTCACTGAGAGTGGAGGGCTTAGAAATCATCAGCGGACTCACACAGGGGAGAAACCATATAAATGTTTGGAGTGTGGAAAGAGCTTCATTCGTAGTGGGAAACTCACTCTACACCAACAAAGTCACACCGGGAAGAAACCATTTAAATGTATTTGTGGGAAGGCTTTCAGTCATAGTGGAGCTCTTGCAACACATCAACGAACTCATACAGGGGAGAAACCATTTAAATGTATTGAGTGTGGAAAGAACTTCAGTGAAGCTTCAAAACTGACCATACATCTACGAACTCACACAGGGGAGAAACCCTTTAAATGTTTAGAGTGTGGACAGAGTTTCAGTCACAATGGAACACTTACTAGACACCAACGAACTCACACAGGTGAGAAACCATACAAATGTACTGTTTGTGGAAAGTGCTTCAGTGCCAGTGGAAGCCTAACTCTACATCAACGAACTCATACAGGGGAGAAACCATATAAATGTTTGGAGTGTGGAAAGAGCTTCATTTGTAGTGGAAGACTCACTGTGCACCAACAAAGTCACACCGGGAGTAAACCATTTAAATGTATTTGTGGGAAGGGTTTCAGTCAGAGTGGAGCTCTTGCAACACATCAACGAACTCATACAGGAGAGAAGCCATTTAAATGTATGGATTGCGGGAAGGGTTTCAGTGATAGCAGAACTCTTAGAAGACACCAGCGATCTCACACAGTGGAGAAGCCCTTTAAATGTATGTAGTGCTGAAAGAGCTTCAGTAAAAATGGAAGACTTATCTAATATCAACGAAATCACACAGGGAAAACCATTTGGATGTATGGAGTGGGAAGAGCTTCAGTAAAAATAGGAGACTTGCCATACATCAACAAATTCACACGGGAGAAACCATTTAGATCAGGGGTGTCCAAACTTTTTTCAAAGAGGGCCAGATTTGATGAAGTGAATATGCGTGGGGGCTGACCAAAGTTGTTTTTTTAGGATTGAAGTTGTTGAGCTTTTGGCGGGATTTTCCCCCCCAAGGTTTTTGAGGGTTTTTGAGGATTTTACCCCAGGAAATAAACTGCCACAGGGGCCGGAATAAACCGACTTTGGACATGCCTGATTTAGATGTATGGTATGTGGAAAGAGCTTAAGTCAGAGTGCAAGCCTTACTACACATCAACAAACTCACAAAGGGAAAAAACCATTTAAATGTATGACTTGTGGGAAGTGCTTTAATCAGAATGGAGCTCTTAAAAGACATCAACAAACTAATACAGGGGAGAAACCATTTAAATGTATAGAGTGTGGAAAGGGCTTCAATGGAAATAGAACTCTTAGAAGACATCAAAGATCTCACAGAGAAGCAACTGTTTAAATGGAAGGAGTGTGGAAAGTATTTCAGTTATAATGAAGTTCTTAATAAGCACTTACATAGTGTTACGGGGGAGAGCCCATTTAGTTTTATGGAGTATGTCATGTTTTTCCCAGAGAGTTCACTTTGTCCCTCATATCAGCAAACTCGTATAGGGAAAAATCAATTCTAAATGCATGGAGTAATTTTGATTTTCTGATGTTTGTATGGAAAGGTGTACATATATGTATTAAGGCAATGAAGGTAATGTCTCATAACAGTAAGTATATGAAAGATGCAATGTACTGTTAGACATGTGCAGAATGTGACACTGAGTGTGAACATGTGCTGAGAGTCCGTTGATATTTGGTCTTTGGCAGAGAGAATTGGGAATCCAGAGTTGGGAAAAGTGGAGCACAACTGTGGTGTTTAGGAAGCAGGATTGGCTCTGGAATCCTAGAACTGTGGAGTTGAAAGGGAGTCCAAGGTCTTCTAGTCCAACTCCCAGTTATAAGAAGAGCATAAATTCCATTTTTATAGTTGCAATAAATGGATACTGATAACATAGAAAGACTGGAAAGTAATCCTTAAACTATTCGACGTTGTTTATATTTTATAAATTCATTGTTTTACAATAGCTTCTCTTTTTTATATGTTATTAATTTTTCAAAAATAAGAAAATGAAAACAACCACCATACAAATTCATAAACAAAAATAGAAAAAATGACATTCCCCATGTCCCTTCCCTGGTTCCATTATTTATCATCATCCCACATGTCCATTGTAAATTTTAAAAACCATTGAAATTACTTATTGTCCATTCATAATATCATTACTAGTTCTAGAATCCTGCTAATGTATTAACCTATGTCCATTGCTTCTGCATATATGCAGTAAAGTCCTTCCAATCTTCCTTAAATCCATTGTCATCCCTTCTTCTTATTTTCAATGTCAGTTTTACCATTTCAGCTATTCCATTAGTTTGACTTTCCAATCTTCTTTGGCTGGGACATGGATGCCAAGAGGGGTCTCTTTGTCTGCCAGGATTGCACCTGGGACCTCCTGCATGCAAAGCATTGAATTTGAGACCTTTTAAAAAAAAAAATATCATTTTTTTCAAATACAGTAAAAAGGTAAAGGTACCCCTGCCCATACGGGCCAGTCTTGCCAGACTCTGGGGTTGTGCGCCCATCTCACTTAAGACGGCAGGGGCCAGTGCTGTCCGGAGACACTTCTGGGTTACGTGGCCAGCGTGACAAAGCTGCATCTGGCGAGCCAGCGCAACACACGGAAACGCCGTTTACCTTCCCGCCAGTAAGCGGTCCCTATTTATCTACTTGCACCTGGGGGTGCTTTCGAACTGCTAGGTTGGCAGGCGCTGGGACCGAGCAACGGGAGCGCACCCCGCCGCAGGGATTCAAACCGCCGACCTTTCGATCGGCAAGCCCTAGGCCCTGAGGCTTTTACCCACAGTGCCACCCGCGTCCCTTTCAAATACTGTATTTGCCATAATATTACAGGATGATCACTCCAATCCTCAGTCGCACATCACGGTCATGTTGGCTCCCCCAGTGCCCTCAATAGGAACCCAACTACCCATCTGCTTGGCTAGACATTTTCAATCATTATATACCCTTCACAAATACCTCTCTGATGCTGATGCTGATGCTGAAGATGATGGTGGCGGCATTAAAGTATTTGACCCTTCTTCATTCAAGGGAGACCAGATTGTGCCAAAAGTATATTTTTTTGGAGATGTCTTTGTTTAGACACAGATGGAGTGTGAGGCGTTCAGTATGGTTCTCCACCTCCTTTTTCATCCTCTCAACCACCATCCTGTGAGGTGGGCTGGGCTGAGATCCAGGGACTGGCCCAAGGTCTCCAGTGACGGGATCTGAACACAGGTCTCCCAGGTGCAACACAGGAGCCACTGCAGCACCTTGACTTGTGATTAAGACGTTTTGATGGGCTTCCGAAGTCCAACCTTTTCCTGAAAGGTACACAACAGCGGCCCCAGTGCAGAGGAAGACGCTTTCTAGTGCTCTTAGATCTTTGGTCCACTGAGGTCAGGTTTGTCCTCACTGACAAACATGAACTTTGTGCATGTTATGGTTTTGGGGACAACCCATATTTGTAATGATTTTGGGTGGTCTCTCAGTTACCACGTCTGAAGTTTTAAAAGGGCTCCTGTCCTCCTTGCAAGGAGCAGAAAGACTATGCTTGCAACTGATGCAATGAAGACCAACCTGCCTTGTTTTGCTTTCCTGCTGACCCATAGCAGACCTGTTACGGAAGGGGGGGGGCATGTCTTCTTCACCTTCTTCTTCGCTACAATATATCAATTTATTTCCAATTGTCAATGTCAAAAGGGACTAAAATCTATAAAATTCATAGAAAATCAGCGTACCAGTTTGCTCAATTACTCTAGGACTCCATCACATTTCCCCTGTCCAGCATAATCCCTCAAGCAAGGTGTCAAGACCCTAATCCTTTCAAATTGCTCTGATCAGCCTTTCCTCCAGACAATGTCAGGTGGCAGACTATGCATATTTGGGACTATTGTTTTCTCATCCCCAGGAAGTGTTTATCTGTACATATCTCCAGTTCTGCATATTCCCCCCTCCCTCCTCCTTATGTTAATCCGGTGTAGCTCTGCATATTCCCCCCTCCCTCCTCCATATGTTAATCTGTGTAACCCAACCTCCCTTTAATATATTCATGATGTAATCTGTGTAACCAAACCTCTCTTTAATGTATTCATGACGTGTTTTGCACTGTATTCTGGGACATGGAGGGAGTTTCAAAAACTCATGTCACCCCTTTCTCACGGTTCAATCTCGCCTTGAACCTGTTGCGCAATAAACTTGGATCTTCTGCTGCTTGCTCCTGTCTCCGGCTGAGCTCATTTTCCTCCGCAGGGACCCACAGACTTAGTCCGATGAGCTGGGTGGCAGAGCAGCCTCGCACCCAGATTTTGCCGTAACAAGACCTTTGTAGGGGGTTTGGCTGCAAAGCCAAATCAAACCTTTTACAACAACAGCCTGTACAGTGGTACCTCGTGTTAAGTACTTAATTTGTTCCGGAGAACTGTTCTTATCCTGAAACTGTTCTTAACCTGTGCCGCTGGAGCACGATTTCTGTTCTCATCCTGAAGCAAAATTCTTAACCTGAGGTACTATTTCTGGGTTAGCAGAGTCTGTAACCTGAAGCGTATGTAACCCGAGGTACCACTGTAATAGTATCCCTTCTCATGTGACCAAGCCAGCCGAAATACAGCCCCACTTATGCTCTTTTCTGCTCCAAAGGAAATTTCCAGTCATGCTTTTACCGTAACAACATGCAGGCACATTATAGAGGGTCACCCCCCCCCCCCATTTCAGTGTACATTAAACAATTAACAGGAAAGAGACCTTTTCTGGTCCCTCTCCTGTAGCAAAATATCTTCGCCCCTCTTTCTGCCACCCTTCAAAGAGGATCTTGAAATGCAAATGTTTAGAGGAGGGGGAGACACTCCCCCCCTCGTCTGCAGCTGGATTCCTTGGATCCACCTGCCCAACACTGCAGATCCCCAGAGGTAAGGTGTGGGGAGGGGGGACTTTTCATGTCTTCATCTCATCCCCCCCTCCCAACCAAATCCTTTCCTTTCCTCCCCTGCCTTCTGGTGGTTGAATGCTGTGCAACTTTACACCCCTCCCCTCTTTATCATTGCACCCAGAGGCCCCCCCACCTCCCACCCCCCTTTCGGCTCTCTGCTGTGGGGAGGAGGCCACTGTGAATTATTAATAGCAGCAGCAGCAGCAGTTCCCTCTCTGATCTGGCCGGCAGAGACTCTTTGACTCATAGTGGGGGAGGGGGGCTCTCCAATTTCTGGTAACGCAGTGGATTTCTTAATAAAAACTATAAAGGAAACATGCACTATGTACAAGCAAAAGATTTAAATAGCTACCTTTCTACTGGCAGGGCAGGGGGCGGGGAGCACAGGTCGGGAGGGGGCCATGGTCGGGAAAAGGCTGAGGGACACTGGGCTCCATGGGGGGGGGGGTCCCCTTCCCACTATATTTCTAGGTCTCTGCTTGCAGGGAGGGGGCAATCTCCTGCCCCACCCCCGTCCCCCTCGGTCAATGAACTCGCTTCCTAGAGAGGCAGGAAGTGACGGAGGAGGGCGGGGGGGGGGGGTAGAGGCAATGTTGGAGGGGGTGGGGTCTCCATGCACATCCCCGGAAGAGAAGGAGGCCTGCAAAGGAGGAGGGGAAAGGTGCAACATTTCGGGAGGGGCGTGATTTGGGGTGCAGGGAGGGAGAAGAATTTGCTTTCCCTCCCCCTGAACCTACAAACAGGGCAGCAGGGAGGGGGGAAGGATGAAGGGGGGTGAAAGCAGGAAGGGCTTCCCCTTTCCAAGTGGCTGCGGGGGTGGGGTCCTCTCCCCGAAACAAGGTTTGCATTGCAGGATGAACCCCAGAATCCTAATCTGCCGCCCCCTGGCTGAGTCGGGATCATGAAAGGATAGGAGCCAACTCACAGGGGCCCGAGGGGTCTTCTCCCCTCCCCATAAGATATTTGAGAGGGCTGCCCCCACTATTTTATTAAAGTTAGCATCCCTGTATGGGGCGGGGGGTGGGAGGGAGGGAGTCTGCTTTGGTGCAGGGGAAGCAGCTGGAGAACAGAGTCACCTCTGGATTGGGAGAGAGGGGAGAGATTTCGAATTGGGTGGGGGGTGAGAGATGGACAATGTCAAGGGGAAATTGGCCTCCGGAGCTTCCTGAGTAAGAAAGAGGCTGATGGGAGAAGGAAGGGGAGGCCCCCCATGCTCCCCTTTCAGAAATACTAGTCTGGCCGGCTGAGGTTGCTTTGGCACAAAGAAAAGAGCCCTGTTGGTTTCCCATTTTTGGGGGGGTGTTGCTGTGCTGCTTTTGTGCCCCAAAACTGGAGGGAACAGGCGCATTTTCCATTTCCTGAAGCATGAAAAAGCACCTTGTCAGTTTCCCTCCTGCTTGGCAAGGGAAATGGGCCCATGGATGGAAGGATTTGAAACTGATCAAGGTCTCAGGAGCCCTTTAAAAAGATTCAAGGCAAAGACCGGAGCAATTTGAAAAATGCCCCCTCCCCAGCTGGACTTGGGGGAAAGAGGAGGG
The DNA here is from genome assembly GCF_964234715.1 of Podarcis melisellensis. NCBI lineage: Eukaryota > Metazoa > Chordata > Lepidosauria > Squamata > Lacertidae > Podarcis > Podarcis melisellensis. The sequence continues at coordinate 121,876,504 of NC_138529.1, read as the reverse complement.
GGGATCCGTTTTTCATGCTTTTTCTTTCCAAAGAGAGGCTTCTCCAGATTTCCTCTTGGGACTGTAATGCTTTCTGCAAAGCTTCATTAAGAGTTTGGGATTTGATCCTAGAACTTTCCAAACCAAAGCTGAAGGTCCCCTAAAGACTGAGGCAACTTACTATTATAAAGTTCCTGTAGAAAGAATTACATCCTTCCAGTTCCCTGCCTTTGTAATTAGAATTTATGAGCATTAGTTTATGAGTATTGATATTGAAGGAATGGGTTTATGTGCAGTCAGTTTGAAACTGACCCCAAATCCCCATTTTTTCTCCTCCAAGGGAGCATTTCTAAAATGCTCTAACTCTTCAGCCAAAAACCCAGCTGTATAAACAAGTGCTCAAAGAGCTCTCCTTTATCAGTCTGTGGCAGCCTTGGCTGTTCCAGTGTCTATCTTATCTTGCATCCTTGCCACACTCTGACGCACAGACTCAGTCCGGGAATGGCGCCAGGAGTTGGTGACCTCTTGCTCCGAGATAAGAGAATAGGAACAGGAATAGGAACACCCTTTTATGGTCAAGAGTACAGGAAGAGGAAAACACTTTTATGGTTAAGAGTACTGGAGCAGGAACATCTGTGATGTATAAGCTGACGTGGCTGGATTCCTGGGGAGGGTGCCTGGAGGATATATTTACTGCATGAAATGTCTCATTTCTTTGGACTTGCTGTGGACTGACCACGCAAGTGCCTTCTGCTATCCGGAGAGCAGAATAAACTCTTTCTCTGAATCAACCTTGGTGTCATTTGATTTCCTCCCTCCCTCCCGGGAGCAACGCAGACCCCACCAGTCGGTGAAGTCTAATAAGGCTACAATATTTATAATTTGTAAAAGGTATGCTATCTGTGTTTTAAAATGTCCTCAAGCAGTCAGTGGCATTTTAATTTTTTCCCCTTTTTTTCTTTGTTGGGGGTGGGTGGGATGGATATTTGGTTGGGGATTAATTTTAATATAATTGTTCTGTTTTTGTTTTTTGTTGTTTTATTGGTTGTGTATAGTTTGTGTTTTATTTTTAAGGGGTGGGATCAGGGCTGCCTGGGAGTGGGGCCCCAGCCAACACAATGGCTGGGACAAGTTCCACGGGGGGGGGGGGGGAGCACTGGGACACCTGATCTCAGTGATCATGGGCAGGAGGAGGAGTTACGCTAAGACCAGACCATGTCATTACTGAGGAGGCAGGTTTAGTCGTTGTTTGAAGACTATCCCTGCCTCCGGGTCTGGCCTTGACCGGATGGATACTGGAATCAACAGGGGAAACCCACATGACCTGAAGGTGTTGCTGTGTAATGCCAGGTCAATGATGAATAAAACCACTGCCATCCACAACCTGATTTTGGATGGAGGACTTGACCTGGCATGTGCAACAGAGACTTGGTTGGATGAAGCAGATGGGCCTGTTCTTGCCACTGCTTGCCCACCAGGTTTCTCTTATGCACAGCAACCCAGGTCATGTGGACGGGGAGGGGGGGTTGCAGTGATTTTTAGGAAGTCATTAGCTTGCATCAGGCGTCCTACTGAGAAGACCCAGTTCTCTGAGTGCATGTTCTGGAAGTTGGGCAATAGGGGCAGTACAGGATTCCTTTTGGTGTACCGACCTCCCCGCTGCACCAAGGATTCCCTGTCCGAGCTGCTTCAGGTCGTGGCAGATGTTCTCCTGGAGACACCTAGTTTGGTTGTCCTAGGGGATTTTAACATCCATGCCGACACGACCTTACAAGGGGCCGCTCAGGAGCATGGCCTCCATGGGGCTGTCCCTGAATAAGTATGGCCCAACTCATAGTCATGGACATGCCTTAGACCTGGTGTTCACCTCTAGTGACGTGGGTGATCTGACACTAAGTAAAAGTGAAACAAAAAGTGCCATGGTCAGATCACCTCCTGGTGCAACTGGACTTCTCCATGACCCTTCCCCTCTGCAGGGAGGTGGGACCAATTTGGATGGTCTGCCCCTGCCACTTAATGGGTCCAAATGGTTTCCAGAGAGTGGTAGGGCTTTATCCCACGTTGATGGCCTTTCAACTGATTCCCTGGTGGCCCACTGGAATGCGGAGTTAACCAGGGCTATCGACTGTCTGGCTCTGAAGCGCCCTATCCGATTGCATGGAGCACGGACAGCCCCGTGGTTTTCTTCAGAGCTGAGGGCAATGAAACAATCGCTGAGACGGCTAGAGCGTCAGTGCCAGAAAACTCATTCCAAATCTGACCGGACATAGGTTAGAGCTCAATGTCGAGCCTACCAAGTGGCGATAGTGACGTCGAAGAAGACTCTTCACCGCCTCTATTGCATCTGCAGAAAATAGTAGCAGGAGACTCTTTCAGGTGGCTCGCAATTTAACGGAACCACCTTTACCACCAGGGCCATTTAAAGACCCCAAGATCTCCTGCAATGATTTTGCAAAGTTTTTTGCAGATAAAATCACTCATATTCGGAAGGAGCTAGACACCACCATGGGAGCAGGGCTGGGGCAGGAGAGTGCTAGAGCCCTGTCTGGTCAAGTTGCATGGAATTTCAATCCGTTACCCCAGAGGATGTGGACAGGCTGCTTGGACGCGTGAAACCAACCACCTGTCTCCTTGATCCTTGCCCATCCTGGCTAATAAAAGCAAGCCGGGAAGGGCTGGGCAATGGGCTTTGCAGGGTGGTGAATGCTTCCCTCTGTGAGGGAACGTTCCCAGATCCGCTGAAAGAAGCGGTCATTAAAACGCTTCTTAAAAAAACATCTTTAGACCCAGCCAGTATGGCCAACTATCGCCCAGTCTCAAATCTTCCATTCTTGGGCAAGGTGATTGAGCGAGTGGTTGCTGAACAACTCCAGGCATGCCTGGAGGATGCGGACCATTTGGATCCCTTCCAGTCGGGATTCAGGCCTCGTCATGGGACTAAAACTGCCTTGGTCGCGCTGGTTGATGATCTCCGGCGAGCTAGGGACAAAGGTGAGAGCTGTTTCCTAGTTCTGCTGGATCTCTCAGCGGCCTTTGACACCATCGACCATAACATCCTTCTGGACCGTCTAGAGGGGCTGGGAGATGGGGGCACTGTTACACAGTGGTTTCGCTCCTTCCTCCTGGGCCGTGTTCAGAAAGTGGGGGGGGGGATGAGTGTTCAGACCCCTGGGTCCTCACTTGTGGGGTGCCTCATTGTTCCGTCCTCTCCCCCATGCTTTTTAACATCTATATGAAGCCGCTGAGAGAGATCATCAGGCGGTTTGGACTGGGTGTCCATCAATATGCAGATGATACCCAGCTCTACCTCTCTTTCAAATCAGAACCAGTGAAGGCGGTGAAGGTCCTGTGTGAGTGCCTGGAGATGGTTGGAGGATGGATGGCGGCTAATGGATTGAGGCTGAATCCTGACAAGACAGAAGTACTGTTTTGGGGGGGACAGGGGGCGGGCTGGTGTGGAGGACTCCCTGGTCCTGAATGGGGTAACTGTGCCCCTGAAGCACCAGGTGTGCAGCCTGGGAGTCATTCTGGACTCACAGCTGTCTATGGAGGCGCAGGTCAATTCTGTCTCCAGGGCAACTGTTTACCAGCTCCAGCTGGCACACAGGCTGAGACCCTACCTGCCCTCAGACTGTCTCACCAGAGTGGTGCATGCTCTGGTTATCTCTCGCTTGCACTACTGCAATGCGCTCTATGTGGAGCTATCTTTGAAGGTGACCCGGAAACTACAACTAATCCAGAATGCGGCAGATAGACTGGTGACTGGGGGCGGCCGCCGAGACCACATAACACCAGTCTTGAAAGACCTACATTGGCTCCCAGTACGTTTCCTAGCACAATTCAAAGTGTTGGTGTTGACCTTTCACCCCCTAAACGGCCTTGGCCCAGTATACCTGAAGGAGCATCTCCACCCCCATCATTCTGCCCGGACGCTGATGTCCAGTGCCGAGGGCCTTCTGGCAGTTCCCTCCCTGCGAGAAGCAAAGCTACAGGGAACCAGGCAGAGGGCCT